>NC_045961.1:73310793-73942496 GCF_010909765.2 Amblyraja radiata
ATTCCCTGTTTTCTCTCTCGATCCTTTCTTGAAAAGTGGGATAACATTAGCTACCATCCAATCCACAGGAACTGATCCTGATTCTATAGAACATTGGAAAATGATCACCATTGCGTCCACAATTTCTAGAGCCACCTCCTTGATAATGCAGACCATCAGGATATAGGGATTTATCAGCCTTCATTCCCATCCATCTACCCAATACTATATCTTGCCTAATGCAAATTCGAAAAGTTATCTATCCACGTTCATAGAAACATAGAGACATAGAATATAGGTGCAGGAGTAGGTCATTGAGCCCTTCGAGCCTGTACCGCCATTCAATATCATCATGGCTGATCATCCAACTCAGTATCCTGTACCTGCCTTCTCTCCATACCCCCTGATCCCTTTAGCCACAAGGGCCACATCTAACTCCCTCTTAAATATAGCCAATGAACTTGCCTCAACTACCTTCTGTGGCAGAGAATTCCACAGATTAACCGCTCTCTGTGTGAAAAATGTTTTTCTCATCTCGGTCTTTATCCTTAAACTGTGACCCCTTGTTCTGGACTTCCCCAACATCGTGAACAATCTTCCTGCATCTAGCCTGTCCAACCACTTAAGAATTTTGTAAGTTTCTATAAGATCCCCCCTCAATCTGCTAAATTCTAGCGAGTAAAAGCCGAGTCTATTTAGTCTTTCTTCATATGAAAATCCTGCCATCCCAGGAATCAGTCTGGTGAACCTTCTCTGTACTCCCTCTATGGCAAGAATGACTTTCCTCAGATTAGGAGACCAAAACTGTACACAATACTCCAGGTGTGGTCTCACCAAGGCTCTGTACAACTGCAGTGGAACCTCCCTGCTCCTATACTCAAATCCTTTTGCTATGAATGCTAACATACCATTCACTTTCTTCACTGCTTGCTGCACCTGCATGCCTACTTTCAATGCCAGGTCTCGTTGCATCTCCCCTTTCCCTAATCAGCCACCATTCAGATAATAGTCTACTTTCCTGTTCTTGCCACCAAAGTGGATAACCTCACATTTATCCACATTATACTGCATCTGCCATGCATTTGCCCACTCACCCAACCTATCCAAGTCACCTTACAGCCTCCTCACGGTTAACACTGCCCCCCAGCTTTGTGTCATCCGCAAACTTGGAGATGGTGCATTCAATTCCCTCGTCCAAATCATTAATATATATTGTAAATAGCTGGGGTCCCAGCACTGAGCCTTGCGGTACCCCACTAGTCACTGCCTGCAATTCTGAAAAGGACCCGTTTATGCCTACTCTTTGCTTCCCTTCTGCCATCCAGTTCTCTATCCACATCAATACTGAACCCCCAATGCCGTGTGCTTTAAGTTTGCATACTAATCTCTTATGTGGGACCTTGTCGAAAGCCTTCTGAAAGTCCAGATATAACACATCCACTGGTTCCCCCTTAACCACTCTACTAGTTACATCCTCGAAAAAGTCTGTAAAATTCGTCAGACATGATTTACCTTTCATAAATCAATGCTGACTTTGTCCAATGATTTCACCACTTTCCAAATGTGCTGCTATCCCATCTATAATAACTGACTCTAGCATTTTACCCACTACCGATGTTAGACTAACTGGTCTGTAATTCCCTGTTTTCTCTCTCCCTCCCTTTTAAAAAAGTGGGTTTACATTAGCTACCCTCCAATCCTCAGGTACTACTCCAGAATCTAAAGAGTTTTGAAAAATTATCACTAATGCATCCACTATTTCTGGGGTTACTTCCTAAAGCACTCTGGGATGCAGCCTATCTGGCCCTGGGGATTTATCGGCCTTTAATCCATTCAATTTATCTAACACCACTTCCCGACTAACCTGGATTCCTCTCAGTTCCTCCATCTCATTTGACCCCCAGTCCCCTGCTATTTCCGGCAGATTATTTATGTCTTCCTTAGTGAAGACAGAACCAAAGCAGTTATTCAATTGGTCTGCCATGTCCTTGTTCCCCATGATCAATTCACCTGTTTCTGACTACAAGTGACCTACATTTGTTTTAACTAATCTTTTTCTCTTCACATATCTCTAAAAACTTTTGCAGTCAGTTTTTATGTTCCCTGCCAGTTTTCTTTCATAATCTATTTTCCATTTCCTAATTAACCCCTTTGTCCTCCTCTGCTGGACTGAATTTCTCCCAGTCCTCTGGTAGGCTGCTTTTTCTGGCTAATTTGTATGCTTCATCTTTTGTTTTGATACTATCCCTGATTTCCCTTGTTATCCATGGATGCTCTACCTTCCCTGATTGATTATTTTGCCAAACTGGGATGAACAATTGTTGTAGTTCATCCATGCAGTCTTTAAATGCTTTCCATTGCATATCCACCGTGAACCCTTTAAGAATCAATTGCCAGTCTATCTTGGCCAATTCACGTCTCATATCCTCAAAGTTACCTTTCTTTAAGTTCAGAACCCTTGTTTCTGAATTAACAACGTCACTCTCCATCCTAATGAAGAACTCAACCATATTATGGTCACTCTTGCTCAAGGGGCCACGCACAACAAGACTGCTAACTAGCCCGTCCTAATTACTCAATACCGTCTAGAATAGCCTGCGTTGGTTCCTCTACATGTTGGTTTAGAAAACTATCACGCATACATTCCAAGAAATCCTCTTCCTCAGCACCCCTGCCAATTTAATTCACCCAATCTATATGTAGATTGAAGTCACCCATTATAACTGTTTTACCTTTGTTGCACGCATTTCTAATTTCCTGTTTGATGCCATCCCCAACTCCACTACTACTGTTAGGTGGCCTGTACACAACTTCCACTAGCATTTTCTGCCCCTTAGTGTTTTGCAGCTCTACCCATATCGATTCCACATCCTCCAAGCTAATGTCCTTCCTTTCTATTGCGTTAATCTCCTCTCTAACCAGCAACGCTACCCCACCTCCTTTTCCTTTCCGTCTATCCCTCCTGAATATTGAATATCCCTGGATATTCAACTCCCAGCCTTAGTCACCCTGGAGCCATGTCTCCGTGATCCCAATTATATCATATTCATTAATAACTATCTGCACATTCAACTAATATACCTTATTATGAATGCTCCTTGCATTGAGACACAAAGCCTTCAGGTTTGTTTTTACATAATGATCATGTTGAATGGTGGTGCAGGCTCGAAGGGCCAAATGGCCTACTCCTGCACCTATTTTCTATGTTTCTATGCACAATAGAGAGCATGCTGACCAGTTGCATCATGGCTTGGTCCGGCAACTTGAGTGCCCAGTCCATCATCGGCTCTGACCTCCCTGCCATCGATGGGATCTATCACAGTCGCTGCCTCAAAAAGGCTGGCAGCATCATCAAGGACCCACACCATCCTGGCCACACACTCATCTCCCCGCTACCTTCAGGTAGAAGATACAGGAGCCTGAAGATTTCAACGTACAGGTTCAGGAATAGCTACTACCCCACCATCATCAGACTATTAAACTCAACTCGTACAAAACTCTGAACATTCATAGCCTATTATCTATTTATTTGCACTTTATCTGTTTATTTATTCATGTGTGTATATATTTATATAATGGTATATGGACACACTGATCGGTTCTGTATTATTCATGCCTACTATATTCTGTTGCGCTGAAGCAAAGCAAGAATTTCATTGTCCTATCTGGGACACATGAGAATAAACTCTCTTGAATCTTGAATCTCACTACTACCATCAGGAAGAAGGTAAAGGATCTGTGACCTTCAGTTTCAGGAATGGCTTTATCCCTGCAACCACCAAGCTCTAGAAAACTACACACTGCTAACCACAACCCTACCTCAGCAACGATGATCGACTATGGACTTTGTTTTTGTTGCACTATGTACTTCAGTTACCCACTGGTACTGATTATTAATTAATTGTATTATTGATTGTTGTACATATATTTGTTGCACTATTGTATTAATGGGCCTCAAAAGCTGCAGCAAGTAAGAAGTTAATTGTTCTGTTCCTGGTACATACGGCAATTAAACACTATTGACATTGACTTGACAAAAATAATTATGATAGGGAAATTATGAGATTTTATTCAATAAGTATTAACATTATATTTGAATGTATCTGTTATCATATGAAGTATATTTGTCAGCAGAGCTGTTAAATATACAATTTAACTTGTTCAATAGTGTATTAATTGATCATGCGAAAGGTTTTGATGTCCAAAAATCTTTTGTTGCCTATTTATTTATGTTTAGCACCACCTTCTTGTCTATATTACTTACAGGAAGGTCCCACCTATCCTGTGGCACCACCAAGGCTATCTGGACCTCCCTGTAGTTAATGCCATTTAAACAGCATTAGGTCATCTGCTGAATTATTGGTATCAAATTGCTGTTTCTTTACTCTGAAGATGCATATGTTCCAGTGCAAAAGACGATCAGCAAATAGTCAAACTGATCTTAGAAAATACTCCAATGATACATTTAAGTAGAGGGTGCATTTTTTCACAGGGTTCATGGAATGAAGGATCGGTGAACTGTGATTTGAAAAATAAAGGGAAGCAGGTCAAAGACCAACTTCTTTTTGGATATTTCATTATTTTATAATGTGGAATGTTTGCGATGGTAAATTAAGTGTATTTCTTAATCCACAGCTATAGGGTAATTATATACTTGTAATATGGTAGTGTACATTACTAGTCTAAGTTCCAGAGCCTTAGATCACTGATATATGGATATACATTTCATGCCAACACATAAGAAGAGAATATAAATTGTAAGATGATGGGATAGTGTCAAAGGTAGTCCTGAAACGACATGATTATTGTAAAAACCTATCTGATTCACCTTGCATCCGTACCTGGTCGAGCCTATATGTGGCACTTAATACAATAAATTTGTTTACATCAGTGTGTAGGAAGGAACTGCAGATACTGGTTTAAACCAAAAATAGACACAAAAAGCTGAAGAAATTCAGTGGGTCAGACAGCATCTCTGGAGAAAAGGAATAGGTGGTGTTTTAGGTCAAGACTCTTCTTCAGACCTATCTTCTTCATACGAAGATGCTGCAGAGGCTATTTCTTTTTTTCCCTGGAGTGCAGATATGATAGTTGAATTTAACTTACTTTTGGACAGGCATATGGATGAGGGGTGACTTGATAGAGGTTTAAAAAATCTCAAACGACAAGAATAGAGTAGTCCAAAACTAGACGAGAGGCCATAGGTTTAAGGTAAAGATTTAACAGGAACCTCAGGGACAACGTTTTCATACAGAGGATTCTACGTATATCAAACTTGCCGGAGACAGTGGTAGAGGTGGGTCGGCATGGACGAGATGGGCCAAAGGGACTGGTTCTATTCCTGAAAGCGTGATGACTCTATGTTGCTGTCCATGCCATTCATATTGTAAAACTACTTAATGGATGCCAGTATATTGCTTGAACGGGATTAACCCCACATTGTGTAATTAAGTTTACGCAATCCATTTTCCGGTAATCAGGCTTGTTGACAGTTACAAGGACCTTTAGCCTTGAGACATCCGAGTTGCAGAGGATTTGCCTAATTAATGTAAACTTATGTCCTTTGACAAACTTCTTTGAAGAGGCATGGGAAACCACTGTGGTGATCTCATGTTATACAGAATAAGCACAAGCCAATGTGCGCAGGCAGATCACATAAGAAAGGAACATTTGGGGGATAACTTCTATTAAACCAGAAATTAAAATGGTACTTTTATTTCATTACCTGTGTACAACTTAGAATATCTATTAGAAACAATATGATTCATTAAAACATTTTTTTTAAATTATGCTATTCTACAACCATGTTATTGTGCCTTTAAACTAATTCAATTCTCATTATATTTTTAATAAAAATATTTAGGAATAACATTTTTATTTGTTCATTTTCCAGCTTGTGGGTATTGTTGGGCAAAGCCACCATTTCTCGGCGATCCCTGGTGAGCCACCTTCTTGATTTGCACATTCCTTCCTGATAAAAGTGCTCATACAAATTTGGTTTGTTAAGAAATTCCAGAAGTTAGGCCAAACAACACAGAACATAGAATGTAGAACAGTACAGGTCCTTCTACCCACAATGTTTCTACCAAATATGATGCCAAGTTAAACTCATTTCATTTGCTTGCCTATGATCCCTATCTTCCCATCCCATGTATATCCAGTGCCTGTCTAAAAGCCTCTTTGACAACACTTTGTGTTTGCATTCACTGCTATCTCTGATAGTGGGTTCCAGGCAAAGGAGGAGAAGCTATAGATTCCCAAGACAGGGTAGTACACAAATCAATGGGGAATGTGCCATTGGTGTTTTCAACTGAAGCCTCTTGACCACCTTGGTGGTAGAAGTTATGGGGTTTGGAGGTGATATTTATATCACCTGGGCAAATAACTATGGTGCATTTTGTAGTCGGTGCACACTGCAGTAACTGGACGCCAAGGATGGAGGGAATGAAGACTTAGGGTGGTGGATGACATGTAAATCAAGTGGGCTGGTTTTCTTTGGATGACATCCATCATCTTCAGTGTTGTTGGAGGTGAACTTACCCAGGTAAGTGGAGAGTATTCCATCACACTCTTGACTTGCGCCCAGCTGATGATGGAAAGTATATGGTATTTAAAAAATAATTGCTGATGCTGGAAATTGAAAAAATAGTTACAGAAATTCTGGGAACATTCAGCAAGTCAGCCCATACCCTTGGGAAGAGAAACAGGGTTAATGTTTCAGGTTGAAGACAATTGATCAGAATTGGGAAGCTAGTTGTGTTGAAGGGTTCTTGACTTGAAACATTAATTGTTTTACTTTCCACATATGTGGTCTAATTTGCTGCACATTTCCACCATGTTTTAATGTTTTGAAATATTTTGGGGCATTAGAAGGAAAGTCATTGACAGCAGGATCCCCGACATCTGGTCTGTTCAGGTCTAGTTGCATGTTGGCTTGGAATGTTTCATTTGTTGGAATTGTGAAGAAAATCAAACATTGTGTAATTATCAGCAAAAAAACCCTCAATGTTAATCTGAGGTCTTTGATGAAGTAACGGAAGATGACAGGGCTGAGATCACTGTCCTAAAGTACATTTACAGTGATATCTTGTGGCTGAAATGATTGATCACCAACAATAACAGTTATCTTGCAAATTGCTAGGCATGACTGCATGATCGGAGTGTTTACCTCTCAGTGTTGATTGACTTCAGGTTTACCTGGGCTCCTTGATGCCACACTCATATCAAGGGAAGCCAGTCGTACCTTTAGAATTCCGCTCTTTAGTCCATATTTGGACTATGATGAAGTCTGGAGAAGTGTTGCTGGCAAAACCTGTACCTGTGCAATATGTTCCCGATGTTGGGGGAGTCCAGAACCAGGGGCCACAGTTTAAGAATAAGGGGTAAGTCATTTAGAACGGAGATGAGGAAACATTTTTTCACACAGAGAGTTGTGAGTCTGTGAAATTCTCTGCTCAGAGGGCGGTGGAGACCGATTCTCTGGATACTTTCATGAGAGAGCTAGGTAGGGCTCTTAAAGATAGAGGAGTCAGGGGATAAGGGGAGAAGGGAGGAACGGGGTACTGATTGGGGACGATCAGCCATGATCACATATATATAACAAACCTACGGCTAGAATACTAACTAATAATATATTATCCTCGAAATTTGAACTATCAAGGGGCAATAGACAAGGATGTTCATTATCACCGCTGTTATTTGCTTTGGTAATTGAACCCCTTGCTGAAAAAATAAGAACACACCTGGATATTTACGGTTATAATACAAAATATTCAAATAACAAAATATCCCTATATGCCGATGATGTACTACTGTACATCACAAAACAACAAATTAGCATACCAAATATATTAAATTTAATTGAGGACTTTGGATCCTTCTCAGGATATAGAATAAATTGGAACAAAAGTGAAATTATGTCGATAAAACCAAAAGACTCAACACACCTCAGGAAATTCCCCTTTAAAATAGCTACAGAAAAATTCAAATATTTGGGAATTGAAATTACTAGAAATTACCAGGATAAAGCCAATTATAATCCCTTACTTAAGAAATTAAATAATTTGATTAAATTCTGGAAAACACTTCCGATGTCCTTAATAGGCAGAATAAATGCTATAAAAATGATTTTCTTACCACAAATCCTATACCTATTTCAATCAATACCTATATATCTCCCAAAAAAGTTTTTCAAAAAATTGGACTCAGACATTACAAATTTTATATGGGATTATAAATCCCATAGAATACAAAGAGCACACCTTAATAAACGAAAAGAGTCGGGGGGTCTAGCGCTCCCTAACTTTATGTATTATAATTGGGCAGTAAATATTAAAAATATGATTCACCTGCTGGACAATTCTGCCCAGCAGGCGGACTGGATTGTAATGGAAAAAGGGGACTGCTCCCCGAGTAATATAGGAGCGATTATCCTCTCACCAATAAATTTGAATAATAAAAATTATAATAAAAATCCAATTATACATAGCACAATTAGAACATGGAAACAAATAAAACAGAATCTAAAATTAAGAAACCTATCTCTCTCAATACCAATAGTCAATAACCCATCGTTTAAACCATCAATCATAGACAAATCATTTATACAATGGGAAAGAATGGGAATCAAAACGCTCGAAGATCTATATGAATTGGGAAAATTACTATCATTTCAACAACTACAACTGAAATATAATTTGAAAAATAACCAATATTTTAAATATCTTCAAATTCGTAATTATCTGAAAAAATACACAAAAGACTATCATAATATGCCTTCCGACTTACTAGATGAAGCAATGAAGACAAAGGCGGAATCAGCTAATCTAATATCGTACTTATATAATATCATTTTAAACAGAAATACCCACAACAGATGGAATTAGAAGAGACTGGGAACAAGAATTAGCTATAAAAATTTCAAAAGAGAGCTGGGATAATCATTTACTACAGGTGCATAAATGTTCGATCAACGTACGACATACGCTCATCCAATTCAAAACATTACATAGACTATATTATTCAAAAACTAAATTAAATAAAATCTTTCCTAATGTTTCACCAATCTGTGATAAATGTCTGTGTCAAGAAGCTAACATAGCGCATTCTTTTGTTTTTTGTACAAAAATCCAAAAATTCTGGTATGAAATATTTGATATTTTTTCAAAATTAATTAAAATAAAACTGGTACCAAAACCAGAATGGATCATTTTTGGAATATCGGAAGGTATCCCTGAATTAAACGTGTATCAGAAGAATTTATTCAATTACGGGCTAATAATGGGAAAAAAGCTCATACTTAAATTCTGGAAAAATGCGCCCATACCAACAATAAAAATGTGGACATCAAATATGTTTGAAACATTACATCTGGAAGAGATGAGATTCCTCTTAGCAGGTAAAGCAGACCAATTCCAAAAGACGTGGTCTACGTTTCTGGACCTATTACAAGCATGAGGTGCAATAGTAATTTTAAAAATAAATAAATAAATAAATGGTATCAGGACCTGGCAATGGGAGGTAAAACAACAAAAACAGACTTGGTTGGTAGTCCCCTTTCTGCGGAGTTTAATGTTATAATAGAGCGATTGTTCCTACTTTCTTTTTCTTTCTTTTCTAGGGTCTACTTTCTTACTTTACTTCCTTCTCTAACTTCTTTTCTAAGGGGCTTTCTTTTCCCAACACTCTCTTGCACTTCACGACTCTTGCGCACTTTCTTTACTTTCCTTACTTCTATCTTTTTCTTAAAGCTCAAAAAAATGAAGCGGTACAAAAAATGTATTAAGATATATGTGTTGTGTATTATTGTAATTTACTGTACTTCTAATAAAAATAATTTAATAAAAATAAATAAATAAATAAATAAATAAGCCATGATCACATTGAATGGCGGTGCTGGCTCGAAGGGCTGAATGGCCTACTCCTGCACCTATTGTCTATTATTCCACGCTGCCAGATAGATGCTAATGATTTAACTGTATTGGAACGGCTGGGCTAAAGGTGCAGCTATTTCTGGAGTCCAGCTTTCAGTAATGCAACCATCACATAATCAGATCACAAAACAGTATCAAGTTCTCTTGGCCATTTACTGATATTTCAAGAGAGTGAATGAAATTGGGTAATATTGAGGAAGCAGAGATGGATCATCCACTCAGCACGTTTGGCTAACTACGCTGGTCCCAACTATCATTGAGGATAGGAATATTCTTGTAACTTCCTCCTTCCATTAGCAATTTAACTGGTGTCCTGGTGCCATCGCAACATCCTAGAACTCAATGCTCTTAAGACAGTGAAATTGATTGTAGACTTTAGGAGAGCTCCCCCTCCCCTCACCCCAGTCACCATCAACAACACCACAGTCACATCTGTGGAGTCTTTTAAGTTCCTGGGAACCATCTTCTCCAAGGACAATAAGTGGGGGGCTACCATCGATGCCACAGTCAAAAAGGCACAAAGAGGATGTACTTGCTACGGCAGCTGAGGAAACACAATCTGCCACTGGCAACGATGGTCCAATTCTACAGGGCTATCGTAAAGTCTGTTCTCACCTTCTCCATCATGGTCTGGTTTGGCTCAGCCACCAAGCACGACACCTGGAGGCTGCAGCGAATTGTCCGATCAGCAGAGAAAGTTATTGGCTGCAACCTTCCCTCCATTGATGAACTGTACACTGCAAGGGTCAGGAAGCAAGTGGGCAAGATCATCTCTAACCCCTCTCACCCTGGCCACACACTCTTTGAATCACTTCCCTCTGGAAGGCGACTCCGGACTGTCAAAGCTGCCACAGCCAGACATAAAAACAGTTTTTATCCACGAGTAGTTGCTCTACTCAACAGCCACAAATCTGTAGCCCCCCTTTGATCTGGTATTTTGTTGGTTCACATGCTTGATCAATGGTGTTTTATCATTAATGTTTTATTATTATTAAAGTTTAGTGTTTTCTGAGTCATTTGTAACTGTCACTGTATGTCATGTTGGTACTTGTGGGCGGAGCACCAAGGCAAATTTCTTGTATGTGAATACTTGGCCAATAAACTTACTTACTTACTTAAGGGCCTGTCCCACGAGCATGCGACTGCATGCGGCAAGAGTGACCTAACGTGGTCGCTTGAGCCGTATGGAGTTGTGCGGAGCTGGTCCCGACATCGCGCGGGGCTCCGAAAAACCGACTGTCCAAACTTTCCGCATGGCAACGGCCTGCTGACCCGCAGCCGCATTGAGGCCGTACACACTGCCTCGACGGGCGTGCGCAGCGTCTCGACGCCGTACGCAGCGTCTTGACGCCGTATGTCACGCACGAACTTCCCGCGGACTTCGCTCGAACTTCATGTCAACTCGTACGGGATCACTCGACCACCGCGCGGCCCCCGCTTCTGGTTTGGTCACGCTCACCGCATGCAGCCGCATGCTGGTGGGATAGGCCCTGTATGGGGATCACTCGACCTCCGCCCGGCCCCCGCTTCCGGTTTGGTCGCGCTTGCCGCATGCAGTCGCATGCTCGTAGGACAGGCCCTTTACTTAACTCACTCATAACCAGATGTGGCAGGACAGCAATGCTTTGATCTCACGTTTCATATTTCTCTTACAACATTAAAGGAGTGAATTCACCCCTTTGCGACTATTAGAACTTTAGAATAATCCCATTAGTCTCCACTTATTTTCGAGTAACTACTCTCTCCCAAGTTCCCCTTAACTCCCCCCTGATTCTATTTACCTCCCACTTACACCATGGACAATTACAGTATCCAATTCACTTACCAACCAGAGCATCTTAGGGATGTGGGAGGAGACCAGAGCATCTGGTGATCACAGGGAGAACATGCAAATTCCACACAAACAGCACCAGAGGTCATTGAAATTTGAAGCAGCAGCTTACCTGATGTGTCACTGTGCTACCGCATTGGTGACAGTGATAGCACTCTTCCCAAAGGAGACTGGTAATATTATCTAGAAACAAAGAACTGCAGATGCTAGTGGAAACCAAAGATAGATACAAAGTGCTGGAGTAACTCAGCAGGTCAAGCAGCATTGCTGGAGAAAAAGGATAGGTGGTGTTTCCGGTCAAGACCCCTCTTCAGACCCACTTCAATTGACTTGCCAACCAAAACATCTTAGGGATGCGGGGGAAGAGCAGAGCATCTGGTGGTCACAAGGAAAACATACAAATTCCACACAAACAGTGCCAGAGGTCATTGAGCAATATCTGCCTACATTAGGTGAATGGATAGATAAGTCCAACCAATTACGAAAGGGGAATAAAATAATTTTAAAGCATTTATCTCTGGAATTCTCTGCCACAGAAGGTAGTTGAGGCCAGTTCATTGGCTATATTTAAGAGGGAGTTAGATGTGGCCCTTGTTGCTAAAGGGATCAGGGGGTATGGAGAGAAGGCAGGTACAGGATACTGAGTTGGATGATCAGCCATGATCATATTGAATGGCGGTGCAGGCTCGGGGCCGAATGGCCTACTCCTGCACCTATTTTCTATGTTTCTATGTTTCTATAACAAATATGTGTGACATAGCAGAAAAGAAATGGCACCCATTGCTGAAATATCATGAGAGTACCATTAATTATTAAAATTTGTATACTTATAAACACATCTAAACAAATTAGTCATTCAACCCTCACTGCACATCTGTGGAATTCATTTCAAACTTTTGCAATATTACAATCTATTTTTCCCTTTTAATGCATGAATCTTGGTTATTTTTATTGGCAGCAGTTAAATTTGTAGCATTAATTTCCAGCAATGTGACTTTATTGTGGTCAAAGCGTATTACAATTCTCAGATATATTTGATTAGTCTCCAAGTCACAAGCAGTGTAATGGGCCTGTCCCTATTAGGCAACTTTTTATGCGACTGCAGGAGACTATGTAGTCACCACATGTTCGCGGGTGGTTGCCGGGGAGTCGACTTCATGGGCATGAGGAGTTCCCGCATTCTGGGAACTAGTCGTGGCCTCAATATGGTCGCCGTGAATTTTTCAACATGTTGAAAAATTAGCGGTGACTAGAATGAAGCCGCCATGGAGAGTAACAAGAATTCTCGAGCCATAGGTGGGTCGCCAGGAGGTGCTAGTGTGTTGCCAGGAGGTCGAAGGTTCTCGGAGGTTCTCGTAAGTTGTAGCCGGTGCTGACCAGTGAATTTCATTGGCTTATTGGAAAAAAATGTAAGCAGTAGTTTTCAGAACCAAGGATAACCGACCGATAATATTAAATGTCCGCCAAGCTTCACGGCCGTGTATCTCTGGTTTCTTAAAGTTGTCTCCATTCCTTCTCCCCACTCTCCCCCCCTCCCCCTCCTTTAAAGGACTTACCATACACTGCGCTTTACCCGTCATTTTACAGCGCCAACCTTCCTGTTCATCGCGGTGTGTGTCTGTATGACCTTGGCTTTACACCGTGTGAATTTTTTAGACAGGGCAAGCGTGGGGAGCGCTGTCTAAAAAGGTCACACGGGCTGGTGAAGGAAGCGATGTGTTTGTATGTGTGTGTGTGTGTGTTCCACTCTGACAGCCGCCGTTCCAGTTCCCGGCAACTTGACAGTCGCCAGCTGTCCGCTGAAAAAAATCGCCTAAGTGGGACAGTCCCATTATTCTTCAGAGAAAGCAAAAATCTTTCTGCAACTTCAGGGTCTGGCAGTTATTCTGGTCTCATCAGTGCTGATGATTGATGCTGCTCAGTGCTTATCACCAATCTCAGTAAGCAAGCGTATCATAGAAACATAGAAAACAGGTGCAGGAGGAGGCCATTCGGCCCTTCGAGCCAGCACCGCCATTCATTGTGATCATGGCTGATCGTCCCCTATCAATAACCCGTGCCTGCCTTCTACCCATATCCCTTGACTCCACTAGTCCCTAGAGCTCTATCTAACTCTCTCTTAAATCAGAACATAACATAACAGAACATAACATAACAGTTATGTTCTGTTAACATAACAGAACATAACTGTTATGTTATGTTCTGTTATGTTGTCTGTTTATGATGTCTTGTTTATTCTTCTGTACAGCACTTTGGTCAACATTGGTTGTCTTAAAGTGCTTAACAAATAAAGTTGGATTGGATTGGATTAAATCCATCCAGTGATTTGGCCTCCACTGCCTCATGTGGCAGGGAATTCCATAAATTCACAACTCTCTGGGTGAAAACATTTTTTTTCATCTCAGTCTTAAATGGCCTCCCCTTTATTCTAAGACTGTGGCCCCTGGTTCTGGACTCGCCCAACATTGGGAACATTTTTCCTGCATCTAGCTTGTCCAGTCCTATTGTTATTTTATATGTTTCTATAAGATTCCCGTTCATCCTTCTAAACTCCAGTGAATACAAGGTCTTTTCATATCGCTGTTCATATCGCTGTTCATATCGAGATATCGCTGTTATCAGTCCCACTAAGCAAGGAGTAAAGGGCCAACAATACTGCCAATCTTGCAAAACAAATCCAGGCAGTTATCAGTACTTCAGTCTCACTCAGCAAGGAAAGAATGTAAGCATTCCTGCCATTCTCAGGCACAACAATAGTAGGTTAGCGTTCAAAAGGGAACTGCAGATGCTGGAATATCGAAGGTACACAAAATTGCTGGGGAAACTCAGCGGGTGCAGCAGCATCTATGGAGCGAAGGAAATAGGCGACGTTTCGGGCCGAAACCCTTCTTCAGACTGATGGGGGGTGGGAGAAAGAAGGAAAAGGGGAGGAGGGGGAGGAGCCCGAGGGCGGGCGGATGGGAGGGTGGGAGGAGACAGCTAGAGGGTTAAGGAAGGGGAGGAGACAGCAAGGGCTAGCAAAATTGGGAGAATTCAATGTTAATGCCATACGGATAGGTTAGCCCCTGTTAGTAATTTTATTTAGCAAGGAAATCCTGCTACCAGTCTCAGTTGGCATCAATTAAATGATATCTCCGATGTAGCAGCACATAGATTTACAGTGTCACTTATCTCAGCAAGTCAATCACTGCCGGCAAGATTTCAACAGGGAATATCTGATCTATTGGTACTATTTAGCCCCAGTCAACAAGAATAGTAGGCTGGAGACACAACAGACCAGTGTTTCCACTTTGAAAGAAATTACCCGAAATTCGGGAAATTCTAGTTATCTTGGGTAATTTTAGGGAAATTGAATAATTTCGGGGAACTTCGGGACATTTTCGCATCCGGCCCATGAAGGCGTGTAAAGGTAACACATACAGCACTGCCGGTTTGGCACTCAAAGCATTAAACAAAGCAGTGTCAATTTAACACGTGGGAATTTAAATAAAGAGCTGCAGCACTATAGGTTCTAAAGTTAGCGCTACCGGCTGCAGTGCTATGGGCTTTAAACATAGCGCTATGGGTCACAGACTGTTCGGGAAATTTCTCGTATAACAATGAGTCTTTGGAATTCTCTTTCTCAGTGAGCCTTTGATTATTTTTCGGGCAGTGGTAGAATTCTGGATAAGCCTGGTGGTGAAAATTTACCAGTGGGTGGTGGGATTGCAGTTACATTAGGATTGACCTTGATCTTACAGAACGATGGGTGGGCTCAAGAGGCCGAGGGAGAGAGGGGAGGGAGGGAGGGAGGGAGGGAGGGGAAAATGAATGGGGAGAGAGAGAGGGAGGAAGAGAGAGAGAGGGAGGGAGGGAAAGGGGAAGGGAGGGAGGGAGAGAAAGAGGGAGGAAGAGAGAGAGGGAGGGAAAGGGGTAGGGAGGGCGGGAGAGAAAGAGGGAGCGGGTTGGAGGGAGGGAGAGAAAGAGGGAGGGGGAGATAGAGGGAGGGATGGAGGGAGGGAGGGAGGGAGAGAAGGAGGGAGGGGGAGAGAGAGAAGGAGTGAGACGGAGAGGAGGGGGGGAAAGAGGGGGAGAGAAGGGGGGGAGAGGGGGGGAGAGAGGGGGGGGAGAGAGGGGGGGGAGAGGGGGGGGGAGAGGGGGGGGAGAGGGGGGGGGAGGAGAGGGGGGGGAGAGAGGGGGGGAGAGAGGGGGGGGGGGGGGGAGAGAGGGGGGGAGAGAGGGGGGGAGAGAGGAGGGGAGGAGGGGGGAGAGAGCGGGGACAGAGGGGGTAGAAAAGGAGGGGGAGAGAGAGAGAGAGAGAGAGAGAGGGGGAAGAGGGAGGGGGAGAGTGAGTGGGGGAGAGAGGGGGGAGAGAGGGAGAGGGAGAGAGGGGGAGTGAGAGGGGGGTGAGAGAGGGGGTGAGAGGGGGGCAGAGAGAGGGGGGGAGAGAGGGGGGGGAGGGGAGGGGAGGGGGGAGAGGGGGGGAGGGGGGAGAGGGGGGAGAGGGGGGGAGAGGGGGGAGAGGGGGGGAGAGGGAAGGGGAGAGAGAGAGAGGGGAGGGAGAGAGGGGGGGGGGGGGGGGGGTAGAGAGAGGGGGGAGAGAGAGGGGGGAGAGAGAGGGGGGGAGAGAGAGGGGGGGAGAGAGAGGGGGGGAGAGAGAGGGGGGGAGAGAGAGGGGGGGAGAGAGAGGGGGGGAGAGAGAGGGGGGAGAGAGAGGGGGGGAGAGAGAGGGGGGAGAGAGAGGGGGGGGGGGGGGGGGGGGGGGGGGAGAGAGGGAGGGAGACCTGTCCTGGATCCACCGCACAGATGTAATCCTAAAGAGGGCACACCAGCACCTCCACTTTCTTAGAAGTTTAAAGAGATCTGGCATGTCACCAAATGCTCTAACAAATGTTATCAAATGTACTGTTGAAGGTATCCTGACTCATTGCATCATGGCCTGGTATGGCAATTTCAACGCACGGAATGCAAGTGACTGCAGAGAGTGGTGGACTCAGCCCAATCCATTATGTTTACAGTCCACCCTCCCATCAAAAGCATCTACATGAGGAGCTGCCTCAAGAAGGCGGCATCTTTCATCAAGGATCCCCACTATCTGGGTCATGCTCACTTCTCAATTTTATCATGAAGGAGGAGGCACAGTAGCCTGAAGTCGCACACCAGCAGGTTCATGAACATGCTTGTTCTTACAACAATCAGATTCTTGAAACAATCCACTCAACCCTGATCCTACAATAACAGAACACTAAGGACCACCCCTTGCACTACCGTGGACATTATTTTTCGAATTGCTATACACTAATTCTTTTTTTTGCAGTCTTTTTCTCGTTTTATGGTCTTGCAGAGCTTTGTGTAAATTATGTATCATTTATGTCTTAGTGAGTTTGCCTATGTGCCTGTGATGCTGCTGCAAGCGAGATTTTCATTGTACCTGTACCTCACCATGTTTGTGCAAATGGCAATAAATTTGACTTGGTTTGACTAGCAAATTCTCCAGGCTGAATATGAGATGCTGTTCCTCTGGTTTATGTTTGGCCTCAGCCTGGGAGTGGAGGCCAAGGACAGACAGGTTTGTGTGTAGTAGAGTAGTAGGCTGTCACTAATGTCAATCTCAATCGAAGACAAAGGGCTAACAGTGCTACCAGGAGAGATTGCTATCAGTGTTACCAGCATTTGTAGCAAAGACGAGAGCCCATCACTCATATCAGTTTCACTCTGCAAAGAAAGAAGGGTAGCAATGCATCCTACTTCAGTACACAAGGATTGAGATCTGTCAGTGCTTCGAGTCTTTATTAGTAGGGTCACAGCCACCTTTCTCTATCAACATGTACAGAGGGCCGTCAGCATCGTTAGTCCGCACTGAATTTATACCTAAAATTGCTATAATTGAGTAGGGATTGAGTCCTACAATTATTACCAGGTAACAAATGCTTTGTTTGCACAGTACCCTGGTGAGAACATATCTGCAAAATGTGGACACAAGGAACTGCAAATTCTGGAATCTTGAGCAAAATACAAAGTGCTGAAGTAATTCAGTGGGTCAGGCAGCATATGCAGAGATGAAGAAATATTCCGAACTAAATAGTCACCCATCTCTTTCATGTGCCGCTCCCGAATGCATACCCATTTCTCCCACTAGCACTATGTTCTTATTTCTCCCCTCCTTTGTTCCCTTCCATGTATATCCTCCACGTTAGCTTTACATTTCACTGATCTTTACTTATTATAGATACATAGAAACATAGAAAATAGGTGCAGGAGGAGGCCATTCGGTCCTTCGAGCCAGCACCGCCATTCATTGTGATCATGGCTGATCGTCCCCTATCAATAACCCGTGCCTGCCTTCTCCCCATATCCCTTGACTCCACAAGCCCCTAGAGCTCTATCTTACTCTCTCGTAAATCCATCCAGTGATTTGGCCTCCACTGCCCTCTGTGGCAGGGAATTCCATAAATTCACAACTCTCTGGGTGAAAACGTTTTTTCTCACCTCAGTCTTAAATGACCTCCCATTTATTCTAAGACTGTGGCCCCTGATTCTGGACTCGCCCAACATTGGGAACATTTTCCCTGCATCTAGCTTGTCCAGTCCTTTTATAATTTTATATGTTTCCATAAGATAACCCCTCATCCTTCTAAACTCCAGAAAAGCCTAGTCTTTTCAATCTTTCCTCAAATGACAGTCCCACCATCTCAGGGATCAATCTTGTGAACCTACGCTGCACTGCCTCAATCACAAGGATGTCCTTCCTCAAATTAGGAGACCAAAACTGTACAAAATACTCCAGATGTGTCACCAGAGCCCTATACAACTGAGAAGAACCTCTTTACTCCTATACAGAAATCCTCTTGTTATGAAGGCCAACATTCCATAAGCTTACTTCACTGCCTGCTGTACCTGCACGCCAATTTTCAGTGACCTGTGTACAAGGACACCCAGGTCTCGCTGTACCTCCCCCTTACCTAATCTAACCCCATTGAGATAATAATCTGCCCCCTTGTTTTTGCCGCCAAAGTGGATAACCTCACATTTATCTATATTATACTGCATCTGCGATGCATCTGCCCACTCACTCAACCTGTCCAGGTCACCCTGCAACCTCCTAACATCCTCTTCACAGTTCACACTGCCACCCAGCTTTGTGTCATCCGCAAACTTGCTAGCGTTGCTCCTAATTCCCTCTTCCAAATCATTAATATATATGGTAAACAGTTGCGGCCCCAACACCGATCCTTGCGGCACTCCACTCGCCACTGCCTGCCATTCTGAAAAGGACCCGCCAACCAATTTTCTATCCGTCAACACCCTACCCCCAATACCATGTGCTCTAATTTTAGTCACCAGTCTCCCGTGCGGGTCCTTATCAAAACCTTTCTGAAAGTCTAGATACACTACATCCACTGGCACCCCCTCATCCATTTTACTTGTCACAGCCTCAAAAAATTCCAGAAGATTAGTCAAGCATGATTTCCCTTTCATAAATCCATGTTGACTTGGACTAATCATTTTACTGCAATCCAAATGCCCCATTATTACCTCTTTAATAATTGACTCCAGCATCTTTCCCACCACTGAAGTCAGGCTAACTGGTCTGTAATTCCCCGTTTTCTCTCCTGCTCCTTTCTTGAAAAGTGAGATAACATTAGCTATCCTCCAGTCCACAGGAACTGACCCTGAATCTATTGAACATTGGAAAATGATCACCGATGCGTCCACTATTTCTAGAGCCACCTCCCTGAGGACCCTGGGATGCAGACCATCGGGCCCAGGGGATTTATCAACCTTCAGTCCCATTAGCCTACTCAATACTATTTCTCGCATAATGAAAATTTATTTCAGTTCCTCTACGCCCTTAGATCCTCTGTCCTCCAGTACATCTGGGAGATTGTTTGTGTCTTCCTTAGTGAAGACAGGTCCGAAGTACCTATTCAACTCTTCTGCCATTTCCTTGTTGCCCATAATAATTTCACCCGTGTCTGCCTTCAAGGGACCCACATTTGACTTTGCTACTCTTTTTCCCTTGACATATCTAAAGAAGTTTTACTGTCCTTCTTTATATTCCTGGCCAGCTTCCCCTCATACTTCTTTTCAGCCCGTATTGCCCGTTTTGAATCCTTCTGTTGTCCTATGAAAGTTTCCCAATCCTCTGGCTTCCTGCTACTCTTTGCTGTGTTATACATCTTTTCTTTTAGTTTTATTCTATCCCTAACTTCTCTTGTCAGCCACGGTTGCCTCCTACTCCCCTTAGAATCTTTCTTCCTTTTTGGAATGAAATGATCCTGCGTCTCCTGGATTATGCCCAGAAATTCTTTCCATTGCTGTTCCACCGTCATTCCTGCTAGGATCCCTTTCCAGTCTACTTTGGTCAGCTCCCCTCTCATGCCTTCATCGTCTCCTTTGTTCAACTGCATCACTGACACTTCCAATTTAACCTTCTCCTTCTCAAATTGCAGATTAAAACTAATAATATTATGATCACTACCTCCAAGAGGTTCCTTTACCTCGAGTTCTCTTATCATATCTGGTTCATTGGACAACACTAAATCCAGAATTGCCTTTTCTCTGGTCGGCTCCATTACAAGCTGCTCTAAGAATCCATCTCGGAGACATTCTACAAACTCTCTTTCCTGAACCAACCTGATTTTCTCAGTCTACCTGCATATTAAAATTCCCCATCACCATAGTGGCATACCCTTGTTACATGCCAGATTTAACTCCTGCTGCAACTTACACCCGACATCCGGGCTACTATTTGGGGGTCTGTAAGTAACACCAATTAGTGTCTTCTTGCCTTTACAATTCCTCAACTCAATCCACAGTGACTCTACCTCGTCAGTCCCTATGTCTTCCCTCACAAGGGACTGAATTCCATCCCTCACCAGCAGAGCTATCCCCCCTCCTCTGCCCACCTGCTTGTCCTTTCTATAGGATGTATAACCCTGAATATTAATTTCCCAGGCCCGATCCTCCTGCAGCCACGTCTCAGTAATCCCCACAATGTCATATCTACCAACCTCTAACTGAGCCTCAAGCTCATCTACTTTACTTCTTATACTCCGCCCATTCATATACAATACCTTTAATTCCTTACGCATCTCACCTTTCACATCGATCCCTATTACACTTGGCCATACTCTCCTATCCCTTTGTGAGCTTCCTTTCCCGTTAATTCTGGGGTCATTAACTATCCCTTTACTCTCTTTCCCTTTAACTCCATCCTCGACTATCCCATTTGTCACTCCACCCCACTTATTCAGTTTAAAACCACTAGTGTAGCAGTGGCAAACCTGCCTGCCAGAATGCTGGTCCCCCACCTGTTAAGATGCAATCCGCCCCTTTTGTACAGTTCCCCCTTACTCCAAAACAGATCCCAGTGATCTAAGAATCTAAATCCCTGCCCCCTGCACCAGTTCCTCAGCCACACATTCAGGTCCCGTATCTCCCTGTTCCTGCTCTCGCCAGCACGATGAACTGGAAGCAAACCGGAGAAAACAACCCTGGACGTCCTGCTTTTCAGCATTTTTCCGAGCTCTCTAAAGTCACACTGCAGAATATTCATCCCCTTCTTTCCGACATCGTTTGTGCCGACATGCACTACCGGCTTCCGGCTGTTCACCTTCGTCCTTGATGATTTTCTGCACTCTGTCCGTGACATCCTGGATCCTGGCACCAGGAAGGCAGCACACCATCCTCAAATCCCGTCTGTTGCCGCAGAAACCCCTGTCCGTACCTCTCACAATGGAGTCTCCAACTACAATGGCGTTGCCTGACGTTGGCCTCTTTGGTTTTGGCTCAACAGCCCTTTTTGCTTCGCAAGCCAGTCCGCCGCTCAGTGTGATAACGTCTTCTGTCCCGATGGCTTCTAAGTGGGCGAACCTGTTCACAAGAGGTACAACACCCGGGGACATTTGCATTCCAAGTTTCCCTCCCTTTCTCACCGTCACCCACTTTCTCTCTTCCAGTACCTTAGGTGTAACAATCTTACTGTAGGACTTATCGAGGAACGACTCAGTTTCTCGGACGAACCAGAGGTCATCCACTTGCTTCTCCAGTTCCCCAATTAGATTAGATTAGATTAGATAGCCTTTATTGTCATTCAGACCGAAGTCTGAACGAAATTGCAGCAGTCATACATACAATACAATACAATAAAAAACAACAATAAACACATATTAACATCCACCACAGTGAGTCCACCCAGCATCTCCTCACTGTGATGGAGGCAAAAGTCTTAGGTCTGCAGTCTCCTCCCTCCTCTTCTCCCTCTGCGCTGAGGCGATACCCCACCGGGCGATGTTAAAAACTGTCCCGCGGCTCAATCACCGCGCCCCGGGGTGGTCGAAGCTGCCGCCCACCAGTCCTGCTGACGCAGCCGCTGGCCCGCGGCCGAACCCCGGACTCAGGCCACCACCGCCAGAACACCGTCCCAGCCACCCTCACGTGAGTATCGTGCCGTCTTCAGCCTCGGGCTGGGCCGCCCCCGACATGGGCGCCGTACCTCCCTCGGGCTGGGCCGCCCCAACATGGGTGTCGCTACTTCCCCGGGCCGGGCCGCCCCGACATGGGCGCCGCTCCTCCCTCGGGCTGGGCCGCCCCGACATGGGCGCCGCTCCTCCCTCGGGCTGGGCCGCCCCGACATGGGTGCCGTACCTCCCTCGGGCTGGGAACGCCGTACCTCCCCGAGCTCGGCCACTCCGACGGGAGCACCGTTCCTTCCTCGGGCCAGGCCGCCCTCACGGGAGCGTCACAGCCCCTCACGGAAGCACTGTTCCAGCCCCGAGCCGGGCCGCCCTCACGGGAGCAAGCTCAGGGCGAGTCCTGGCGGACTCTGCCTCCTGAGCCTCGAGATCGCCAGCTCCGCCATTACGCCTCAGCGCAGACGGAGGCAGAGAAGGGGAATACGACAAAAAAGTCGCATTCCCCCGCAGGGAGAGACAGCAAGCCCTGTTCCACCCCCCCCCCCCCCCAAACACAAACTAGACTAAACCAAAACTAGACTAACCAAAACGAAATAAACAACACAAAAAACACAAAACAAACAGGACTGCCGGTGAGCCGCTGCAGCCAGAGCCGCACCGCCACTCCGACACGGTCCTTCAGGAGCTGTACCTGGATGCACTTCTCACATTTGTAGCAGCCAGAGGCACCAGCAGTGTCCTTGACCTCCCACATACTGCAAGCATCACACTGAATTATCTGGCGCCCTTTGGTCTCCTTTTCATCTCTAGCCTTTCTCACTTACTCCACCTAACTGCCATTCAAACCCTCTTCACCTGTAGCCACCTATCACTTGCCAGGCATTGTCCCGCCCCTACCTTTGTTTTCCTGCCCTCTTCATGCACTGCAATCACCTGAAGAAGAATCTCAACCCAAAACGTCACATATCCATTACCTCTACAGATGTTTCCAGATGAGTTCCCCCAGAACTATATGTTTTGCTCAAGATTCTAGCATGTGCACTTCATTGTGTCTTCATCAAGAGAAAGATCACTACTAATCATTTTGACCAACAAACACAGAGAATTCTGTCATACTAATCTCAGTCAGAACTTGGTCCGTCAGTGTTTCCTGTGTTAATCAGCAAGGACAAAATAATATAATTAATACCAGCCTCAATTGGCAAGTTATTAGAGACCCACCAGTTTCATAGATATTCACAGAGTGCAATCACTGCCACTGATCGCCATCAACTTGTTGAAAACAGTTGCTCCACATGTTTCTGCTCTACATACTAAAATTTGAAACTGGATCACAATGTCTTTGGTTTGATGCATCCAAAATACTAGAGGAAAATCCCATATATCTAAAACATAAATAACATCTGGAATCTTTATGCTGCACTGTACTTTGAAAAGTTATGCACCACTCTGTAGTTTATTGTAACTACTTCAGATTTTCTGTTTGAAATGAGAGAGTTATATTTTTGTTTTTAACATCTATTTTGTCTACCTATGTGAGCTTAACCAAACAGTGCTCCTTGGCAAGTCAATTATCGTTTTAGTTAAGGGAACTGCGTCACTGTTCTCCATTTAAGCTTAATGCTCACAAATTCTCACTGGAATTTAGAAGGATGAGAAGGGATCTTATAGAAACATATAAAATGTTTAAAGGATTGGACAGGCTGGATGCAGGAAAAATGTTCCCGATGTTGGGGGAGTCCAGAAACAGGGGTCACAGTTTAAGAATAAGGGGTAGGCCATTTAGTTCTGAGATGAGGAAACATTTCTTCACCCAGAGAGTTGTGAATCTGTGGAATTCTCTGCCACAGAAGGCAGTGGAGGCCAATTCACTGGATGTTTTCAAGAGAGAGTTAGATTTAGTTCTTAGGGCTAAAGGAATGAGGGAAAAGCAGGAACGGGGTACTGATTTTAGATGATCAGCCATGATCATATTAATTGGCGGTGCTGGCTCGAAGGGCTGAATAGCCTACTCCTGCACCTCAATTCTCTAATATCAGCTAGCAAAGGTCATGCTTACACCATCCCAAGCAACCAACCTGTCAAACAACAACTTCCCCAACTATGGAATAGTCTCCAACTCAACCTTTCTTCATCTTCCTCAGAACAGGAATAGAACCAGTTTATGCTCAGTGTCAAAGGACTACCCAAGATGAAAACTTAATCCACTGCAATGCTTCTTGCAGGAATGCCAGACTTGAATAAATTCTGTTCTGCTGTCTCACAATACATTATTTATATCTTAAGATCTTTCTGGTCTCTGTTTTTAATCATTCTGATGGAAAGTCATTGACCTAATGCTTCCTGATTTGCTGAGTTTTTCCAGTATTTTCCAGTTTTATTATGTATAATTTCCACTTTAAATGAAGAATATACAAATGGAGCCTGAGACAGGAAGCCTGAACTTTCAGGAAAAACAGATTACATTAAATACTCTTTTATTATGGTGACATTTAAGAGCCATTTATATGGACACATGTACAGGCAGGGAATAGATGGATATGGACTATGTAGAGGCAAATAGGTTGGCATGCACATGGTGAGACAAAGCATGTTCCTGAAAAGAAAAAGTAAGGAAGCAAGCTAGCTTAAACTTTTATGATTATAAAAGGGACAGAAGTAAAGAAAATATTCTTTATAATTTGTTAAAGATGACAAAAGTTGAGATTATAAGAATGAAAACTTGAAAGCCTATTAAGAGATTAAGGATAAAATGCTTTATCTAGATAAATAGATAGAACATTAAACTTGCTACAATACAAAACATTTAAGTGAATAGAGGCGGATTTAAGGGGTAGCTACCTATTCGTAAAAGGAAAAGAATAGAAGGATATAATTAAGAGAGAAGTGTAACAATATTTGCCATATACAAATTGCCTTCAATAATCTATTTCTAGAATCAATATAATTCTAGATTGGGAGGATGGAGCACAGACAGCACATGAATATAACTTGGTAGCAATAAGCAGTCACATTTAGGTTGGGTTTAAGTGTAAAATGCCAAATTGGAGAACAGTTGAAAGATCGAGTCGAGAGAAGCCGAAGTCCACAAAGAGGGTGCCACAGCAGATGGGTTGAAGCAGGAGTGGAGGATGGGTCATTATGAAAGAGGTGGACACAGAAAGGCTTTGTTTTAGAGACTATATAAGGTCAGAAGCTCAGCTCAGGGTCAAATAAGACTCGAAGATTCTCAACTACTCGCAATGCTTCTTTCATTCCTTGGAGTAAATATTGTCTGGTCAAGAAGCATTATTTATAATAATCCAATTATAATTACATAACAATAAGTCATTTCATTTTACAAAATAGGAATTAATTTCCATAATAAATATCCTTGTTTGGAGACTATGTATTCCTCATGTTTTCCCTTGTCAATACTTAGTCATTGAAAACAGTGATCTTCTTTAAATTATTCTGATTTTCAACACTTTTCACTTTTAATTCAATTGCACGTTTATCTTCTTGCTGCTGCGTCACAGATTTTTCTTATTATAATGTATAACCTCACTGATATTGATCTCCGAGTCTTTATTTACTCCGCTGATCACTTTTTTAATTTACACCCATATCTCCCTTTTTTGTTTCTTACTTTAAGATTTGTAAATGTAACATTTCCTCTCTGTCTTTGAATTGTTTAAAGAAAAATGGTGTTTAGTACGACCTTGTGAAAATGCATTTTCCACATGCTCAGCGTTGCATCAAGAGGCGATCTATATTTTGTGAGCAATCTCCACAAATCTATTTCCTTTAGTTGTTCTCATATCTTATTCAAATTAGTTATTTTAATATTATCCACTAGTCCATTCAACTTTCGAGTCAATCTTCAGAATTGCTCATTTTATTTATGCTGTTTCCACACCCCACCCTGACTCCTCTGCTAAAATAGCTTGAATATTTTGCATTATTATGTATACATCATTCATAAATACCAGATCAAACTGTCATGGAGTCACAGGGAGTTATAGCATGGAAACATGCCGTATGGCCACATCATTCATAAATACCAGATCAAACTGTCATGGAGTCACAGGGAGTTATAGCATGGAAACATGCCGTATGGCCCACTGTGTTCACGTTGACCAACAACCACCCATTTACACTAATCTAGCATTAATCCCATTTTTTAAATTCAGAGTCAAAGAGCCCTTCTCCCAACTTGCCAATACAGACCAAGATGTCCCTTCTACACCAGTCCCACCTGCCTGTTTGGCCCATATCTGTAGTGCCTGTCTCAACTACATCGTCCATCAAAACAACCTTCCACCATCACCCTCTGCTTCCTTCCATGAAGCTAATTCTCTATCCACTTATGTAAGAAGGAATTGCAGATGCTGGTTTAAACTAAAGATAGATACAAAAGGCTGAAGTAGCTCAGCGAAACAGGCAGCATCTCTGGAGGGAAGGAATGGGTGATGTTTCGGGCCGATATCCTTCTTCAGACTGGTTAGGGATAAGGGAAATGAGAGATATAGATGTTGATGTGGAGAGATAAAGAACAATGAATGAAAGATATGCGTAACTTTTTTGCAGCTTGGGCGCAAATGCAGCGTAGACGGAGGCGTAGGGGTAGTCTTGGCAAGAAACAGGGTGGGAAGAAGTGTAGTCGAGATAGTTGTGGGAGTCAGTGGGTTTGTAATAGTCAATAGTCTATCTCCTGCGATGGAGACTGTGAGATCAAAAAAGGGGACAGAGGAGTCGGAGATGGTCCAAGTAAATTTGAGTGCAGGCTGGAAATTGGTGGTGAAGTTAATGAAGTTCATGAGTGCTGCATGGGTGCAGGAGGTAGCATTGATGCAGTCGTCAATGTAACGGAGATAGAGTTCGGGTATTGGGCCAGTGTACGCCTGGAACAGAGATTGTTCAACATACCCTACAAAGAGGCAGGCATAGTTGGGGCCATAGCTACGCCTTTAATTTGGAGGAAGTGGGAGGAGTCTAAGGACTCCGGAAGTGGCGGCGCTGCCCTGGCAGCAGCGGCTCACCTGCAGTCCGTTTGTTTTTGCTTTTTTGTGTTGTTTTTTTCGTTTTGGTTAGTCTAGTTTTTGGTTTTTAGTTTGTATTTGGGGGGGGGGGGGTTGAAACAGGGCTTGCTGTCTCTCCCTGTGGGGGGGAATGCGACCTTTTTGTCGTATTCCCCTTCTCTGCCTCCGTCTGCGCTGAGGCCTAATGGCGGAGCTGGTGACCTCGAGGCTCAGGAGGCAGAGCCCACCAGGACTCGCCCTGAGCTCGCTGACGTGACGACGGTCCGGCTCGGGGCTGGAACAGGGCTTCCGTGAGGGACTGTGACGATCCCGTGAGGGCGGCCAGCACGAGGGAGGAACGGTGCTCCCGTCGGAGTGGCCGAGCTCGGGGAGGTACGGCGCTCCCAGCCCGAGGGAGGTACGGCGTCCATGTCGGGGGGCCCAGCCCGAGGGAGGAGCGGCGCCCATGTTGGGGCGGCCCAGCCCGAGGGAGAAGCGGTGCCCAGTCGGGGCGGCCCAGCCCGAGGGAGGAGCGGCGCCCAGTCGGGGCGGCCCAGCCCGAGGGAGGAGCGGCGCCCAGTCGGGGCGGTCCAGCCCGAGGGAGAAGCGGTGCCCATGTCGGGGCGGCCCAGACCGAGGGAGGAGCCGCGCCCATGTCGGGGCGGCCTGGCACGAGGCTGAGACGGTGGCGGTACTCACGTGAGGGCGGTCCGGCTCGGAGCTGGAGCGGTGGTCCGGTGGCTGGGACGGCGTTCTGGTGGCGGTGACCTGAGTCCGGGGTTCGGCTGCAAGCCAGCGGCTGCGTCGGCGGGACGGGTGGACAGCAGCTTCGACCACCCCGGGCCGCGGTGATTGAGCCGCGGGACTGTTTTTAACATCGCCCGGTGGGGTATCGCCTCAGCGCAGAAGGAGA
Organism: Amblyraja radiata; assembly: GCF_010909765.2. NCBI lineage: Eukaryota > Metazoa > Chordata > Chondrichthyes > Rajiformes > Rajidae > Amblyraja > Amblyraja radiata. Next base: position 73,338,846 of record NC_045961.1, read on the forward strand.
AGAGGAGGGAAGAGATTGCAGACCTAAGACTTTTGCCTCCATCACAGTGAGGAGGTGCTAGGTGGACTCATTGTGGTGGATGTTAATATGTGTTTATTGCTGTTTTTTATTGTATTGTATGTATGACTGCAGGCACGAAATTTCGTTCAGACTTCGGTCTGAATGACAATAAAGGAAACCCTGTAACCCTGTAGGACTCGAGATCCAATCTTGTAAAGTGTATGAGACTGGGTGAAAACACATTATTTACAGGTTCACTTTATATTGTGTTTTGCTCTAAAATCACAAACGTTTAAATAGAATGCTTGACATGCACCCAGCTAACCAAAACAGAAAGGCAGATACTCTACTCCCTTGTTTAATTTTTGCTTATCTCTGATTACGCTAATTTTAAATTAAATGCATTTTTGTAAGTGGCTGATTACGCTCATAGGCACTTATCAGTCTGAATGTTTTATCTGAGTGGGCAGTGAATGGATCTGCTGTTGGATATGTATTAGATCTGATAAGACAAAGCTATGCACAGATAAAGTCAGCAAGTCAGACAGCATCTATCTACTTGGGTGTCCTGTTCTCAAAATTAAATAGCATTTAAAAAGGGGGAGAAAAATCACACCCACATAAGTGAATCACACCCACTGAGTGTATCCGGCAGCATCTCTGGAGAAATGGAATCGGTAGGTGATATTCTTCAAGGGAAAGGGAAACAAGAGATATCTGGAATTGAAGAGAATAAAGAAAGCAGAAAAGAACTTGCACAAGGAAACATGAGCCCTAAAAGGGGACATGAATATTGTTAACAAGAGGGATTAAACAAAAATACATACGCTGGGATGACGCGGGGATGGGCAGTGACCATGCCCACGCTCGCAGTAGGGTGAACCTGTATGTATATATTCTATTTACACTGGTAAGAAAGTCCAGGACTACATGAGGGCACTGTCCCTCACCATCAGGGCACATGTGCGTTGTGGGTGACAATCTTGGGCTTCTCCCAGCAGCTCAGTCCTGGTCTCAAAGGAAGGGGTATGGCGACTCAGGCTACCCTCTGCAGTTCACCCTTGCCTGCGGTCTCACGTTTACCTGGCAGCTCAGCTTTGGGGTGAAGAGGGGTGAAATTTTTTCGTGGTCGTCTCTGGATAATGATGGTGGCTCAGAGTTTCCCACTGTGTGTGGGCACAGTCCCCCATTGTCCATGGGCCAGAAGAGGCTCTGGCATCTCAGGCTTGCCCCGGCCACTCAGTCTTAGACTCAGAAGAGGAGATGGCTGTCTAGGGCTTCTTCCCGGCAGCCCAGCGTTGATCAAACTGTGGCGCTGATGGTCTCAGGTTTGTCCCAGTGGCTTTGTCATTGCCGAACTTGTGACAGTGGAACACAGCTAGCAGGGAGGCTTCCCACTTTCTCTCACTTTCTCTCTCTTCCATCTTCCTTCTGGAAGGATTGCCTGCATTTTATAGAGAGTATGCTGGCAAGGTCCAGGTGGCCAAGGCAATATCAGCTAATTAGATCCAGCTGTTGCCAATGATGCTGCGATTTGGCCTCTCCTGGCCTGTCAGCCGGTGATCGGGATCAGATCTGAGTGAGGGGACGCTGTCACATACCAACCTCCCCCCCACCTCAACTTAGCGATGATCACAGGACTTGAGGGGGAAAAATCTGTACTATAGAGTCCTTCCTTTGTCAGTTTCTCACCATTTTCTGTTCACATTTCAGGGAACAATTGTCTAGTTAGTTTGTTAAATATATGTAAAAGAAAAAAAAGGCTTGCTTGGAGACATCCGAAGGTGCAAAGTTCTACTGTGAACACACCCATGGCAGTATGCTTGCTCAGCAATAGAGACCACAGCATCATTCAGTCTCAAGTCAATTTAATGTCCTGTTGAAGATAGACACAAAATGCTGGAGTAACTCAGCAGAACAGGTAGCATCTCTGGAGAGAAGGAATGGGTAATGTCCTGGTGTCCTTTTCAAGAAAAGTCCTTCTGAATGATACTCCTGCTACAAGGTGGGAACAGATGTATGGAGTGGCAGACCAGAAGAAGCTCAATCAACATCAAGAAAACCTTGGAAACAGTAGAAATCCTCCATTTGATTTTTTTCTTCCATCAAGTGAACAGCCAGTGTGATCTCACCCGCATTCTCCAACAGTGGGCATCGGGAATGATGCCGGGTTCGGCAGTGACTCCCCGACACTTACAGTAGGGCGAACTCACATATATATTTTGTTTACGGTGGTAATAAAGTCCTGGACCACATGGGGGTGTTGTCACTCACCATCAGGGCATATGTCCGGTGACACTGACACACTCAGGTGTGTCCCGGCAGCTCAGTCCTGGTCTTGTGGAAAAAGGCAGGGTGATCTCAGGCTTCTCCCTGTAGTTCACCCTTGCATCTCGAGCAGGTGCTAACAGTCTCAGGTTTATCCTGAAGGCTCAGCTTTGGATTTGAAGAGGTGAACCTGGCAGTATCTGCATTATCCTGGCAGCTCAGTCTTTGCCTCTGTGTGGTTACAGTCCCTCATTGCCAGTGGGCAGGAAGAGGCACTGGCATCTCAGACTGGTCCTGGCCACTCAGTCCTAACCTCATTAGAGGCCCTGGTTGTCTAGGGGTTCTTCCTGGCAGCCTAGCCTTGACCACACAATGACACTGGTGGTCTCAGGTTTGTCCCAGTGGTTCATTCTTCTGCTAGAGAAATAGGATTTGCATCGTTTTTGCAAGGAAGTCATATCTTACAAACTTGATTTGAATTTTTGGGGAGATGATGAAAATGATTGATGAAGAGAGTGGTGGATGTTATCTATATGGAAAAGCAAGGTCTCCTATGATAGGTACACAAAAATGCTGGAGAAACTCAGTGGGTGCAGCAGCATCTAGGAGCGAAGGAAATAGGCAACGTTTTGGGCCAAAACCCTTCTTCAGACCCTTCTCCTATGGTAGGTTGACCCAGAAGATTAAGGCATATAGGATTTACAGAGACGTGGTAGATTCATGATAGATTCTGGATTCAAAATTGGCTTGGCCATAGAGGGCACAAGGTAGCATGGAGGGGTGTTATTCTGTCTATGATCAGTGGTATTGTGCAGGAATCAGTGCTGTGACCTATGTTGATTTAATGTAAGTGGGCCATTCAGTAAATTTGCAAATTACACAAATATTGGCCGAGTTGTGGATAGTGATTAAGGTTATCAAAGGATAAAACAAGATATTGATGAATTGGAAATATGGGCAAATAAATGGCAGATGGAGTTGAATCCACACAAGTAATTGTTGCACCTTGGGAGGTCAAATATGGTAGGAAATGAAACAGTGAATGGCAAGACCCCCTGGAGCGTATAAATGTTTGCAAGTCATGTTACAGCTGTGTGAAATTTTGGTTGAGCCACAATTGGAGTACTGTATGTAGTTCTGAATGCTGCATTACAGGAAGGAAGTGGAGGCTTTGGAGTGAATGCAATGGAGTTTCAGCAAGATGTTGCATGGATTAGAAAGTATTAGCTATAAGGTTCAGTTGAACAAACTTAAATTGTTTTCTCTGGAGTATCAGAGGCTGAGGGGAGATTTGACAGAAATATATAAAATTATGAGAGGTGTAGATAAGGTAGAGAGACCAATTCTTTTTCCAGAGTGTAAATGTCAAATACTTGAGGGCTTGGGTTTAACGTGAGAGGGGAAAAGTTTAAAGGAGTTTTGTGCGGTATTTTATTTCACACAGAGAGTGATAAGTGCCTGAGATGACAGGAGGTGCAGTGGCAATATTTAAGAAGCATTTAGACAGACACATGACCAGACAGGACTTGAAAGGTTATAAGCAGTGTGCAGGCAGATGGACTAATTTAAATTGGCATTATGACTGGTACAATGGGCTGAAAGGCCTGTTCCTCAGCTGTCTGGGTCTATGTTGTGTGAGTTGATTCTGTGATGGCATACGCAGCTGGGAGCACTTTTAAATGCTTTGATTTTGGTTTGGACATGGCATCAGGGAGGGAATACCATATAAATGAAAGCAGAACTTGTTTGAGATGGAGCAGGTGTATTGCTTTTGTTGGTTTTTATTGTCACGTGTATAATAGGTGTACAAAAATGTTGTATTGTGTGCTATCCAGGCAATTCTTCCTATAGATGAGTACATTATCTATGTGTGCAAATAAAAAAACAAACAATACAGAACATAGTGTTACAGCTGCACAAACAGTGCAGATTAAAAAAAGTGTGAAATTCACAACAAGGTAGATTGGGAGATCAGGAATTCATATGAGAAATCCATTCAAGAGTCTAATAACAGTAGGGGTGAAGCTGTTCTTGAACTTGGTGGTACATAATTTCAAGCTTTTGAATCTTCTGTCCAGCAGGAAAATGAAGAGAGTGGTCCTTGATTATGTTGGCTGCTTATCCGAATGCAATGCAAAGTATAGATGAAGTTGTTGTGTGGGAAGCTGGTCTGGGTGATGAACAGCTGCGTACATAATTCTCTGCAATTTCTTGTGGTCTTGACCACAGTGGTTGCCAAAGTAAGCTGTGATGCTTCACGATAGGCATCTGTAGAAATTGGGAAAATCATTAGATTCAAGTCAAATTTCCTTCACGCTCTGAGGAAGCAGAGATGATGGAAGTCAAGGTGCATGTTTTAAAACTCAGCTCAGTTAAAAAAGGCAGTGGGCTTGTAAAGAATTTGGGTCAGCATAACGAGCAGCTAATCAGTAGCAGAAAAACAGATGTAGGCTGGTGTTCAGAGAAGACGATGGCTTCCACTTCTTATCGTTTAATTGAAGGAAATTAAGCTAATTCAAGATTTAATGTCAGATAAACAATTTGTAACACAATGGAGGGATCAAGAGAATTGCTGTTAAGATAGAGTTGGATGTTGCCAAGGCACATGAATAAACCAAACATTGATGAGATACAATTAATAAATAAAGACTTGAAGGAATAATTCAGGGGAAGAAGGGTTCATTAAATGTATGGATGCAAGGAAAGAGTGTGACAAAAGAGAGTGCAAAGAGATTAAGGGAACTCAGAAATAGTTATTAAAACTAAATGAATTTATGTGAAATTATATTATCAAAGAATATTTAATATTAAAATTGTTTTACAGATGTATCAATAAAATACAAAAGTAGTGATAGTAGAAGAGACAGGATATAAAAATAAGCACCAATAGTGAAAGAATAGAAATATTAAACAGTCATTTTGCCTCAGTATTTATGCAAGATGGCAGGTTGTTATGACATCAGAAGCTTACATTAGAAATGACATCAAAGCATGTAAATTCAAATGAAAAATATTATGTGGATTCAAATGCATAAAGGATAAATAATGATGCAACAATTATGCCCTTGGATTTAAAACACTCAAAAGAGGGGAAGGTAGACACAAAAAACTGGAGTAACTCAGCGGGACAAGTAGCATATCTGGAGAGAAGGAATGGGTGACGTTTCGGGTCGAGACCCTTCTTCAAACTGATGTCAGGGGAGTGGGCGAGACAGAGATAGAATGTAGTCGGAGACCGTAAGACTGGTGGGAGAACTGGGAAGGGGGAGGGGGTGGACAGAGAGGGAAAGCAAAGGGTATTTGAAGTAGATAAATCAATGTTCATACTGCTGGGGTGTAAACTTCCCAAGTGAAATATGAGCTGCTCTTCCTCCAATTTGCACTGGGCCTCACTCTAACAATGGAGGAGGCCCAGGACAGAAAGGTCAGATTGGGAATGGGAGAGGGAGTTAAAGTGCTGAGCAACCGGGGGATCAGGCAGGTTATGCCCCTGTCCCACTTAGGAAACCTGAACTGAAACCTCTGGAGACTTTGCGCCCCACCCAAGGTTTCCATGCGGTTCCCGGAGGTTGCAGGTGGTTGCCGGAGGTTGCAGGTAATGGAAGCAGGTAGGGAGACTGACAAAAATCTCCGGGAACCGCACGGAAACCCTGGGTGGGGCACAAAGTCTCCAGAGGTTTCCGTTCAGGTTTCCTAAGTGGGAGAGGGGCATTAGGGCGGATTGTGCAGAGGTCTTCTTCGAAACGATCGCCGAGCCTGTGCTTGGTCTCGCCGATGTACAGATGTTGACACCTGGAACAGCGGATACAGTAGATGAGGTTGGAGCAGGTGCAAGTAAACCTCTGAAAAGACTGTCGGGGTCCTTGGATGGAGTCAAGGGGGGAGGTAAAGGGGCAGGTATTGCATCTCCTGCGGTTGCAGGGGAAAGTACCTGGGGAGGGGTGGTTTTGTGTGGGAAGAGACGACTGGACCAGGGAGTTGAGGAAAGCAGAAAGGTGTGGTGATGGGAATATGTAGCCAGTAATGGGATACCTCTGGATGTGGCAAAAGTGTTGGAGGATTATATGCTGTATGTGACCTGTCCCGTTGAGTTACTCCAGCTTTTACCTGTCCCACTGAGTTACTCCAGCTTTTTGTGTCTACCTTTGATTTAAACCAACATCTGCAGTTCTTTCCTACAAATCAAAAGAGGGGATATTGCAGACACTCTTGAAATATTTATTGTCTTTTGAAGAAAGATGTGCTGCCAGTGAACTAAAGAGATCAGTGGAAGGCTGCAGTTTGAAGGGCGAAGTGGAGATTTCAGAAACATGGGTATGGATTTAACAAGCAGCGGGTAGTTTTGAGTTTTGGGGACTTTTGAGTGGGAGAAAGGTAATAGGCGCAGGGCTATCATATTGTCTACATAGCCTGCCAAAGAAGAAATGGGAGCTACGGTTAGGGTGTGAATTTATTCGTCAATATTAAGGCTACTTGGAAATAGGTTTTAGCTTAAAGCCATAAGAATAGACTCTCTTATGTGCAGAAACAAGTCTCTGAGGCCCACCGAACATATTGTGGCTCATAGCAGAACACTCCCATCAGTTGCATTTACCCCCTCTCTTTTTCCCCAAACACTCCAAGCCAAACTATTTATTTGCCAATCGGATATAAACGTTAACCGATACATTTTGCTGATGAGCACAATGTGCTTTTTAACTACTTTGATTTTAATTTGGACTACTCTTGCAGTATTAGCAAATTACACTGCGTGTCCACACAGACACTGTGCGATTCCCAGCCACAACCCGCACTTGATGCCAACTCCTGGTCCGCACCACAAGACCACTTCCATCAGGCAGCCGGATCACCGAATTTGAAGCGCTTGCCCTTGTTAGCCGTGCATGGGCGAGGGAGCTGGCGTTGGAAACATGCTTCGCTCGCCAAGCCTGGGTCTCCCTTCCGAAAGCCTAGCGGGGATAAGGTTAGGGAGGATGCCGCTCGCTGACTGGGATCCGAGAGCGGATGATGCTGGGCTGACCCAGCAGGCGGGCTGTTTTGTGATTGATGGAGACTGTGATAAAGACCGCGAGATTCAGCGCGCAAGAGTTAAACCGAGCAAGCTTCGCCCGTTCGCTCAGACCAAGAGCCGGACTGAGACAGAAAAAGTACTCAAAACATAGTGTGCGACATCCGATCACCAATCTACTGCAAGCATTGACACAGGGACACACACATAAACCAGGCAACTTTATTGGGGAGATCTATGTAAGTATAAACCGCGTGAATATCCTGGAACATGGTGTTGAATAATTTAGGGAATTAGAGGGAAAACGGTGATTCAGCCGAGAATTGAACACAGCAGATGAAGCAACGCGTTGAAATTTAGGCGGAAAGGTCGGTGGTAAAGGATAAAAGTTTATTCTGTCAAATATTAACCAACGTTCTCATTAACACATCATTGGCTATCAGTACCCACTCTTGCCACTTATATTGCCTGCGAGGTGACTATAATGGGGCGATAATTTCCTCCAGTATATCCCGGCCGATCCTTATCAGAAACGGACTGAACTTTTGAGTGAGAGACCAGTGGGAAGTGGTGATAAATGGAAGCCCCGCGGCGCTTGAAGCAAGCAAGTGGAATTGGTTGGATGTTAACTGCGGTGTAATCCTATGTTTTCTGCTCTCCTTCCTAGCTCCTCCTCTCCGTTATAATTTCTCAGCGAGAACCTCTCCGCGTCCCCAGTTATTGGGACTGGTCGTCAGAGTGAGGATGGTCCATTGTGCAGCTCTCGTCGGACTGTTGGTCCTGACCCTCGGGGAGACCTCCATCCGCGCCGTTCGGGGCCAAGAAGTCCAGACCGTGCCTCAACATGGGACAAAGGTGGGAGCCACAGATGGAGACGCGATCTCACCCACTCCACTGTGGGGAGCCGTAAACTTCAACCAGGACACCCTCAACGCAAGCATCCAGAATGTGAACGGGACCCGGGGCAGGCTGCGTCCGATGTGCAAGCGGCCACCAGAGATCAAGGACACCTTCAAGTACATCAACACCATCGTCTCCTGTATGGTCTTCGTGGTCGGGATCATCGGCAACTCCACGCTGCTGAGAATCATTTACAAAAACAAGTACATGAGGAACGGACCTAACATCCTGATAGCCAGCCTGGCTCTGGGGGACTTGCTCCACATTGTCATCGATATCCCCATCACGGTGTACAAGGTAAGGGAGCAGGACAACGGAGGCTGCTCATTCAGCTTGTGTCCCAGTCCAGCTGGGCACAAACAGATGAGTGGTATCGGGACGGGGGGGGGGGGGGGGGGGGGGGGGGGGAGATTACAGTCAGGAACGGGTATCATGTTAACATTTATAAAACGTTCCTCTCACTGTGTCAGCTTCACTACCGAATCTGTCAGAGCTATTTTGTTTGAATCATAGGTCGTGTCGGGACCCTTCCCCAGTCCCGAAATGTCGCCTGTCGGCATTTCCCTCCACGGATGCTGTCTGACCCGCAGAATTCCCCCATAGTTTGATGTCTTTGCTCTAGATCCCAGAATCTGCGGTCTCTCGTGGCTCGCATAAAAAACCCCACTTCTAACGCAGCTAAATTGATTCACACATGTTCGGGCTACTGTTTTACGTACCAACAAACCGGGGTTGAATGAGCTTGCAATCCCGCTAACTTGCTTCCAGCATATTAAAGCAAGAACAAGAGTTCGCCGGAAGCCCGTCGTTTAGATGGTTGGCTTGTAACTCCAGACCAAGTGCATAAAGTTTAAAATATTTCCCGTTCCTCCCACACGGCGTCTACTGAAATGAAATTTACACGATTTCCTCAGTTTAAAAATAAATAATTCTCCAGATCGTTGCAAATGGGTTAAGATTTTGCTCTTTGTTGCGGCGAGCTTGATGTCCTGTACTGCTGTTTTGTATGTAAGCGGTGAAAGTGGGCAGATGCGCGTCCACTATCTTCCATAAAATCTGCTGTCTGATTTATTAGCGCTTGTGAAGACGGCACTTCACTGCTGGCTCACAGTTGATATACATTTCATGCAATGATACTTCTTTTCTCTAGTTTGATTATTGGATGAACCGAAATAGGTCAGAGAAAATTAATAGGGAAGTTAGGAAGGAACTGCAGATGCTAGTTTACACCGAAGATAGGCACAATATGACGGAGTAAACTCAGCGTGCCAGGCAGCATCTCGAAACCCGAACCGTCACCCATTCCTTCTCTCCAGCAATGCTGCCTGTCCCGCTGAGTTACTCCAGCATTTCGTGTGTACCTTCAGAGAAAATTAATGTCAATTCCAGTCCAGATATCCAGTTAATGAGGCGATATATGTGTTGATTATTGCCGAGCTATTTCTGGCACTCAAAATGAACTATCACAAGTATCCCGCAGATATAAGATTTCAGACATTTGAAAACGTACTATTCATGTTTTCTTTTTAATTTTTCCGTTATGTCTGTTTTATTACTTATTTTATCTACTCCTCCTTTCCCGCTTTCTATTTCTCTTTCTAAAGTTTTATTGACACCGAATTCTTATTCTGCCCACGAGTTGCATATGTTCCAGTCTTTCAATCGGATTCTTTACGGAGAGTTGTTTCCCTCGTTCAATCACATCACGGAATATATAGTGCTGGAGTAACTCAGCGGGTCAGCTATATAATCTCCAGAGAACACGGATAGGTGGCGTTTCGGGTCGGGACCCAAATAGTCACCTTCCGTCTTCAGCAAATGGCAAATCAAAACAAAAGTTTAAATATATGTTGGTAAACGACGATTTTACATATCTAACCGAATTCGCATTCTGGTTTCTTCTTTGTTAGAAAATAAGACAATCCCCTTGTATTTTGGGAAGGAAGGAACTGTAGATGCTGGTTTAAACCGAAGATATACACAAAAGCTGGAGTAACTCAGCGAGACAGCAGCATCTCTGGAGAGAAGGATTGGTTGACGATTCGGGTCGAGGCCCTTGTTCAGATGCAAGTCTGAAGAATCCCAATCCAAAACATAGTCTATCCATAGGTACACAAAATTGCTGGGGAAACTCAGCGGGTGCAGCAGCATCTATGGAGCGAAGGAAATAGGCGACGTTTCGGGCCGAAACCCTTCTTCAGACTTCAGAGTCTGAAGAAGGGTTTCGGCCCGAAACGTCGCCTATTTCCTTCGCTCCATAGATGCTGCTGCACCCGCTGAGTTTCCCCAGAAATTTTGTGTACCTTCGATATTCCAGCATCTGCAGTTCCCTTTTGAACACATAGTCTATCCATGTCCCCCAGAGATGCTGCTTGAACCGCTGAGCTGTTCCATCACTTTGTGTTTTTTTTGTAAACCAGCTTCTGCAGTTCCTTGATCTATGTAACTTTTAATCAAGAAAACTGTTATGAGAGTACTTTAAATATGACCTAGGACATTAAAAACTAAATAAAAACTAAAATAAACTTTTTTTAAAAAGCAGACCAATCAGCCCATCAAACCTGCTGCACCATTTAATAAAAACATGGCTAATTGAATTTTGGCCTTAATATAATTTTCCCATTCACTTCCCATTATCCTTGCTTCCCCTGTAATTGTGTCTCAGTTTCCAAAATCAATGACCTCTGGTGTTTCTCATAAACGACCTTAGCTGATATCAGTATCCGGCTGTGACACATGTACTTTTTTATTTGAAACAGTTAGATAAAAATTGAGAAAATCCCAATTGATCCAAGCAATACCACATTTCCAGGCAAGCAGCCAATGTATTGTGTAAGGAGTCAGAGGAAGTGCATGCTGCACTGTCAATGAGTAATGCATCTTACCTACATACTATAAACTCAATGACAATCCAAACCATTTCAGTTTTAATTTTAAGCTGGAACAGAAGAATGCTTATTTCTGTATGAAATGGAATCAGACTTGACAGCCAATAAAGCAAAAGTTTAATTAATTATCAGAATCTGTTTTTCATACACCATGAATGGAAAGGAAAAAGTGTGGAGTAATTTGACTTCAGTTGCTGTGCCAAATAACAATTTCCATTTCCACTATTGATACCATTTTCTGACATTTGGTTCAGATGGCTACAATGGGACTGAGTAAAAGTGAGCAGAATTGATGGTCAATCCTCAACCATTGGTTTAGCACTAATGATTTAGTTTAGTTTAATTTAGGGATACAGTGTGGAAACAGACCCTTCAGCCCATCGAGTCCACACTGACCAGCAATCATGCTTACACTAGTTCTATCCCACACTCTAGGGATAATTTACAAAAGCCAGTTAACCTACAAACCTGCATGTCTTTGAAATGTGGGAGGAAACCGGAGTATCCAGAGAAAACCAATGCGGTCACGGGAAGAACATTCAAATTCACTGGCGTTGTAAGGCAGCAACTCCACAGTACACCTCTCTGCCACCCCTTCTTCCCTTATATTCACCCCTAATATTTCCTTTGTGCATAGAGGTAGATTGCTGTCCAAACCCTTCCATGCTTCCACTTTACTGATTCTATCCTTATATATATATATGTGTGTGTGTGTGTATACAGATCATGCACTTTTTTCTTGAGATTAAGAAGCTATTTAATCTTAAATATTGTAACGTATTTAAAATTATTGCATTTTTATTTTCTATTATGAACATATTTGAGTAATACATGTTTGAGTTTACATGTGTTGGTGGTGCTTATGCCCCGAGGGTTAGCAGGAAATGTCACTTTCAATAGATGTTCTAACATCGCTCTTTTCAAGATGCCTTGATCACTAGTATTAAAAATGTTTGTTCAGCTTTGTGGATGATAAACATATCTACACTAATGCAGCAGAAAGACGTTGGAAATAATACAGCTGTGCAAATTATATGGGTTAACAAACACTTCAGATCTTTTGACATTTATACATATTTTGCTTTTTGTTTTGCTTATATTATTTTTCTTTTATTTCATTAGTCTCAAATAATGGAGATGAGTATTAACACTGTACGTTATGGTAGGATAAATAATCAGTCCATGCTTTCTTCATTGAGGTTTCAACGAGGCCTAATTGTTCATCGTTGTACCAAAAAAAAAGAAAAGTTTATACTTCAAAAACAACAAATCCCTGTTTTTTCAGCAGAGAAACATAGAAACATAGAAAATAGGTGCAGGAGTAGGCCATTCGGCCCTTCGAGCCTGCACCTTCATTCAATATGATCATGGCTGATCATCCAACTCAGTATCCTGTACCTGCCTTCTCTCCATACCCCCTGATCCCTTTAGCCACAAGGGTCACATCTAACTCCCTCTTAAATATAGCCAATGAACTGGCCTCAACTACATTCTATGGCAGAGAATTCCAGAAATTCACCACTCTGTGTGAAAAATGTTTTCCTCATCTCGGTCCTAAAAGACTTCCCTCTTATCCTTAAACTGTGACCCCTTGTTCTGGACTTCCCCAACATCGGGAACAATCTTCCTGCATCTAGCTTGTCCAACCCCTTAAGAATTTTGTAAGTTTCTATAAGATCCCCCCTCAACCTTCTAAATTCTAGCGAGTACAAGCTGAGGTTATCCAGTCTTTCTTCATATGAAAGTCCTGACATCCCAGGAATCAGTCTGGTGAACCTTCTCTGTACTCCCTCTATGGCAAGAATGTCTTACCTCAGATTAGCATGATATCATTTAACCATAGGTTGTCGGTTTTATTCTAACAAGTACATTAGGGCGGCATATTAGCTCAGCGATAGAGCTATTGGCTCACAGCACCAGAGAACCGGGTTCAATCCTGACCTGAGGTACAATGTGCGGGAATTTACACGCTCTCCATGTGACACTGTGGGTTTCCTCCATGTGTTCTAGTTTGCTGCCACATCCCCAAATCATGGCAGTTGTTGTTATGCAGGTGAGTCATAGAATCTGGAGGCAGTCGATAGAATACATGGATAATGAAATTATGTAGGATTAACAACAATGGGTAGTTGTTGATTGGTGTGGACTTGGTGTTTGTATAAGTTAAACCAGCATCTACAGTTTTTTCCTACACATAATGTTTGTATAAATTCTTTACCAGCTGAATCTTTACACATTCATATCCAGTATCTTTTAGTGAACCCATGACATGTATTATCTTTTTGCCTTTCATCACTGAAGTGGCTGTTAGATTTAGTACATCTGCCCCATTATTTTAAACCATATTATATTGCACTTTTGCACGCATCCTTTGCACATTGTCTGATATTCCCAGTGGTTGAGAGGGTGCTGCAGAAGGTGGCACATCAGATGCCTGGCCACCACACACACCCAGCTCAATTTAAAGGATGTTTGTGGAAGTACGGTTTTACACCATCCTGCCCATGTGCTCATCTCACTCCTGCTACCAGGAAGAAGGTACAGGAGCCTGAAAACCATGACCACCAGGTTCAAGAATAGCTAAGGTCATTAATTTATTGAATATATTTTGAAGATATTACTCATCTGTATAGGTTGCGTATCTGGGCCTGTTAAGCTACTACAAGTAAGAATTTTACTGTTCCGTACATTTGACAATTAAACACTCTTGACTACAGTTGTTGACAGCTGTGTGGCTGCAAAATATCAATGCAGCTGAGAGAATAATGCAGGCGTGGTGACAATATCATGAGATAGGCTGTATTAGATATGATCCATCCCTTTAAACACAGGCATGGGCCTTTAACATGGTTAATCATTATTTGTGGTGGATGGAGAACAGTGCTTTCAACCCCTGCCTGTGCATTTCACCAAAAGTAGGAGAATATAATATATCCATCAACATCATGATAACCATTGCAGTTCCTGATCCAATCAATAAAAATCAATAAAACCCTTGTTGTTCATATTGCTAATCACCAAGGATGGGCGGTCACTTTAACAATTTTTCTTTCACTTTCAGTCTTATAATCAACAGCTACTTATCTTGCCATAAAGCCTGGTGGAAGGCGTGCAAAGTATTTATTTTTACATTTGTATAAATTCCTTGCCAGCTGAATCTGTACACATTCAAGGATCCACAACGTGCAGGTTAAGCACAGTACACCTTGGTTTGGAAGAGAACTAAAAGAGAAATAAATTCCACTGAGCCACATTTTTCTACTTGGTTATTTCCTCTGCTTTACGACATCATTTGGAAGCTTATCTTCACAGGATTCATCTCTGCCACGCTACTCTGAAATCTTCACAAATAGTATACTTACTATTCCGACATTAGATTTGTTCAGTAGGACCTGACTATTAAAATCCAGGATGATTTTTTAACACAACTGCAACTGAGTTAAAGGAAAAACAGACAAAATATCTCCAAAGTGATATTGACTTTTATTAATTTAATTACATTTATTTACAGAAGTCTGGAGTCATGGGAGAAAAAAAAAAACATCTTGGGCTGCATAAACAATTTTTACATTTGTTCAAAATGCTTTAATCCTACTGTTATATGACATACGTGGAGTATTTGACCTTGGTAATACACATTGCTGTTTATTCCTTCAAGCCAGGAATGTGTTACTTGTTTCATAATTTCTAAAGACATAGAAGAGACCATTGGCCCTTTAAGTCTATGCTGTCTCACAGATCAATCCGTTTCCTTCTCAAATTTTACCTGCAACCTATTCCTCCACATTCCCATCAAACTCCAGTATCCTGCTGTATGAGAGGGAATTTATAGTGGTTAATTAACATACCAGCCCATGTGTCTTTGGGATGTGGGATGAAAAGGTAGGGAATCCTTTAGGGAGAAAGTACAATTTCTTCACAATGTTTGCAATTGAACCCGCGTTGCTGGAGCTATGAGGCAGCGGCTCTTCCATTTGCACTACTGCACTGCTCCGCATAAGGTACAGTACAGGTAGATGAGTCTGAGGTCTGGGAATGGGTAAGCAGGAGGCAATACAGGGGAGTAGCTGAGAAAGTGGTTAGAATACCCCTAACCAGGGAGCTGATAGTGTGATCTGGCACATTGCAGCAAAAGCCTAATAATATGGAATTTGCAGCTTCCCTACTTCATTCTTTCCGTGATTTTTTCTCCCACATCACACAATTCAGTATTTTTTAATTAGTGAATAACATTTCAAAACTCCTTAATGAGTCAAATACCATGCTGCTTTTTAATAATGTCATTTTTGGATAGAATGCAGTAATAAAGTAAACTGCATCATCGCAATTAACAGTTATTTATATGTTATTCAATGCAGGGAAATACAGAAGGCTCCCATATATGTAAAGGATACAACCAACCCTGAAGGGATGAGAACAAGCTTGCTCAAACGGCTCTGTATTCGAGAGATAAAAGTAGAAAATACTGGGGCAGCATCTGTAGGGAGTAATGTTTTAGGTCAATGACCCTTCCACAAATCTGTTTTACAGAGACACTAAAGAGAAAAGGGCATGAAGAAGAAATGGACGGTTTTATGAGAACATTCCAATACATGGTATGCAGTCAGATAAAAGTTATGAAGTAGTTGGAGGTAGGAGTGAGCCCGTCATGGGATTTTAAAACACTTTAAGTAGGGTTAGAGAGATGGGATATGCTGAAGGCTGCGGGAAAAATAATCAAGACTGGAAGTGAAAATGGAAAGAAGATGGCTTCTGCCATTTATATGCCTAGCTAAGGACAACAATGCAAAATGAATAATCTTGATGGATATGGGTTGCAAAGTCAGGGTAGAACAAAAACATGTGAAGAGACGGATTCAGAGAAGGATACAGCATTAATTTACTGTAGCTGGATATGAGAGGAGAGGTCAGAATGGTGTCTATCCAGTACAAAGGCAGTATTGTGTTTGAAGAGTACAAGGAAGCTTAAGTCCTTGTCATCACCATCACAAATCTTTAGTTGCTTCTATTTTTGTCTATAGATAATGGTGAAATAAAGGAACTCCATTAAGAGCACCCAAATATCTAAGTAGTGGAGAGTACTGCATTGAAAGCAAACATCTGGGGTTGAAAGTGGATTTAAAAAGCATGTGGAAACCATTTGTAAAGTCAGTTGTTGTGGTTAAAAAGAAACTTGATGATCAAGAGATAACAAGAGTTGAATTCAAGGATCTGGAGATAATTGTTGTGGTTAAGGACATGGGTGGACATGGAAAAGAAGCATCAGTGCTATTAGCATTGCCCATCTGATTAGGTACCTATCTGCTCATTATATAACACGTTGAAATGTAAGCACAATCAGTTTTAAATATGGTCTTGAAAGTCAGAGATTCTATCTGAATTTCATTACTTGATAAAACATCCACTTTATCTTCTTACCTGCAGGTGCCCAGAGGAAGACGCTGGCTGACTTGTTTCTGTCTTCTTTAAGATTCTCCATAATGTCTGCCTCTTTCATTACATATTCTGATAGCTTTTTTCTGTAGGTCTGAGACAAGCTTGTTCAATTTTTTTCTCTGATGATGTCCATGTTTAACATCATGAATATATTTAAAAAAATGTGAGGTGATCCACACAAATGATTTATGAAATGGACAGGAAATTGAGAAATTAGATGACAAAGGAAATATATTGTATCTTCCAAAAATCAGGTAACATATCATTGAATTTCTAACAATGGATTGTTCTCCAGACAGTAGTGAATACTGATTTTGATCAATAGGGGCATAGTTATGGCTTCCCGTTTTACCTAAAGAACTGTAGTACATGCACCACACACTATGCATACCATGGTTGATATGTGCTAAGATTGAAAGGCAGACTGAATAATAGATTGTTTAACGCAACTGCTGCCTGAGTAGCATGAATTGGGTCAGAAACCTACTCATACCAAGTAAATTAGTGTAAAAGCATTATGCGTGCTTTTTTCTGATTTAATCGAATGAGTTCAGACAAAAACTCTAAAACTCCAGGGCAAATCTTCAGTTCATTAATGCAATATAGGAAGTTGATTAATTGTCTTAACCCTTGAACAATTTAAACGAGACATTAGCTATTTTGCACCGAGTCTGCACCAAATTTACTGCTTCCCAACACGCCATCATACTTACGCTAATCCTACCCGAACCCAATTTATTGATCTCCAGTTCCCATCAACTCTCCTCCACATTTGTGTCATCTATGCACATAGGGTAATTTATAGACCATAAAAACATAGAAAGTACTGCACAGGAACAGGCCCTTCAGCCCACAATGTCCAGGTTGAACATGATGCCAAGATAAACTTATCTCAACTGCTTACACATGATCCATACCCCTGTATTGCCAACATATTTTTGCGCCTATCTAAAAGCCTCTTACATGCCACTCTTGTATCTGCCTCCACCACCACCCCTGACAACGCAGTCCAGACACCCACCATTCTCTGTGTAAAAACACTACCCTCAACTCATCTTGTATATATGTATGTATGTATGTGTGTATGTATGTATGTATGTATAGGACTTTGGATCTTCTGAATGCAAGATGGCTTGCTTGGAAGGTCTAAATATTTGATCAGATACATGAGGAATTTGCAACACTACATCCCACATAGAGCTGCCAACACTGCTCAAGAAAATCAAGGGTTTATATTAGTAATGCATGACTTGCTGTGTTGAAATATAAAAGAATGTGAACAATGACATACCTACAAAATTGAAATGATACAAAAAGTAATAATGCCACTATAAGAATAATAGAATTGCTATTATCTTAGTATTTTAAATCAATTATTCCTTTCATTGCATACACCAAAACAACTTGGAATTATAGCTAGCATCTAAGTAATATGTGTTTGCCCGTAGCTTGGTTTGCAGCAATTATGGGATTTACAATTTATGAACTATGCCAATAACACCAAAATGACAAAGTGTAAGAACATGAATACTGTGTTAAAGCTTTTTAATTATCTAGTATCCAATGGTCCAGTCTGAACATGCATTATCCTTTCTATATTGTTAGATTGATTACCCAGCAAGATGGGAGCATGGTTAAATTGCTCTACACTTTCGTCTTATGGTTATGGAAGATGTTTCCTTCATTGAATTCATTTCAATTTTAAAATTAATAATTTATGCAGGTAAATAAATAGGTAATATTTATTGAAATATCTGAATCTGTCATCAGCTGTTTTCCAGTCCTGGATTCGAAACTGTAATTCTTCCTTCTCTCTCACCACCATCAACCATTTCCATTCAGCTATAGAGAATGATTGAAACATAGACATAGAAACATAGAAAATAGGTACAGGAGTAGGCCATTCGGCCCTTCGAGCCAGCACCACCATTCAATATGATCATGGCTGATCATCCAACTCAGTATCCTGTACCTGCCTTCTCTCCATACCCCCTGATCCCTTTAGCCGCAAGGGCCACATCTAACTCCCTCTTAAATATAGCCAATGAACTGGCCTCAACTACCTTCTGTGGCAGAGAATTCCAGAGATTCACCACTCTCTGTGTGAAAAATGTTTTCTTCATCTCGGTCCTAAAAGATTTCCCCCTTATCCTTAAACTGTGACCCCTTGTTCTGGAGTTCCCCAACATTGGGAACAATCTTCCTGCATCTAGCCTGTCCAACCCCTTGAGAAATTTGTAAGTTTCTATAAGAACCCCCCTCAATCTTCTAAACTCTAGCGAGTACGTCGAGTCTATCCAGTCTTTCTTCATATGAAAGTCCTGCCATCCCAGGAATCAGTCTGGTGAACTTTCTCTGTACTCCCTCTATGGCAAGAATGTCTTTCCTCAGATTAGGAGACCATAACTGTATGCAAAACTCCAGGTGTGGTCTCACCAAGGCCCTGTACAACTGCAGTAGAACCTCCCTGCTCCTATACTCAAATCCTTTTGCTATGAATGCTAACATACCATTCGATTTCTTCACTGCCTGCCGCACCTGCATGCCTACTTTCAATGACTGGTGTACCATGACACCCAGGCCTCGTTGCATCTCCTCTTTTCCTAATCGGCCACCATTCAGATAATAGTCTACTTTCCTGTTCTTGCCACCAAAGTGTATAACTGCACATTTATCCACATTATACTGCATCTGCCATGCATTTGCCCACTCATCCAACCTATCCAAGTCACCTTGTAGCCTCCTAGCATCCTCCTCACAGCTAACACTGCCCCCAGGTTCGTGTCATCTGCAAACTTGGAAATGTTGTATTCAATTCCCTTGTCCAAATCATTAATATATAATATTGTAAATAGCTGGGCTCCCAGGACTGAGCCTTGCGGTACCCTACTAGTCACAGCCTGCCATTCTGAAAAGGACCCGTTTACTGCTACTCTTTGCTTCCTGTCTGCCAGCCAGTTCTCTATCCACATCAATGCTGAACCCCCAATACCGTGTACTTTAAGTTTGCATACTAATCTCTTATGTGGGACCTTGTCGAAAGCCTTCTGAAAGTCCAGATATAACACTTCCACTGGTTCTCCCTTATCCACTCTACTAGTTACATCCTCAACAAATTCTATAAGATTCGTCAGACATGATTTACCTTTCATAAATCCATGCCGACTTTGTCCAATGATTTCACCATTTTCCAAATGTGCTGCTATCCCATCTTTAATAACTGATTCTAGCATTTTCCCCACTACCGATGTTAGACTAACTGGTCTGTAATTCCCTGTTTTCTCTCTCCCTCCCTTTTTAAAAAGTGGGGTTACATTAGCTATCCTCCAATCCTCAGGAACTACTCCAGAATCTAAAGAGTTTTGAAAAATTATCACTAATGCATCCACTATTTCTGGGGCTACTTCCTTAAGCACTCTGGGATGCAGCCTATCTGGCCCTGGGGATTTATTGCCCTTTAATCCATTCAATTTACCTAACACCGCTTCCTGATTAACCTGGATTTCACTCAGCTCCTCCATCCCATTTGACCCCCGGTCCCCTTCTATTTCCAGCAAATTATTTATGTCTTCCTTAGTGAAGACAGAACCAAAGTAGTTATTCAATTGGTCTGCCATGTCCTTGTTCCCCATGATCAATTCACCTGTTTCTGACTGCAAGGGACCCACATTTGTTTTAACTAATCTTTTTTCTCTTCGCATATCTATAAAAGCTTTTGCAGTCAATTTTTATGTTCCCTGTCAGTTTTCTTTCATAATCTATTTTCCCTTTCCTAATTAAGCCCTTTGCCCTCCTCTGCTGGACTCTGAATTTCTCCCAGTCCTCTGGTAGGCTGCTTTTTCTGGCTAATTTGTATGCTTCATCTTTTGTTTTGATACTATCTCTGATTTCCCTTGTTATCCACGGATGCACTACCTTCCCTGATTGAGCACAGTTCAAATACTTACAACACATTATTAAATTCCTAGTTATCTCTGCTTATAAGTGTGGTATGCCTAAAATCCCATAGAGGTTTGTTTGTACACAGTGCACAAATGTCTGCCAGGGAAGGTCAATAAGACAAGCCTTCGTTACACTTTTCTGATACAATATTTACTGAATTTGCAAGGTAGTGAAGTTGAGCAGGTTGTTGGGGAGCTTTGGTATATAGCTGGTAAGGGTGGCCTAACGTTTAATAAGATTTCACATGCTCTTTATTATAGAATTTGTGAGTCCGAATAATTGGATATTAGTAAATGCCCGAGTTTTAATCCTCTCAGGGACTCATTGGGGCTAAGAGATATCACTTAGAGTTGCTAATTCCGGGTGTATTGCAAGAGTTTCTATGACATTGCTTCCAACTCCTGAATGCCCACTTTTCCTTCCATAGTTTACCAATGGAAAAACTGAAAGGGAATGAAAATTGAATGAGATTTGGGGATATAGTAGCAATCCGGTTAAACTACTGGATTAACGCCCATTGATGCAGTGGAATAAGTTTGAATCCCACAATTGTACCTGGAGAATTTAAATTCAAGCACTTAAAATAAATTTGTCATGTATGGTTTTTAATAAAGGTAATGGAAAAAAACACTGAAGAGTTCTTCGGGAAATATAATCTCTGGAATAGATTTGTCCAACTGTAGTCCTCATTGACAACTCCAATTTGTGAATCCATATCTACAAGATAGACACAAAGTGCTGCAGTAACTCAGCGGGGTGGGCAGCATCTCTGGATAGAAGAAATGGGCGAAGGTTCGGGTCAAGACCCTTCTTTAGACTACAGCTAGCTACTTGGCTACAGCTGGATTTACAACATGGTTAACAGCTGGGTTCATTATGTGGTGTCACCAAATTAATGTGTGCAATTCCTTTGCATGGAAGTTTAGAGGAAATTTGTCAGGGGTTCTATAAAAAAGATGTCGTCACTGAGCCTGCATACCACGATTCACTCAAACAGAAAAAAACAAATACTTATCATTTTAATTGATGGGCAATAATATCTAAGAAGAAAATGTTGCATCTTTCATAAAAGTATCAACTTTGCTGGTCATTTTAAAAGAGAGAAACATGCAAATGTTCAGTGGGTCAGGCTGCACATATTAAAAGTAAAATTGGATTAAGATTTCAGGTTGATGATCTTTGATCAGAATTTAACAGCTGTTCTGTTCTGTTCTGTTCTGATCTGATCAAATTCATGAACCAGAGCCATTACCTAGCTTTCCCCTCCACAGATGTTTCCTGACCTACAGAGATCTTTCAGCATTTTATGTTTATTTTCCAGAATTCTAACATCTGCATTATTTTATTTGACTGCATGGACTGTTTAACTTCCATTTTACAATGTCTTCCAAGACATCCATGATAGTTTGTACTTCATCAAAGTGCGCTAAACTGCTGCAAGCTGTTCTGTGACAAAGATTATACACACCTGGAATCTTTCCATCCATACATTATCTGATTAACTCCCCACTTGGAAAAGCACCAGTATTGTTTGCGTGCCCTGTGTGCGAGTTCTTACTGTGGGCTTGCAAAGCAAATTAGATAATTCTCTTCACAATTTAAAATGAATGGAAAATAAGAACAAATGGTGCTGGCTTAGTCAATGACAGAGAGCATGAGTGTGCAAGGATTTGAGTGGGGTGATGTAATTGGCACTGATAACTGGGACAAAACAATGAGAGAATGGTGAGGTGCACAATTTCTATAAAATTGCAATTTAGTTAGATCTTCTCGGAGCAATAACTTACATTTAAACAATTAATAACTACTGATTAGAAAGACTGTGGTTGAGGCAGGAAATGGTTAGGCTTTTCTTAGGTTATCTAACAATAAACAGGTTGATATAACTTAGGTACACAAAATTGCTGGGGAAACTCAGCGGGTGCAGCAGCATCTATGGAGCGAAGGAAATAGGCGACGTTTCGGGCCGAAACCCTTCTTCAGACTGATGGGGGGTGGGGGGGGGGGGAAAGAAAGAAGGAAAAGGGGAGGAGGAGGAGGAGCCCGAGGGCGGGCGGATGGGAGGGTGGGAGGAGACAGCTCGAGGGTTAAGGAAGGGGAGGAGACAGCAGGGGCTAGCCAAATTGGGAGAATTCAATGTTAATGCCATAAGGACGCAAGGTCCCCAGACGGAATATGAGGTGCTGTTCCTCCAATTTCCGCTGTTGCTCACTCTGGCAATGGAGGAGACCCAGGACAGAGAGGTCGGATTGGGAATGGGAGGGGGAGTTGAAGTGCTGAGCCACCGGGAGGTCAGGTAGGTTATTGCGGACTGAGCGGAGGTGTTCGGCTGTAGTTGGCTGTAATATTTGAGCTTGACATCAGTGGAAAAATAAACTGTCTCACCTGTCAGCTAAGATAGAAATGCAAGATATGGTGGCAAAAAAATTGTTCTTCAACTAGACCAATGTTGCTTCCTTAACTGAAATTGCTTGTCATTTTATTTCCATCTATGGAACTTTGCTGCGTGTAGTCAATATTTCACATATGGCCATATGGCATTGACTGAATTTAAACATAACTGTTATTTTCTTAAAAAAATACTGTGGGATATCCTAAATTCTTACATGAATGTGAATTCCTCTTTTTTGGTAAGTTAATATATAAGTAATTCAATCCATATTTGTTGTATTATAAGCATTTACAATCACGAAAAAAACTATTGGCAGATGAGATTGTTGATTGAAGAATAAGAGAATCAATGGATAACAGATGGAATTTACTGTGGAAGGCAATTTGCTAGATTAAATGAACGAGAGCCTGATGACTTTCTCCTATTTATGGCACAGATTTTATGGCCTAAATAATAAGATACTGCTTTGAACTTTTTGCTGCAAATATACAGCATACATCATGTGTATAGACCACAAACACTGATTACAACTTAAAGTCCTTCTTCCACCGAGTAGTCTAAATGGCTTTGATTTACCCTTTTTTCTGGCTTTCTCACAGGGTTTTCTTTTTCTATGCAATTTTATTGATATGTAAGTCATTAATAAAATTTAAGGGATAGGCAGCCAGAGCAAGGAAAGCCAGATTGTCGAAATTGTACTCTTTAATTTGTCCCAGGCATGTTCTCATAGACTATTCATGCTTCTTGTTAATTTTGTCGTCATCATTGAAAGTGTGCACAACTGCATCCTTAATGTTATTCAATGTCCCTACTAGAAAAAAAAGGAACATCTTAACATGGGGAAAAGGGATGTGACAAAATCATTCTATGTTTGGTAGCAGTGTACAAGACAAGCCCAATGTGGGAATTGTAGATATTTGTCAGTGTCTACATGTCCACTCAAGAGATAATGGCTCGATTGTGTGGGCTCTGATGACTCTCTGCAAAGACAGCACCAGCATTAAGCATCTGTGGACATGGTTATAGAATCGTACAGCAGGAAGACAGAACTTACGGCCCAACTCGTCCATGCTGTATAGGATACACAACAGGGCTAGCTCCATTTGCCTGTGCTTGTCCTGCATCGCTCTAAACCATGCCTGTCCATGCACCTGTGTAAATATATTTAAAATGTCACCACTATATCCAAATGTGGGCTCACCAATGCTGTAGCATGACATATCTGTACCCCTAATGCTCTGGCTTGGCATTTGCAAAATGCATCACCATATACTTGTACAGAGTTAAATTCTAATTACCATTCTTTGGTCCACTTCCCTAGTTGATCAAGATCCTTTTAAAACTTAGATAGCACACTACACTGTCCAGCATACAGCTAATTTAGGTGTAATCTGAAAATTTACTAACCATGTTAATTGTATTGACATCCAAATGGTTAATATAGCTGGCGAACAACACCACATATATCAGTTGCTTACCCACAGGCTACAGACTTCCAATCGGAAAAATAACACTCCATTACTACCCTCTGACCCGTTCCACCAAGCCAATTTTGACCCAAACGTCGCCTCTCTATGCCCTCCTTCAGATGTCGCCTGACCCACGACTTCCTCCAGCACTTTGTGTTTTGCTCAAGAATTAAGCATCCTTGTGCTTAAGTTCCTTGTGTCTCAATTTTGAATCCACGTCACCCTGGATAGCGTAGGTTCTTCTAGGTGTCTGTAGGAATACTACATTGCTTGAGTGTACTTTTCCTGGTTATTATATTGGATCTTTGACTGCTCTGAGCATAAATGGTCCTTGAGCTAACCTCTGAGTACACTTTTCAGGCATGTACTCCACTTCTCCCAACCGGAAAATCCGATGAGCAGGCTATAAAGATGCTTTGAATACTTTTTTCAAATCTGCATTTATTTCTCAACAGCCCTCAACAGTAAATCACAATGTATAAAGCTGTTACAATTAGTAGAATCCAATGCCTCTGTCTGGTGTGTTAACAATAAAAAACATAACATTTACTTGTGTGACTAAATCTCCTGCAAATCATAGCAAAGCTTCATGCAATAGATGAAAGAATACACATTACATATATAAAATGTGTAGGGAAGAACTGCAGATGCTGGTTTAAATCAAAGGTAGACGCAAAATGCTGGAGTAACTCAGCGGGACAGGCAGCATTTCTGGAGAGAAGGTATGGGTGACGTTTTGGGTCGAGACCCTTCTTCAGAATATATAAAAAATGGTTATACCAAGCATCAGTGTTCTCTCAAGAAGTGTAGGGTGGAACTGCAGATGCAGGTTTAAACCGAAGACAGACACAAGGTTGGAGTAACTCAGCAGGTCAGGCAGCATCTCTGGAGAAAAGGAAAAGGTGTCTTCCTTTTCTCCAGAGATGCTGTCTGACCCATTGAGTTCCTCCAGGTTTTTGTGTCAGTCTTCTCTCGAGGTGTTCAGTTATGCGGAAGAGTTATTAAGGGCCTGTCCCACTTACGCGACTTTTCAGCAAACTGTCTGCGACCTTCAAGCTGAGGGGCACTAGCCTGAAAAACTGCGAGCTGGAACGACCGTCAGCGCGGAACACACACACACACACACACACACACACACACACACTCACCGCAAAGGCACTGTCTGAAATTTACGTGGTGCAAAACCAAGGTGATACCCGCGATGAACAGGAAGATTAAAGATGGCCAGCACGGTGTACGGAAACAATCCAGAGAACATTTACACAGACTTTAAAACGTACTAAAGCATTTTTTTTTAAACGGAAAAACAGACTGTTGGCGGGGCTGCCAATCGTGCGGCGCCCCTGATGGAATGTTAACAATCTGAGGTGATGATTTGAAACTCTTTGGTTGTCTTTCAAGGTTAAGCTGTTGTACGGAGACCTCTATTTATGTTGAATTGGCATGCTGTTATCATGGTAAAAGGTTGGAGAAGATTGGTGCCAGTGAAAGTTCAGAAAAGCATTGCTCTGTCCCTGAGGGGGAACTCTGGGAAAGAGCAGAGGTCACCTGAACTACTTGTCTCAATGATTCACCAGTGACTCCACTGGGCAAAATGCAAGTGTAAACCACATCCAACTTGTGAGGTTATGAAGAATATTCCAGTCACTTGCGACCACTGCCACCGTCCTAATGTTCCATTCAGAGCTGAGTTACTGTAAGACGGTTTTCAAAAGCAGAGCGTGACCCACTTCTTTTCATTTGGAAAAGAAGAAATAAGGGGATATAAATAGGAAAGGAAATTGGAAAAGGGGGAACAGGCAGCTGAAAGGGTTGAATGCATTGCATGGATTATTGAATATAAAACATTCTGGTAAATTAGTAACACTTAGCACTTAGAACTTGATATCTGTGTTGATGTTGCATTATTCAAAAGACCAACCTCACCAAAAACCATTGTACTTTTTTTCTTCCAGCTCCACGCTGAAGATTGGCCTTTTGGGGTGGAAATATGTAAACTGCTGCCTTTTATGCAGAAAGCATCAGTTGGCATCACTGTTCTCAGTCTCTGTGCACTCAGCATAGACAGGTAATTTATGACATGTTACTTGCTTGCAGCTTGCTGTCAAAAGGTACCGTATTTAACGTGGTGTTTCACATTCAGGTATCGAGCGGTGGCGTCTTGGAGTCGTATTCAAGGGATCAGAGTTCCCATGTGGACTGTTATTGAAATTATACTCATCTGGGTAGTGTCGATAATTTTGGCAGTTCCTGAATCCATAGCCTTTGATCTGGTAAACATGAATTATCGAGGAGAAGCGTACAGTGTCTGCATGCTTCATCCCACACAGAAAAATAAGTTTATGCAGGTATGTAGCTCCATCCTTTTTACTATATTGTAGAGATTCAGACATATTAATAGATAAGATTTTCTAATCAGATCAGATTGACCGCGCAGGTAAAAATGTTTTGGTTTGTAGATCATTGTAGAGAACTTAAAAATACAGTCCATTAAATCAAAGAACAGAGTCAATCAACATTTGAAAGTTTTCCATGGGGCCTGTGTAGACATTTTATGTATTTCCGATGTCTAAGATGTAGACAAACACTGGTGAAAAATGCACAACCAATATACTCATCCAACATAGTTTTAAATTTTCATCAGTACAGGCAAATATGCATCATTTTATCTGATATCTTCCAGAGAAAGTCTTTTATTCATTGAAAACATGTATAATCTGACAAAATCATTAAGAGACATAGTAATTCTCAGTCAATGAATGTAAAATTCACCCCTCCAATTATAGGTGTTGGAGAATTTCCTGTGAGTTGCTTTAACTTTACATGCAAAATTTTGCCACACCATTTAAGAATTTCACCCTATGTCCAGTAATGCCATGACAATTCCCAGAAAAAGAATTTATAGTAAGGTAGACACAAAATGCTGGAGTAACAGCAGGACAGGCAGCATCTCTGGAGAGAAGGAATGGGTGACATTTCTGGTCGAGACCCAAGGGACAGATGCTGCATGTTACTCCAGCTTTTTGTGTCTATCTTGAATTTATAGTGCTGCTGGGTTCTGACCCGAAACGTCACCTATTCTTTTTCTCCAGAGATGCTGAGTTACTCCAATATTTTGTGTCCATCCTCCATATAATCCAGCAACTGTAGTTTTTTTTCCTACACATTATGGTGCTGCTGGTTGGATTTCGGATTTTTAATTTTGCAGGAAATAAAACATAAATCTCTGGCACATTGCTACAAGAAGACCCATTCAAAGAATTTTGATTTAAGCTTTAACATATTTAATTTCTCATTATATGTTTTTGAGATGGCGAAAGATGGCAGTGAAGGTTTGAGGAGATAGAAACATAGAAACATAGAAATTAGGTGCAGGAGTAGGCCATTCGGCCCTTCGAGCCTGCACCGCCATTCAATATGATCATGGCTGATCATCCAACTCAGTATCCCGTACCTGCCTTCTCTCCATACCCTCTGATCCCCTTAGCCACAAGGGCCACATCTAACTCCCTCTTCAATATAGCCAATGAACTGGCCTCGACTACCCTCTGTGGCAGGGAGTTCCAGAGATTCACCACTCTCTGTGTGAAAAAAGCTTAAAAGTCCCACATAGTGGGTGAATGTTGCTTTTACCATGCCAAGTTAGAATGGAAGAGTAGCACTTTCAACATCCATGACTGGCCTAATTTGTTTTGTTTTTTCATGTTTCCACTTACAGTTCTACAAGGTAGCAAAAGACTGGTGGCTGTTTGCCTTTTATTTCTGCATGCCTCTAGCATGCACAGCATTGTTTTACTCTTTAATGACTTGCGAGATGTTACGGAAGAAAAGTGGGATGCAGATTGCTCTGAATGATCACCTGAAACAGGTAAGCACCTTAATTTGAAATCATATTTTTGCAATTCAACATGACTGTTTCGCAGTTTAACCAAGAACCATGGCTGGTATTAATTAAAGCCTTTCTATGAGATTAATGTAATATTTTCCTCAGCTAAAATACACATGGCATAACACTCCAAAATAACAAATATTAGCCTTGAAATGTCATGAAAAATGTATCTTCGTCCAGCCAAGAGTTGAGATTATGACAAGATGCTGCCTGCAATATCAAGAAGTTAACATAAATACAAAGTCTGATCAGCAGCATGTTTTAATTTAATTTCCTCCATTTTCTTTCTTAACCCTCTTCTATGAAGGTGTAGACTTCTTCCTGACAACTACTCACTCTCCACTGCCACATTCTTCCCACCATCACCATGAATTCCCTCCATCAACATCATCCACTCCACCAATATCATTATCCTCACCTTCCATCAACATCATACACTCCATTAATATCATTATCCTCACCCTCCATCAGAATCATCCACTCCCTCCACCAACACCATTCATTCAATCCATTCTCTCCATCCACACCATCCACCTAGTCTGTCTTTCTTCCTCTTGCCTTTTCTCCCTCTTGCTCTCTTTTTATCTTTCTTGTCTCTGCTTATATCTCTATCACTCTGCCTCTCACAGTATCCCTTTCTGTACCACCTGCTTTCTCTCTTTCTCTCAATATCTTTCTCACCTGGCTTCAATCTCTCGCACCTTGTCTCTTTCTTCCGCTCGCCTTTTTTCTCTTTCAGTGGTCAATTCTCTGTTTTTCTCCCTCCACCAACACCTTCCATTCCCTGCTCTCCTGGGCATCTCTCTTGGCACTTCTCTTTTTGCTTTCTTCTTAGTGATACTCCTACTTCCTTTTTGCTGCTTTTGATCTCTGGACATGAATTCATGATCAGAGAACATGAATAATGAGAACTTGCAACTATTATTGGTGTTTCTGTTCCCTCGGGTGGTGGTAGCAGGAGCCAAGATTAATGTCCTGGGGCAAAGCTGGGAATGAGGAGAAGGAATAATTTCCCATCTGAGCACTGAGGATGGAGACAGGTCTAAGTGAAATAGGAGACAGTTTGTATTTATTCCAACTCTTAAAAAGTCCTGCGCTTTCACAGGCGTTGATGCTTGTCCCAATATATTAGGGACAGAAGATCTGATATAGTGGTAAATGCAGATTCTGCAGCAACTTTAAAAAGGGAATTGGATAAGTACTTGAGGAGAAAACAATTGTGGCTACTTGGAAGAAAGTTGCGGGAAGTGGGACTGACTGGAATGTCTGTGAAAGAGTCAGCACAAATCAATGGTTGAGTATTATACTTGTGCTGATCTAATCTATAACCCCCTGGCTGGGCTGTTTCTACATTTGGTTCTTGGTTCTTGGTTTCTTGGTCCTCCAAAATATTCCAAATGGAATTTAAACTGGAGGTGGCACATCCATATAGACCTATAGCTATTTCTTCACATATGTGCCCATGTATACGCAAAGGCTCCCAGCTTGTTCCCCAGCACACACTGTAGACTTTAGCTGCTGGGCTCTGTGTGCATGAATCAAGTGTAAAATTCATTGAAATGAGCTCTACAAAGCTGTCGGTAACAAAGAGAAGCTTCCATTTATTTAATTTTGATTCGATTTAATATTTTAACGATCTTAATAACAGTAAAACAAAATAATTTATAGAACTTTTAATGGTCATTAAATTGAGGAAACTTGACAACTACCTAAGCTGGCAATGGGCTTTTTCAGCTGAAAAGGGTTACCAAATGAGTTTTCAGGATGTGGCCTTTTGCAGTTCATCCATGTGGGTTGTTTTTATTATTCAAGGCCCTGCCGACTCTATTCGGCTTTAGCGCCATCTGGGCCATTGAGGTAAGCATTTTGGATTCACGAACATTAGTTCATGGGATTAGGAAAAGCAAACAGTAAGTGATGCATTTGGGAAAATTCAGATCAATGGTACTTCTTTACATAATGCTATTTCCAGTTAGACAGTTAAAATGAGGGTGGACAAAGACTGTTGAAATCAAAGCTGAAAGCTATGAAACCCATGTTAAATCAGTATTAGAGAAAAACATATATTTGGTGAATTAAAAATGTTAAGCATTGAGTACTTTTGTAAGAGAAATACAACTTTTTAAGAACATAATGTTTACAAGTTGATTACCACTGTCATGTAAACAAGCATACATTAGCTCCCTTTTGTGCAAACAATGGAAGCAATTTAATCCTGTTACAGTCAAACTGTTTTATCAGACCATTCGGCTACACTGGAATCTAATATTGAATAACATGGAGTCTGTACTTGAAAACATAAGTGGTAATAATCAATTATCTCTCACAACCTCCAAAGCTTTGTTTTTAGATTTAAGTTCACTTACAGATTTTAATCCAATTGCATTGAACATTACCAACAGGTTTCCTAATACTGTTCCCAATATTTATTTGCACTTCAAAGGGAAGCACACATTCTATTTTGTTAAAATGGTGCAGAATGTAATTCTGTTCCTATCAGCATAAACCTAAATATCTCAGTGCAGAAGAATGTTCACGAACGCACAACTACTTTGCCAAGAAATGTTCCACCTAAATCAAGATCAGATGGAATTTGCCAATTTAATCTATGTCCTATGGTTTAGTTGATTATCACCCAACAAAGTGTAGGCTGTTTAGACAGAATTAAGTAGACTATTGGGTGCATCGCAAATCGCCATCATTTATATCTGATCTAACAGAATCTCAAACCACAGAAGTACATAGATTGTACCAGGACCAGCTCTTCAGCTGTTTTATCTTGTGTATCTTAATATCTCTGTTTTTTTCTGTGCCGTGTCCTTTTTACATTTCTGCATTACCATACATTTGCATGACTTCCTTTTTAAAAAAAAACATCTAAAACATTCAAGTACATTTTCATTGCATTTATACAAAACTATCACCTTCCAGTAGCAGAGTGCCCAGAGGTGTCTGACAATGATTTGTGCACGACTACATCACTTACTTGATATGACCAGTTAACAGAATTCTACACATGATTTTTCAAAAAAGCCCATGTTTAGAAATCCATGAAAAGCACATTTTGCTAAATTCCTTACACCAATAGAAGAATGCAAGGTAAATATTGAATGCTTGCCATTGTATAACTGAAGTTGAAGGAGTTTATTCAACTGCATTCACCTAAGAGTTGTATCTCTCAATGTATGTTATCATCAAAGTGTCTTTGAAGACTTATCTTGCCTCTCCTTCAGTGATCAATTGAATAACATTCTGATCATTCACTTGCAGAGACGGGAGGTGGCAAAGACAGTGTTCTGCCTAGTGCTTCTTTTTGCCCTCTGTTGGCTTCCACTACATCTTAGCAGGATTTTAATGAAGATTTTATACAATGAAAATGATCCCAACAGATGTGAACTATTAAGGTAAGACTGAACACAGTGCAAAATTGTCAGGTTACCAAAAGAGGGCAGTGTACATAGCATTTATCAGAGAAATAGATTCTGAAGCAAATTAGGATTAAAAATGTAGGATTATATAAACACAACAATTATGAATGATATTTTCCTAGTGAGAAGATGTGGCTTCATTTGTCACCATGTTGGGCATTCCAGGGGGGAATGGTAGAAAGAGAAGGGAACAAAGTTAATCCAAAGGTACACAAAAATGTTGGGGAAACTCAGCGGGTGCAGCAGCATCTATGGAGCGAAGGAAATAGGCAATGTTTCGGGCCGAAACCCTTCTTCAGACCTTGGCCACAAAATGAGCTGATAAAACTTCATCATGACTGTCATTCAAAGATATGCTAAATTTAAGCAAGCCTTTCAAAACATTTAATTACAATATATAAATGCACCAAAATTATACATTTCTAAATGAACTAATAACTTCTTTAGTCTCTTTCAATATTATTTACGATGGCAAGTTGTAGCAAGTGTAACGAGTAAGAAATGGAATTGCTCTATCCGGGACATATGACAATAAAACACTCTTGACTCTTGAGCATGTGGTATAAATATTTGTGGTGGGTTATTCATCCTCCTTATCAAAGTCCAGCATCAAATCTCAGTTAGTAAAATTACTGCCAGCAGCTAAGTAAATCTTTGAGACATTAGTGCTGGTATGGGGGACACTGATATTTTGTAGATAATTACTTTCCCTTGGAATCAATAGAAAATAATAAGATGTAGCTCACGGATTATTATATCCAAATTACATAATACTCATATCGTAGCAATGCACACTCATGATTAGCAGCAATAGTTTCTCGAATGATTGTGCTAGATTTGGGAATAGCATTGAAATTCCAAAAGATAGAATGTAACCAAGAGCGGAGACCTCAGGTGTTGAGATCTCCATTGGACAGAGCCTTGAATCTAGAAGATAAATTGTGTGATGGGAGGCATTTAAAACTCCCAATATATATGGAAACTTGATGCCAGGCTTATAGCTTTTAATCAGCTTATATCTATTGTGTCTATCGTTCTCTGTGTTTGGCAGCCAAGTTATGCTCCAACTGAGATGTTTATTAGAGAACTTCCCCTGAGCTTTAAGCGTATATTGGGTTTATAAACCCATTGGTTTTTGACCTAAAACATTCACAACCTGTTGTCAAAGTAAAGCCAGGAACGAATGAGTGGGAAAATACTTTAATTTATGTAGTACCTAACACAACCCCTACAGGATGCATCAAAGACACTTTGAAATGTAAGCATGGATCTAATGCAAGAGGGTCTTAACACTCAAAATAATAACACTCCCCCTTCACATACACAATCCCCTTGCCCGATCCTATTTATACCCTTAAGAAACTGCACCGTCTGTAAAAGGGAATAATCAAGTATGTGAACATAAAGGTTCACTTGGCTGTATTGTAAGCATAGAATGTACCCAGTACTTTGGCCAATGTTCCAATGCAGGTCAACTCCACTTGCTACTTGAGAGACCTTACCATGAATTGGACCTTAGCTTGAAATAAGGACATTTGAAGGATAATGAAATAGCAATAAAGTATCTTATCCAGTCCCAAAACATGATGAGAAGCTCTACAATCACCAATTCATTCTTTGTGCCAGTCATGCATATGTTAATATTAAGAAATATAATAAAGTGATTTGTTGTCTTAATACATACTAAACCTAAGAAGATACATATACATTTAATTTAAGGTTTGTGATTAATTGTGATTTGTGAGTGAGTAAATTGACAATGAGTGCTTGAAATGTTGATTGCATGATTAAATATTCGAACACTATAAGTAACCATTTTAATAATTCTGCATTGTTTTCCAGTTTCCTCCTGGTGATGAACTACATTGGCATCAATATGGCTTCCCTCAATTCCTGCATCAATCCTATTGCACTCTACTTTGTCAGCAAGAGATTCAAGAACTGCTTTCAGGTAGCAGCATAGTTGTTTTGAAGATCTGCGTGCGTCCTAAACATTTACTGTTTGATTCCACGTGATAGATCTTAAGACTAAAATGTTAAGACATTTAACATTGTTCAAATAGCAAGCTAATCAAAATCAATATGTGTGAGCCTATTAATGGTACTTTTTAGCTAATGTATTTTGAAATGAATCTCACAAGGGCTTTTGTACTTTTCATAGTCGATATGTCAGAATAACAAAGAAGGCCAATTTTCATTTTCTTGACTTGGGATGGAACTGGTTCCAAACTTAGCTAAATGAACAAAACCAAATAGCACTTAATTGTCTAAGCTGAGTTTAAATGTATAATCATTTGCTGAGTTGGGGGCAGATTCAAACAAGTGCAGAGCTTGTGGGAGAGAAAGATTGTGTCAGTGATAATTAAAGTAA
This sequence comes from Amblyraja radiata, assembly GCF_010909765.2. Taxonomy (NCBI): domain Eukaryota; kingdom Metazoa; phylum Chordata; class Chondrichthyes; order Rajiformes; family Rajidae; genus Amblyraja; species Amblyraja radiata. Next base: position 73,372,837 of record NC_045961.1, read on the forward strand.
CAGGGCAACTAAAAGACAATGGTCCAATTGTCTGTAGGTCCATAAACTCACCAAGCTCCTGCAGGCTATCCCAAATGCATCCCTTCCTCAAGGCTATGTCCAGGCAATTAGAACACATAAATAATGGGGAACTGTAAGTGCACAAAAACAATAAAGATATCTCTCTGTTCAATGTCCCTTTAAGCCGAGTTGGTGACAAGTGTGAATGTTTGGCTCTCACTGCCATTTCAGCTTACATAATAATAGGCTTGCATTGAAGCACGACTCCATGGAGGGGCAGCCACATTTGTTGACAAAGCTAACCAACCACTATTGTACTACGGCACTAACTTTCCGCTGCATTTTCAACTGTTTGTGCAGAGATAGCTGATATTTAGTATCGATCACATCTTCCTATCTCCACCTCTTTCCAACTTCTGTAGAGACTGTTCTCTCTACAACTTGTTTCGCTGATCCCTTCCCACCCAAACCACCCCCTCCCCAGGTACATTTCCCAGTAACTGCAGGAGACGTAACACTTGTCCCTACCTCTTCCCTCGCCTCCATCCATGGACTGCAGCAGCCTTTCTAGGTGAGAAAGAGGTTCACGTGTTTTTTCCTTATCTACTGCATCCAGTCTCCCAATGTGGACTCCTGTATATCTGCGAGACCAAGCGTAGACTCACCAACTGTATCGCTGAACACTTGCACTTGACCTACTGGATCTCGCAGTTGTTAACCATTTTAACTCCCCTTTCCATTCCCACATTGAAATTTCTGTCTAGCCTTTGTCTCAACCATCTGCCAACCCCCCTCCCCCCCTTCACCTGTGTTGACCTATTGCCTGCCATGTTTTGTCCTGCCTCTCACCTTTTTCAGCTTTCTAGTCTGAAGATGCATCTCAACTTGAAATGTCACCTATCCCTGTGCTCCAGAAATGTTCCCTGACCTGCTGAGTTACTCCAGTGCTTTGTGTCATCTGACATTAAAACTGCTCTCTTTCTCTCTCTCCCCTCCTTCTGAGTGTTTTCCGCATTTTCTGTTATTGTCTCAGATTTTCCGCATCTGCATTTTTTGGGGATTAGATTATCTCTATAAATGCTGCCTAACTTGTTTGTTCTTTCACTTATTCTGTTTACATATTCTGTTGTGCTGCAGCAAACAAGAATTTCATTGTCCTATCTGTGACACATGACAATCAAACTCTCTTGAGTAGACTCACTCTAGCTCCCTCCCTGTATACCTTCTCCAGACAGATTACCTGTGATTAATGAGCCTTCAATACCCTTTCGCAACCACGACTAATTCAGTCTCTCTTTGCCTCACCCTATTGCAGAACATTTCTTTATTCTTTCCACTGTTCCAACTCCCCTCCCCCCTTCTCTGCAACTTAAAGCATGCTTGTTTTCTGAGATTTCCTAGCACTGATAAAAGCCCATTGACATGAAACATTTTTTAGGTGTAGGTTTATTATTGAAATACAGTGAAAAGCTTTGCTTTGCATGCATTGCATTCAGTTCAGATAATACCATACATAAAATACAACCAAGGCAAACTCAAGTACAATAGGTATTTTTGGAACAACTAGAAATGTTGCTAGATTTAAAGGAAGAAAAGATATTTGAAAGAGTAGGGTGATTGTATTGGATGATAGATCCTCCTCTGGGACCTGCATGCAAACAGTCGCCATGATGTCTGCTTCTCTCTTCATAGATGCTGCATGCCAGTATTTTTGCTTGGTGCATCATTCATGAACGTAGTGGGATGTTACCTCACTAGACATCTATAGTATAATTGCTAATGGTTCATTATCAGACCTCATTTATTCCATGAACTAGATAGCCAGCCATGTGCTGATGTCTCTTTTGAGAGATCAAGGATAATCTTAAATGCCTTTAATACATAAACATGCCTTTTGTAGCAGATGCCACATCAACACGGTTATCAGGAAGGTGATGCAGGTAGAAGGGGATATTGGAAAAGGTTTAACTGGGGACACCGTGTCGTCTAGTCCCATTTCATCATAGATGGTTCCCTTACCTATGCCCAGTTCTTTATCAATTGATGTAGAATTGATCAAATGGATGTTCAATAAGCTTGTTACTGAAGTCAACCCAAATGCTGTTTTATTAGAAGCTCCACAAAGCATTGCCGTTTTATTGGAATTATGTTGTAAGTTAACAAAACCAGTTATGTAACTTATTGCTACTGTTTAGTTTGACATTTTTTCTCCTTTTAATAAACCTGATTTGGAGAATTATAATCTACGTCCCATTGTCTGACCATTATTATTCTTCAAACATCTAACTATGAGAACAGGAGAAGTAATCGGTTTGCAATAACTGGGGTGTTATGCCTGTGTTTTCTAGTGTTATTCGAATGTCATCCAATTCTGATCACTTTTGTGAAAAAGAACATAAAAAAAATCAGAGAAAAATTAGGTCCCTTGGCCCCTCAGGTTTACCATTCAGTAGAAGCATGGCTAATTTACAGTCCTCATTTCCTTTATGTCAATTTCCTGACATTTCATAAAATATATCTACCTCCTTTGTAAATACCTCCAATATTCCAACCTCAATAATCCTTAAAGATTTACCATCCTCTCTGAGAACATCAGGGGTAGTCTTAAAATTAAGTAGAATAAGATAAATTAACATATTATAATACAAATCTGATTTCAGCAATTATTTGAAAATATTGAAATATTGCAGGATGTAATGAATGATTTCAGTGTACTACTTTGGACAATCGCAAGCTAAAGATAACTGTAAGCCCCTGTTTAGAATCACAACCTATAATGAGTTTGATATTCTCAATGAGACAGACTCCTGCTATCAGAAGGGCTTTCCATGAATGTTCATCGATGATTCCTGGATGAGTCATGTCTGTGGGTGGTGAGCAAGGACAACACTGAATTTGGTTGCGAGTCCCTCCCCAAAAATCAATGAATACAAGGGTTGTAGAATGCCTTTCACAAGAGACTAAAAATTAAAAGTGCAACAGACTTTTTTTTCTTTCCGTTGAACGGTTATTTGCAAACTACCATCATTTGTTAGTTTAAATGCTGATGTTGGAGTTTTGTTAACCTGTTTCACCACTGATGTTCCAGTTATATCCACAATATAATTTACATGTTCTAGAAATTCACCTTCAATTATAATATCAAATTGAGCCTTCAGATATTTGGATGTAGTGGTTAAGTTACTAGGTAGATAAATGCTGGAGAAACTCAGCGGGTGAGGCAGCATCTATGGAGCGAAAGAAATAGGTGACGTTTGACGAAACGTCGCCTATTTCCTTCGCTCCATAGAAGCTGCTTCACCCGCTGAGTTTCTCCAGCATTTTTGTCCACCTTTGATTTTCCAGCATCTGCAGTTCCTTCTCAAACAATTGTACTAGTTACTAGGTTACTAGTATCCAAAAGCCTGGACAATCTTTCCAGGAATATGTGGATTGAAATCCCACCACAGAAGCTGGAAGTTTAAATCCAAGCAAATAACATTTGGAATGAAAAGCTTGTATCAATAATGTCGATCGTGACATTAGTGAATTATTATTTTATTATTTTGTTCACCTATGCTCTTCAGAGAAGGACAACTGCAATCCTCACCTGGTCTCGTATGTAGTCCCAAGCCCATGAATGTTTTCTGAAATCACCTGCAAAGTACTGGTACTTAGTTAAAATAATAATTGGGGATGAACTATAGATGCTAGCCTTGCCAATAATGTCTCCATCCCATCCCATGAAATAGCAGTTATGCATAGACTTAAAGAAATTCAACCTGCTTTATTTTGTATGCAAATAATTGGTTAAACAATGCATGTAGCTGGAATTCCCTGGAACACTGGTTAGGTGACCCTATTAAATTGCTTAATTACATGAACCATATTCTAATGTTATGACTGGAATTGATTTGTAACCTGCAATAAAGAAATTATTATATGAAATTGGCAATAAAATGCATCTCTAAAAACCAAGCAAATTGTTTGTCATAATTATAGTTCCTCTACCACACCAGCAAATGCTTCTATAGGCATAATTACAGCGAGTGTAAGGAATAGTAAACAGCGAAAGTCATTAATTCTTAAATTGGTATTTTTACAGCTAACCCAACAGTTATTTAATTACATTTTAACTAGTTATGTCAATAATAATTACTGCAATCTGTGGGGTTAAACAGATTGAGCACAAGGAACTGATTTATTTTTGATTCTTGATATCTGCGGATATATTAATATTGACATTGGGAAAATAAAAGGATTAGATAAACTGAGTTATTCGTACAAACAATCATCACAGGCACAATGATCTATTTCTGATGCAACAATGCATGGTCTTCCCTGAAAGGGAATTTTCTGTTTTATTACATTTCATGAAACTGGGTTGGGGGAAAAAACATGTTGTTGTCTTCTCAGCTGAATGCCACATAAGTGGGTCAGGCACAGTAGGATATGAGAGCAGATTAAGATACGGCAACTAAAAAGGACCAATAGAAAATTGAACAATACTTGCTGATTCTTTGCTCCAATTGTTTCAGAGATTTGAATGTTCAAAAGTTCTGGCCCTTGGCCTTTCCCGAGTAAAATTATATGACTACTTGTTCACTTAGCTGCTCTCTTGGTTTTCTCATGTATATAACATGATAGGAATTACAAAATGTTCTTTGTTACATACAGTCCTGCCTCTGCTGCTGGTTCCAGAGGAAGACAATGATGCACGTGTTGCCCTTGGATGAGAAGCAATCCTGCATCAAATGGAAGCCAAATGGCATCGATCACGGACTGGACCACAGCAATTCACGTTCCAGTAATAAATATAGTTCATCATAATTCACATTCCATGCAACCATCTCAAGGAAGAATGCTGATTCTTCCTGATACTGTGCAGAAAAGTGTTATCAAGGAAAGAAAAACATCCACATTGCAAATTGTATTCCCTCTCCAACAATATGGCTGATATGGATATGCATTCCAAATACATGTTTTGTTTAAGGAACTGCCATCTGGAATATCACTCATGATTATTAAGCATTCGCTGCAACTTGAGAAGCATCCAAATTAGGAATAACGTTTGAACAGACCCATTGACTGGGGAAACCATTGTTGGGGCACTTGAAGGGTCTGACTCTGCACTTTCAAGTCACCAAAATACACTTGGTTCTTAATTGAATCCACTTCAAAACATATTACTGATCAATGAGCCTGAGATGACAAGCTTTCAATTAATAAATGTTACATGTGCGGAAATGGCTTGCAGTGTATGGCTTGCAACTCATAGGTTATACCAGATAGAAAAGAGATTCTCAAATTTTCAAATATAATGCTTTAAAGTGGACCTTGGGCCAGACCCATGCCCTTTGCACTTTATCTGCATCTTAGTCATATAACTGGTGTAGGTGATAAAGAAATGCTGTTACACCTCCACTGGTGTACATCATTCTTAAAGAGGCATATGATCTTATTAATTTGAATAGCAAACATTTTAACTCACATTCTCAACCAATAAAATATTCACAATTGTTCAACACCTGTAATGTGTGTATTTTATTCCATGGTAAGATTCTGTAATGATGATATTAATGCAATGTCCTGCTTGAGCAGATATAGATTGAGTTGTTTTCTTGGATGAGTAAGCTATTGTTTGCCCATCCTTATTTAGTGATAAACTATTTGGTAGTAGGATGGAAATTCACCATTTATAGAGAAATTGTAAATGAGAATATAACAGTGTTTTAGATTTCACAATGAATAGCAAAGGAAAATTGCCACTGAGTTGCCTTTCAATATTTCCACTTAACTTTATCTCCTTATAACGCCACGTTATTTTTGTATTTACAATTATTGTGACCATTTCATCACAAACAAGCTTGAAACTAGAACTTCATAAAGCTTCATTTACATTCACAATGTTTAAGAAGGAACTGCAGATTCTGGAAAATCGAAGGTAGACAAAAATGCTGGAGAAACCCAGCGGGTGAGGCAGCATCTATGGAGCGAAGGAAATAATTTTATATATATTTTTACGTTCGGGGGGGAGAGGTTAGAGTGAGAAAGGGGGGTGGAGACGTTGTGGCGGTTGATGTCATTCACAATGTCATATTGTCAGCAAATTGGAACACAACTTATTGTATCTGTTGAAAGGAACTGCAAGATACTGGTTCACACCAAAGATAGACACAAAATGCTGGAGTAACTCAGTGGGACAAATTGCTGGAGTAACTCAGCGGGAGTTCTGTAACCTTTTGGCTAGAAGGTCCAGAGATGCTGCCTGTCTCGCTGTTACTCCAGCATTTTGTGTCGATCTTATTGTATTGTATGTGTTTTTAGAATGTGCATTTAATTCATAAGTTTTGCAGTATTGTTTTGTTAAAATATCAAATGTATATTTTTTACAAAAAGTCATTTCAAAATACAAAATGATTAAACATTGGCACCAGTGTTATGATGAAAACCTAGGTACCTTCCATATTTCTTGTACATATAGTTTATATGGCACTCCATGTTTTCCTTGATTAATTTGGCTACAGTGCAGTTCTGAACATAAATTGCCTTGGCCACGGTTTGTGAGTTCTGGCAACTATTTCTGTTTTATATATATAAATATATATAAATGTTAAAATCAGATATGTAATAAAACAAATGAATGCTCCAGATTCAAATGTTACAGTGTTTTAATTCTATCCTGTATACGTCTTATAATCAATTCCTGTTTATTGCACAGTTGCATTTTCTTTCTTATGCATTTAATGCAATTTAAATGTGAATGTTATTACAAAATATTACAAAATAAATTACAATTGATCCGTTAATTCTTTGCAAAAGGTTGGTACTTTCCTTCTTCACTGAACTTATCTAGTCAATATTATTTTCCATTTCATTCCACAACATTGGATCATTTGACTAAAGCTTAACCAAGTTGTCAAGAAATCAGCATTGATAAAGAAAAAAAAAAATAGCAGACAACTTTTGTAAAGAGAAAATATAAATCCAAGGTGGATGGAAAATTATGGTTTTGTTATTGTTATTTCCAATTTTCTTAGATGCAAATATCTCTCTGAGAGAATTTCAAAGCCATTTAAGGAGCTGTGAATTGAATTGAATTGAATAACTTTTATTAGTCAAATATGTATACATTCAAGGAATTTGCCTTGGTGCTTTGCTCGCAAGTAACAACACGATATACAGTAGACAATTAAAAATGAAACATTGTCCCAAAATAAGAGGCCTTAATTATAAATGGAAATTTCCCATAAGGATTTGTCAATTAGCTGCTTGCATCAGTCATTTTTAGACTGCTGTTAAACCCAATGTGGGATGTTAATATGGGCCTAAAAAAAAGACAAAGTGCTGGAGTAACACCTAAAGAAGGGTCCTGACCTGAACTGTCACCTATCCATGTTCTCCAGAGATGCTGCTTGACCCACTGAGCTACTCCAGCGCTTTGTATCATTTTTTTTGTAAACCAGAATTTGCAGTTCCCTGTTTCTTAATATTGACCTACCTGCTTTAGTGTAGTTTAGTTTAGAGATACAGCACGGAAACAGGTCCTTCGGCCCACTGAATCCACTCCGACCAGCGATCTCCACACATTAACACCATCCTACACATACTAGAGACAATTTACACTCCTACCAAGCCAATTAACCAACAAACCTGCACGTCTTTGGAGTGTGGGAGGAAACTGAAGATCTTTGAGAAAACCCATGCGGTAATGGGGAGAATTGAAACATAGAAAATAGGTGCAGGAGTAGGCCATTTGGCCCTTTGAGCCTGCACCGCCATTCAATATGATCATGGCTGATCATCCAACTCAGTATCCTGTACTTGCCTTCTCTCCATACCCCCTGATCCCTTTAGCCACTAGGGCCACATCTAACTCCCTCTTAAATATAGCCAATGAACTGGCCTCAACTACCTTCTGTGGCAGAGAATTCCATAGATTCACCACTCAGTGTGAAAAATGTTTTTCTCATCTCGGTCCTAAAAGATTTCCCCCTTATCCTTAAACTGTGACCCCTTGTTCTGGACTTCCCCAACATCGGGAACAATCTTCCTGCATCTAGCCTGTCCAACCCCTTAAGAATTTTGTAAGTTTCTATAAGATTCCCCCTCACTGTACATACAGTTGCACATACAGACAGGACCCGTGGCCGGGATCAAACCCGGGTCTCTGGCGCTGCAAGCACTGTAAGGTAGCAACTCTACCACTGTGTCACTGAGCCGCCACTTTAGGACCAGTGACCATCAGGAGCAAGGAGCAGAGTGTGGCTGTTGGAAAAACGTTATCTTCTTTAGGAGCATTCCTCCTTCTGGATTCATAGAAACATTTTTTTTAATTATAGCAACTTATGTTTTGGTAATGGCCACCAAACTAATATGGGACAAGGTATGCAAACATCCATTTAATAAGTTATACTCCACTGACATTTCTCCAAGGGCTCATTGTCTGTATTAAGTGGGGGGGGGGGAAATAATGTGCCTGATTTATGTTCAGAGGCTGATGTTTATGCAAATTGTGTGCCTGACCTGAGCTTGAGAAACATCACCTCACATGCAGCTTGCTAACTCTATTCACAGGACGCCTTTTCTTCTTTTTCTGTCAAACCAATATTTTTCTATTAAATCAGATTGCACAAGATCACATTTTTTAATTGTAAGCAAACCAATTTCTGTAAGAGGAAAATTGTGAAAGAAAATCAAAGACTTCCAATGTGGATTACACAATCAGTGATTTTTATTCTGAGCATCAGGCACATAAGGAAACTAGAGAATACAAGAGCTTCCAAAACTGTTCAATATATGTATGAACTGTTTCTGGGATTCTTAGATAACTTATGTGATCTGCAAGTCACTATTTCAGACTTATGGGCCTGTCCCACTTGGCGATTTTTAGGCAACTGCCGGCGACTGTCATAGTCGTGGTTCGTCGCCACATATTCACTGGTGGTAGCAGGTCGCAGAAGAACCGGCGACAACCTACGTCATCCTGGCGACAACCTATGACAGCACCTACTTTAGGAGAGGTCAAGCTATGCTCATTGGCGTCAAACCCACTGTCGCCGAAATTTTTTCAACATGTTGAAAATTTAGCGGCGACCAGAAAGACGCTACGACTTTTTGCGCGACTGAGGAGACTACTCCCGGCGACCACCGGCGAACATGCGTGGACAAACTAGTCACCTGCAGTCACCTAAAAAATCGCCTAAGTGGGACAGACCCATTAGGCTTTCAAAAGGATCATGAAGCATTCCTCTGATCAAAGTAAAGGAGGTGCATATGAATGCTACTAGTGACTCGCTCTGGGTTGCTACCTTTTACTTGATCTTCCAACTCTTTTTGTTGAACCCATCATGCTACAAATATCTCACTATCTTCACTTGCCTTCCACCTCAACAAGCTCATTATCTTCATTTGCCTTCCACCCTCAACAAGCTCACAATCTTCACTCGCCTTCCACCTAATCTGCTACAACACAATCCTCATTGAACTCAAGCTGATATCCCTAGTACGCAACACTCCCAACACCCAAATCAGCAGCTCCCTATCCCTTTGGATGATCAACAACCATCATGATCAATGAACGATACACCTTGCCATCAAAATCATCAATAATAATTACCTTCCTGCCGACCCACCGGGCCCTCTCTCTATAAACATGGTTTGATGCCCACCCCTTCCTCTACATCTGTCCTCGACTCTGGACTTACCTAATTTCCTAGACATGCTGCATTGATGAAACATGTAAAATATATGTTTTGATTGCAAAGTCTGAGTCAGTGACATCCTATACATTGGGATTTGAGCCCCACCTAATTCTCCACCTGCAAGCTCCAGGACTAAACTATTGTAGGTCCATTGCATAGCGGCTGTTTGGTATTTTACACTGCTGTGATAAATCCTAGAGTAATCACCTACTCTTCATATTCTTCATTACCCTTCAAACTGCTCTTGATCCATTGTACTATTTGCCAACATCTCTGCACAGTAAATTTTTGGATGAATTCCTCATTACCTCACTTCACTGTTCCTTGGTTCTTTGTTATTTATTATTTTCATATTGAATTTAAAAATCATCTGCGCAGCCTGTTCAAACTAAAATGTTTTTCTCTTATATATCCTTTTCCATGGTCATGGATGTTTCTGATACCCTAACATTGCGTATTAATCTATATGCTAACTATCCCTAAACACCTTAATTAGTGATTCTCTTTATTCCTCTTTTCAATCTTATGTTTCATAATTTTCATTATTCCTTCTGCTTTCTCACGCCCTTTGACCCATTTAGTTTCCTTTCTGTTCCATATTTTATGTCTTCCATTTCCACTGCTATATCAGTTTAAATCACTGTCCAGGAATGACCTCAGTTCCAATTCAAGTAATTCAAGTTTTCTTGTGCAAGGAACCAGCACAAAGCTCTGGGAAGTTTGAACTCTTTTCAAAAAATGTTCTACGTAGAGATCCAAAGAAATTGATACCTTTTGATGGGCTTTGAAGTCAGACTACATTAGCTGATTTGTCCCCAGCCATTGGTCACCCTAGATATTATGAATAGGTGAGCATCAATGGATAATGACAATAAATTATAACTTCATAACAAAGCCTCATCCGGCACTTACTCACCAGCCATACGATGATGAATATCATAACCATGCACATAAATGTACACATATAAACCTACTGGATTAAAACTGCCAAGTGGCATGGTCTCACATGATGATAGCTCACAACCATCTCTCAAAGGTAATAAATGACTCACTGACGTCCAATTCGGGTTTTTTCCAGGACTCCCCCACTCCAGATTTCATCACTGCATTGGTCCAAAGATGGACTAAAGAGCAAATTCTAAAGAGTGGCTTTTTTCAACATTAAGACAACGATCAACTGATCATGGCTTAAAGGTTCCTTGAGTAAAAGTGAACTAAATGGACATAAAGTGGTAACATTCATTTCATTAGTCATACCTTACATGAAGAAAGATAATTGCTCAATCATCCCAGCTCCAGGGTTTCAGTGCAGGAGTTCCATGGGGCAGTGTCCACAGCCCAATCATCTTCAGCTGCTTCATTAATGACCTTTCTTTCATTATGTCAGAAGTGGCACTGTTTACTGTTGATTACACAATGTTCATTTCCATTCACAAATCCTCTTCAAATGCAACAAGACCTTATAGAATATTCAGGGTTGGATTGACAAATTCCAAATAATGCATGTGCCCCAAAAGTGCTAGGCAAAGATCCCCAAGAGGGAATCTAACCACTTATTCTTGATGGTCAATAACATTACCGTTGCTAAGTTCCCACCGTCCATACCTTGGGGTGGTATTTGCTTATGGTGATGTATTCCACAGCTTCTATCCTTGTCTTTCTTGGTAGCAGAGGTTGTTGTATGTTTGGGAGGTGCTGTCAAGGTAGATTGGGTGAGCAGCTGCAAGGAATATTGTAGATGATAAATACAGCAGCCAAGTGTAAATACCAGGTTACAGGACCAGGTTAGATATTGAGTATCCTATGGTGAATTACTCACGTCCTGACACCTGAAGGCTTTCCCACCATCCATAAGAACCACCACAGCCAAGAAAGACAAGGGCAGAAGATGCAAGGGTACATCACCACCTACAATTACACACCATCCTGTCTAGGAAATGTATCACTATTCCTTTATTGGGGCTGGATACAAATCCAGGAATTTCGACCCAAGAGCACAATGGGAAAAGCCTCATCAGGTGGATGACAGCTATTCAAGAAATTAGCTCACCACTATCTTCTCGAAGGTAATCAAGTATGGACAATAAATGTTGCCCTTGCCACCAACCTCCAGATTTTTAAAATTCAATAAAAGATGCTGTACATTTATCACATATATTCTGTTAATCATTTTGTTGGAGTAATCAATATGCGTGTTCTTGAAAGCATGGTAACGGGAAAAAAATCAAATCAAATGATTCTAACAACAATTAATAATAGAATAAACAGAAATCAGAAAAAGCATGTGATTGTCTAATAGAATAGTTCCATCCATGTGCACATTGTCACCAGACATTGCCTGCGGGGTTTTCTTCATGTCTTTATTCTTGTCAGCTGTTGCCTTGTTTGATTCTAAATAGTATCACTGTAAAACAACATCAACATTTGTATCCCCTTGTACATGAGTTTCTTTTGCAGTGTTTAACCCATCCAAACTACAGCAGTCTGTGTTGTCTTTTGGAGGCAATCTCGTAATGCCATTGTCCTCATTCTCTGCAAATGACACCAGCTTTCAGCATCCTAGCAATCTACCCAGCTCCAGCTTAATCTTATGCAGGAAGGAACTGCAGATGCTGAAGATAGACATAAAATGCTGGAGTAAATGCGGGACAGGCAGCATCTCTGGAGATAAGGAATGGGTGATGTTTCGGGTCTGAAGAACGGTCTCGACCCAAAACATCACCCATTCCTTCTCTCCAGAGATGCTGCCTGCCCTGCTGAATTACTCCAGCATTTTGTGTCCAGCTTAATCTTTGTTGGTTGATGCTGCCCTCTTTCTATTGATGACAACAGTCTCTCATCACATGGTGATATTTTTCTGCTTGTGGGAAGTGTAGGAAATGCTGATTTTACACATAAAGAGAATAATGATGCGTCATTGTCCCCTCCCCAGTCCGTTTTGCTTAATGTGATCAAAAACATTTTTACCAGCTTTCTGGTTACAATTACTATTTGCTTAAGAAAAACATTATTTTGTCAGCCCAAAGGCTTTTTCGCCTCACCTACTGTATCATTTGTGGGATTTATGAGCTTAGAGTTACATACATTGCTTACTTTAGTGGTTTCAACTAAACCCACACAAGTGCTTTGAGGAAGCTACTATCTAGAACTAGTTAGCCTGCAACTTTCTATGACGTTGATGCACTATCTGCTAAAGTTATCCAAATCAGCAGTCATGAATTATATTTTTTCGTGGTTATTTAAAGTGATACAGTTCGTTCCTCACTTCATCCTGTGTAGTTGATGGGTGACAATCTTCTGAATCTTCTGAATTTGTAGTTGGCAGGGCAGTACTCTGCATATCACCAATGTATTCAAGCAACTATTCTCACACTTTGACCTATCTTTTAATTATTGGTCTGCTCTCTTTCACTCATAAAAAGTAATTTAGTGTTTCCTCACATTTCAAAGAAGACCCACAGGGTTTCCTGTCTTCCCTTCCTCTGTTCTGACCATATTTCCTTCCTTTAGAGTTGAATCCACACAAAAGTATGTCTTGTATCGGTTAATTGTTTTGTCCTATGCTTATCCGTTAGTACTTCAATAGGGTTAATGTTGGAATGCGGTGAATATTAAGCAAATTGCGTGCAAGTTCAATTTAATTTAACTGCAGATGCAAAAAGAAATCTGGCATAGAATTGCTTTCATGACAATTCATTAAATGAATGAAGGGGGCGCTGCTCTGGCAGCAGCCATGTCATGCAGCTCGTCAGTTTTTCAACCTTTTTTTATTTTTTTAGTATGTTTTAAAGTCTGTATTTAATGTTTCTTTGTGTTTTTTGTGTGGGGGGGGTGTGGGGGGGGGTGTGGGGTGGGGGGGTTAAGGGGGAAACCGCTTCGGTCACCTCCTCCATGGAGAGGCGAGTTTTTTCAGGTCGCCTCCCCCGTGGCCTAACAGCAAGGATCGGCGCGGACTTTCCCGGAGACGCGCCCGGGGCTTCAGCGGCGGGCGCAGCGTGGACTCTCGGCGTGGAGCGGGTGAGCCCTCGCTGGGGCTCGCTGGAGGGGAGTGCTCCGTTTCGCTGGCCCGAGGCAGCCGGCAGCCTGAAGTCGCGGTCTGCAGAGCTCCAGCTGGTGCGGCGTCTACAGCCCGGGATCCCTCGTGGGGGACCCGGGGGAAGAAGAAGCCATCACTGCCGGCCCGCGGCCAACTTCTACCGCGGGTGCGGCATAGACTTACCATCACCCCTGGAGGGGAGCTTCGACCGCCGGCCCTGCAGTCTACGGTGCTTCTGGCTGCGGCGGGGACTTTAAATCTTGACCGCCGGCCAGCGGCCTACAACAACTTAAAGCCGTGGTCTCCGGTGAGGAAGAGCCGATCCTGGACTGACTCTGGACTCTGGTCCTGACCACGGGGGGGAAATGGAGGAGGACTGGCCAAATTGTGTGCCTTCCACCACAGTGATGAATGCTGTGGTGGATGTTTGTGTTACAGTTTTATTGTGGTTGTGTGTTCTTTATTATTGTATCGCTGCAGACAACCCAAATTTCCACCAGCCTGGCTGTGTGGCAATAAATGATATCTAATCTAATCTAATCTAAAAATTCCGAAACTAAAATCATTCCTAAAGAGGAAATTCCAGGGAATAAAATGAATATTTAGATAAGATTTTGATCACTTTAATATGATATCCTAACCTGCCAAATACTGATGCAACAAACAACAGGCCCACCAGCAGGTGTTGTTGCTCCAGAGACCAGCAACTTCAGTCTCTTGGGTCTTCTCTTTGAAATATACTGATCCGTGGGCAACATGCAGTAAAAATGCAAAAGCACAGCACCTACGTCCAAAGATCCTATAGCAAGCAAGATAGTGCGCTCCTGCTAAAACCAATGGGCTGATGTGTAGTACGCTACGGAGCGGAACGTCAGCCTTTTCGTCGGCCATTTCAGTAAACCCGACCCGACCCGACTTTGTAAATCCCTCTCGCAGTGTAATCAGCGTTGCGGGGGAACAGTTTGTGTGTGTGATAGTGTTAGACCCATTATTCATAATTCTGTGAATTCGTAATTCTGCTATTTGTTGTTAATGATTAATATGTCAATAAATTATAATTCTGTTAATTTTCTTTTTTTAATGGGTTTTTTTAATTTTCTTTTTTTAACATTTTTTTTCAATTTCTTTTTAAATGCTCATGTGCTATGTTTGAGTTGATGTTTGTATTAAACTTGCACTCTGTAATTAATTTGATCACACTGTTCACAACTGCGGTATTTGGTAAAATAATAGCAAGATGGAGATTCCAGTTGCTATAGGATCTTTTGGACAGGAGTACGGAAACGGAAGCCGGTTACGGAAATGGGGCCAAAGATTACTCATGAATCTGCCCATGACCCTACTGCGTCTTTTTCGTCAAGTGGGCTATCTTGCTTGCTATAGGATCTTTGCCTACGTCTGTGCATGCCTCAAATATTCTGTTTCATTGAGTAAAATCAAGCTGATCGACAGTCGGGCCATTCCTCAGAGAACGGTCAGTTGACTGAGGCTCAGCTCACCTCACATGATCAGCCATGATCATATTGATTGGCGGGGCTGGCTTGAAGGGCCGAATGGCCTACTCCTCCACCTATTTTCTATGTTTCTCTGTTTCAAACATCTGAGACACGATAAAGGTCAGCTACTGGCACCTTTGACTTCCAGCTCTACCGCAGCCTCCTCCTTGACCCCTCAGTTGAACGGTCCTGCAAATGCTCTGGGGGAAAAAACTACACACAAGTATCTGTTTGTCCTTATTTTACTTTTATACTGTTTTAAATTATTTAATTTTACTTCGGAGTCACGTGAGTGACTACGTGAAGAACCCCGCCAGGATGTTATATCGCTACACGCATTGCAATGAGTCACAGCAGGGGGAACGACGTTCCCCTTAGCGGCAGAATTTAAAAGCCGGGAACAGCAGGTAAGGAGACTCTGCGTTCTTTCCACTTACTTTATCACAGGTAGAGGCATGGACAGATCCAAGAGAAACAAGAAGGCTGCAAAAAAGCTGGCGGGGGAGAACCGCGGAGTTGCGGGCAGCCAGCAGCAGCCAACGGCACACCAATCTCCCGTAATGGGAACAGCTGTGCCCGACTTCGCTCCCGCACCGGCCAAATCAACACCACGGCCGGGCAGTAAAGCGAAGCAAAAAACTGACAGAGTCGTTGACTCCGATGAGTCCGACTTTGAGCAGCCGCGAGCTGCCAGTGCCCGTGAGCATTGGGGCCGGTTGGAGCGGCTTCAGGAGCAGCCGCGAGCGGCCAGTGCCCGAGAGCATTGGAGCCGGTTGGAGAGGCTTGAGGAACAGGAGCAGCCGCGAGTGGCCAGTGCCCGAGAGCATAGGAGCCAGTTGGAGCGGCTGTTGGAGCAAATACTCCAAAGTGGCAGGCTCCGGGAGATGGAGACTAGTCACAGTGGGCAGCTAGTAAGTCCTACAGCAGTACCTCGTGTAGGGCTGCACAGTGTTTCTCCCTCATCAGAGGGGAGTACGGGGGGTCAATTCTGGGCTGACCCTGAAGAGGGGTGTGCAGAACATACCCCTAGTGTGCATGGGGTGCAAGAAAACCTATTGGATATGGTGTCCCAGTTCATTCACCCTGACCAAACTGGCCAAAACCTGGAACCTAAAATAGCTGCAAGTATCGACTACATGTCATTCAATCAGCTACAAGGACAGGCATTACTGGACACCACAGCAAGACACTTACCTCCAGGGAACTGCAAATCACTGAATGTTCCCAGTGTCAACCAGTGTATTTGGAAACATGTCGGAGCATCAATCAGAGCCAGGGACTTGAAACTACAAAAAGTTCTGAAAGTCCTAACGGCGGGAATTACGGCTTTCGCCCGCACAATCAACGAAAAAGACATGACACAAGATCACCAGGATGCACTGGCTTTATTTTGCAACTCCCAATATGAGTTAAATAGTATTAGGAAGAGTGCCATCCAACCGGCTTTAGACCCCAAATTTGCAGGCCTGTGCAAACCTGGAACCTCTAAACTACCAATATTACTATTTGGAGGTGACTTATCCAAACAGGTAAAATAACTTAACGAAGAGGCTAAAACCCTGGGGCTCATTAAAGCAACGTCTAAAAACTACTTCGGCCAGAAACAGCACCCACCAGTCGGACAAGACAAACTGGTGAAAGCTCGAAGGTGGTCTTTTTTAGGCCATGGCCCAGACCGGCCTTCCTGGAAAATGCGCAAACCCTCAACTACAGACCCAGACACCGGCGCCTCAACGTCCACGGAGGATACCGAAAAAGTAATAAACCTACCACTGGTAACCATGGAGGTAGGTGGGTCTGGTTCCTTACGAATTGAAGGGAGCATGGAGGTTGGTGGGAGATTACACTTCTATCTGGATGCATGGAATAAGTTAACTACCGACACTTATATTTTAAGCGGTATCCAGGGTTATACCATAGAATTTATACAAAAACATAACCCTCCAGTTCAGCATGTACCGAACCGAATGTTCGTGCTTACAGGCAAAGAAAAATCAAAAGCACACGCTGAACTACAGCGGCTTTATAAAATAGGAGTAATTGAGAAAACCCGACACGAATCACAGGAATTCGTGTCCAATATCTTTATCAAAAACAAGAAAGATGGTGGTTGCCACATCATCATAGATTTGACTAATTTGAATACTTTCGTACAATATATTCATTTCAAGATGGAAACCTTTGTTACTACTAAGCAATTGATTTCCAAAGGTTACTACATGGCAAGCATCGATTTAAAAGATGCTTACTATACAGTACCCATCAGAGGTGACCACAGATGTTATTTAAAATTCAACTGGGTGGGTCAGCACTAGCAGTACAGGGCACTACCTAATTGTCTAACATCAGCCCCCAGGCTGTTCACTAAAATTTTGAAGCCAGCCCTAGCGTTTCTGCGGAAACAAAAACACATGGTAATGGCATATCTAGATGACATACTTATTGTGGGCAAAACTTTGGAGTTGGCTAAACAAACGGTAACAGCCATCATTGGCATCACTAAACCATCCATCAGACTGGTAGCAAGAAAAATTGGCAAAACAATTATTTGAAAAACTGGGGTTTATCATCCATCCAGTTAAATCTAAATTAACGCCTTCAACTACAATGGATTATCTGGGGTTCACCATTAACTCAGTTCACATGTCAGTGACTTTGCCGAAAGAAAAGGTTACAGCCTTAATAGAGGCTTGCAGCAAAATCATTGGCATCACTAAACCATCCATCAGACTGGTAGCAAGAATAATTGGCAAAATAGTGGCTGCATTTCCAGCCACACAATTCGGACCTTTACATTATCGAAATTTACAGAGGGCTAAAATACGAGCACTCAAAATTAATGGTGGTCATTTTGACAGACCAATGAACCTACCAACAGAGGCCATAATGGAACTAAAATGGTGGAAAGATAACATTAGGCATTGTTCCAATCCAATCATTATCAGCAGACCCTGGGGCAGCGGCAACAGATGCATTTTCGCTGCATTGGGGGAAATTGTTTATTTATGCATTCCCTCCTTTCTGCCTCATCAGTCGGGTATTAAGGAAAATACAGCAAGACTCTGCGTCTGGTATTTTGATAGTACCCGATTGGCCTACTCAACCATGGTTCCCGGTGATACTCGACATGGTATTAGAACCATGCATCACCATCCATCATAGACCTAATTTACTGGTTCATTCAGTAACAAGGGAAAGTCACCTATGTCATAATTATATAAACCTATTAATTTGTAGAGTTTGAAAGCACCTCTACTACACCTGGGACTGACGGACCGAACAGTGGATATTATTTCAGCGGCCCACAGACAGTCCACCAAAAAACAGTACTTGGTGTACATCAAGAAATGGGAAATGTACTGTCACAACAATAACATCACTCACAGATCTATGAACATCCCGTCTGTTCTGGAATTCCTGGCAAGCCTCCATTACGATGAGGGGCTCAGTTATAGTGCCATCAACTGCGCCAGAAGTGCTCTGTCAACATACCTGTGGCAAGGAACAGAGTGGCATTCTGTTGGGACAAACTCATGAGGGGCATTTTTAATGTTAATCCCCCAAGAACCAGGTACTCCCAAATATGGGATGTGAGCATTGTACTGACCATGTTAAGAAACTGGTCTCCAGCTACAGCTCTGACCCTACAGAAACTGACTATGAAAACAGTCATGCTGATGGCCTTGGTCACGGCACAAAGGGTCCAGTCACTACAGAAACTAAGGCTGGACAACATGACTACTTCATCTGGAAATTTAACTTTTCACATCAATGAATTAGTCAAACAGAACAGACAGGGGTCAGCAGGCCTAAAAATATAATTCAGGGCCTACCCGACAGATGATCGTCTCTGTATTGTAACACGCTTGCTATTATATATGGAGTATACTAAGATAATCAGAGGCAAAGAAATGGCACTTTTAATCAGCTACAAACAGCCACACAAAAAAGTGACAGTCCAGACCATCTCGAGATGGCTAAAACAGGTCCTAATAAAGGCTGGAGTAGACACTAACATTTTTAAATCTCACTCCACCAGGGCTGCAGCTACATTGGCAGCTATGAAGTTGGATGTTCCTATGGACCAAATCCTCAAGACAGCAGGATGGTCAACGGAGAAAACATTCCAACGATTTTATAACAAACCAGTTATTGAACCTGGAACATTTGCAGAAACAATTTTAAGTTCTGTAATATAATTTTACCCCATGAATAGGGGCTATAATTTGGTGTTAATAAATTTATCGTTGTTTTTCAATATCGTATTGATGTCTAATAATGTTAACACTATTCTCCCCATAACCCAGGCAGATGTGATGCATGGACTCGTTTCCACGGCATGGAATCACAGAGCTTTAAAATCTTCACGTAGTCACTCACGTGACTCCGAACTAAAATAGTAAGATTAAACGAGAACTTACCAGTTCAAAGTTTGATCATTATTTTATGAGGAGTACGTTGAGGGAATACGTGCCCTCCGCTCCCACCCTTGATCATATACTCAACTGGTGACTTCTTCTCTAATCTTACTATGTTTAGTCATTACAGTTATCTGTGA
This sequence comes from Amblyraja radiata, assembly GCF_010909765.2. Taxonomy (NCBI): domain Eukaryota; kingdom Metazoa; phylum Chordata; class Chondrichthyes; order Rajiformes; family Rajidae; genus Amblyraja; species Amblyraja radiata. Next base: position 73,392,610 of record NC_045961.1, read on the forward strand.
TTTCACACCGCTGCTTTGAAGAATGACATGCATGCGTCCTGGCGGGGTTCTTCACGTATTCCCTCAACGTACTCCTCATAAAATAATGATCAATCTTCGAACTGGTAAGTTCTCGTTTAATCTTACTATTATATTTTACGGCCATTAAATTAGCTTATGTGTCCGATTAAATGATTTAGTTTTAAAGCGCAATTCAAAACTATTTAAATCTTAAAAAATAAAATTTTGACTCTCAGAGGCATTTGAAAATTGTTTAAAGCACTTCGACAGTCGTGCGTCACTAAAATCTATCAGTTGACTCTTTATCATCTCTTGAAACCTGCCAAACCTCTCAGGTCTAAAGGGTTAGTTGAGTAAGCTCCTGAATCTAGTCACAGACTCATAGATATATACACAAGCGAAACTTTGGCACAACTCGTCCACTCTGACCAAAGTCACCTATCCGACCCAGTCCCATTTTGTTGTGCTTGGGTTATATCCTTCTAAACCTTTTCTATCCATGTACCTGTCCAAATGTTGTTTCAGAGGATATACAAGGAACTGCAGGTGCTGGTTTACAACAAAAAAAATACAGAGCGCTGGGGCAATTCAGCGATTCAGGCAGCATCTCTGGAAGACATGGAAACATGCTGGTTCAAGTCGGGACCATTCTTCAGACTTATTAGAGGGGAAGAAGGAGAACAATTTTGGTGGGGGGGGGAGGGCTGGGGGACAACAGGACAAGGTCTGGGAAGTGATAGATAGATACAGGTGAGGAGGATATTTTCAATATAGTAAAGTAAGTCTATGCAGGTGGGGACTACCGGTGCCAAATCTAGTTAGCATGATCCACTCCACTACATAGTCTGTTTAAGACCATGGGGAATTTCTACTCCAGAGTCTCGTGTCAGCATATTAAGTCATTAGGATTTCAACAGCCCCCGACACTTCAGGCTGCCTTCCTTTACAATGATCCAATCTGAATGCTAGCTTACATTTCATGCTCCATGAAGCAAGTGGTTATGTGACAGACTTTAAAATGCTTGCAAAAGGAAATGGCTTGTGAGAGGAAAAAGCAGCCATGCCAGTAGAAACATTTGGATAAGTGTGTTTGTAGTGAGAAACTAAACACAAGAAGAAAAACAGAATAACATGTACTTCAAATAATTTTCATTGTTTACATTTTTATGCTTGTACATGCTGTCCACTCATGGTCTTCACTTCCAGATGTGTTTAGTTTCTTCTGTAAAAAAGACTGAAAATTGTGTTAACCTTTCAGAAGAACTATTGCAAGAACTAAAAATGTTAAAGATCCATTGATGCTTCTTGGGAATTTAATATGGATATTTACTGAGCCAAGTCTCCACAAAATAGTGAAATAATGCTGGAATTCTAAAGGTGAATACATGTGCCATATCTGGAAAAAAATCTCTTTTGGGGGGAAAATATTCTAACAAAATGTAGAAAAACACCTCTGGCAGTACTTCAATGAAAGAGGTGCCCAGTATAGGCATGGAGGCTAAGTTGGGGGTGACAGAAGACATAAATATTCTCATTTGTGGACACTTTATCTGTGAGCATTTACGTAGTTGCAATAGATCATACCTGGCCCTCTATGATGAGCAAACATCTTCATACATCTATGAACAGTAACGCAGGATGGATTTTAATGATAGCATACCACTGTCAACATGTTTTAAACATTTTTTAACAGATCCGACAGCATCTGTGGAGAGAGAAGTAGAGTTAATGTTTCAGTTTGATGATCATTGGAAATGAGAAGTGGGAAGGGTGAAAAGGACATACATGATAGGATAAAGACCTAAGTCGGACCTTTAAGACATTTAGTCGGACTAAACAATGCTAGTGGTGTTTGTATCGGCTGAGAGAGGATGAGGAAGACTTGTTAAATGCAGTGGATCTGTCTGGAGAAGATCTGGAGATGAATAAAAAGAGAGAAAAAGTAAAATAAATACTGGAACTGTGAAATACAAAACTCTGTTGTTGCTGCACATAAAATAAAAGAGAATGCTGGAAATACACAGCAAGTTAGGCAACATTTATGGAAAGAGAAGGGAAGAAAACAGAGTTAATATGAAAGATTGATGGCCTTTCATCAAAATTGGCCAGTACTGATGCAAACAGCAAAACTGCAAATCTGATATTGCTGACACCAATGATGAGAACTGAGGCCTGTTATGGGTCTGGTCAGAAGGTGACTTATTGAGGTTTAATTGGACTCGAAAGGAATACATGTGTTGTGTTGCATCCTGCATGCCTTGATCAAGTCAAGTCAAGTCAACTTTATTTGTCACATACACATACAAGATGTGCAGTGAAGTGAAAGTGGCAATGCCTGCGGATTGTGTAAAAACGACAGAACAGAATCGAACAGAATCAGTATTTACATGTTATATGTTAAAAAAAACAACAGTTTTAAAGAGACACAGCACAACAGTAAATTAGTACAGTACATTAGTCCCTGGTGAGATAAGGGTTTACAGCCCTGATGGCCTGTGAGAAGAAACTCCGTCACATCCTCTGTGATTTCACCGCATGACAGCAGAGGCGTTTGCCTGACCATAGCAGCTGGAACAGTCCGTTGCTGGGGTGGTAGGGGTCCCCCATAATGTTGTTGGCTCCGGATCTGCATCTTCTGATGTATAGGTCCTGCAGGGGGCGAGTGCAGTTCCCATAGTGCGTTCGGCCGAACGCACTACTCTCTGCAGAGCCTTCCTGTCCTGGGCAGAGCAGTTCCCAAACCAGATTGTAATGTTGCCGGTCAAGATGCATTCTACAACCCCAGAGTAGAAGCACAGAAGGATCCCCAGAGAGACTCTGAATTTCCTCAGCTGCCTGAGGTTGTAAAGGCGCTGCCTTGCCTTACTCACCAGTGTGGCAGCGTGTGTTGTCCATGTCAGATCCTCTGTGATGTGGACTCCCAGGTATTTAAAGCAGCTCACCCTATCCTCAGTAGCCCCATTTATCTCCAGTGACGTGTACGTCCTCAGATGTTGTGCCCTTCTAAAGTTCACAATTAGCTCTATCACAGTGAGGAGGTGCCTGGTGAACTCATTGTGGTGGATGTTAAATTTGTGTTTATTGTGTGTTTTGTTTTTTATTATATGTATGACTGCAAGGCAACGAAATTTCGTTCAGACCAAAAGATCTGAATGACAATAAAGGATACTTTGACTTTGACTTTGACTTAATTTTTATGACATTCAAGAGGAGGCTGGTGTCCTGACATCAGAGTGCCAGATCAGCCACGTCCTCCCGGTAGGCTTTCTCATTGTTATCGGAGATCAGGCCCACCACCACAGTGTCATCAGCAAACTTGATTATAGAGTTGGAGCTGAACCTGGCCACACAGTCATGTGTGTACAGGGAGTACAGTAGGGGGCTGAGGATAAACAAAAGACGGCAGCAGATGCCTGAGGAAGACCAGGACAATCAGAAGATTCAGATCCTGATGCCAAGAAGGATAAGCAGAAATCCACCAGGGCCAAGCACTAGGCAAAGAAAACTCTGGGAGACATTCCTCAGCATTGAGAGCTTCATCTTTGTGAAGTGTAGTTTAAATTTGAATTACAGCATGGATACAGGTCCTTCCACCCATGCGTCCATGCCAACTATCAATCATCCATTCTGAGTGAGGAGGAAGGGTTCTGGCCTGAAACGTCATCTATTATTTTTCTCCAGAGATGCTGCCTGCCCCGTTGAGTTACTCCAGCAATTTGTCTACCTTCGCTATAAACCAGCATCTGCAGTTACTTCCTACACAATCATCCATTCACACCAGTTCGATATTATCCCGCTTTCTTATCCAATCCCTACACACAAGGGGCACTTTACAGAGGCCAATTTACCAACGCACCTGCACATCTTTGGGGTGAGGGAGGAAACTGGAGAACCCAAGGGGAACCGACGTGGTCACAGCGAGAATATGCAAACACCACACAGGCAGCACCCAAAGTCAGGATCGAACCTGGGTCTCTGGTGCTGTGATACAACAGCTCTACCAGCTGCGCCACTGTGCCGTCATTTCATGTAGGAGGGAGGCATTGTCTGCTGAGGTAATAATAATTTCCCCTAAAGAGAAAAGATTCTCCTGAACAATCTCCATGCAAATTAAGTGACCCTCTCCATACACCACTCATTACCAGCACTACATGAACAAGTAGTCAAGAAAGCACAAGCAATGCATAATAGCTTGTCATCTGCTGTGATACTCAGCCAGTTGCGCTGCTTATAACGCATGATTTAATTAATCCCTACTACAATTATTTTAATGTTTTGTCACATCTGTTTTCTGATGAATGACACCTTGATCAGGGCACTCTAACCTCTGCCCAAAGTACTCTTTCCACAGAGGATCTCCACTCTACATGTGTTAGCAGATGTTGAGAGATTTCATGCTTTGGCTGGCTGATCAGTGTTGACAGTGGAGAATCACCACTTCATCCAATACATCTAAGAGTAATGTATTTCATATTGTTGTGAACAGATTGGCAAGCAACGTGTAGGTAGATTAGGGAGACACCCCAGGAGAGCGTGGGGTTAACAGATCAGGTCAATTAACCTCACGCTAATTCAATGATTAGTAAATCCTTACGAAATTCCAAATATGGTTTAATTGACCCAACCAACCATCCTGAAGCGCATGATAGAAAAAGATCTGAAGAAGTCTCAGGGGAAGAAGCAGCATTTCTGGTCAATTTCCAACTGTCAGGTGTGATTGCACTCTTGTCATGCCAGCCTGCGCCAGCCTCCGTGCATTGAACCCATTACTAGTTCCTGTCCCATGTAACCCCATACGTAAAGGGCTCGGAGGGAATGGGGAGCTTTGAGCAAACTTTTCATTTCACCAAGCAACCTTACTCAAAATCTTCAACCTCTTGCATGAGTCACAGATAAATAGGGAGATACAGAGTGTAAACAGACCCTTTGGCTCACCGTCCACGTTAACCATCAACCACCCTTTAATACTAAATCTATATTAATCCATCTTTTTTATTGTACTAACATCCAATTCAACTCACCAGATTCCATCACTCATCTACTCACAAGGGACAATTTACATTGACCAATTAATCCACCAATAACATGTCTTTGGGATGTGGGAGAAACTGGAGCACCAGGAAGTAAACTTTGCAGTCACAGTGAGAACATGCACACTACACAAACAGCGCCAGAGATCAGGATTGAACCCAGCTCTCTGGCACTGTGAGGCAGTGGCTCTACTAATTATTTGGTACACAAAAAAGCTGGAGAAACTCTACTAATTAGTTGTTTTAGGGTGTTGATATAATTTCAGTACATGTCTGCCAACCAGACAGACAATAAAGGAGATTGGTCCAGAGCAATCCAAGATACAATGAGCCAAATTCCTAATGTGATGACTTGTCCAACACTTGCTCATCTACTTTAAAGTGGTGATCGCAAGTTTCAGTGATATATTATTCTTTGCGTTCATTTGTTTTGAACACAAGCTCTGACATCACCGAATTTGCATCCTATTCTGGGACGTACTCTCTTAGTAATTCAGTAAACATTTGTCTTTTAATTTCTATGTTTTCCAGTAATGTATACGGAAGTGTGCAAGTTTTCTCTCAATGTTATCTTTTTCCCCATATTTGGTCCATCTTTCACAAACTGAACCCTTCTTTCTACAAATCCATTTGAGGTTAAATGGTGCGGAGTGGGAAGCAGAAATATCTCTTTATTGCTGCTGAGAATTTCATCAGATTGAGCTGCAGTGAAGTTGTTTCATCATGCATCTGAAGAAATACTTACTACATCAGATTTAAGAACTCCTCCAAACCACTCAAAATCTGCATCTACCATGATCATGATCAGTTTCCCTTAAATCCAAAATGTATCCTCCACCAATATTTGTTTGGCCAGAACAATTGATTGAGAGGAGAGGCTGCTGGATTCTTGGAATGCCCATTGCAATGTTGACTTTCTTTAATAATGCTCTCCAATCGCCCGTCCATTCCATGGCATTAGATAAAACACATGGCAACTCACTTAATATCAGATGTCCATTCTTTAGAACAGCTCTCCTTTCTTGTGCTTAGACAACATTGGATGCACCACCAAAAAAATTACTCCTCTGATGATGGCAATATGTCATTTTCATATTCTCCTCCCCATCAATTCTGGATATGTTCATATACCCTCATGAAGAGGGATCATATTTAATCATGGTTGCAGATTAATGTACTACAAATGGATTACTGCCCATATAGTCCACCAATAATGCAATCTCCCCTGGTGTATCAAATGGAGGTGCACCAATTGGAAGTCAATGGAGCATCTACATCTACTCTTGTACTTCACAACCGAGTCCTGTGCAGATAATGTTCATGACAATTTCTGCTTTGTGGCTGAGATATCCCAAGATACATTAAAAATAATCCATAGAGATTTTCTGTGGTCTGAATGATAAAGTTCTGGACAGCTAATTGCGGACATTTGTCATTCTAAAGATGGCAGCTAAACCTTTGAATCTTGACTTGAAATTAAACATTGATGCAAAACTAATCACTTGCCATACCAAGTGACAAAACAACATCAGTACGATAAGGCCACAACATCACAGAGTAGCAGGAATGTTCTCACTGGATGAAACTGAATAATAGATTGTGGGCTGAGCAGCAATTGCTTTGACTCTGAGAATGAAGCATCGCATTTTCTTCAATGTTTACTTGTGCTTCAGCAACTCATAGGGAGGTTCTAAAAAGATACTTGGTGATGGTAAAAATTGTCCATCACAGTTGAGGAATCTGCAGCTGGCATTCAGTTCTGTTAGTTTGGTCAGTTGAAATGCATCCACTATTGCTTGTGTTTTATTTTCAACTGGATGAAGACCTTCAGCATCTATCTTAGAACCAAGAAGGAGCACTTCTGATGCATGAAAGACACACATGTTTTCTCTTATTTGGGCTCCCACTTAGGATTGTTTCAGTACACTTTGCTGGTTCTCCCTGTGCTTCTCGTTTGTCATTCCTGGCACCAAGATGTTGTCCTTGTAATAAATCAAACTATCTCTTTTTTTCCCATGTTAGCATTATCCCTGAAGGAAATCATGTCTAAGTTCCTCATATATTTTCCATCAAGGTTTGCAAAGATGCTTGTGAAGGCCTTTTGACATTTACAGAGTCCTGCAATTGCTTGTCTATTCCAGGCTTAAGGGCCTGTCCCACTGTACGAGGTAATTCAAGAGCTCCCCCGAGTTTTAAAGAATATCAAACTCGTGGTAAGCACGTGGAATGTACGTAGCGGGTATGTCGGAGCTCTCTTAGCGGCTCGTAACGCTAACGGCGGGTACTCGGGAAACGCAATAAGCTTGTGAAGACTCGTGAAGATTTTTCAACATGTTGTAAAATGTCCACGAGAGCCCCGAGTACCTACGAGCAGCTATTACCGTAATACTCCGAGTTTGAATCAGGGGAAACCCGGGAGAACTCTTGAATTAGCTCGTACAGTGGGACAGGCCCTTAACAGACAAAATATTGGAACAAATCAAAATGAGTATGTACTACTGAGTACTGTTTTTGTGCCTTTGTCGAATTTGATTTGCTGGTAAGCATTTAATGGTCAAAGTTTTGTGAAGAATTATCCTCAGATATAGGGAGTGAGTTTCTGCTTTGCTGATTGATTATTCAGATAATCTCCACAGATCAATGTGGCCTCATTACAGATACTCTTGGAGCAGCTCAGTTTGGAAATTCAGCCAGTTTATTGATTCCTGCTTCTTATTATTTCTTCTGTAACCCTTTTCTTACATGATTCAAGTTGCAAGTTCTTCAAGAACACAGAGGAAAGTATTCCCATTCTGGAGAATCTTGCCTTCTACACCAGTCGAATGAAAATGGATCTTAGTCCTGGTACAATCAAAAGAGAGAGTTTTGTTTTGCTTCCACTCCACAGCTACACCTCATGTATCCCTATCTGAGTCTTTCTCCAGATTAGATTCTAAGAAGGGCAGAAGACTCTTTAAACATCAAAGTACTATACGGTGACTAATGCTTAAACTCTTGCTTACCAATATTGATTTCCAGTGTAACTACCTTTCCATTAATATTTACTGATTGATTTTAGATTTATTGTGAATTTATATAATCCATCGAGGTCACCAGTATTCTTCATCTGGTGAATGTATAAGATATCCTTTATGCAGTCATTACATTGCTTGGTCATTTCTATTGCTTTCAAATTGTTGACAGATTTTATAATACTGTAATACATATCTTATAATACTGTTATGGCAAACAGATTCTTCATCGCTGCAGTCATTAGCCAATGTTGTGTGTTACCAATGTGGTCTTATAGAGTCATAGAAAGTAGGTGCGAGAGTAGACCACCAGGTCCGTCGAGCCCGCACCGCCATTCACTCATGGCTGAACACTAAACAGACACACTTACCCACAAACAGTAGACACAAGACACAGAACACAAGACACTACCCTCCCCTTTATACCGCTATCACCCCTCTCCACCCCAAGAACCGCGTGATCTCCTGGGGGAGGCAAAAAAACGGATAAAAACCCAGGTCCAATTCGGGAAAAAAATCCGGGAAATTCCTCTCCGACCCCAATCCAGGCGATCGACACTTGTCCAGGAGATCACTCAGGTCTACTATACTAACCATACCTAGGTCCATATCCCTGCCCTCTCCCCGTAGCCCCTTAGCCCCTTGGCAGCTAAAAAACCATCTATTTTTGACTTAAATATATTTAACGTTTCTGCTTCCACTGCTCCCTGGGGCAGTGAATTCCACAAACTAACCACCCTCTGGGTGAAGAAGTTCTTCCTCATCTCAGTTTTAAAAGAGCCCCCCCTCACTCTGCAACTATGTCCCCTAGTTCTAGCCTCCCCGATCATTGGGAACATCCTCGGTGCATCCACCCGATCAAGGCCCCTCACGATCTTATACGTTTCAATGAGATCGCCTCTCATTCTTCTAAACTCCAAAGAGTAGAGTCCCAGCTTACTTAACCTTTCCTCATATGTCAATCCCCTCATTGCAGGAATTAATCTTGTAAACCTTCGCTGCACTGCCTCCAGGGCTAGTACATCCTTTCTTAAGTATGGACCCCAGAACTGTACACAGTATTCCAAATGTGGTCTCACTAATACCGTGTACAGCTGCAGCAAGACCTCCGTGTTTTTATACTCAATCCCCCTAGCAATAAAGGCCAAAACTCCATTGGCCTTCCTGATTGCTTGCTGCACCTGCATACTGACTTTTAGTGATTCATGTACTAATACCCCTAGATCCCTTTGCGTTGCATTACAACGCAGCTCCTCCTCATTTAGAAAATAACTTGCCCTATCATTTTTTTCCCCAAAGTGAATGACTTCACATTTATTAGTATTAAATTTCATCTGCCAAGTTGTTGCCCACTCACCTAGCTTATCTATATCCTTTTGCAGACTCTTCCTATCCTCCTCATCCCCTACTTTCCCTCCCATTTTCGTATCGTCCGCAAATTTTGATATATTACACTTGGTTCCCTCCTCCAAATCATTTATATAAATTGTGAACAACTGGGGTCCCAGCACCGACCCTTGCGGAACCCCGCTAGTTACCGGTTGCCATCCCGAGTATGAACCATTTATCCCCACTCTCTGCTTCCTATTCGTTAGCCAATCCTCTACCCATGCTAATATATTACCCCCAATCCCACAATTTTTTATTTTTAGCAATAGTCTCTTATGTGGCACCTTGTCAAAAGCCTTTTGGAAGTCCAAGTATACCACATCCACCGGTTCCCCTTTATCCACCCGGGTTGTTACTTCCTCAAAGAATTCGAGCAGATTCGTTAAACACGATTTCCCCTTCACAAAACCATGCTGGTTCTGTCTGATGAAGTCATGTTTATCCAAGTGGCCCGTTAGTGATTCTTTAATAATTGTCTCCAACATTTTACCCACCACTGATGTTAGACTAACCGGTCTATAGTTACCCGCCTTCTGTTTACTTCCTTTTTTAAATATAGGTGTTACATTGGCCATTTTCCAATCCACTGGGACCGTTCCTGCCTCCAGGGAGTTTTGGAAAATTATCACCAATGCATCCACAATCCCCACTGCTATCTCCCTCAAGACCCTTGGATGTAATCCATCAGGCCCAGGGGATTTATCCTCCTTCAGTCTCATTAATTTCCCTAATACCACCTCCTTGGTGATCTTAATAGTATTTAGCTCCTCCATTCCTACCGCCTCCTGTTTATCCAGCGTTGGAATATTTTTTGTGTCTTCTATGGTGAAGACTGATACAAAATACTCGTTTAATGCCTTTGCCATTTCCATGTTCCCCACCAACAACTCTCCAGTCTCACCCTCCAATGGACCAACGTTCACCTTAGCCACCCTTTTTCTTCTTATATAGCTATAAAAACTCTTACTATTAGTTTTTATGTTGTTCGCTAAATTCCTTTCATAGCCTATTTTCCCCGTCTTAATTAATCTCTTAGTTACTTTTTGCTGACCTTTAAATGCTTCCCAATCCTCTACCCTCCCACTACCTCTGGCTACCTTATATGCCCTTGCCTTCAGCCGAATACTATCCTTTATAGTTTTACTGAGCCATGGCTGACTGTTCTTACCCTTACCCCTTTTTTTCTTCATAGGAATAAATTTATCTTGAAGGTTATACAGTAGATCCTTAAACGTACACCACTGCTCATGTACCGTCTTATTCTTGAGTCTGCTATCCCAGTCAACTTTGATCAGCTCAGTCCTCATACCTTCATAATCCCCCTTATTTAGACTAAGCACCCTAGCCTGAGTTTCAACCTGCTCCCCTTCTATTTGAATATGGAATTCAACCATATTGTGGTCACTTGTTCCCAACGAGTCCCTAACTATGACATTTTTAATTAATCCCGCTTCATTACACAGGACCAGATCTAAGATTGCCTCCCCCCTTGTCGGTTCCGTGACATACTGTTCTAGGAACCCGTCTCTAATACATTCTATAAACTCTTCCTCTAGTCTACCCTGCCCAGTTTGGTTTGCCCAATTAATATGAAAATTGAAGTCCCCCATGATTACAGCAGTTCCCTTTTTACATGCGTCAACTATTTGCAGATTTATGTTCTGACTAACAGCGTCACAGCTATTTGGAGGTCTATAAATTACACCCACTAGTGTTTTTTTCCCCTTGTTATTCTCTATCTGTACCCAAGCTGTTTCACTATCCTGATCCTTCAACGCAATATCCTTCCTCTCCATTGCCGTTATTCCCTCCCTTATTAAAAGGGCCACCCCTCCTCCCTTTCTTTCCTGTCTATCTTTTCTAATTGTCGAGTACCCCTCTATATTTAACTCCCAGTCCTGATCCCCTTGCAGCCATGTCTCCGTAATGGCCACGATATCATAACTATATATACTTAATTGCACCGTTAATTCATTTATCTTATTTTGAATACTCCGCGCATTTAGATAAAGCACTTTCAGATGATTTTTACTACCCTTCCTTTCCGTTTTTGCCCCTTTTACATCTAGAGCTTTATCTTCACACATTCTGGATCCTCCTGTCACATTTTGATTTTCCGCTTCCCTAGCCTCCCTAGATGAGCCCTCCAATCTATCCTTCCAAAGCACTGCTGTAATATCTTCCCTGACTAGCAATGCAACACCACCACCTCTTGCCCCTCCAATTCTATCACACCTGAAGCAATGAAACCCTGGAATATTTAGTTTCCAATCACAGCCCTCCTGCAACCATGTTTCACTGATCGCCACAACATCATACTTCCAGGTGTCTATCCAGACTCTAAGCTCATCCACCTTTCTTACAATGCTCCTAGCATTAAAATATGCATATTTAAGAAACCCCCCGTCTCTTCTTCTCTGTTTATTTCCTTTTTTTTCTTTCTCCTCTTGTGTCCGAGTGCTTCCCTTTTCTGCTTCCTGCCTCCCATTCGGTCTACTAGCTTTCTCTATTTGAGTCCCTCGCCCCAACCATTCTAGTTTAAAGTCCCCCCAGTGACCTTTGCAAATTTCCCCGCCAGGATGTTGGTCCCCCTCGGGTTCAAGTGCAACCCATCCTCTCTGTACAGGTCCCACCTTCCCCAAAAGAAGTCCCAATGATCCAGAAACTTGAATCCCTGCCCTCTGCACCAGTCTTTCAGCCACGCATTTATCCTCCACCTCGCTCTATTCTTACTCTCACTGTCGCGTGGTACAGGCAGTAATCCTGAGATTGTTACCTTTTTGGTCCTTTTCCTTAACTCTCCTCCCAACACCCTAAATCCTCCCTTCAAGACCCCTTCACTCTTTTTACCTATGTCATTTGTACCAATATGTACCACGACCTCAGGCTCCTCTCTCTCTGATTTCAGGATATCTTGGATGCGTTGAGACACGTCCGAGACCTTGGCACCAGGGAGGCAGACCACCATCCTGGTCTCCCGACTGCGGCCACAGAAACGCCTATCCGACCCCCTAACAATAGAGTCCCCAATTACTATTGCCCTCTTCTTTTTTTCCCTACCTTTCGGAGCAACAGGGCCGGTCTCTGTGCTGGAGGCCCGTCCGCTCTTGCTACCCCCGGGCAGGCTGTCATCCTCATCCGTACTCAAACAGGAGTACTTATTTGCAAGGTGTACCGACATTGGAGTACTCCCTCGTTCCTGCCTCTGCCCCTTGCCCTTCCTTAGCGTGACCCACATGTCTCCCTCCCGTGGTTTTGGAGTGACCACCTCCCTATAACTCCTCTCTATGACCTCGTCACTCCCCCTGACAAGACAGAGGTCATCGAGCTGCTGCTCCAGGAACCTAATACGGTCCCTTAGGAGCCCCATCTCTCTGCACCTGGTGCAGATGTGGACGTCTGGAGGGACATCCGACACCATGACCTCCCACATCTGACATCCAGAACAGTACACTGCTCTGACTGTCATTCTCTCGCCTTACCCTGGATCCGATACCAGTACAATACAATAGAAACTGCTGGGAGAAATCAGCAGGTATCTGACTCACAACAACTGCTCCCTCTTGCCCTTTAAACTGTACCTTTATTATATAAACAAAAAGCACTGTATCTTTAGCCCACTGTACCTTCAGCCCACTGTACCTTTAGCCCACTGTACCTTCAGCCCACTGTACCTTTAGCCCACTGCACCTTTACTAAATCACTGTACCTTTAACCAGAAAGCAGAAATGCTAACCTGAGGTTGCACCCAATCAGCTGCTTCCTCTAGTCTGCTCCCACCAATCAGCGGCTTCCCCAGAAACCCTCCCTATGGAGTGTGGAACGTTACTGGATTTGGTAAGCCCTGACCCTCCACCGCTGTCTCCAACGGTCCTGGGTCTCTGTGAGAACAAGCCCCGTGCCCGATTCAAGCCCTCACCGCCCTGACCCTCCACCGCTGTCTCCAACGGTCCTGGGTCTTCTCTTAAGGTAGTCCATCCCTTTTTCAGAGGATGCAGTTGTTAGGCCTCAAATACCTTGGTACCTTGTCTGACTAGCGCCAAGAAGATTCTCATCAACTTGTCTATTTTAACACCTGCAGAGGGTTGCAAAGTGGGATTCTGTCCTTCTGAAATTTCCTCCATTCCCTCTACATATTCAGGAAATGACTCAATCCTGCTATTAAGGGAATCTAAACAAAAATCCTAGCCATTTTGACATAATGCAAAAAGTACTGACTAATGCTGCTTACACTGGAAATCTGGCTACACAATATGACCCCTCACTTTTATTGCCAGTCATGCCTAAGTTACAAAATTTACCAAAATCTCAACAATAAAAAACAAAACCTGTTCCAGAAAGTAATGTAGTCTTTTGTCAAAATTGAGGTTAACCTAGACATTATATAACTGATTCTCCTCGGAATTGCCATTTTTGGTATTAGTAATATTGTTTTTTATGATGCAAGTAGCCTTTTACAATATATGTTATACTATTCCAAACACAACCGCTATGCCAGTACGACAGTATACATGAAATTCTGCTCCCACGAAGTTACCGCAGCAACCACAGAATTTCCCTGAATTTCTTAGTGTGACACCAGAATATTTCTCGTCCACCTGAACAGCCAGATGTAGATTTCATGTTCCAATGTAGATTTGCTGGAGGTTAGTGCATCCAAAGCAATCCAATCTTAATAAGCGAGTTTGGTACTCCGAAAAACGCAAGGAATCATGGGATTTGTCAAAGGTCACTTGGCAAGCAAGTGTGCCGCCACATACACACAAACCCGCGCTCCATCCGCAGGTGCCGTAATCGCCGCTGAACCGCCGTCCCCGTCACCCCCCCCCCCCCGCTCCTACCGAGTGCCCCATTCCCGTCCGAGGGCGGCCGGAGACGCCCTGGGCAACCCCGGACCGACGGGACACTGGCTGGCCGTAGCGGCGGCCCAGGCCCACAGCCAGCATGGAGAAGCACCAACTTCAGCCCAACTCTGCTCGTCCCGCCGGGCCAACCGACATCCCTAGCCGCCCCTGGACAGGGACGGGACACCCAGGAGGGGACGGGGACGGCCCAACAGCAACACAACAGCGGCAGCAGCGCCGGAGACCCGGGCCTGATCACGACCACAGACCAAACGCACGTCTGCACCCACGCAGCAGCTCAGCCGCCGAGAATGTTTATTGTGAGTGACCCATGACCTGGGCATGCGCAGTCGGAATACCGAACTCGCTTATTGTCCCAGGGCTCGGAATATAAGGTTGGTGTTGAGAGTTGAGACTGCAAATAAAACAGCCTCTAGATGAAGAACTGCTCAAATATCTTTTTCTATACCAGTGAAACATGAAATGGTTTTTGCAATTTTACATCTCTTCCTGAATAAACAATAAATGGCATACGAACATTTTATTGCAGCAAATATTAAGCTAATTTTATTAAATTAAGCATTTATAAATGCTCCAGAACAAATGTCCTTTCTTTCACTGAGAACATTGAGTGCACTTTGCCGGAACATATCAGAAGCACTGTGCATTTAGTGAAAAGTAAATTTTAAATGAAACATTTAAACATTACAAATGAACTTACATGCCTGTATATGGTTGTACTGCAGAGGCCCTTGTTGAGTTGGTATTTTGCCAGCAGAGGTCTTCGCTTGGGTGTATTTTGCTCTTCAGAAGTTAACCTGGTCCCTGGTGTGACCACCTTACTATTCCGAATTTGACCTTGTGATTTGCTTGAAGGCAGTTGTTAAATAAAACTTCATATTTAAAAAAAATTGCATTGTTCAAGCAGATTACAGGAGTCAGTAACCAAACATAGAGAGGAGACAGCTATTAAACTGATTATAAAATTAGATTGTAAAAACTTTCCAAAGAAACCTAAGTGCCATGGTTTATGCACAATATTTTTGATCAAAGACCAGAAACTGAATTGATGGAATGAAGAAAATGTGAGTTGAAAGCTATGTTAAAGATAATATTTCAAGGAAGAGCCATATATCCAATGAGAATAAAACTTGATAAATGTTAAAAGTTTGGAAAAAGATTCAGAATATTTTCCTGATAAGTATCTGCAGTAATTTCCTGATCAGTGGAAGCTTTTGCCTATCCTCAGATACTCCCAGTGTATACAGAAGTTGCACTGTTCAGTAATTTCCTGTGTATTTGTGTACGCTCAGACCAATGTCATCCAACCCTGTCTCTCACTGCAGACTAAACAAGTTCAAGTAGGCGTCAGTAGATGCTTCAGTGCATCAGGCATACCATTGTAGCTGTGATTAAAAAATTGATTAAATTCATTCTGTAGAATTAATGCCATCAAAAAAAATCCTTCAAAAGAAGCCTTAGTGCCATGGTTTATGCAGAGAAGCGTGAAATTCTTTTGGATATAAAGGGATTTTTGTTCATTTATCATGAGCATTCCAGTCACATGGCTGGAAGCAGCCATATCAGGAACAAGATGGACAAGGCTGATCTTTTTCACTCTTAAACCATATTCTATAAGCAGACAAACAGAGGGCAATTGATGCTGAATATAACACAATAAAGATAGAGCCTGTGTTTAGTTCAAGATAATAATTTGCTAATATCTAGGACAGACAGGTGAGACTCATTAAACTGTTAATTGGCACTTAGAAGGTTGGATGGTGTTCTTTAAAGCAGCTTTACTATATCAAGTTGGCTGACAGTTCAACTATTACAAAATGTACCAAACGTTGGATTTAATAGTGACGTTAAAGGGATGATCACGATTTCATGCTTACTTTGATCTTGAACTGTGCAAAAGATCTCTGAAACTTAATGAAATACTTTTTGTCGAGAGCTCATCAAAATCTTAAGCAACAATCTTAAGAAGTAATATACAGTGCATTCAGAAAGTATTCAGACCCCTTCAATTTTTCCACATTTTGTTACGTTACAGCCTTATTCTAAAATGGAATGAATTCATTTTTTTAATCATCAATCTACACACAAAACCCCATAATAAAAAAGTGAAAACAGGTGTTTAGAAATTTTTGCAAAGTAATTAAAAAGAAATAACTGAAATATCACATTTACATAAGTATTCATTCCCTTTACTCACTACTTTGTTGAGGCACCTTTGGCAGCAGTTACTGCCTCAAGTCTTCTTGGGTATGACACTACTAGCTTGGCACACCTGTATTTGGGTAATTTCTCCCATTCTTAGCTGCAGATCCTCTCAAGCTCTGTCAGGTTGGATGGGGAGCGGCGATGCACAGCTATTTTCAGGTCCCTCCAGAGATGTTCGATCGGGTTCAAGTCCGGGCTCTGGCTGAGCCACTCAAGGACATTCACAGACTTGGCACAAAGATACTCCTGCATTGTCTTGGCTGTGTGCTTAGGGTCATTGTCCTGTTGGAAGGTGAAGCTCCATCCCAGTCTAAGGTCCAGAACGCTCAGGAGCAGGTTTTTAATCAAGGATCTCTCTGTACTTTGCTCCATTCATCTTTCCCTTGATCCTGACTAGTCTCCCAGTTCCTGCCGCTGAAAAACATCCCCACAGCATGATGCTGCCACCACCATGCTTCACCGTAGGTATGGTATTGGCCAGGTGATGAGCGGTGCCTGGTTTCCTCCAGACATGACACTTGACATTCAGGCCAAAGAGTTAAATCTTGGTTTCACCAAAGAATCTTGCTTCTCTTGCCTTTTGGCAAACTCCAAGCGGGCTGTCATGTGCCTTTTACTGAGGAGTGGCTTCCGTCTGGCCACTCTACCATAAAGACCTGATTGGTGGAGTGCTGCAGATACGGTTGTCCTTCTGCAAGGTTCGCCCATCTCCACAGAGGAACTCTGGAGCTCTGTAACAGAGTGACCATCGGGTTCTTGTTTACCTCTCTGACCAAGGCCCTACTCCCCCGATTGCTCAGTTTGGCCGGGCGGCCAGCTCTATGAAGAGGCCTGGTGGTTCCAAAGTTCTTCCATTTATGAATGACGGAGGCCACTGTGCTCTTCGGGACCTGCAATGCTGTAGAAATTGTTTTATACCATTCCTCAGATCTGTGTCTCGACACAATCCTGTCTCAGAGGTCTACGGACAATTCCTTTGTCTTCATGGCTTGGTTTTTGCTCTGACATGCACTATCTACTGTGGGACCTAATATATACAGATGTATGCCTTTCCAAATCATGTCCAATCAATTTAATTTACACTGGTGGACTCCAATCAAGTTGTAGAAACATCTCAAGGATAATAAATGGAAACAGGATGAACCTAAGCTCAATTTTGAGTGTCATAGCAAAGGGTCTGAATACTCATGTAAATGTGATATTTCAGTTATTTATTTTTAATTACTTTGCAAAAATTTCTAAACACCTGTTTTCGCTTCTTCATTCTGGGGTATTGTGTGTAGATTGATGATAAAAGAAAAGAATTTAATACATTTTAAAATAAGGCTGTAATGTAACAAATGTGGAAAAGGTGAGAGGGTCTGAATACTTTCTGAGTGCACTGTAAATCATAGAGTCATATGGCATGGAAACAGCAGCTTTTGCCCACTGGATTTGGACTATCAAACACATGTTGGCTGGTAGATTCATTGGCTGCTGTAAGTTGCTGTGTTTGGTGATAGGAGAAGCTGATAATGTTGATGCGATACATGCGGAAAAAAATAGGGTAAGAATAGGTTTTGTGCATAATGGCTAATTGATTGGGACACATAAGAACACAATGTTTCCATGCTATATGATTCTGAGACACCCATGCACAATAATCCCATTTCATTCTCTCCACATTCCCATCAACTCCAGAGGTCTACTACCCACCTACACTATAGGAGGTTTTCTCAATGCCTAATTAACTTACCAACCAACCCATGCGTCTTGGACATGTGGGAGGAAATCTAAACATTGAGAGGAGGCTGATGTGGTCACATATATAATGTGCAAACTCCAAACAGACAGCACCCGAGGTCAGGATTGAATCTGGGGACATGGATCAATAGACCTGTAAGGCAGCATTTCTACTACTTATTCTGGATGTTCTCTGAAGACCACACTTAAAATAAATAGATGCTGTGTGTCTCTGCTTAATTGAGTACGTAATGGATGTCGCCAGGAGAATTATCCTTCCATGTGTTCCCCTTGGGCTGGATGTGGTATGGTGAAAGAAAGGGAGAAGAGAGCAAGGTGCTCACAAGGTGCAACAAAATCTGGATTTTTAACATTCTCATTCTTGTTTTCAAATTACTCCACAGAATCAACCCCCATCTCCCCACTGCACTTTCTTAGCAGCTTTCTCCAAGGAATCAATCTTCTAACATCCCTGTGTGCTATCATTTCTGTTCTTGTACATCTCTGGTTTTGGTCACTTTACCTTTGGCCTTCAGAATACTAAATTCTCGAAGATAGACACAAAATGCTGGAGTAACTTAGTGGGACAGGCAGCATTTCTGGAGAGAAATAATTCATGACATTTTGGGTCAAGACCCTTCTTCAGACTGAAAGTTACGGGAAAATGGAATGAGAAATATAGACAATGATGCAGAGAGATATAGAACAAATGAATGAAAGATATGCAAAAAATAACAATGATAAACGAAACAGGTGTGGGAACAAAAATCTTGGATGGGAAGGGGATGGAGAGAGAGGGAATGCACGGGTTATTTGAAGTTAGAGAAATCAATATTAATTCCCCTGGGTTGTAAGCTGCCCAAGAGAAATTTGAGATGCTGTTCCTCCAATTTGCATTTAGCCTCACTGACAATGGAGGAGGCCTTGGACAGAAAGGTCAATGTGGGAATGGGAAGGGGAATTAAATTGTTTAGCAGGTAGATCCAAGAATGAGCAAATGTGTTCAGCGAAACGATCGCCCAATCTACCTTTGGTCTCGCCGATGTATAAAAGTCCACATCTTGAACAATGTTAAACTCTCGAATTCCTTCCATAAACCCCCCCCCCCATCTGACTAAAGATAGACACAAAAAAGCTGGAATAACTCAGCGGGCCAGGCAGCCTCCATGGAGAGAAGGAATGGGTGATGTTTCGGGTCGAGACCCATCTTCGGAGTCTGACCAGTATCTGCAGTTCCTTCTTACACGCTCTCCATCACACTATCTCCTTAATTGGAGTCATTACAGCCTATCGCAATAGAAGAATGGAACAAGGTTTTCCTTCCATCTGTAATCATCCCCTTTGTCATCTATTTCTTTTCATTTTCCACTCTATTACACACATTCCTTTGATTCTGCCCTCCAACTTTTCCATTTCAGAGTCCAAGATCTTGCTTATTTCAACTATTTCCAGTTCTGTTGAAAGACCACCATACTCTTTTTCCGGCCTCCACTGAGTTGGCAGTTTTATTTAATGAGAATAGTTTTTCTAAATTTCAGTGACATTCCCTCATAATTGCTTATTAGTTCTCCTTTTGACATTCATGTTACAGAAACACTCGGACCCAATTTTAACACAATATACAAAAGCATCCAGATTGTAAATATAAGCTTTGAAACCTGATATTGAACCAAATCTACTGCTAAAGCAGTTCTGTATGCGGTTTGCTCTTTAATGGTATAGCAAGCCATACAATTATAGCCTGACAGAGGTATACTCATAGAATGAGTCCTGATGGAGAATGTGTAGGAAGGCACTGCAGATGCTGGTTTAAACCGAGGATAGACAGGAAAAGCTGGAGTAACTCAGTGAGGGGACAGGCAGCATCTGGAGAGAAGGAATGGGTGACATTTCGAGCCGAGACACTTCTACAGCTGGAGAAGGGTCATGACCCAAAATGACACTCATTCTTTTTATCCAGAGACACTGCCTGTCCCTTAGCATTTTGCTAAGCACATGCCTACTCTAGCATTTTGTGTCTGCCCAAGGTCCGTCTAACTCTTTCTCTCTTTATTTGAATTTAGATAGCAATTTAATGAAACAGCACAAACGAGGCAAAGGTCAACAAGTTAGTAAGCAGGTTGCTGTGCTGTAGTTTTATACATCATTTACAACAGTACTGTGGAATATATGCTAATGTTCTTATTTCCTGAAACAGATCCAGAATTTGCCATGATTTAAATTTATTACCTTGTCAAGAGCATTATGATTGACTGTTCATTTATTCTTCAATCATCTTTTGGATAATTTGAAAGAATTCCACATGGACACATGCCTTGAGAAACATTTGACAACACAAGCTATTCCAACTAAACATGAGAAACAGCAGGTCAGTTTAAGCTTGCAGTTGAACAACATGACAGCATAAATAATCTAAACCCCACTAATGGATAATGGAAAGGGCCTATTGGTTTTACATTCAAACAACAGACTAGTGCAGAATAGTGATATACAGATGTGGAATATTACAACGTTGCAGAGGCAAAGGTGAGTGCATAAGAAATAACAACTGGTATAAGCCATATGGCCTCTCAAACCTTCTCTGCTATTCAATGAAATCATGGCTGATCTGATCTTGGCCTTAGGTCCATAGACACATGAAACTGATTGATAAAATACATCTATTGATGCTCCTGAACACATCATCAGTGATGTAACCTGCGGTCATTGGGTGTTTCGGGTCTTTCAACATCAGACACCCTCACCCAGGCGACCCAGCCGTGGTTGATCAGACCACAACTTGTGTTCAGGTGGCATTCGCTCCTCCCCATGGACCTCCTCTCCTGATCCAGAGCCATCTCGAGGCATTCTCCGCTGCCTCTGTGGTGTTCTTAATGGCTCTTCTCCTCTCCATTCCATTGATACCAAGTGCACTCAAGGCTTTGTAGAGCGATTGTCCTGCAAAACCTCTGCAGCCAACCTCAATGGGCATACACCTTGCCTTCCAGCCCTGCTTACGTCAGTCTATGACCAGCTCTTCATACTTGGTCTTCTTCCTCTTGTGGGCCTCCTCCAGATGGTCCTCCAACGGCACTGTCAGTTCCAACAAGACGATGTTTTTGGTCGCCTCTGAGACCAGGAGGATATCTAGCCTCAGAGTGGTCATGACAAAGTGCTGTGGGAACTTCAGCTGTTTCACCAGGTTTACAGAAGGCTTCCTGTCCTGCGCTGTCGCCAGGATTCCTGACGAATTCCTGACTGCTGTGTTTCTTGGCAGCTGCATTCCGGCCTTCACGAAGGTGATCATCTGGGTGGTGGGCCGTGCTCGTCAGCAGCTGCTGATTCCCATGCTGATGGCTTCTGCAATGGGTTTAAGAACCTGGTCGTGACGCCAGGTGTACCGGCCCTGCCCAAGAGCCTTTGGGCGGCAGCTCAGGATGTGTTCCAACGTCCCCTTGCCTGAATTGGTGGCAATCCGGAGATTCCTCTTTGCCCCAGATGAAGAGGTTCGATGGGCTGGGCAAGACATCACACACTGCCAAGACCAGGAACTTTATGCGCTGAGGTTCAGCCTGCCAGAGCTCAGTCCATGTGACTTTTCGGTCCATGGTCTGCTCCCACCTTGTCCAGGCTCCCTGCTGCCTCAATCCAACTGCTCTGGTAGACCTCTTCCCCTCCACCACTGCCCTCACTTCCTCCTGGAGCAGCCTGTGCCTCTCCTTCCCCTTGGCCTTGTCAAACTGGGGAGTTGGGAAGGTTCCCAGGCCAGCTCTTCCCCGAGTCACTGCTCCCACCAGGACTCTGTGGCGTATCCGAGACTCCGCTTGCAGCACGGCTTCGCCAGCTCTCCACTTCCTCCCAGTTTTCACCTCCACCCCTGCCTGAGCCACCTTGGGATCGCTTGAGTCCCTGTACGGCATCACCACTCTGGCCCGAGTCACCTTAAACTTCAGGGACTTCAGGGGCAGCTGGAGCTTGGTGTTATTTCCGTAAAGGGCGATGCTGCTAAGGCTCCTGGCCTGGCTCCAGTCCCAGCCACCTCCTGAGAAAGCTGCTGACTTTCCTCTCCAATCTCTCTACGATGGATATTGTGACGTCATAGACAAGCAGTGGCCAGAGTATCCTTGGCAGGATACCATGCTGGTAAATCCATGCCTTGAACTTGCCGGGATGCCCTGACATGTCCATTGCTCTCAACCAACTCTCCAGCTCCTGACAGGTTGCCTGGACAGATGCTGTGTCCTTCAGGCTGCTGTTAAACACCAAGCCAAGACTCTTCACTGGCCTTTCGGAGACAGTTGGGATTGGTGTCTCTTCGATGCTGAAGCGGAACCTGTCCATGACTTTGCCCTTCTTCAGCACCAGTGACCTGGCTTAAACCTCATTCTTGGCCATCCAATCAGTTTCTCCAACCCCTGCAGGATCCACCTGCCTCCTGGCACTGACTCAGTGGTGACAGTCAGGTCGTCCATGAAGGCTCTGATTGGTGGTTGGCGCATTCCTGACTTGGTCCGAGGGCCCCAGCACTCTGGCTCAGCAGACTTGACGATCATGTTCATCGCCAAGGCAAAAAGGATCACAGGGATGGTACAGCCTGTGATGATCCCAACCTCCAGTCTGAGCCACTCTGATGTTACTGACCCTGGTGAGACTCATGCTGAACTGGTTGGAATAGTCCAGGATGAGATCTGCCACTTGGCCCAGCACATGATGCTTGACCATGACTGTCTGGATCAGCTTGTGCAGGATGGAGCCGTAGGCATTGGCCAGGTCAAGCCAGAGTACTGTCAGGTCTCCCTTGTTCTCCCTGGCTTCTCTGATGAGCTGGGTCACCACTCCTGTGTGCTCTAGACACCCCGGCACTCCAGATAAGCCTCCCTTTTGCACTGAGCTGTTGATGTAGTCATTGCTGAAGAGGAAATTGGTCGCTACTATGCTGAAGAAGATCTTGCCTTCAACGCTTAACAAGGAGATGATCCTGAACTGATCGATCTTCTTGGAATCTTCTTCCTTTGGGATCCAGACTACTTCAGCTAATCGCCACTGCTGCTCCACTTCCCTCTCCTCCAGATGACTTTCAGGATCTTCCACAGCCATTTTAGTAACAAGGGGCAGTTCATGTAGACCCTGTAGGGGACTCTGCTCGGGCCAGGGGCTGAGCCAACTCTTGCTCTCTTCACAACGTCCTGGACCTCTTTCAGGAGTGGCTCTCTACTATCAAACTCCTTGATGGATGGAGGTGGTTTTATCAGGATGTTGCACTGGTCCAGCTCTGGCTGCCTGATGGGGTCACTGTAGGTCGTGTGGATGTGCCGGTCGATCTCCTCCTTAGAGCAAGCCAAACTCCCTCTGCACTTCTGCCCTAGCAGTTGTTTGGTGAAGCCGAAGGGATTGGCTATGAAGGATGCTCGTTTCCTGGCTCTTTCCTTCCGGCGTCTTCGGTGCCACTCAGCACTACAGAGGGTCAGCAACTTCTTCCTCAGGATGGTTCGTAGTTCAGCCAAGGGTGGACGTTGCTCTTCGCTGGCCTCTTTATTCTCCTTCTTGAGGACTTCAGCTCCTGCCGGATCTTGAGGATCTTTATTGCTCTTTGATTCATGGTGAAAGGTGTTCTGGAAAGCTTCTTCTCCACTGCTCCACTTTCCACAGCTAGGCTGATGATGATTGTCGTCATCGTCCGCAGCCTTCGATCCACACCTCCCTTCGCAGTTGCTTCTAGCACCTTGTCGACGTCCTCGTCGAACTGATGCCAGACTGCCGTCTTGCAGGTCAGTGGCCATTTGACTCGAACCTTCTCCGGAGGACTGTTCCGAGGGACTAGTTGCGCCACTTGGAGGCTTCGGGTTCTATGGGGTGATTCCGGGCCCGGCTCCTCCTGTGTCTCACCAGGTAAAATACCTGTGCGATGTGACATTCCCTCTCCCTCCAAACACTTCATCTGGGTCTGGTGAATCTTCAGGCCTCGGCTGCTCTTGCAGACCTTTCCACATCTGCATTTGATACTCATAGTCAATGGAGTAATTCAGCGGGACAGGCAGCATCTCTGGAGAGAAGGAATGGGTGACGTTTCAGGTCGAGACCTTACCACATTTCTCTTCTGATCTGTTTGTGCTCCATTTTTACAATTCCGAACCTTCTGTTCAAACCCTCCATCAACTCAGAGCTCAACAGCTTCCATCTCCTACTTCCCGCAGTCTCTCCACTCCCTTGTTCTCTGCTTCCATATGGCCCACTTTTGGGAGGAGGCCTTCATACATCTCACTATGAATGGATTTTTAAATTGTTTTATTAACTTTCCAACAAAACATGAGATCCAACACCATAGCCCCGAAAGTAGCAATACAAGTAGATAGATTGGTAAATAGTTGCTATGATAAGCTTTTCTTCATAATTTGGGGCATTAAGTGCAAGAGTAAAGGGCCTGGCCCACCAGCATGCGATTGCAAGTGTCTAGCGCGACCAAACGTGGTCGCTTGAGGCGTACGGCCACGCGGGGCCGGTCCCAATTCAAACCGCGGAGGCGTATGGAGTTGTGCGGGGCTGGTCCTGACATCATACTCACCAATCAGCTGGGCAGGAGGCAGGCCGACTGAATTTGGACGTCGCACAGCGTCGGGTGGTAACGTCATCACGCAACCTGCACGTCGGGCGGTGACTTCATCACGCAACGCCACGCGCTAGGCGTACTCTGTCAAGACGCTGCGTACGACGTCAAGACATTGCGTACACCCTCGATGCGCCTGCAGGCCAACAGGCCGTTGGCACGCAGGATTTTCGGACAGTGCAAGATTTTTGGAGCCCCGCGCGATGTCGGGACCAGACCCGCACAACTCCATATGCCTCCGGCGATCGAAGTGGGACCGGCCCCGTGAGGCAGTACGCCTCAAGTGACCACGTTTGCTGGTGGGACAAGCCTTTAAGGAAGTCATATTGTGGCTTTATAAAACTTTGCTTGGAACACATTGCAGATATTATGTCCAGTTCTGGTCGCCCCATTGCAGGAAAGAATGTAGCTAGACTTTGGAAAGGGTGCAGAAGATGTTTACCAGAATGATGCCTGAATTAGATAATATTGCCTGTAAGGAGAGATTGGAAACACTTGGATTGTTTGCTCTGACATGTCAGAGCCTGAGGGGAGTCATGAGAAGTATACACAGCGTGGACAGTCAGAACCTTTTTTTCTAGGTTTGAAATGCCGAAGACGAAAGGTCATGGAGTTGAGGCCAGAGGAGGGAGGTTTAAAGGAGTCTGCAGATCACATTTTTTTATACCGAGAATGGTGGGTGCCTGGGGTGTGATGCGGGGGATGGAGAAAGATGAGAAAGTAATGTTTTGTTAGGTTTGGAATAGGCACATTGGTATGCAGGGAATGGAGGGATATGGATCACGTGCAGGCAGAAGAAATTAGTTTAACTTGCCATCAAGTTACAGACATTGTCAGCTGAAGGACCTGTTCCTGTGCAGTGCTGTTCTGTGTTCATAAATAAAGTCATGGAGTAATACAGCACGAAACAGCCCCTTCGGCTAACTCATGCACGCTGATCAAGTTGCTGATCTGAACTGGTCCTATTTGCCCATGTACCTATAACATTTCATATTCATTAAAAATGATATTTTCAATGCTGTTGTTATGCCGGCCTTTAGCTACCTCCTCTGGCGCATTGTTCCATATACTTACCACCTCTATGGTGCAAAATTATCCCTCAGCATCCTATTAAATCTTTCCCCTCGCACTTTAAACCTATGTCCACTGGTTTTGAATGGCCCCGGTCATTTTAGGTAACTTAAAGTTCCCCCCTCCTCTCTTTTCCCCACCTCTCAATCACCCTCCGTTTACCCCCCCCACCCCCTTCTCTGTACCTCACCTGGACTCATAGCTATTTCTCCTCCTCCCCTTCCCCTTAACGCCAGGAATAGAGGGTGTGAGCAATAGGGAGAGGTTGAGTAGGCTGGGTCTCTATTCCATGGAGCACAGGAGGATGAGGGGAGATCTTATAGAGGTATTCAAAACCATGAGAAGAATAGATCAGGTAGCTAAACAGAGTCTTTTGTCCAGAGTGGAGGAATCGAGGACCAGAGGACATAGGTTCAAGGTGAAGGGGAAAAGATTTAACAAGAATCTGAAGGGCAAAATGAACACAAAGGGTGGTGGGTGTATGGAACAAGCTGCCAGAGGAGGTAGTTGGGGCTGTGACTATCCCATTGTTTAAGAAACAGTTAGACAGGTACATGGATAGGACAGGTTTGGAGGGATATGGACCAAGTGCAGGCAAGTGGGACTAGTGTAGCTGGGACATTGTTGGCGGTGTGGGCGAGTTGGGCCGAAGGGCCTGTTTCAACACTGTATCACTCTATGACTATGACACCTACTTCTTTCCTCTAGCTTCACAGTTTGCAACCCTTCAATAAATTTGTCTCCCACCTACTGTCTTTTCATCTTTGGCCTTTGTCTAATGAACTGCCTATGCAAAACCCTTTCACCTGTATCCAACTATTACCTGCCACACTTTGTGCTGACCCTCCTCTCTCCCAACTTTCTTCCCCATCCTCCTACAATGTCTGAAGAAGCGTCCCGACTCAAAACATCACCTATTTCTGTTCTCCAGAGATACTGCCTGACTCACTGAGTTACTCCAACATTTTTTGTTTTTTTACCTTTAAATATTCATTGTTCATCCAGGACCATTGACTCTGCAAAATCAAAGAAAAATTACTTAAAAAGGAAAACATGTTTCCATAAATCCCAGTATATAATTGATATTACTATTCTGGATTGCAATGCCTCCATTATAATGCATGTACCTCTCTTGAATGTACCTCTATTTCATGTATTATTTGGAAACTATTGATTTTTTTTTTCAGCGTGAGTGTAAACCATAGGACTACATTTGATTAATTTGATACATTTGAGTGCCCCACTGAGCACAGAATAACCATGATAACATGTTTATCTGCAAAAGCTGACCACAGTTGGACCACATTAACAACTTTGTAAGCCCAACATTCCTTCTTCCTCAATATTAACAAACTCACCTCCAACATCATGCTTTGTAAGATCTCAGTGTTGCGAATTGAAGAATTTATCGTCCAATGTTATTTTCCTGGGATCACTAATTATCTAATGCAATACCATCGGCCAGATAAAATCCAACAGAAACAGTGAGTTGAATGGTTTACCCATTTCTCCGTATCCTCTCTGGAACACATCAATGTGCAGAATTGTGACTGTGTCCCCAGAAGGAGTAAAGCAAATCCAAAGAAATAAGGAGAAGGAGAAGGAACAATCATTAATCTTGCAATTTGGCATCAAAAGTGTGTCACAGCAGACAGTCATGTTGAAATGTTTTAAATGTTCTCCCTTGCTGAACAGCAAGAACACACTGCAGCCAATCTGCGCGCAATGTTCTTCAATGAAATAAAACTTTCCTTTCAACTGCTGTTAGCCATGCATTTGGCAACATTCACTATCCTAAAAACAACAACATGGAATCTACCAAAGAGCCTGAAACATTGCAGAATGGTTGAAGATCTCACTCACTTTATGCTTTGATAAAGTCTCGTACAAGATAATGTGCTTACTTTTGTGGAAGCATAGCATCACAATATCAAGATAGGAGCTGAACAAGAAAGAGGTGTTCATTTCTTATTCCAATGGAATTTCATATAAACTTGTAGTTGTTATTCTTCTTAGGTTGGCTCTCGAGTCTATGATGACTTACTTCACACTGGCTTTGTGGATTCTAAAGTGACTGATGAGGCTATTGTAGGAACCCCAGACTCTTTCTCAGATGATACAGGAGATGGCAGATGAGCTGGTGGGTGGGTCACTTGTGAAGTAGTCCAGTCCTTCTGATGCTAGTGCAGGACCTCCTTGTTCTACCAATGCATGGAATCAAAGTTCTCAATAACACATTGAGCAATCATAGACCATAGATTACAAAAAGTCAGTGGGGATGCTAAATTCTTCATGGAGACTTTAAGAACTTTCTTTCCACCCATCCTTTCCTCTACCCATCTCATAACAGAGCCTGGAATGCAATGTCATTTTTAGGAGTCTTGTTCTGGATAGGTGAACAATATGTTCTGTGCAACATGTCTGACAGGATGTAACAAGGTGGCTTGAAAGTAGCAAAAATATGGAATAATGGAACACTTCATAAAAACGTGCTCCTCTAATCCTTTGAGAGGCACAAAGTTGGCATTCATGCAACCATCATCATCTGATTCTAAAACTTGGGACATCCAAATAAATGTTGTTAACACTGTCCTATGATAATAAGCAAAGCAAAACTAAATTTGTGGTTTTAATGGCTTAACAGATTTAAAACATTTTTTTCTCCTCTATATAGTTCTTTATTATACTATCCATAACCATCCACAAGTAAGGCAACTACCTGCATATTACAATTATAATTTCCAGTCCGAACTCTCAGAATAATGACCAATTAAATTTTATTTGATAGGAGAAGCTTGATCTTGTACAATTCCATATCAGCAATCGCAGCGGCATTTATTTCATTTCCTACATTATTTGCAGAAACGTCATTCAAAAAGTTTGTTTTTATAACGAAAAGTGCATACACATATTACAAGACTTGTGTAGTTGGCTTGTCAAATTTGAGTTTGCAAACAATGATCTCTGAAATTAATCTTTGCTGATAACCTGCCAACATTAAGAGAATGTTCTGCATTCTACTTAATTAAGAGTTTGCCTCAAACTGTTGACACAAGGGTTTCATAGCAATGATGAAATAGTGCTTCATAAACTGTCAATGTCAAAAGGATAACATTCCATCCTTCAAATCATGGCTCACAGTTAATTGTACAAACAAGTTCATGGTTAAGATCATGAGAATTTATGAAGCCCCTGTTCTCCTTTTCCAGAAAAAGGAACTCATATTATTAAAACTTTTATTTTTTTTAAAACTTGTTTTCATTTTAATCATTGATTTTCTCTCTTTACTTTGCGAGATATTCTCAGGCTATGGAAATGGATTCTGATCCGTTCCTCTCTTTAAAGCAACTCAAAATACGCAGTGCTGCAGGCAGGAGGTTATATCTGGTAACTCTTGTCTCACTCGCCAAGGTCATCAACACTAGATCACACTAGTCTGTAAGATACCAAATCCTTCAACTGTTTTGAACAACCTCATTACATTTGTTTGGAAAGAATAACAGTTAACATTTCAGCCCCAGGACTATTTGTCCATTTCTGACGGTGGGTCTCAGACCTGAAAAAGTTAATTGTTTCTCTTTCCATAGATGTTTTATCACCCTCACAGTGTTTCCAGCATTTTCTGTTTTTAGTTCAGATTTCCAGCATTTTAGCTTTTTTTTCTGATTTCCGTTAAACTTCTTGTTTTTCCAGTCCTCTTATGATACCCACTGCTTCCCTCAATACACATGTTGATTCCAAACCAATACCAATAGACATTGGAAGCACGAGGAATTGCAAATACTTGTTTGCAAAAAAAAAAGGCAAAAAGTGCTGGAGTAATTGTTCGAAGGGCTGAATGGCCTACTCTTGCACCTATTGTCTAATTCAAGGAGTAAGCACCTTCTTTGCCCGCTTCGAAACTGGCAACACCACCAGGAGTGGAATAACCCCGGCCATGGCGGAGGGACAGGCCTTAACACTGAGCACTCAGAAGGTACAGTGCGCTCTGCGTAGGATCAATCCACGCAAGGCTGCAGGCCCGGATGGAGTCCAGGGAAGGGTACTAAAGGACTGTGCTGTACAGCTGGCGGAGGTATTCACGAGAATCTTCAATCTGTCTCTATCTCTGGCAACGGTCCCCAAGTGCCTGAAAACAGCCACCATAGTGCCGGTGCCGAAAAAGTCTAAAGTCACCAACCTGAACGACTACCGCCCGGTTGCCCTAACTCCAATCCCAATGAAGTGCTTCGAAAGGCTGGTCCTCTCCCACATCAAATCCAGCATCCCTGCCTCACTGGACTCTCATCAATTTGCATACAGGGCAAATAGATCAACAGAGGATGCCATCTCTCTGGCTCTTCACACTGTCCTGACTCACCTGGACAGACAGGGCACGTACGTGAGGATGCTCTTCATTGACTATAGCTCTGCATTCAATACGGTCATCCCCACCAAGCTCACCACCAAACTCCACCAGCTAGGCCTCAGCTCGCCGATATGCGATTGGATCCTGAACTTTCTGATGGAGCGACCGCAGGCAGTGAGACTGGGCCCTCACCTGTCCTCCACTATCACCCTGAGCACCAGCACACCACAGGGCTGTGTACTAAGCCCCATGCTCTACTCCCTCTTCACTCACGACTGTGTTCCTGCATTTGACACCAACACCATCGTGAAGTTTGCAGACGACACAAAAGTGATTGGGCTGATCACCAACGGTGATGAAACAAAATACAGAGCAGAGGTGCAGAACCTGGCGGACTGGTGCGCACGTAACAACTTGTCACTAAACACCTCCATCGGGCTAAATTCTATTTCAGACTGTTCTTTCATCCTTCATGCTTGTCAACATTACCAGCTTTTCATTCTCATAGGATATTTTCCATCCCTTTCAATATTATAAATATCCCTTTGTTTTTCACCATTTAAAGACTAATTTCCAAATTTCTCCTTAATGTTTTACTGCACATCATTGTCACCCAGCAGATGAATGTTTATCCTCCTCTTCAATCTTTATGCAGATCTTGCTAGTCTATCTGGTAAACTGCCCATTGAGTAGTTACCAAACATATCAAAAGTCACTAAAACATCTCTCAAATAGTGCAATGCTTTCATGTACTACCCAAGTGAATTTTATCTAAAGCCTGATCACTTGGGAGACATGCATGGCAGAATGTGAAGCAATCAGGGTCTCACAAAGGGCCTTCTTGTCCATTGTGCTTCACCACTTCAACACCTGAAAACACTTGATGAAGGTTTTCAGGTTTCACTGTTAACCCTTCCTCTTTCATCTTTCTCCTGCAACTCATACAGGTATTTATATGGTGCATTAAAGTTTGCAAGACAATACAAGCAAATAAAGATAAATCCCAGCAATCCACAAAAGGAGGACTTGAATACATATACTTGAAGACTTGTGAGCGAGAAACCAAGTACTGGAAGCTGGGAATAGATTAGGAAGCTTGCTGTTGACATGATTGACAAATTATATCTATATTTGGTGTAAATTGGCTCACTCTATACTCATGACCAAAGATCTTATAGCGGAGCAAGATAGGCTACTCCTGCTAAATACAATGGGCTGACGTGTAGTACGCTACGGAGGGGATCCTGGGCATTTTTCCACGCCCATTTTAGTAACCTGAGCCTACCTGACCCGACCCGACTCGCAGTGTAATCAATGTTGCGGGGCAACAGTTTGTGTGGGTTAGATTCATAAATCTGTCAGTTCATACTTCTTGTCAAGAATAAAATTTGACTCTGGTAATTGTCTTTTTTAATGTTTTTTAAATCATTTCTTTTTAAATGGCTCACAAGCAGTGTTTGAGTTGATTTTGTAGTAACCGGAACCGACCCGACTCGCAGGGTAATTGAACATTGCGGGGGAACTTTTTGTGTGTGATATAGGGTTAGATTCATAATTCTGTTAGTTCATAATTCTGTTAATTCTTGTTAAAGAATATAATGTTTATAAACACACATACATGAAAATTATATAAATGTATATAATCATATAACACACACAATTATATTTCTTCTGATCCAATAATGAACTTTATTTCAGATTAGACAAGGGACATTAAATAAGAAACATTGTAAACCTCCCCGCAACTTCACACACACTAGGTCTTATCCCTCCCCCCCGGCGCTCCCTCGCCTGCCCCCTCACTACAATGTCTCCCCCCCTCCTATGCCCCTCTCCCCGGGCCCCATACACCCTCTCCTCGCTGCCCCGGACCCCACACTCCCTCTCCTCGCTGCCCCGGACCCCACACTCCCTCTCCCCTGGCCCCACACTCCCTCTCCCGCTGCCCCGGACCCCCCTCCCCCTCCCCTGCCCCCACTCCCTCTCTCCCGCTGCCCGCCCCCCACTCCCTCTCCCAGTGGCCCCACTCCCTCTCCCAGTGGCCCCACTCCCTCTCCCAGGGCCCCACTCCCTCTCCCAGTGGCCCCACTCCCTCTCCCCTGCACCGACACCATCTCCCTCCCCCTGCCCCCACTCCCTCTCTCTCCCTTCCCCCCGCTGCCCCGGGCCGCGCACTCCCTCTCCCGCTGCCCTGGGCCGCGCACTCCCTCTCCCCGCTGCGGATCCAATCTTTGGCCGGAAGCAGGATGGCGGAGCAAGATGGCGGAACAAGATGGCGGAGGCAGGTTGCTAAAATGAGTTATATAATCACCCATGAATCCGCCCATGAACGTACTACACGTTTGCGTGAGAGTAACCCATCTTGCTCTGCTATAAGATCTTTGCTCATGACTGCGTAGCAAGTCACAGTGCGAACTCCATCATCAAGTTCGCTGACGACACCACTGTTGTGGGACGTATCACTGATGGGGATGAGTCAGAGTATAGAAGAGAGATCGAGCAACTGTCCATATGGTGCCAGCGCAATAACCTGGCCCTCAACACCAGCAAAACCAAGGAACTGATTGTGGACTTTGTAAGGAGTAGGAGGGGGACCCACAGCCCCATTTATATCAACGGGTCGATGGTTGAAAGGGTCAAGAGCTTCAAATTCCTGGGCATGCACATCTCTGAAGATCTTTCCTGGTCCGAGAACACTAATGCAATATCAAGAAAGCTCATCAGCGCCTCTAATTCCTGAGAAGATTACGGAGAGCCGGTTTGTCAAGGAGGACTCTCTCTAACTTCTACATGTGCACAGTAGAGAGCATGCTTACCGGTTGCATCATGGCTTGGTTTGGCAATTTGAGCGCCCTGGAGAGGAAAAGACTACAAAAAGTAGTAAACACTGCCCAGTCCATCATCGGCTCTGACCTTCCTTCCATCGAGGGGATTTATCGCAGTCGCTGCCTCAAAAAGGCTGGCAGTATCATCAAAGACCCACATCATCCTGGCCACACATTCATCTCCCTGCTACCTTTGGGTAGAAGGTACAGGAGCCTGAAGACTGCAACAACCAGGTTCAGGAATAGCTACTTCCCCACAGCATTCAGGCTATTAAACCTGGTTCGGACAAAACTCTGATTATTAATAACCCATTATCTGTTATTTGCACTTTATTAATGTGTGTATATATTTATATTATGGTATATGGACACACTTATCTGTTTTGTAGTAAATGCCTACTATGTTCTGTGTGCTGAAGCAAAGCAAGAATTTCATTGTCCTATCAGGGACACATGACAATAAACTCACTTGAACTTGAACTTGATTCCATAATATCTTTACATGTGGTTGAACACTGGTTGAGGTGGATTTAAGACTTTTGTTTTCTTTTCAGGAGGTACCCATATAGGTTACACAGCATCACAGCTGGCTGGACTGTTGTCTTATTGCTCTTGACCATTGTGCAATCCGAACCTTTGATGTTGTTTGGGTGATGTTGGTCATCCTCCCTGTGACTGCATGGGTTTCCTCTGGGTGCTTGGGATTTTTCCCATTTGCGAAGTCATACAGTTTTGGAGCTAATCGGCTACTGTAAATTGTGTAGTTGAATTGTATAATCTGAGAGAAGTTGATGAGAATGTGGAGAGAACAAGAATTGAATTAATATAAATGAATGGACCTCACAGACTCATTGGGCCAAAGAGAGCATTCTGTGCTGTATCTCTATGGCTCTATGCTGTGGCTCAATTAATCTATGGCAGTAAGCATGACTTGATTCCACTGCTTTTGTATTGGAATCACAGACTCTTGGAAACATAGACTCCTCAACAAATTGAGAAGATAGTGAGGTGGTGCTTTCTTTCTGCTGCTTACGCAGCACTCGTGTGTGTTTCCAATGCCTAGACTCAAGGTAGTCACTAACTTGAAGCTTGCATTAGAGTATTTGTTTTAAGAACCTTATGTTGGCACGTGAACAATATGGCCTGCGCAACATGTCCACTTGAATGTAACAAGTATCTCAATGCTGTGAATATGGCCTATGTTAGATTGAATTGCACATTTAATCATTGATGTCTTGCTAAGCGATGGTTTCTGAGATATGGGAATGGGTCGTCTTTTTTAGTATCATCCTGATCCATTATTGTAATGGAGAGGCTGACAGGGGACTTTTATCTTGTATTTTCAACACAAAGGTCAGCCAACCTGATTCACAGTGAGCATGAAAAAAGGTGCCACCCCTCTACTCTTTGAGGGGCAAAGAGGTTTGGAGAGGGAATTACAGAAGCGGGATAACTAAACACACAGCCACTACCAATGGAACATTATGAAGTTCTAGGATAGATGTCCAAGAAATCCTGAAATGGGAGGGAGAGGAGACTGAGGTTGTGGTACATATAGGTACCAACGACATAGGTAAAAAAAGAGAAGAGGTCCTGAAAGAAGAATTTAGGGAGTTAGGTAGAGAGTTAAGGAGAAGGACTGCAAAGGTAACAATCTTAGGATTACTGCCTGTGCCACGCGACAATGAGAGTAGGAATGGAGCGAGGTGGAGGATAAATGAGTGGATGAGGGACTGGTGCAGTGGGTATGGATTCAAATTCTGGATCATTAAGACCTCTTTTGGGGAAGGTGCGACCTGTACAGAAAGGACGGGTTGCACTTGAACTCGAGGGGGGCCAATATCCTGGCGGGGAGATTTGCAAAGGCTACTGGGGAGACTTTAAACTAGTATGGTTGGGGGGAGGGACTCAAATTGGGAAAGCGAGCAGTCAGTGTGTGAGGCAGGAGGCAGAGAATGGTAGCACTCTGATCCAAAATGTAGGGGAGAGAGAAGAAAAAGACAATAAACAGAGAATAAGAGAGGGTGGGTTTCTTAAATGTGTATATTTTAATGCTAGGAGCATTGTAAGAAAGGTGTATGAACTTAGAGCCTGGATTGACACCTGGAAATATGATGTTGTGGCGATCAGTGAAACATGGTTGCAGGAGGGCTGTGATTGGAAACTAAATATTCCAGGATTTCGTTGCTTCAGGTGTGATAGAATTGGAGGGGCAAGAGGTGGAGGTGTTGCATTGCTTATCAGGGGAGATATTACAGCGGTGCTTTGGCAGGATAGATTAGAGGGCTTGTCTAGGGAGGCTATTTGGGTGGAACTGAGAAATGGGAAAGGGGTAGCAACACTTATAGGGGTGCATTATAGACCGCCAAATGGGGAGCGAGAATTGGAAAAGCAAATATGTAAGGAGATTGCAGATATTAGTAGTAAGCACAAGGTAGTGATTGTGGGAGATTTCAATTTTCCACACATAGACCGGGAAACACATTCTGTAAATGGGCTGGATGGGTTGGAGTTTGTAAAATGTGTGCAGGATAGTTTTTTGCAGCAATACATAGAAGTACCTACTAGAGAAGGGGCGGTGCTGGACCTCCTGTTAGGAAATAAGACGGGTCAGGTGGCAGAGGTATGCGTTGGGGAACAGTTCGGGACCAGTGATCACAATACCATTAGTTTCAATATAATTATGGAGAGGGTCAGAACTGGACCTAGGGTTGAGATTTTTGATTGGAGAAAGGCTAACTTTGAGGAGATGCGAAAGGATTTAAAAGGAGTAAATTGGGACAGTTTGTTTTATGGGAAAGATGTGGAAGAGAAATGGAGGACATTTAAAGGTGAAATTTTAAGAGTACAGAATCTTTATGTCCCTGTTCGGTTGAAAGGAAATAGTAAAAATTGGAAAGAGACATGGTTTTCAAGGGAAATTGGACACTTGTTTCGGAAAAAGAGAGAGATCTACAATAATTATAGGCAGCATGCAGTAAATGAGGTGCTTGAGGAGTATAAAGAAAGTAAAAAGAATCTTAAGAAAGAAATTAGAAAAGCTAAAAGAAGATATGAGGTTGCTTTGGTAAGTAAGGTGAAAGTAAATCCAAAGGGTTTCTACAGCTATATTAATAGCAAAAGGATAACGAGGGATAAAATTGGTCCATTAGAGAGTCAGAGTGGACAGCTATCTGCAGAGCCAAAAGAGATGGGGGAGATATTGAACAATTTCTTTTCTTCGGTATTCACCAAGGAGAAGGATATTGAATTATGTGAGGTAAGGGAAACAAGTAGTAGCTATGGAAACTATGAGATTCAAAGAAGAGGAAGTACTGACACTTTTGAGAAATATAAAAGTGGATAAGTCTCCAGGTCCAGACAGGATATTCCCTAGGACATTGAGGGAAGTTAGTGTAGAAATAGCAGAGGCTATGACAGAAATATTTCAAATGTCATTAGAAACGGGAATAGTGCCGGAGGATTGGCGTACTGCGCATGTTGTTCCATTGTTTAAAAAGGGGTCTAAGAGTAAACCTAGCAATTATAGACCTGTTAGTTTGACGTCAGTGGTGGGCAAATTAATGGAAAGGATACTTAGAGATAATATATATAAGCATCTGGATAGACAGGGTCTGATTAGGAACAGTCAACATGGATTTGTGCCTGGAAGGTCATGTTTGACTAACCTTCTTGAATTTTTTGAAGAGGTTACTCGGGAAATTGATGAGGGTAAAGCAGTGGATGTTGTATATATGGACTTCAGTAAGGCCTTTGACAAGGTTCCTCACGGAAGGTTGGTTAAGAAGGTTCAATTGTTGGGTATTAATGGTAGAGTAGCAAGATGGATTCAACAGTGGCTGAATGGGAGATGCCAGAGAGTAATGGTGGATGGTTGTTTGTCAGGTTGGAGGCCACTGACTAGTGGGGTGCCACAGGGATCTGTGTTGGGTCCACTGTTGTTTGTCATGTACATCAATGATCTGGATGATGGTGTGGTAAATTGGATTAGTAAGTATGCAGATGATACTAAGATAGGTGGGGTTGTGGATAATGAAGTAGATTTTCAAAGTCTACAGAGAGATGTATGCCAGTTGGAAGAGTGGGCTGAAAGATGGCAGATGGAGTTTAATGCTGATAAGTGCGAGGTGCTACATCTTGGCAGGACAAATCAAAATAGGACGTATATGGTAAATGGTAGGGAATTGAAGAATGCAGGTGAACAGAGGGATCTGGGAATAACTGTGCACAGTTCCCTGAAAGTGGAATCTCATGTAGATAGGGTGGTAAAGAAAGCTTTTGGTGTGCTGGCCTTTATAAATCAGAGCATTGAGTATAGAAGTTGGGATGAAATGTTAAAATTGTACAAGGCATTGGTGAGGCCAATTCTGGAGTATGGTGTACAATTTTGGTCGCCTAATTATAGGAAGGATATCAACAAAATAGAGAGAGTACAGAGGAGATTTACTAGAATGTTGCCTGGGTTTCAGCAACTAAGTTACAGAGAAAGGTTGAACAAGTTAGGGCTTTATTCTTTGGAGCGCAGAAGGTTAAGGGGGGACTTGATAGAGGTCTTTAAAATGATGAGAGGGATAGACAGAGTTGACGTGGATAAGCTTTTCCCACTGAAAGTAGGGAAGATTCAAACAAGGGGACATGACTTGAGAATTAAGGGACAGAAGTTTAGGGGTAACATGAGCGGGAACTTCTTTACTCAGAGAGTGGTGGCTGTGTGGAATGAGCTTCCAGTGAGGTGGTGGAGGCAGGTTCGTTTTTATCATTTAAAAATAAATTGGATAGTTTTATGGACGGGAAGGGAATGGAGGGTTATGGTCTGAGTGCAGGTATATGGGACTAGGGGAGAATACGTGTTCGGCACGGACTAGAAGGGTCGAGATGGCCTGTTTCCATGCTGTAATTGTTATATGGTTATATGGTTATATGTAGAGCATAACGATGTTGCAGGGAACCATTACCATTATTCTTAAACTTCTGTGAGGATATTAGTGAACAGTCCAAGAATAAGCAGAGATTAATTGGGATTTCTAACAAGTAGATAAATATTTTTGAACATCCCCACTCTCAAGTAATTGATCATGCTCTGATTATGGTCTAGATCTTGCTTATACCAGGCTCCAGTGGAATAGCATTCTACTCCAAACACAGCCATGCTGTGCCATTTGCTGGAGGGCAGAAGAAATACAAAAGTATTGGGATTACTTGAAAAAGTATACCATCTCGACAGACACGGGTAGCACGGTGGCACAGCGGTAGAGTTGCTGCCTTACAGCGTTTGCAGCGCCGGAGATCCGGATTCGATCCTGACTACGGGTGCTGTCTGTACGGAGGTTGTACATTCTCTCCGTGACCGCATGGGTTTTCTCCGAGATCTTCGGTTTCCTCCCACATTCCAAAGACATGCAGGTATATAGGTTTTTTGGCTTCATGTGTGTGTAAACTGTCCCTAGTGTGTGTAGGATAGTGTTCATGTCAGGCACGTGCCGTGAGTAATTACTCAGGGTAGGCAGTCAGTCGGCTTTTAAAAAAATCTTAAACCGTGCATGCGCAGATTGTTCTCCTCTCCATAAGCTGTCAGTCGACTTTTATAAAGTAATTTGTCTTCAAAAGCCATAATAAAGTACATACTTTCCGGCAATGAAGACGCACCTGCGTTTTGAGTTGCTAAATTTTGGAAAAAAAGGCTGGCGGGACATATAATTTCTCACGGTCAAAAAAATTAAAAGGGTTCTTTTCACAGCGTGTGGTGACTCTGGCCTGGGTCAGCACGGGCAGGAGCGTTGAGAAGGAGGGGATCAGGGATCATGCCAGCAACTCACTCAGTCAGCGCGATCAAGGGACCAATTGAGGTTACTCGCACTGACACAGGAGTAAGCTCCATCGCCCGCTGTCATGTTATCCATCGCCTGCTGACCTGCTCTTCAGCTGGTCCCCTCACTACATTGAAAGACACGGACCGGGCAATGAATGCCATGCAGTGTCTCCTATTGTAGGTATGTTGCAAAACTTACCTTCAGCGACGCTGCAGATCTGTCTCTGCCCATGTGCGCGACTTTGGCGCCTTTGAGAGGGGGGCGGGTTTAAAACGCGATTTTCTCTAGGCGTTGAAATCGATGTTGTTCAGCCTACTTAGTTGCTGACGAAAAATCGCTGCGACATTAGTTCGCTGCAGCTATTTCTAAACTAAATTGGTTTATTTAATTGTTATAGTAGGTTTAAAATCATCCTCTAAACCCACGACCGCCGCCAACGGGATGGATCTCATGTAGGGGACAACGCAAGGTAGGCTGTTTATTTTTACATTAAAAAGGGCTTCTTAAGATCCCATTATACAAAATTTTATGTTTCGAGTAGCTGATTTGGGGGCCCATTAAATCCCGCAGTATTTTTCTTGGCTTATGGGGTACAAATTCACCGCAATGGGAACGTTCCAAACCATCGCGTTCCACAGGATCCTACCCGAAAGCTGATTTAAATGGCCATTAATTTACAGCAATTGAACACTAAATTCCTTCCATTTGGCCTATAAATTAATGTCAATGAGATTTAAAAATCATGTTTTATTGTGAATTTTTGTGTGAATGTTATTTGGACACTTAGGCTATTTAAAAATGTTAATCTTTCCTTAAAAAATGGATAGATGTTTAGATCTAGTAATTGAATTTTGGAATTAGCTACAATTCGGTAACTAACTAATTATATGCTTTAATTTCAGGTCATCCAAGTAAGATTGTTTAATATTTGTTTCAG
Organism: Amblyraja radiata; assembly: GCF_010909765.2. Taxonomy (NCBI): domain Eukaryota; kingdom Metazoa; phylum Chordata; class Chondrichthyes; order Rajiformes; family Rajidae; genus Amblyraja; species Amblyraja radiata. The sequence continues at coordinate 73,432,406 of NC_045961.1, forward strand.
AATGCTTCAATCTATAATAACTGAAAATTTCTTTCAGTTCTCTTAATTTTTAATAAAGTTATGGGCTTTAGACTGTCCTCGATCACAGCTTTTGTGTTAAGTCAATGGAAAATCAATAGGGAACAAGATGCTAATTTCCGAGTATGAAAATGGCCATAACTTTTTTAATACTGAAGATATGAAAGTGAATTAGGTGTCAAATTAAACTTCTTTTTATGCTTTATCTGATGGGATAAATTGCAGACTTGATTTTTAAAATCTCAAAATTTTGTAACATTGCTACCTAGTGCAGTAAGTGAGGCCATGTCCTGCTCCCTGCAGCAGTCAAAATTTAACGATTTGCAGGAAGCGGCTGACATGAGCGTGGCCGGTGACCGGCAAGAGAGAGCACTGCCAGAGGTGAGCAGGCCGGCAGAAAGCGCTGAGGTAGCGGCTGGTTCCGCTGTCTGGTCTGGCAGCTGCTCACAGCTACCTGAGCTAGTTCCCTCCCCGGCCACAATGCGATGGCTCCGCACCCAAAGTGTCGCAGCAGCGGTGAGTGAGTGAGTTGCTGGCATGCTCACCGACCCCCTCCTTCTCAACGTTCCTGCCCTCCCCGCAACTTTACCCCTGGTCAGACTCCCCACATGCTGTGAAAGAAACTCTCTCTTCCCTCCTCCCGCCTCCCCCAATGGCGCTGTCCTTTTACAGCCGCTTCCCACTTTACAACCGCTTCCCATCAGCTGCCAATAATGAGGGATAACAAGTCTATCTTTCTAGACTAACAACCTAACCTTTGGCCTCCGAGACACAAGTCAATTTTAGTGCCTTATTTTTGGGTAAAATATAGTGTCTTCATTGCCGGGAAATACGGTACTTAAAAACATTTAGCTCAAAGAAATTTACTTACCACATTATTTGTACACAAACTCCATTCTTCTCTCTTTGTTTCTTAAGATACTCTTAAGACAATGACAATCCATGTTTGAAAAACCCGCCAAGAAACCAGCGCTGCACAAGCGCAGGAGGCTGCCGTGCATGCGCAGTACGTAGTCCATGTGCAAAGGCAGAATTTCAGCTCCCTTTATAGACCGTTGTCATTGAAGGTTTGAAGCAGCGTCGACGGCATGTGAGCTGCACATAATTTCACGTATTACATATACTGCGGATGCCTAAGAGATCGATCTCTCAGGTAGGCATAATTCTCCCATGCCTCTACTATTTATATTTAATAATTACCATTTTACCCTGCCCTGCCCTGCCCTGCCCTGCCGGCACGTGCCTGGTTAATGTGTGGGGATCGCTGGTCGGCGCGGGCTCAATGAGCGAAGGGCCTGTTTCCACGCTGCATCTCTAAACTAAACTAAACTAAACTCTGGCCTTTGATTATTCAAAAAGAGAAGCAGCATTTGGGATGGCACTGACCATTTTGTATCACTACAATGGGAGTACATGGTTGCTACGGTACATAGAAAGTGAAGAAGCACATAACATCTTTAACAATGTACTCTGCTAGCCTGTCGACCATCAGTTCTCCACCCATAAAAGAGTCCGCAGATCCCTTATAAGATTTTTTGAGGAATCTCAAAACTAACAAAAGTGGGAGTGGGAACAAGTCATCCTTGATCCTCAGTGAATGCCCAGGAAGAGATGAACATTGAGAAGAGGAGAAATCTGAATTGGCTAAAAGTAGTCACAAGAGAAATATTATAATAAATATCTTAAAACAAGAGTAGAAGAACCGAATACTTTTATCGTATGGAATATATTCAAAGAGGGAAATAAAGGATGGAAGACCAAAAGAAAAGTGGGTATTTGTTTAACCTGGAGAGTGGGCTATACAACAACCCACTTCAGAAATGGAGACAGTATTAATTGGGGAAATTACAAGCCAGTTCCTTTAACATCTGTTGCAGGGAAATTTTCACCTGTGAGAATTCAGTTTCAGAGACAGCGGCACATTGTTTAAATAATTGGCAGCACATGAAAAGAAACCGATCGCCACAAGCATTGTCTGTGTTCTAGGTATCCTGATTATATTGTTGCTTAGTAGGCCAGTGGTAAATTCATTGTTTCTAATAGTTGGTAACAGCTTGTTCAGATGAACACATCTGTTAGCAATCCTATGCATTTTTGTGCATCTCATCCACACTTCAAAGAATTGGTTCCCCAATATTCACTTAGAGTTGGCACAATGAAGGCAGTAATTTTCTTAACTGAAAACAAATTACCTTTAAATAAAGATACAGCCAGGAAACCCATGAACTGCAAGAAAGATTTACATTATGTCATTGTTATAAAATTATATAAAGTTAGAAAAAGCAAGCAGAATTGAATTATAAACATAACTGCAAGCATTTTGAATTGATTAACTGCTGTTTATTTTATTTTTCAATTGATGCTCACAGATTTATGATATTCTTTATATGTTACTGCATGCAAAAAACCTTGTTTGTTTCTGGAACAATTTTCTGTTCATTTCTAAATCAATATTTGTTTTACATGTTTCTTGATATTGAATGGAGTTCTGCACTAGAGGAGGAAAAAGATAGATGATAGACAATAGGTGCAGGAGGAGGCCATTCGGCCCTTCGAGCCAGCACCGCCATTCAATGTGATCATGGCTGATCATCCACAAGATCTGAAAGTAAAAAGCTCAAAGATATGGTTGTAATTAAGAAGGCAAAGTCTATATTGACAATCAATTTCAGTTTCCCGACTACATTCAGCAGAACTGTTGAAAAAAGGTCTTTATGTTGGAATAAGTTTTTTTATTTATTTGGAATGGAATGAAAAGATGGATGGGAAGTTGGCCCTCGATCTGATAGCTACAGAACAATTCAAATCAAACCAAATGTCTGACCTAAAACCTATTTTACTAGGCAGAGATACCAGATACCAATGCAAGTGTAAATATGATTGGTCATTGACACAGCTAGTGTGCAATGTTTACTATTGCAGAAAAAAACTTCAGTCCAATTATGAGATGATGCATTAGATCATTTTTATCATTCTGGCTCTTTGCCACTAAAGTGTGGCAAGTTTATATTACTAGAGCATATTTCTAATTACATCTCTTTGCAGAATCATCGGCTTTAAACTGCAGGAAAAGTACTGGCTAAAATCAAAAATTGAATATCAATTGGTAAATTCATAGTTACAGGAATGTGATATTTGATTCTTGCTCAAAACTCACAAGGTTAGAATTTAGCAGAGGGTCCCTCTTATAAGGTCCCTCTTATAATCTTGTAATCTGTGCAACACAAATTTTGAACTGGGAAGTTCTGCGGGAGCTGTAATTATGATAGTGATGATTGGAAGTTGGGCTCCTGAAACTCCCACTCCCTCAACCTTTGCTAGTAAATTGAAAGCACCAAAATCAGTTTCAATAGAAATGCTGCCTTAAAGAATATGTCTGTCGGTCTCCTTTCTGCATGGCTTGACATTTGTCTCATTGAAGGATTCTACACTTCAATAGAACTTCCTTGATTAGTAATTTCTTGATTAGTATGGGTGTCAGGGGTTATGGGGAGAAGGCAGGAGATGTGGTTAGGGGGAGAGATAGATCAGCCAAGATTGAAATGGTGGAGTAGACTTGATGGGCCGAATTGTCTAATTCTGCTCCAAATGCATATGACCTTAAGACCTTCCTGCGAGGATATATGAAAATGTTTTAAATCATTTTTGAGAACATTTCTTGAATTAGTGGCCTCAACCTCCTGGAAGAATGAAGGCAGCAGGTTCTTAGGGACCCAACATCACCATCACACTGACTCCTCCAGCCTCACATCCAGAAACAAAGCACAGGGCTCATGGACTTCCCTGACTCACCATTGAAAACTTACTCCGTTTTCTCATGCTCCTGCTCCCTTCAATTTTTTCAAAAAGTTGCCGCAATCCCAATTTCTCCTTCTTGGTCACCATATTAGTTCTCAAGAACCATCCCATTCCTTCCAATCAGTTGCCACCACCATTCTCCGAAGGTAAAACATACAAACACCTGCAACCACTATCTCAACGTTTATGTACTATCACAATGTTTAAGAAGCATTTAGACAGGTACATGGATAGGATAGGCATATTAGTTGGAGTGGGCAAGTTGGGCCAAAAGGCCTGTTTCCAAGTTGTGTGACTCCATGACCAAACTTTCCTCTCTGTAGATTGTAGCTCCAAAATGAATTTATCTTTTCCCAGAACTCCTTGAATCCCTTCAATAAGGTGTCTTAAGACATCAAATATTGCATCCCATGTAAATTCTGGCTGCAGCTATATTAGGTTTGACCTTGCGCTCATCCGCTGATACCTGTCCATGGTCATCCAGCTAAGTGGAGCCATGTATGTCTGGCTCAAGTCTCATCAAAAGATAGACACAAAAAGCTGGAGTAACTCAACGGGTCAGGCAACATCTCTGGAGAAAAAGAATAGGTGATGTTTTGGATCGAGACTCTCTTCAGACTTCTTGTGTCCTCCAGCTTTTTGTAACTATCTTCAATGTAAACCAGCATCTGCAGTTCCTTCCTATGCATCATCTCATCAATCCATTCACAGCCAAAGAATGACTTGCAATAAACAATCTTTGGCGGACCTCAGCGAGTAGAGGTCCCAATGTTGGGCGAGTCCAGAACCAGGGGCCACAGTCTTAGAATAAAGGGGAGGTCATTTAAGACTGAGGTGAGAAAAAACTTTTTCACCCAGAGAGTTGTGAATTTATGGAGTTCCCTGCCACAGAGGGCAGTGGGGGCCAAGTCACTGGATGGATTTAAGAGAGACTTAGATAGAGCTCTAGGGGCTTGTGTAGTCAAGGGATATTAGGAGAAGGCAAGCACAGGTTATTGATAGAGGACGATCAGCCATGATCACAATGAATGGCGGTGCTGGCTCGAAGGGCCGAATGGCCTCCTCCTGCACCTATTTTCTATGTTTCTATGTTTCTAGAGCATCATCTGTGGAGGGGAATGGAAGTCAACCTTTTGGGTTGGGACATTTCATCTGGACTGAAAGTGTAGGGAGATGGCCTATATAAAGAGCCTGTAAATAGAGGAAGATGGATGGGACAGAGCTGCCAGTGGAAAGTAGATCCAGGTGAGGAGCAGTTAATTGGAAGATAGAACCAAGTGGGGAATGGAAGAGTGGAAATAATGCCAACAACCTGGAGGTGATAGGTGGAGGAAACAAAGGGTGCAGAAGATGGAATCTGATAGGAAAGGAAATATTGAACAAAATAAAGGGGGTAGTGTTGGTAAATAGCAACAGTGAAGGGAGGGGAGCTAGTCGCTGCAGTGAGTTGTAAACAGATGAAATGGATGAGGGGAAGAAATTGGGAGATGGGGCTGGGCGATGGGTTGAAAAGAAGTGTGTGCATGAGCAGACATGGGTAGATCACAAAGAGAGTGAAAGGGGTCGGAGAGGGAACATGATAATGTCATAACTGAAATTAGAGCATTCAGATTTCAGGCGGTTAGGTTGTAAAAGAAATGCATATCATTAGAGGAAAAGAAGGTGCCGCTCCAGACTGAAGAACTGAGACAAATAGTACGGGATGAGTGCATGTGTGGGGATTTGCTAGTATAGATCATAAGTTCATAAGTGATAGGAGCAGAATTAGACCATTCAGCCCATCAAGTCTACTGCGCCATTCAATCATGGCTGATCTATCTCTCCCTCCTAACCCTATTCTCCTGCCTTCACCCCATAACCCCTGACACCCGTTCTAATCAAGAATATATCTATCTTTGTCTTAAATATATCCATTAATGTACCCCACAGCCTTCTGTGGCAAATAATTCCACAGATTCACCACCCTCTAAATATAGAAATTCCTCCTCATCTCCTTCCTAAAGGAACGTCCTATAATTCTGAAGCCCTGACCTCTAGTCCTACTCAGCCACTAGTGGTAACATCCTCTCCACATCCACTCTATCCAAGCCTTTCATATTCTGTATGTTTTAATGAGGTCCCCTCTCATTCTTCTAAACTCCAGCGAGTACAGGCCCAGTACTGACTAACACTCATCATATCTTAAACCCACTCATTCCTGGGATAATTCTTGTAAACCTCATCTGGACCCTCTTCAGAGCCAGCACATCCTTCCTCAGATATGGTGCCCAAAATTGCTCACAATACTTCAAATGCGGCTGCAATCGCACTTCTGGAAGCAGTCAGTCATTGCAGTTAGGTTTGCAGCCGGTGTTGTGAATACAATTGTCAGCTCAGCAGCATACTGTTGATGCAGATTATTGAAAAGATTAGGAGTGATCTGGTTCTTGTGAGGTAGTTCATTGCATGCGATTTGCCAATCTAATCTCAAAGGTGAACACTGATTTTCCTTGAACTTTCTTTAGGAAGGGAAGCTACTTGGTAAACAAAGCCAAATGGAGACCTGGAACATGAACCAATGCTTCCATATTGTGTCAATAAGCAGAGGATACATCTATGAATGTGTCTCCTCTTTTGACACCACCGTGAAATTACATCTCATTGTTACTCAATTGGAAAATATGGCTCGTACACAATGTTAATGATTGAAGGCCATTCATTCTCTAAAGAACTATAATTTTTAGTTTAATTTTATTTTAGTGTTGTTTACTATTTTCATGTGTGCTGAGGGTACAGTGAAAATCTTTTTTGATGTGTGCTATCCAGTCAGTGAAAAGACTATACAGTACATGATTACAATCAAGCTTTCCAAAGCGTAAAGATACAGGATATGCCATAGATGTGGTGTGTGCCTTCTACAGCTGAGCTTTTAGTTTTGTTTAGTTCAGTGATACAGCGTGGAAAAAGGCTCTTTAGCTTTCATTCATTGGCGCTGACGATGGCTGCCACGGTGTACTGCTCCTTGCTGTTTTGTATGTGTTTGTTCATTTGTGTCATTTGTGAAAATCCCACATGGATCACTTTCATGAGAGAGGTACTTATTAACATCAGACATAAGGTACCTCCAAACATCGTTCCGGATTTCTCTCACTCGCTGGATTATTTGGACATACTCGTCAGCGGGGCCGTGGGAAGCTCTCTGGAGCATTCACCCGACTCCAGCAATGAGGATTACGCAAGCTGCTCCCGAGTATATTCCTTGAAAATCTACGTTCTCTCAACAACAAAGTGGACGAACTGCAACTCCTGCGGCAGACAAACAAGGACTTCACTCGAGCCGCTGCCCTGTGCTTCACTGAGCCCTGGCTGCGTGAGTCAACCCCGGACAATGCACTGCATATGGCTGGCTTTCAACTACATCGAGTGGACCACGAAGCAGAGGCAGTGGGAAACGCAACTCGCTGACCAGGTAATGAGGGTAGAGAGTGACTTCAGAATGGAAGGCAGTGATCGTGGGGTGCTGCAGGGCACGGTGCTGGGACCGCAGCTATTTACAATATACATCAATGATTAGGATGAAGGGATTCAAAGAAACATTAGCAAAGTTGCAGATGACACAAGGTTGGGTGGCAGTGTGAACAGTGAGGAGGATGCTATGAGAATGCTGGACAGGTTGGGTGAGTGGGCAGATGCATAACAGATGCAGTTTAATGTGGATAAATGTGAGGTTATCCACTTTGGTAGCAAAAATAGGAAGGCAGATTACTACCTAAACGGTGTCAAGTTGGGAAAAGGGGAAATACAACGGGATCTGGGGGTCCTTGTTCATCAGTCAATGAAAGTAAGCATGCAGGTACAGGAGGCAGTGAAGAAAGCGAATGGCATGTTGGCCTTTATAACAAGAGGAGTAGAGTATAGTATAGGCGCAAAGAGGTCCTTCTGCAGTTGTATAGGGCCCTAGTGAGACCACACCTGGAGTATTGTGTGCAGTTTTGGTCCCCTAATTTGAGGAAGGACATTCTTACTATTGAGGGAGTGCAGCGTAGAAATGTAGAAACATAGAAAATAGGTGCAGGAGTAGGCCATTCGGCCCTTTGAGCCTGCACCGCCATTCGATATGATCATGGCTGATCATCCAACTCAGTATCCTATCCCTGCCTTCTCTCCATACCCCCTGATCCCTTTAGCCACAAGGGCCACATCTAACTCCCTCTTAAATATAGCCAATGAACTGGCCTCAACTACCTTCTGTGGCAGAGAATTCCACAGATTCACCACTCTCTGTGTAAAAAATGATTTTCTCATCTCGGTCCTAAAAGACTTCCCTCTTATCCTTAAACTGTAACCCATAGTTCTGGACTTCCCCAACATCGGGAATAATCTTCCTGCATCTAGCCTGTCCAACCCCTTAAGAATTTTGTAAGTTTCTATAAGATCGCCCCTCAATCTTCTGAATTCCAGCGTGTACAAACCGAGTCTATCCAGTCTTTCTTCATATGAAAGTCCTGCCATCCCAGGAATCAGTCTGGTGAACCTTCTCTGTACTCCCTCTATGGCAAGAATGTCTTTCCTCAGATTAGGAGACCAAAACTGTACGCAATACTCCAGGTGTGGTCTCACCAAGACCCTGAACAACTGCAGTAGAACCTCCCTGCTCTTATACTCAAATCCTTTTGCTATGAATGCTAACATACCATTTGCTTTCTTCACTGCCTGCTGCACCTGCATTCCTACTTTTAATGACTGGTGTACCACGACACCCAGGTCTCGTTGCATCTCCCCTTTTCCTAATCGGCCACCATTCAGATAATAGTCTACTTTCCTGTTTTTGCCACCAAAGTGGATAGCTTCACATTTTACTTCAGAGTCACGTGAGTGACTACGTGAAGAACCCGCCAGGACACATGCGTGTCATATCGCTACACGCATTGCGAAATGACAGGTGGGGTGGAACGACGTTCCCCCGCAGCGGCAAGTTTAAAAGACGGGACCGACAGGTAAGTGGTTACTTTGCGGTCATTATTGTTCCCATACTGTTTCACAGGTGGGGAAATGATGGATAAATCGAAAAAGTCAACTAGAGCTGCGACAAAGCTGGCGGGGGAGGACCGCGGAGTTGCGGGCAGCCAGCAGCGGCTGGCGGCACAGGAATCACCCGTAATGGGATCAGCTGTGCCCGACTAAGCCCCCGAGATCAACACCGCGGCCGGGCGGGAAGGCAAAACGAAAAACAAACAGAGCCGTTGACTCTGATGAGTCCGACTTTGAGGAGCCGCAAGCGGCCAGCGACCGTGCGCGCTGGAGCTGGATGGAGCGGCTTATGGAGCAAATGCTCCAACGTGACAGACTCCAGGAAATGGAGTCTAGTCACCGTGGGTCATACATAACACCCACAGCAGCACCTTACGTAGGGCTGCACAGTGCATCTCCCTCGTCAGAGGGGAGTACTGGGGGTCAATTCTGGGCTGACCCCGAAGAGGGGTTTGCCGAACAAACTACAAGTGTGCAGGGGGTGCAGGAAGGAGAAAATCTACTGGACATGGTGCCCTACTACATACAGCCGGATCAGACTGGATGAAACCTAGAACAGAAACTAGCTGCCAGCATTGATTTCCTGTCATTCAAGCAACTACAGGAACAGGCTGTGATGGACACCACTGCCAAATATCTGGCACCAGGAAATTGCGTATCCCTGAATGTTCCAGTCGTGAATAATTGTATCTGGAAACACGTCGGAGCAGGAGTTAGAAGCCTGGATGTCAAGCTCCAGAAAATACTAAAACTACTAACAGCAGGGATCACAGCATTCGCTCGCACAGTGGATGGGAAGGAAATGTCACAAGAACAACAGGATGCACTGGCACTATTCTGCAATACGCAGTATGAAATCAATAGTATCAGAAAGAGTGCCATCCGACCTGCCTAAAATCCAAAATTTGCAGGCCTGTGCAAACCTGGAGACACAAAGCCACCAATATTATTATTTGGGGGAAACCTGTCCAAGCAGGTTAAGGAGCTCGATGAGGAGGCAAAAACCCTGGGGCTCATAAAGGCAACAACAGCAAGGACCTCCCACAGCCAAAGACAGCACCCTTACGCACCCACCAGCAGAACAAGAGAAGCTGGTGAAAGCTCAAAGGCCGGGCATACAGGACAGCGGTCTTTTTTAGGCCATGGCCCAGACCGGCCATCGTGGAAAATGCGCAAACCCCAAACCCAAACACCGGCGCCTCAACCTCCTCGAAGACTACACAGGAAGTAAACCTTCCACTGGTAACCATGGAGGTAGGTGGGTCTGGTCCCTTACAAATTATAGGAAGTGTGGATAATACACATATCGGTGGAAGATTACACTTCTTTTGGGATGCATGGAGTACATTAACTACAGACACTTATATCCTAAACAGTGTCCAGGGATATACCATTGAATTTGTGCACAAAAATAGCCCCCCAGTTCAGCATGTACCGAACCGAACGTTCGTACTTTCATGAAAAGAAAAATTAGAAGCACATGCTGAACTGGTGAGACTTCACACAAAGGGGGTAATTGAAAAAACCCAACACGATTCTCTGGAATTTGTGTCTAATATCTTTACCAAAAACTAAAAAGATGGTGGTTGTCGCATCATCATAGATTTGACCAAATTGAATACATGTGTGCAATATATTCATTTCAAAATGGAAACCTTTGTTACTGCCAAACAATTGATTTCCAAAGGCTACTTCATGGCTAGCATCGACTTAAAAGATGCTTACTATTCAGTACCTATACGGACTGACCACAGACGTTATTTAAAATTCAACTGGATGGGGCAGCATTGGCAGTATAGAGCTCTGCCAAATGGCTTAACATCAGCCCCCAGGCTGTTTACAAAAATTTTGAAACCAGCCCTAGCGTTTCTTCGGAAACAAAAACATATGATCATGGCCTATCTAGATGACATATTAATTGTGGGCAAAACTTTGGAATTAGCCAAACTAGCTGTATCAGCCACCAAACAATTGTTTGAGAAACTGGGGTTTATCATCCATTCAGTTAAATCTAAACTAACGCCTTCCACCATAATGGATTATTTGGGGTTCACTATTGACAGTTCACATGTCAGTGACTTTACCAAAGGACAAGGCTACAGTCTTAACTGAGGCCTGCAACAACCTCATTGACATCAGTGAACCATCTATCAGATTGGTAGCAAGGGTGATTGGCACAATAGTGGCTGCTTTTCCAGCCACACAATTTGGACCTTCGTATTATCAAAATTTACAAAGGGCAAAAATACAAGCACTCAAAATTAATGCTGGTCATTTCGACAGACCAATGAAGCTACCAATCAAAGCAATTATGGAATTAAAATGGTGGAGGGATAACATTCGGCATTGTTCCAGCCCTATCATTATCAGCAACCCCTCAGTGGTGCTACAAACTGATGCCAGTGCACTTGGTTGGGGTGCTACCAATTCCATCTCCAGCTGTGAAGGTAGATGGAATGCACAGGAGGCATCATTACTACAGACACTTGGCATAAACTACCTGGAAATGTTGGGTGCGTTCTATGGCCTAAAGTCATACTGTTCTGGAATATATCACCAGCATGTTAGACTACAGATTGACAATACCACCGTGGTGGCATATATTAACCATATGGGTGGAATCAAATCGACATCATGTGACAATCTGGCTAATACAATTTGGCAATGGTGTATCCAGAGAAATATTTGGATATCAGCTACTTACCTACCAGGTAACCTAAATTCAGTGGCAGACGCCAGGTCATGCAAATTAAATGAAAACATCGAATGGATGTTGGATATAAAAGTATTTGCTGATATTGTAGCATGGTATGGAACACCAGATATCGATCTATTTGCACCTAGACTCAATCACCAGTTACCAAACTATGTTTCTTGGGAACCAGACCCTGGGGCATCAGCGATAGATGCTTTTTCGCTGCATTGGGGGAAATTGTTTTTCTATGCATTCCCTCCTTTCTGCCTCATCAGTCGGGTATTACGCAAAATACAACAAGACTCGGCGTCTGGTATTTTGGTAGTGCCCGATTGGCCTACTCAACCATTGTCCCCTGTGATACTCAACATGGTCTTAGAACCATGTATCACCATCCTGAAACGACCAGATTTGTTGGTTCATCCCGTAACTGGGGATAGCCATCCATGTCATAATACGACAAACTTATTAATTTGTAGAGTCTAAAGAAATCTCTATTGGAACTGGGACTGACGGACCGAACATTGAACATTATCTCAGCGGCTCACAGGCAGTCCACCAAAAAACAATATCTGGTGTACATCAGGAAATGGGAGATATATTGTCACAGAAACAACATCACTTACAGCACGATGAACATAACGTCTGTTCTGGAATTCCTGGCAAGCCTCCATTATGATGAGGGGCTCAGTTACAGTGCCATTAACTGCGCCAGAAGTGCCCTTTCAGCATATCTATGGCGAGGATCAGAGCGTCATTCTGTTGGGACTCACCCCCTGGTAACCAAACTTATGAGGGGAATTTTTAATATCAATCCCCCAAGAACCAGGTACTCTCAAATATGGGATGTGAGTATTGTCCTAACGTTGCTAAGGAACTAGTTTCCAGCAAAAGCTCTGTCCCTGCAAAAACTGACGCATACAACAGTCATGCTGATGGCTTTGGTCACAGCACAAAGTGTACAGTCTTTACATAAGTTAAGGCTGGACAATATGACTTCTTCAACAAGAAATATAACTTTTTATATTCACGAATTAGTCAAACAGAACAGACCGGGATCATCAGGCCTCAAAATAGAATTTAGGGCTTACCCTATAGATGATCGTCTCTGTATAATAAGACATTTATTGTTATATATGGAGAACACCAAAAACATCAGAGGCAATGAGATGGCACTATTATCAGCCACGAGCAACCCCACAAAAAAGTGTCGGTTCAAACTATTTCCAGATGGCTGAAACAGGTTTTAACAAAAGCTGGGGTGGATACTAACATATTCAAATCTCATTCCACCAGGGCTGCAGCTACATCGGCAGCTATGGAGTTGGACGTACCGATGGACCAAATCCTGGAGACAGCAGGATGGTCAAGGGAAAAAACGTTCCAACAATTCTACCATAAACCAGTGGTTAAACCTGGAACTTTTGCAGAATCAATTTTAAGTTCTGTAATATGATTTCACCCCATGAAATAGGGGCTATAATTTGTTGTTAATAAATTTATCATGGATTTTCAATGTCGGATTCATGTTTAAACATGTTAACACAATTCCTCCCTTAGTCAATTAAGGCAGATGTGATGCATGGACTCGTTTCCACGGCATGAAATCACAGAGCTTTGAAATCTTCACATAGTCACTCACGTGACTCCAAAGTAAAATAGTAAGATTAAACGAGAACTTACCAGTTCGAAGTTTGATCGTTATTTTATGAGGAGTAACATTGAGGGATTACGTGCTATCCGCTCCCACCCTTGATCATAAAGTTCAATGGCATCCTCTTCTCTAATCTACTATGTTCAGTCATTACTGTTATCTGTGATTTCACACCGCTGCTTTGAAGAATGACACGCATGCGTCCTGGCGGGTTCTTCACATAATCCCTCAACGTTACTCCTCATAAAATAACGATCAAACTTCGAACTGGTAAGTTCTCGTTTAATCTTACTATTTATCCACATTATACTGCATCTGCCATGCATTTGCCCACTCACCCAACCTATCCAAGTCACCTTGCAGCCTCCTAGCATCCTCCTCACAGCTAACACTGCCCCCCAGCTTCGTGTCATCCGCAAACTTGGAGATGTTGCATTCAATTCCCTCATCCAGATCATTAATACATATTGTAAATAGCTGGGGACCCAGCACTGAGCTTTGCGCTACCCCACTAGTCACTGCCTGCCATTCTGAAAAGGACCCGTTTACTCCCACTCTTTGCAGGACCCGTTTACTCCCACTCTTTGCAGGTATGACGGGACTGTCATATGCTGAGAGAATGGCGCAGCTGGGCTTGTATACTCTGGAGTTTACAAGGATGAGGGGGTATCTTATTGAAACATATAAGATTATTAAGGGTTTGGACATGCTAGAGGCAGGAAACATGTTCCCGATGTTGGGGGAGTCCAGAACCAGGGGCCAAATGGCCTACTCCTGCACCAATTGTCTATTGTCTATTGACTTCCCAGATTCCATGGTCATTGTTTTGGGGGACTTTAACAAGGCCGAGAGCTTCCAAAGTACAGACTTCATGTTACCTGCCCCACAAGAGGGGAGAAAATCACTGTTACACTTCAATCAAGAACACAAATCGCTCTGTTCCCCGGGCGGCTCTGGGTCTTTCTGATCATTGTTTAGTTCACCTCATTCCGACCTACAGGCAGAAACTAAAATCTGCTAAGACTGTGTTCAGAACAATGAAAGGGTGGACAAGCAAGGGCATTGAAAACCCACAGTCCTGCTTTGACTGCCCTGGTTGGAATGTGTTCAGGGAAGCAACTACAAGCCTTGACGAATGTGCAGACACTGTGACATCATATGTCAGCTTTTGTGAGGATAGTTGCATTCCCATTAGGACCGGATCTGGTTCAACAATGACAAGCTCTGGTTTACAGCAGAACTCAAACAACTCCGCCAGTCTAAAGATGAGGCCTACAGGAGCGGGGATGCAAGCCTGTACAGGCGGGCCAAGTACAAGCTGAGAAGAGGAATCAGAGCCGCTAATGAAAGATATTCTGAGAAGTTCAGGAGCAAGTTCACAGCTAATGACTCTTCTGTACATCAATGATCTGGACGATGGTGTGGTAAATTGGATTAGTAAGTATGCAGATGATACTAAGATAGGTGGGGTTGCGGGTAATGAAGAAGAGTTTCAAAGTCTACAGAGAGATTTATGCCAGTTGGAAGAATGGGCTGAAAGATGGCAGATGGAGTTTAATGCTGATAAGTGTGAGGTGCTACATCTTGGCAGGACAAATCAAAATAGGACGTACATGGTAAATGGTAGGGAATTGAAGAATGTAGGTGAACAGAGGGATCTGGGAATAACTGTGCACAGTTCCATGAAAGTGGAATCTCATGTAGATAGGGTGGTAAAGAAAGCTTTTGGTGTGCTGGCCTTTATAAATCAGAGCATTGAGTATAGAAGTTGGGATGTAATGTTAAAATTGTACAAGGCATTGGTGAGGCCAATTCTGGAGTATGGTGTACAATTTTGGTCGCCTAATTATAGGAAGGATGTCAACAAAATAGAGAGAGTACAGAGGAGATTTACTAGAATGTTGCCTGGGTTTCAGCAACTAAGTTACAGAGAAAGGTTGAACAAGTTAGGGCTTTATTCTTTGGAGCGCAGAAGGTTAAGGGGGGACTTGATAGAGGTTTTTAAAATGATGAGAGGGATAGACAGAGTTGACGTGGAAAAGCTTTTCCCACTGAGAGTAGGGAAGATTCAAACAAGGGGACATGACTTGAGAATTAAGGGACTGAAGTTTAGGGGTAACATGAGGGGGAACTTCTTTACTCAGAGAGTGGTAGCTGTGTGGAATGAGCTTCCAGTGAAGGTGGTGGAGGCAGGTTCGTTTTTATCATTTAAAAATAAATTGGATAGTTATATGGATGGGAAAGGAATGGAGGGTTATGGTCTGAGCGCAGGTATATGGGACTAGGGGAGATTATGTGTTCGGCACGGACTAGAGGGGTCGAGATGGCCTGTTTCCGTGCTGTAATTGTTATATGGTTATATTATATGGTTCAGTTTGGAAGGGCTTGCAAGAAATCACCAGCTACTAGAGGAATCTGCCTCGCTCCTTGGACAATCGTCAGCCAACCTGAGTTCTACTGCAGGTTCGACAAACAGAAACTTAACCCTGGTGCCCCCTTCCCAATCACCACTTCACACCTACTCACAACCTGATTCCAGTCTGCAAAGACTGGACCCTTCCCCACCCATTCCTCCCCAATCACCACTTCACACCTATTTAGAGCCTGATTCCAGTTTGCAAAAACTGGGCCCTTTCCCACCCATCCCTCTCCAATCACCACTAAACACCCACTTACAGCCTGACTCCAGTCTGCAAAGACTGGGCCCTTCCCTACCCATTCCTCCCCAATCACCACTTCATACCTACTCACAGCCTGACTCCTGTCTGCAAAGACTGGGCCCTCGTCCACTTCCCACCCCGTCCTTGCTGCCCATCATCAGTCTGGCCACTTCTCCATCACCAACAATAGAAATTGAGGAGATGGAGAGGCTATTCAGAAGCAGGAAATCTCCAGGACCGGACAATGTTTCCCCCTCTACCCTCAAGCTCTGTGCCGAACAACTGGCATCGGTCTACACAGACATTTTCAACCAGTCCCTGCAAACCTGTACTGTCCCTGCCTGCTTCAAAGTCTCCACTATTGTCCCTGTACCCAAAAAGACAAGGATTACTGGTCTTAATGACTACAGGCCTGTTGCACTGACCTCTGTAGTCACGAAGACCCTTGAAAGACTTGTGCTGGCCCAGCTGAAAAATATCACAAACCCTCTGCTGGACCCCCTGCAGTTTGCATACCAGGCCAATAGATCAGTGGATGATGCAGTCAATCTAGGTCTGTACTTCAGCCTCCAGCACCTAGACCGCCCGGGGACCCATGCAAGGATATTGTTTGTGGATTTCAGCTCTGCATTCAACACCATTGTGCCAGAGCTACTACACTCCAAACTCTCCAAGTTGACTGTGCCTGTACCCCCTCTGTTAGTGGATCACCAACTTCCAGACAGACAGGAAGCAGCATGTGAGGCCGGGAAATCACATCTCAAACCTGCAGACCCTCAGCATAGGAGTACCACAAGGCTGCGTACTCTCCCCTCTCCTTTACTCTCTCTACACCAACAACTGCACCTCCACAGACTCCTCTGTCACGCTTCACAAGTTTGCGGACGACACAACCCTGATTGGATGATCCACGATGGAGAGGAATCCGCCTACAGACAGGAAGTGTCACAGCTGGCGACCTGGTCCCTTCGTAACAACCTGGAGCTCAATGCTCATAATACAGTGTAATTGATAGTAGACTTTAGAAGAGCACCCCTTCCCCTTCCCCCACTCACCATCAACAACACCACAGTCACATCTGTGGAGTCCTTTAAATTCCTTGGAACCATCATCTCCAAGGACCTTAAATGGGGGGCCACCATTGACTCCACAGTCAAAAAGGCCCAACAGAGGAGCTGAGGAAACACAATCTGCCACAGGCATTGATGGTCCAATTCTATACGGCCATCATAGATCCTGTCCTCACCTTCTCCATCATGGTCATGGTCTGGCACCAAGCACGACATCCGGAGGTTGCAGCGAATTATTCAATCAGCTGAGAAGGTTGTTGGCTGCAACCTTTCCCCCATTGACGGACTGTACACTGCAAGGGCCAGGAAGCAAGTGGGTAAGATCATCTCTGACCCCTCTCACCCTGGCCACAAGCTCTTTGAATCACTTCCCACTGGAAGGCAACTCTGGACTGTCAAAGCCACCACAGCCTGACATAAAACAGCTTTTTCCCACGAGCAGTAGCTCAATAACCAAAAGTCTGTCGCCTCCTTTTGCTCTGGTATTTTATTTCATTCACATGTTTAAACTATAATGTTTTATTCTTAATGTTTTAATGATTTATGTATTATTCTTAATGGTTTACTGTATGTTGTTACTTGCGAGCAGTACTTTATTCTTAATGTTATTACTTGCGAGCAGAGCACTAAGGCAAATTCCTTGTATTTGGCCAATAAACTTATTCATTCATTCATTCATTCATTCATTCATTCATTCATTCATGAGTCCGCAATCACTCTGTACATTAGTTCTATGATATCCCACATTCGCATCCTATACACTCGGGACAATTTACAGAAGCCAATTAACCTATATGCCTTTGGAATGTGGGAAGAAACTGTAGCACCTGGTGAAAATTAATGTGGTCACAGGGAAAGTGTAGAAAATCTGTACGGACAGCACCAATAGTCAGGAACAAACCCGGGTTTCTAGTGCTATAAGTCAGCAACTCTGCCACTGTGTCACATTTAGTTAATGGTGATGCCACAGGAAGTTCTTGGTTGGCAGCTCAGTGGCACAGCTTGTAAAGCTGCTGCTTCACAGTGCCGGGCACCCGGCTTCAATCCTACACATTCTTTGCGTTCTTCCTGTAACCACTTGATGTTCCCGTTTTGCCCCACATCCCAAAGACGTGCAGGTTGGTAGGTTAATTGGCCTCTGTAAATTGCCCTTGTGTGTAGGTAGTGGTAGAATCTGCGGAGAATTTATAAGAATATGGGAAAAATAAAGATGGATTAAATTGATGTAAGATAAGGGTAAATGAGTGGTCAATGGGTCTGTCTCTGTCTGTCTGTCTGTCTGTCTGTCTGTCTGTCTGTTTGTCTGTCATTGAAGGTGGTATTTGCATAATCTTGTGCAGTGTAATTGTCATTTACCACTTTTGAAGTGTATGGCCAATGCTTGAATGTCTAGCATACAAGCACGAACAATTCCATTTTCTGAGAAGTTGCTAATAGAATATGGTGCAATCAACAATAAACATCCCTACTTCTGATCTTATGATGTAGGAAAAGTAATAGATGAAGCAACTGAAGATGGTTTGGCCTAGGATACTGTTTAGTTTAGTTTAATTTAGAGATACAGCACGGAAACAAGCACTTCGGCCCATGCCGACCAGTGATCCCCGTACATTAACACTATCCTACACCCACTATCGACAATTTTTACATTTACCAATTCAATTAACCTACAAACCTGTACGTCTTTGGAATGTGGGAGGAAACCGAAGATCTCGGAGAAAACCCACATAGGTCACGTGGAGAACGTACAAACTCCGTACAGACAGCACCCGTAATCGGGATCGAACCTGGGTCTCCGGCGCTGCATTTGCTGTAGGGCAGCAACTCTACTGCTGCACCAACGTGACTGTTATGAGAAACTCCTGCAACAATGTGCAGCGTCTGGGATGATAGTCCTCCAAAACACAATCATTTTCCTTTGTATGAGGTCTGATTCAAAATTTTGGAACATTTCTCCCTTGGTTTCTATTGACTTCATTTTTACCATGGAAAATGCTTCCTTGGTGTTAAGGGTACAGGTTTTCACTTAAGTTCTGAAATTCAGCTCTTTGGTTCATGTTTGAACAAGGCTGGGACAAGATGTCGACTAGAGAGGTCTGAAAAAACTCAAAGTGGGCATTGGTGAGCTGGCTATTGTTGAGTGAGTTCCACTTGATACCACTGTCAATGAAAACTTCCATCATATTACCAATAATTGTAAATTGCTTTATATGGCAGTAATTAACTGGATTAGATTTGTCCTACTTTTTACGAACAAGTTATAGTTGGGCAATTTTTCACATTATAGAATGCAGCAGCTGGACTGGAATAACTTGGTAAGAGGCATGGTAGTAAATTGAATTACATTATTAGGTACTAGGTGGGTTAGAATACATGCTTTATTCCCAATGATAGAAACACTTTCTGTCCCTGAGAATTCTGTCTGATGAGAGTGATATTAGACCAATAAAATTCAAGTGCATGTACATTCCATTTTGAGGTTAAGGTTTTGAGACTTATTGGTCTGTTTTGGTCTTTTATCAGAAAGCTGAAATGCAGACATTTTGTTTAGTTTAGAGATACAGAAGCGGAAACAGGCCCTTCGGCCCATCAAGTCCACACCAGCCAGCGATCCCCACACATTAATACTATCCTACACACACTAGGGACAAATTATGTTATACCAAGCCAATTAACCTGAAACTTGTACGTCTTTGGAGTGTGTCAGGAAACCGAAGATCTCGGAGAAAATCAACGCAAGTCACGGGTAGAATGTACAAACTCCATACAGACCGCATCCATAGTCAGCATCAAACCCAGGTCCCTGGCACTGAAAGGCAGCAGCTCTACCCCTGCATCATCGTGGCATTACATTTGCTGCAAAAAATGCCTCAACATGAAGTTAAACCAAATAAACATGCATTAACGCTGCAGCAATTGGTACAAATTCCCTACTTTGCCACTTGAGTAAATTTATGATGAATTAATAAGGATTTATTGCTTGATTTAAAGCATGTTAATTTCAAGTTGAGTTTGTTCACTATTGTTTATATTTCTACTTTTGTTAATTGTACATGACAACTGCACTTGAAGGAGATTAATGAACTACAGGCATTTTGCATATTTCATTCTGATATGCAACCAAAGACAATAAAAAGTGATTAGCAAGCAGAAAGTATGTCCTAATATGAATAAGGGAGTCTTGTAATTGCATTATGAACGTTAGACATGCAGTTTATCTTCAATGTATTTTGAGCATTCTAAAGCTATAAGGAATAATGAATGAACCGTATTAGAAAACTCACTTTTTAAAATATCAAAATTAAGCTGTGAATTGTAAAGTTACAAAAGAAGATAGAGACCACAGAATTAATAAAAGAAGAGGTATTTTGAATTGTCATGAGGATGTTGCTAAATTAAGAATTTTGATTCATTTGCATTTACTTCAAAAAGTTGCACATACTGGAAATCTGAAATTTAAATAACAATGGTAGCAATGCTCAACAGTTTCAGATGAAAGATTATCAATCTCAAATGTTACGTCTATTTTCCTCTCTACACATACTATATGACCTGCAAACAGTTGTTTTGTCTGCAGTGTAATTGGTATTATGTGCACATATTCATTCTGTCTCAAAGGCAAAGCTGAGCCAATTTATGCTGTGTTTAAATAGCAAGAGCTATTGAAGTCTTCTTTCAGTCAGCCTTTCCTGGAAATTATTATAAATCAATAATTGGCTATATGGTCCTTGGCAATAGCAAACCTTCTGGCTAACTAGCTGAACAAAATTGTTGTATTATTAGATAAACTTGTGTAAAACATACAGTTCACCCTTCGACTTCCTATCTGCAAGTTACGATCTTTTCAGATGCTGCATAGTCAACGATTAAATAAGATGCATGGCATCACCTAAGCAAAATAAAACTACTAAAGAAATTAGCAGTTTAATTTAAAAATAATCAGTGGAATAATGCAAGCAAAAGGTAGATATCTAATTAAATTTTCAATCCTCCGACATATATCTTAGCCATTAATTTTTCTTGAAACATTTATCCAGATTTAACCTTTTTCATTCTATATATTTGGGATAAGTTATTTGGCAAGTAAGTTTTACTGATGTTGATTGAGAGCTGGATATTGGCCAGGTCACAAGGAAAAAGGCATCCTGCTCTAAGGAGTCTGGGAGATATTTAAAATTCAAGAGTCAAGCGTGTTTAATTGCCATAAGCACTGGGACTGGAACAATAAAATTCTTACTGCAACCTTACAGGCATGTTAACAAATACACCACAACAAATAAATATACAATAAATAATCAGTTATATGTAGGTGAATGAGACTGTTAGTGCATGAAGTATGTTGTGAAATCTTGGGGCAAAGTCCATAGTAGTTTGTTGCGAAGGTGGGGTTGTGGATAGGGTTGTGCAGGGTGCTTCAAGAGCAAAATGACTGATGGAAGGATGCTGCTATTAAAACTGGAGATAACAATTCTCAGGCTTCACACAAAAGGGCATAGTTAAAGACTCACCCAAAAGGTTAAACCTTTGACAGTTCAGTTTTCTATCAGTATTGTACCAAAACATTGACGTCAAATGTTGATGCTTAAATCTGTTGAGTTACACCTGGCTGAGATGTAAGGGTGTTATCAGGCTTTCATATCTTTTTCTTTGGCAGTTCCTTGAGAATGAAAATTACATATTCATATCAGTTCAGTTCACGGACTCTACCCTGGGTTGGGCAGGAAAAGCAATGCAGGGTAGGCATGTAGGTAATAAGAGAGCCATCAAATGCCTTCCACTAGATTTGCTCTACTTCAAGGGAAAGGTAGTTGGAGGTGAGGTGCAGCATTACAATGAAAATGATTTGGAAAAATGTTGGAGCAATAATGCAGCCTTGCTTGTCAGTGATCTTCCTTCTCTTTCCAAGAGGACGACTTGAGGTTTACAATCCAATTCTCATTACCTCCATTCCAGAGCTAACGTCATCACATTCCTGCCTCATCAAGCTGATGTATGCAGATTACCCTTGATGAAACAAAAGTCTCTGACAAGCAAATCCCACCATTTGACACCACTCTGCAACAATAAAGTCGAATAAGGATAATCCCAAGGGATTTTATAAATACATTAAGGGAAAAAGGGTAAACAGAGAGAGAACAGGGCCCCACGCAATCAAAGTAGTCAACTGTGTGTAGAACCACAGGAGATGGGCAAGGTCCTTAATGAGTATTTCTAGTCAATGAATTGTCTTGAAGGCAGTCAGTATTATGGTAGAGGAGGTGCTGAAGGTCCCAATACATAGGTAGACAAATCTCCTCAGCTCTCACTGTTGGACCCTAAAGAGGAAATTGTGGGTCCTTTGGCTGAGGTTTATAAGTCATCATTAAATACCGGTGAGGTGCCGGAAGACTGGAGGGTGGCAAATGTAGTACCTCTATTTAAAAAGGGTTGCAAGGAAATGCCTGGGAACTATAGGCCAGTGTGCCTAACATCTGTGGTCAGAAAGTTACTAGAAGTATTCTGAGGGATAAGACATACACCCTTTAAATGGACAAGGGCTGATTAAGGATAGTCAGCACAGTTTTGTACGTGGGAAATCACGTCTCACAAAACTGTGAGTTTTTTGAAGATGTTAGCAAAAAGATTGAAGAGGGCAGAGCTGTAGATGTTGTAATTAAGGATTTCGGCAAGGCATTCGACGAGGTTCTGCATGGTAGGCTGGAAGGTTAGATCACATTGGATCTCCTGATCCAAGGAGAGATAGATGAATAGGTAGAAAATTAGTTTCAAGGAAGGAAGCAAATAGTGGAAGGTTCTTTTTGGGCCCGTGACTTGGGGTGTGCCTCAGAGTTCAGTACCGTTTGCCATCTATATCAATGATTTGGATGAGAACATACAAGGCATGATTAGTAAGTTTGCAGATGATACAAAAGTGATTGGTATTGTAGAATATTGGTTGTCAAAAAATGGGTGGACTGTATGGTAATGCAGTTTAATACAGAGAAGTGTGAGGTGTTGCATTTTGGGAAGTCAAAAGTGGGCCTGTTTCCATGCTGTATCTCTCAACTAAACATAGAACTAGTATGTGAATGGGTGATCGGTCGTTGGCGTGGACTCGATGGACTGAAAGCCTGTTTTTTCAGTGAATGGCAGGAGTCTAGGATTGTTGTAGAGCAGAGGGATCTAAGAGTGCAGGAACAGAGTTCCTTAAAAGTGGCACCAGAAATAGATAGGGTGGTCACGAAGGTCACGAAGGTCACGAAATAGATAGGGTGGCCTTCATCAGTTAGAGTTTTGAGTAAAGAAGTTGGAAGGTCATGTTACAGTTGTACAAGACATTGGTGGGGCCATATTTAGAAATTTGTGTTCAGTTTAGGTCACCATGTTATAGGAAAGATGTTGTTAAGCTGGAGAGGGTGCAGAAAAAGGTTTACAAAGACTCGAGGGCCTGAGCTCTAGGGAGAGGTTGAGCAGGCTTGGACTTTATTCCTTGCAATGCAGGAGGATGAGGGGTGATCTTATAGAGGTTTACCATATCACGAGAGGAATAGATATGTTAAATGCACAGTTTTTTACCCAGAATAGGGGAATCGAGAAACAGGTGGCATTGTTTTAAGGTGAGAGGAGAAAGATTGAATAGGGGCAACTTTTTTTTCCACTATGAGTGGTAGGTGTTTGGAATGAGCCGCTGGAGCCAAGTACTATCACACGTTTAAGAAACATTTGGATAGGTACATGGATAGGATGTTTAGAGGGATATGGGCCAAATGCAAATAGGTGGGACTATTGTAGATGGCGCATGTTGGTTGGTGTGGTCAAGTTGGGCTGAAGGTCCTGTTTCCACACTGTATGGCACTATGGCTGAAGTTGGCACAATGATACAGCGGTAGAGTTGCTGCCTTACAGAGCCAGAGACCCCAGTACGATCCTAACTATGGGTTCTGTCTGTATGGAGTTTATAGGTTCTCTTTGTGCCAACATAGGTTTTCTCTCGTGTGCGGAGGTGGTGTCGAAGGACGAGATGCATAAGTGAAGAAGTGGAAGCCAAATATCCAAATGGAAACGGGTGGGGGATATGTCCACCCACTTTTTGAGTTGGGGGAAGGCTTGTATTATCCCCCAGTTTTTGGAGGTCGAGCATCAAGAAAAAATAATAATTGTGCCACTCACCCCCCGCTCGGTCGCTCCGCTCCCTCACCGGTTACCCCCGAGGCCGGTGATCAGTGATTGCTCAGCATCCCCACTTTCAAAAACGTTCCGCGGCCCCTGACTCATATCACTGAACTGACTCAGGGAGCTAAGACATTCTTTAAAAAAGTATTTTATTTCGACTGGTTTCTCGATTCACACCCAAAAGGACCACTGGCCTTCAAGATGCACGGTGGTGTATGTAAATGTATTGTGGTAGTCAAAATATAATTGTTACAGTTGGTGTAAATAGCTATGGAACCAACTTGGATTATTATTTTGTTAAATCAATCGAAAGTTCCAATCGCTCAAGGTTTTATTTTATATTCAGGAAAGTCCAAAAGCGGCGAAGGAAAATTAAAAAATGACCCCCACCCTCCCGTCTCCCCCGGCCAGTGATGTGATGGACACAGGGGTCTGGACCAATCGCTGACAAGTTCCGCACTCCGGCGACGTCATGTCCGTTTTTGGGGTTTTCGGCGATGCGTCATTCTGTGAGTTGGCTTTTCCGCGATCCACCCGTTCGGTTAGTTGGCTTTTCGGCGATCTGCCCTTTCAGTGAGTTGACTTTTTGGCATTGTTTCTGTTTGGTTAGTTGGCTTTTCGGCGCTCTGCCCATTCGGTTAGTTGGTTTTTCGGCGACCCGCCCTTTCGGTTATTTGATTTTTCGGCGTCATTTCCATTCGGTTATTTAGCTTCCTCTTCTTCGTTTCGGCATCTTGTCCTTCGACGCCACGTCCGGATACCGTTTTCTGTATGTACTTTGGTTTACTCCCACACACTAAAGCCAAACAGGTTTGTAGGTTAATTGGCTTTGGTAAAATTGCAAATTATCCCCAGTATGTAGGATAGTGCTGGTGTACAGGATGATCGCTGGTCGGCACGGTCTTGGTGAGCCGAAGGGCCTATTTCCGTGCTGTATCTCTAAAGTCTAAAGTCTAAAGGTTCTATGATAAGACCTGGAAAAAGTAAAATGTGTCATATACCACAAAGTCACTTCTCAATGAAGCCAGGAAACAATGATGAAATTCAACATCACTATCAATGCTTCAGTAATTACAATGAGAATAATTTGGAAAACTGTTGGGGCAATGGTGCTGCCTTGCATGGCATTGGTTTGCACTGAAATTTGTTCTGCTGTGGACCCTTGGGTGTGGATGATATCTCATTTTACTTCGGAGTCACGTGAGTGATTCCGTGAAGAACCCGCTCAGCACGCATGCGCAGCAAATCATAAGACCTGCCATAAAATCCTAAATTTGCGGGGTTGTGCAAAACCCCAGTCACTGAGCCAGACCCACTGCTCTCTGGCAAAAACCTCACAAAGCATATGAAGGATATGGAGAGGCCTTAACAAGCTTTCGGTCTCATGAGGGCAGGCCCCGGGACGAGCAAAACCAAAAACAATAAGCAGCAGCACCCCATCGCGTCCATCAGTCGACGTCTACATATGGGACTGATGAAAGCTCGGGGTCCGCATTCTATCACCGAAAGTCTTCTTTAGACCAGGGCCCAGAGCGGACCCCATGGAAAATGTGCCACCCCCCAACGTCACCGCCACGTCAGACGACGTGCAACACTCGTTGGAACGGCAGGAAACAGAAGAATACCCATAACCATGGAGGTAGGTGGGTCTGGTTCCTACCAGCATATAGAGTAATACTAACACACGGGAGTCTATCACGAGTGATCAGTATATACTCAATGGCATTAGTGGATACAAATACAATTCATACTAGAAAAATTGCCACCAGGTCAACATTCACCCCAGAGGGTATTTTCCCCTCTCCGTTAAAGAAACGAGAGGGACAAGCTGAACTGGTGAGACTAATTACAAAGGGTATCATGGGAAAACCTGAACCCTTGCAATATATTCACTAAACCCGAACAAGATGGTGGATGTCGCATCATCATTGACTTAACTTCACTAAATATGTTTGTTAAGTATATACATTTCAAAATGGAAACAGTTGTTACTGCCAAACAACTACATTCCAAAGGATACTTCATGGCAAGCATTGATCTTAAAGATGTTTACTATTTAGTACCATTAACAAGGATAATCGCAGATACCTGAAATTTACCTGGATGGGGCAGCTATAGCAGTTTAAAGCGATGTCTTAAATGGTAGGCAAGACCATGGAATTGACTATGTTAGCTGTGTCAGCTACAAAACAGTTATTCGAAACCCTGGGATTGTCTTACATCCAGATAAATCTAAGTTTAAGCATCCACAATCATGGACTACTTGGGCTTCACAATTAATTCAGTCTACGTGACTGTAACATTGCCAAGAGACAAAATAGTTGAATTGGCACAATCATGCAACAATTTAATGGTCAACAAACTACCAACTACTCAACAAGTAACAGAGTAATTGGAAAAATGGTAGCAGCATTTTCCGGCTACATAATTCGGACCTTTGCACCAAAAACAACATACAGGTCATTATGATCGTGTCATGAAGTTACCCACTGAAGCAATATCAGAACTACAGTGGTGGGCAAAAAACGTTTGGCATAGTTTACAGCTCTATTGTCATCACTAACCCTATGTTAGTTATCCAAACAGATGCCAGTGCTCAAGGCTGGGGAGCAACTAACTCTATATCTAGCACAGGTAACAGATGGACTAACCCGGAGTCATCATTACCACTTACACTGGGCATTAATTATCTAGAGATGGGTGACTTTTATGGTTTAAAGCTTATGCACAAATATGCATCACTTGCATGTACGGTTACAAATAGATAAATACTACGGTGGTGGCCTACATTAACCATATGGACGGCATAAAATCGGTATAATGCGACAAGTTGGTCAACACAATTTGGCAATGGTGTGTCGAAAGACATATTTGGCTATCAGCAACTTACCTGCCAGGTAAGCTAAATGCTGTGGCAGACACCAGGCCACGTAAATTTAATGACAACATCGAAAAACATTTCGCAAAAGTTATCAAGCAATATGGCACGCCAGATATCGATTTATTTGCATCAAGGCTAAATCACCAGGTACCTATGTATGTCGCTTGGGAACCAGACCTGAGGCAGCAGCGGTAGATGCGTTCGCGCTGGATTGGGGAAATTCTTCTTCTATGCATTTCCTCCCTTCTGCCTCATCAGTCGGGGACTACGCACAATACAAATGGACTCTGCTTCAGGTATTTTGATAGCACCCGACTGGCCTACGCAGCCATGGTTCCCAATACTCCATGACATGGTTGTTGAAACTCCGATGGTATTCCCCAGTGACCCAGAGTTATTAACACCCAGTGTCGGGCACAAGCCACCCGTGCCATGAAAAAATCAAACTCCTGGGTTGCAGATTCTGCACAAACCACTTCTGGGACTGGGATTATCAGAACAAACCATCGACACCATGTCAGCATCCCTCTGAACATCCACTAAAAAACAGCACTTGTCCAGCATCAAAAAATGGGAGAAGTACTGCTTGGATACAGGGACCACCTACTCAACCGCTACAGTTACCAACATACTGGAATTCCTGGCGAACCTTCACCATGATGAAGGACTCAGCTACAGAGCCATCAACACAGCTAGAAGTGCCCTGCCTGTCTATTTAAAACCAGCTCCAGGACAACTGGCCATGGGGTCCCACTCGCTGGTGGTCAAACTAATCAAGGGTATTTACAACTCTAACCCCCTAGACCAAGGTACACCCATACATGGGATGTCAGTGTGGTCCTGACATACCTCAGGGGATGGCCACCAGCCAGATCCCTCAACCTGGAACAATCTATGCTCAAAACACTCATGTTGATGGCACTTGTATCTGCACAGAGGGTCCAGTAAATACACCTATTGCGACTGGACACCATGCTCACAGCTCCAGACCAGATCTCTGTCGTTATCCAGGGAATGATCAAACAGAGCAGACCAGGAACACCTAATCCAGTCGTGGAATTCCGGGCTTACCCGCCAGAAACACGGTTATGTGCCATGACCCTACTATCCTACATAGACACAACCAAAATATTCGAGGGAGATGAAAAGTCTTGTGGGTCAGTCATAAAAAACCTTATGGTCGGGTGACGAGCCAAACCATTTCGAGATGGCTCAAGCAGGTGCTAAAAGCTGCTGGGATAAAAACTAACATGTACAAATTTCATTCCACCAGGGCAGCATCCACGTCAACGGCTAAAAGAATGGACGTGCCTATAGACCACATCCTGGCTACAGCAGGATGGTGGGGGGAAAGACCGTTCAGAAAATGTTATAATAAGCCGTTGGCAAAACCTGTTTTAGTTGCAGGAAAGATTTTACAGACTGCAAATATTTAATTTAAGCCCAGGGGAACAATTTAATTCCTTTGTTGTTATTGTTAAAAAAAAACATTGTGTTTTTCTACAAACAGATTCATTGGTTGATTACGATAACACACTTCCTCCCTCAAAGACTTCGGCAGTGATGTAGTAATAACTGTTACACGGTTTGAAATCACAGAGCTTTGAAATCTTCACGGAATCACTCACGTGACTCCGAAGTAAAATAGTAAGATTAAACGAGAACTTACCAGTTTGAAGTTTGATCTCTATTTTATGAGGAGTTACGATGAGGGATTACGTGCCCTCCGCTCCCACCCTCAATAATATGGGTCAAATTCATAAACTGATGTCTCCTTGTCTTTACTATGTTTACTTCAATAACTGTGTCTATCTGTGATTCCACACCGCTGCTTTGAAGTATGCCGCGCATGCGTGCTGAGCGGGTTCTTCACGTAATCCCTCATCGTAACTCCTCATAAAATACAGATCAAACTTCAAACTGGTAAGTTCTCGTTTAATCTTACTATTTGTCCTCATTGCGTAGATATGAGATGAACATGAAGTTCTGACACCAGCCAAACATGAGAAGGATATTCCAGAATGATCATGACTCACAGTCAAAAACATTTGAGTAATTTAAAAGGCCATATGCATTGTTGGTGTTGCTTCTTAACTTGGAACTATCATATGCTGAAAATCATATAATTATGCCTCTGGATGGCTGAGATCCACAGTGTGACTTCAGTGCAACTCTTCAGTCAATTCCATGTTTCCCTTCATGAAAATTGTGAAAATTAATGGCACCTCTGAGATCCTCTGGAATGTTCTCCTCGTCCCTGATGTAGGACATGAAGCTGTGAATTAAAGTCTGCATTTTCTCTCAATCAAGTTTAAAAGTTTCAGCAGGGATACTGCCCCCTCCCAACTCACTGGAGTTTAGAAGGATGAGGGGGCACGTCATTGAAACTTACTGAATAGCGAAAGGCCTGAATAGAGTGAATGGGAAGAGGGTGTTTCCACTAGTGGGAGAGTCTAGGATCAGAGGCCATAGCCTCAGAATAAAAGGACATTGAAAGGAGATGAGGAGGAATTTCTTTGGTCAGAGGGTGGTGGAATTCATTGTCACAGATGGCTGTGGAGGCCAAAATGGATATTTTTAAGGTGGGGAATGACAGATTCTTGATTAGTAAGGATGTCAGGGGTTATGGGGCAAATGCAGGAGAATGGAATCGAGAGGGGAAAATAGATCAGCCATGATTGAAGTGCGGAGTAGACTTGATGGGCTGAATGGCCAAATTCTGCTCCTAGAGCTTATGAAGCCCTTGATGTATTCCAGTTAACAATGAATGAGCCATGGATACCCTCCTGAAGACCTTTCCTGGTTATAGATAATATTAATAATATTTCTGACACATCAATGCACCAATAGCAGCAAATACCAACAAAATTAATTAATTTTAATACAGAGTTTCTGATGCACTATCCCATGAGGCAAGAGTGAACTCTTGTAATATAATGACTTGCAGATCATTCTACAAGCTGGTTATTGCATTAAAGATCAATCAAAGATTATAAGATGGTGAAATGATACGGTACTTTGCTTATAGCATTTTCCTTTTATGTTCTGCCAAGCTGTCAGTACCTTTTGCTTTCAAGATGAAAAGAAGTTGATCAATAGGTCAATGAACAAAGAAATATATATTTTTTAATCAATTCTAAAGCTTTAAATGAAAAATACTTAGCTGCAATGAACTTAAATCTCCTTGTTCGAAAAGCTCTTTGACCAGCCTTGCATTCAGTTCCTATGGATCCTTCACAAAAGATCTCTATCTCTGTCAGATTACCAGGAAAAGAATTGGTAATATGCACACTTGACATACGAGACAATATAAAATCTTGGAACAATTGTAAGTGCTGATTTTGCAGAATGTAAGGGAAATTTGATAAATATTCCAAGGAATATGAATGCCTAAATACACCTTTTGGTTTTGAAAGGGAAAATGGAGATATTTTAATTAACCAAATGTTTTGTTACGTGGGTGAGCTGCAGTAGTTGTTTCTTTTGTAGATTTACTTTGCAATACCATACATCTAACATGTTTTTGTATCTGCTTACTCTCTGAAAATAATACATACAGCAACCTTAACGCAAGTCCCATGATGAACTGTTAATTTTCCATGAGTCTGTGTAGTTATGCAGTTGGGATTTAAATCTGCACACAAATTGGTCCTTGCAGATATAGTAGCAATCCGATTAAAGTGAGAAAATTGACTTTCTTTGCATCCTTTGCTATTCTGATGGTTTTAAAGTATTGCTGTGTAAATCATTTCTCACCATTTTCTGGCTGTGGCTTGCTTTATCAGACTTGAACATGAAGTCAAGTAACTTAACTCTGCAATGTAGAGTCACAACATCTAAGTACATCCAGAGTCAACATATGTTTGCACTATGAAAGTTATTTCATGTGTGTGAAATGAAGTGAACTGTATATAACTGCATAAATATAAACCAAGAGTCATACCTTGCATAGAACAAAGTTGCATTCTTTGTTTAGCTCCAAAATCATTTTTGTATATGCAAACCTGGAGTATTATTCAAGAAAAGGGAGCATGAGATAGCTTTGGCAGAGAAGATTAAGGAGAATCAAAATGATTTTATAAGTACAATATATTCAGAGAAAACGAGTTACAGTACAAGGAAGAGAATAAAGCCTCACAGAACAAATTGGAGATATTTGCACGAGCCACAAGGGATGGTGAGGTCCTCAGTGAATATTTCTCAATGAATGTTGAAGAAGATAGTCTCAATAATGATACACATATAAAATACAGGGCAATTTCCAAAAATTGGGAACATGTTGAAATGTTGATGGGGAAAGTTAGAGAGTCGGTCATGCTTTAACCACCTCGATGCTCTTCTTGTGGGAGTGAACAACTTGCTTTTAGACAAAGCAATAAGCAGTTGGTCACAGTCATACTATCATACAGAACTGAAATGGGCCTTTGGCACAGCCCGTCCATGCTGACCAAGTGTCCCACCTAAGCTCATCTCATTTACCCATGTTTGGCCCGTATCCCTCTTTACTATCCATGTACCTGTCCAAGTGTATTTTAAATGTTATTAATGTACCTGCTGCAACTACTTCCTCTGGCACCTTGTTCATACATCTGCCATCCTCTGTGTGGATAAAGCCGCCCTTTGGGTTCCCATTATATCGTTCCCCTCTCACATTAAACCTAAACTGTCCAGCTCTTGATTTCTCTACCCTTGGAAAAAAGACTCTGTTTATTGGGTTTATCTATTCCCCTTATGATTTTATACAGCTCTATAGTATCAATTCTCAGCTCCTGCGCTACAAGGAATTAAGACCTAGCCTGATCAACCTCTCCTTATAGTTGAATACCTCAAGTCCAGGCAACCTTCTCAGTAAATCTTCACTGCACAATTTCCAGCTAAATGACATATTTCATTTAGCAGGGTGATCAATGTTGAACTCAATACTCCAAGTATACACAAACCAGCATCTTGTACAACTATAACGTAACGACCCAACTTCCACAGTCAATTCCCTAACTGATGATGGCCAATGTGCCAAAAGCCGTCTTCATGACCCTCTATGTGTGATGCCATTTTTAGGGAACAATGTACTTGTGCTTCTAGATCCCTCTGCTTTACAAATGTATTCAAGATACATGGCACCATGGGTGGTTCTGCGGCACATGAGGGGGGGAAAAAGAGTGGAAGGGCAATAGTAATAGGGGATTCAATTGTCAGGGGAATAGATAGGTGTTTCTGCGGCCGCAAACGAGACTCCAGGATGGTATGTTGCCTCCCTGGTGCAAGGGTCAGGGATGTCACTGAATGGCTGCAGAACATTCTGGAGGGGGAGGGTGAACAGCCAGTTGTCGTGGTGCATATTGGCACCAACGATATAGGTAAAAAAAGGGATGAGGTCCTACAAGATGAATTTAGGGAGCTAGGAGATAAACTTAAAAGTAGGACCTCAAAGGTAATAATCTCTGGATTACTACCAGTACCATGGGCCAGTCAGAGTAGAAATAGGAGGATATTGCTGATGAATACGTGGCTTGAAAAATAGTGCAAGGGGGAGGGATTCAAATTTTTAGGGCATTGGAACCAGTTCTGGGGGAGGTGGGACCAGTACAAACAGGACGGTCTGCACCTGGGCTGGAATGGAACCAATGTCTTTGGGGGAGTGTTTGCTAGTGCTGTCGGGGAGGATTTAAACTAATGTGGTAGGGGGATGGGTACAAGAGCAGAGAGGCAGGGGGGTGTAAAATGAGGGTAGAAGCAATAGGTAGCAAGGTGAAAAGTAAAAGTGGCAGGCAGACAAAACCAGGGCAAAAATCAAAAACGGTCACTTTTCAACATAATTGTATCAGAATCAGAATCAGAATGCTTTATTGTCATTGCATGTGTCACATACAACGAGATTACTGTGTCTCTCCATTTAAAAGAACTTCAAACATTCACATACTCATACTTTTTACACTCCCTCCCTCCCCAAACCCACCCATGGATTCACATTTACATAAATTAATACTGTCTCCCAAACCCCCTCCTTCCCCATAACCCGCTCCCGAGACAGAGTTCAGTTCCAAGATTGCTGATGGGTAAAAGCTGTTCTTGAGTCTGGCAGTGCGTGACTTTAGCGACCTGTACCTTTTTCCTGAGGGCAGCAGTGTGAAAAGGTGGTGACAAGGATGTGTAATGTCTTTCACGATATTACAGGTCCTGCTGCGGCATCTGGAGTGGAAAATGTCCTCCAGGGGGGGCAGGGGGAGTCCAATGATACCCTGGGCAGTTTTTATCACCCTCTGGAGAGCTGCTCTGTCAGCTGCTGAACAGTTCCCAAACCAGGCAGTTATGCAGTAAGTCAGTATGCTTTCTACCGAACAGCGGTAGAAAGACTCCAGCAGTTTAGCAGACAGATGGGCCTTCCTCAGTGTTCTGAGGAAGTAAAGTCTCTGTTGCGCCTTTTTTTACAACTACAGCAGAGTTCACAGACCATTTAAGATCCTCACTGATGTTGATCCCCAGAAATTTAAAACTAGGCACCCTCTCCACCTCCTCGCCCCCTATCTCCAGTGGCCTGAGCTCCGCTCTATGTCGCCTGAAATCAGTGATGATCTCCTTTCTCTTTTTAGTGTTCAGAGAGAGATTGTTGTGAGCACATCACTCAGAAAGTCTGTGCACCTCCTCTCTATAGGCGACCTCGTTCCCATTTGAGATGAGCCCCACCACGGTTGTATCGTCCGCAAATTATGATCCTATTTGCGGGGTGATGGGGCAAGCAGTCATGTGTGTATAGGGCATGGAGGAGCGGACTGGGCACACAGCACTGCGGTGCTCCTGTGCTGAGGGTCAGGGATGTCGAGGTGTAGGTTCCAAGTCTCACCATCTGTGGGCGTTCACTGAGAAAGTCCAATATCCACCGACACAGTTGACTGCTGAGGCCAAGGTCTAGCATTTTTTGTGATCAGCTTGCTGGGTATGATTGTATTAAAAGCTGAGCTGTAATCAACAAAAAGCATCCTGACATATGACCCCTTCTCCTCTAGGTGTTGTAGTGCAGCATGGAGGACAGTGTTTATGGCATCCTCTGTAGATCTATTAGCCCTATATGCATACTGGTGTTGTAAGAGTGTTGTAAAAACAAGCCTGAAGGCTTTGTGTCTCAATGCAAGGAGTATTCGTAATAAGGTGGATGAGTTGAACGTGCAGATAGCCATTAATGATTATGATATAGTTGGGATCACGGAGACATGGCTCCAGGGTGACCAAGGCTGGGAGCTGAACATCCAGGGATATTCAATATTCAGGAGGGATAGACAGAAAGGAAAAGGAGGTGGCGTAGCGTTGCTGGTTAGAGAGGAGATTAACGCAATGGAAAGGAAGGACATTAGTTTGCAGGATGTGGAATCGGTATGGGTAGAGCTGCGAAACACTAAGGGGCAGAAAACGCTGGTGGGTGTTGTGTACAAGCCACCTAACAGTAGTAGTGAAGTTGGAGATGGTATCAAACAGGAAATTAGAAATGCGTGCGACAAAGGCAAAAGAGTTATAATGGGTGACTTCAATCTACATATAGATTGGGTGAATCAAATTGGCAGGGGTGCTGAGGAAGAGGATTTCTTGGAATGTATGCGGGATAGTTATCTAAATCAACATGTAGAGGAACCAACGAGAGAGCAGGCTATTTTAGACTGGGTATTGAGTAATGAGGAAGGGTTAGTTAGCAGTCTTGTTGTACGTGCCCCCTTGGGCAAGAGTGACAATAATATGGTTGAGTTCTTCATTAGGATGGAGAGTGACATTGTTAATTCAGAAACAATGGTTCTGAACTTAAAGAAAGGTAACTTTGAGGGTATGAGACGTGAATTGGCCAAGATTGACTGGCAATTAATTCTAAAAGGGTTGACGGTGGATATGCAATGGAAGACATTTAAAGACTGCATGGATGAACTACAAAAATTGTTCATCCCAGTTTGGCAAAAGAATAAATCAGGGAAGGTAGTGCATCCGTGGATAACAAGGGAAATCAGGGATAGTATCAAAGCGAAGGATGATGCGTACAAATTAGCCAGAAAAAGCAGCATACCGGAGGACTGGGAGAAATTCAGAGACCAGCAGAGGAGGACAAAGGGCTTAATTAGGAAAGGAAAAATAGATTATGAAAGGAAACTGGCAGGGAACATAAAAACTGACTGCAAAAGTTTTTATAGATATGTGAAAAGAAAGAGATTAGTTAAAACAAATGTAGGTCCCTTGCAGTCAGAAACATAGAAACATAGAAATTAGGTGCAGGAGTAGGCCATTCGGCCCTTCGAGCCTGATCATGGCTGATCATCCAACTCAGTATCCCGTACCTGCCTTCTCTCCATACCCTCTGATCCCCTTAGCCACAAGGGCCACATCTAACTCCCTCTTAAATATAGCCAATGAACTGGCCTCAACTACCCTCTGTGGCAGAGAGTTCCAGAGATTCACCACTCGCTGTGTGAAAAAGGTTTTCACAGGTGAGTTGATCATGGGGAACAAGGATATGGCGGACCAATTGAATAACTACTTTGGTTTCGTGTTCACTAAGGAAGACATAAATAATCTGCCGGAAATAGCAGGGGACCACGGGTCAAAGGAGATGGAGGAATTGAGTGAAATCCAGGTTAGTCGGGAAGTGGTGTTGGGTAAATTGAATGAATTAAAGGCCGATAAATCCCCAGGGCCAGATAGGCTGCATCCCAGAGTACTTAAGGAAACTCTTTAGATTCTGGAGTAGTTCCTGAGGATTGGGGGTAGCAAACGTAACCCCACTTTTTAAGAAGGGAGGGAGAGAGAAAACGGGGAATTACAGACCAGTTAGTCTAACATCGGTAGTGGGGAAACTGCTAGAGCAGTTATTAAAGATGGGATAGCAGCACATTTGGAAAGTGTGAAATCATTGGACAAAGTCAGCATGGATTTACGAAAGGTAAATCATGTCTGACGAATCTTATAGAATTTTTCGAGGATGTAACTAGTACCGTGGATAGGGGAGAACCAGTGGATGTGGTGTATCTGGACTTCCAGAAGGCTTTCGACAAGGTCCCACATAAGAGATTAGTATACAAACTTAAAGCACACGGCATTGGGGGTTCAGTATTTATGTGGATAGAGAACTGTCTGGCAAACAGGAAGCAAAGAGTAGGAGTAAACCGGTCCTTTTCACAATGGCGGGCAGTGACTAGTGGGGTACCGCAAAGCTCAGTGCTGGGACCCCAGCTATTTACAATATATATTAATGATCTGGATGAGGGAATTGAAGGCAATATCTCCAACTTTGCGGATGACACTAAGTTGGGGGGCAGTGTTAGCTGTGAGGAGGATGCTAGGAGACTGCAAGGTGAATTGGATAGGCTGGGTGAGTGGGCAAATGTTTGGCAGATGCAGTATAATGTGGATAAATGTGAGGTTATCCATTTTGGTGGCAAAAACAGGAAAGCAGACTTTTATCTAAATGGTGGCCGATTTGGAAAAGGGGAGATGCAGCGAGACCTGGGTGTCATGGTACACCAGTCATTAAAAGTAGGCATGCAGGTGCTGCAGGCAGTGAAGGAAGCGAATGGTATGTTAG
This sequence comes from Amblyraja radiata, assembly GCF_010909765.2. Classification (NCBI taxonomy): domain Eukaryota; kingdom Metazoa; phylum Chordata; class Chondrichthyes; order Rajiformes; family Rajidae; genus Amblyraja; species Amblyraja radiata. Next base: position 73,468,900 of record NC_045961.1, read on the forward strand.
CTTTCATAGCAAAAGGATTTGAGTATTGGAGCAGGGAGGTTCTACTGCAGTTGAACACGGTCTTGGTGAGACCACACCTGGAGTATTGCGTACAGTTTTGGTCTCCAAATCTGAGGAAGGACATTATTGCCATAGAGGGAGTGCAGAGAAGGTTCACCAGACTGATTCCTGGGATGTCAGGACTGTCTTATGAAGAAAGACTGGATAGACTTGGTTTATACTCTCTAGAATTTAGGAGGTTGAGAGGAGATCTTATAGAAACTTACAAAATTCTTAACGGGTTGGACAGGCTAGATGCAGGAAGATTGTTCCCGATGTTGGGGAAGTCCAGGACAAGGGGTCACAGCTTAAGGATAAGGGGGAAGTCCTTTAAAGCCGAGATGAGAAAAACTTTTTTCACACAGAGAGTGGTGAATCTCTGGAACTCTCTGCCACAGAGGGTTGTTGAGGCCAGTTCATTGGCTATATTTAAGAGGGAGTTAGATGTGGCCCTTGTGGCTAAGGGGATCAGAGGGTATGGAGAGAAGGCAGGTACGGGATACTGAGTTGGATGATCAGCCATGATCATATTGAATGGCGGTGCAGGCTCGAAGGGCCGAATGGCCTACTCTTGCAACTAATTTCTATGTTTCTAAGAGAGAGTTGGATATAGCTCTTAGGGCGAACGGAATCAAGGGATATAGGGGAAAAAGCAGTAACGGGGTACTGATTTTGGATGATCAGCCATGATCATATTGAATGGCGGTGCTGGCTCAAAGGGCCAAATGGCCTACTCCTGCGCCTATTTTCTATGTTTCTACAATGCTCCCAGAGCCTTACCTTGCACTGTGAAGGTGTTACCCTGGCTTGACTACCCAAAATGCAATACCTCACACTATCCAAATTAAACGTCATTTGCCATTCTTTGGCCCACTTATCCGGCTGATCAAGATTAAAGATGTAATTCTTGATAACCATCTTTACTGTTGATGATACCACCTATTTTAGCGACATCTGCAAACTTACTAATCATGCCTTGTACATTCACAACTAAGTCATTGATTTAGATTGACAAACAGCAATGGGCCCAGCACTGATCCCTGAGGAACACCACAAGACACAAGCCTCCAATCTGAAAAACTACCTTACACCAACACCCTCTGCTTCCTACCATGAAGTATATTCTGCATCCAGTAAGCTATCTCTCCTTGGATCACATGCGATCTAACCTTTCGGAGGGGTTGATAAGGAATAGTATGAGTTATGGTTCAAAAAAAGAGATAAGTTTAGATCCTGGAGTCCAAATCCCATAAAAGCAATTTGCAAAACTGAATTTAAAATATTTAAAGGCTAGCATCAGAAAAGTGCCCTTGTTGAAAAAAAACCCTTGGTTCAATATTGACCTTTGCAAATGAGATTTTATTAGCCTTATTCAAATTGTTCATGCACATGATTCATTTCTGTGATTTCTAATGCCTTTGGGGCAACAAGTCATGAGCAATAAATGTGGCTCTGTTAGCTTTGCACAGATTTTCTGGGTAGGTTTTAAAAAGATAAATGAAATTGACGAGGATAACAATATTCTCTGTTATACTTGACAGAAATCCATGGTACAAAGAAACTAAACTCAACGTTAATGAGAATGAAATTGGAAGCCTCATGCAAACAAGTCACAAGAATGCCTGGATGAGAATTAAGAAATATAATGGAGTTCTAACATCCAAAAAAAAGTTTTGTAAAACCCTAATTTAGATTAAGCCCAGTTGTCCATTATCCTAGTGTTTATTGATCCCTGTGCATTGGCTTCCACTTAAACAATTCCTCTGTTTTAATATTCATAGACTTATTTTCAAATCACTCTTTGATCTTGTCCTTTGTAAACTCTTCCAACACTATTAGCCACTTTGATGACTGTGCTCCTTATAATCTTGCCTTCTTGCTGTTTTGGACAGCTGTACCTTCATCAGCTAAACCCTCAGTGCAATAGCTCACTGGTTGTCTTAATTCTCATCCAGGCACAAAATGTAATCTTGATAAGTGTGAAGCAAAAGAGTTTGTGAGTTATTATATTGCCCGATCATATATATAATAAATGGAAGAATTCCAAGTAGTACTGAAGAGCAGAAGGACCACGGTGTACAAGTAGAAGGACAGCTAAAAGGGATAGCACAGGTGGATAAGTGGTTAACAGGCATGGTGAACACTTACGTCCATTAGCAGGAGCATAGAATATGTACAGAGAGGTTAAAGCATGACATTATAAAATATTGGTTAGATCGCAGCATGAGTACAGTGTGTGACTCTGGACACAATACCATAGGAAGGATGTGATCGCACTGGAACCATTACAATTTGCCAACTGGGGATGCAATCTCACAGGCTGTCCGCTCTGCAATGGACTATTTGGACAATAAGAACACATACGCCAGGCTGTTGTTCATCAACTACAGCTCATCGTTCAACACCATCATCCCCACCAAACGTATCATCAAACTTGGGGAATTGGGTCTCTGCTCAACGCTGTAGCTAGATCCACAACTTCCTCATCAATAGACTATAATCAATGTAAATTGGCAATAAGGCTTCCCCTCAATGACATCAACACAGGAGGACCTCAAAATGATGTGCTCAGTCCCCTGCTCTACTACCCCTATATCCATAGACAGACACAGTATCAAAAGCATTTTAAAATATACTGATGATACCTCCATTGTTGAACAAATAACATTTAATGATGAGTCAGAGAACGAGGAAGATTTTAAATCTGATTGAATGGTGCCAGAATAACCATCTTGCTGACAATGTCAATAAGACCAAGGAGGTGAATGTTAACATCAGGGGCTGGTGGGGGGGGGGGGGGAAGCTGAGTATCTACAAACCTGTCTTCATCGATGGGATGATGGTGGAGAGTGTCAGTGGCTTCAACTGCCCAGGGTATTGATGCAATCATTAAAAAAAGCTTATCAAAGCCTTTACTTCCTCAGAGGATTGAGGAGATTCAGTACATCAACAGATATTTTATTAAACGCTTACAAGTATACATACGGTAGAGAACACACCAACTGGGTGCATCACGGCCCGGTTCAGCAACTTGAATGCACAGGAACGAAAGACTTTACAGAGAGAGGCAGATGCTGCCTGGTCCATCACAGATACTGACCTCCCCACCATGAAAGGGATCAACAGGAGGTGATGTCTCAAAAAGGCAACCAAGACCATCAAAGACCCATATTCCCCTGCTACACCTTCATTTTGCTCCTACCCTCTAGAAGAAGGTAGAGCAACTTGTAAACCATAACCATCAGGTTCAAGAGTAGTTTTATTATTAGGCTCTTGAATACTCTTCAACACTAACCTCAGCAACTATGAACTTCTATGGACTGCCTTTGATTGCATTATGGATATTGTTTTTTGCACCATTATGGCTATCAATGTTTTGAATTTTTTTGATTACCTGTGTGCATGTCAGTAGCGTAATGGGCCTGTTAATTTGTTGAAGCAAATAATTTAAATGTGCCATTATAGGTACAAATGACTCTGACAAAGGAGATTAAACGACCCGAAACCTCACCTATTCCATTTCACCAGAGATGATGTCTGACCTGCAGAGTTACTCCTGCTTTTTGTGTCTATCTTCACCAGGCTGTTACCCAACATGGAAGGTTTCTGTTAGTAGGAGAGACTGGATAGATTTTCCATACAGTGGAGCAGGCTGAAGGAGAAGCTGATAGGGGTGTACAAAATTATGACAGGATGGACAGTAAGAAACTTTTCCCCAGAACAGAGGCATCTAAAATTAGAGTGTGTAGGTATAGAGTAAGCAGTAAGAGGTTTAGAGTATTTGTCTGAAGAAAGGTTTCGGCCCGAAACGTTGCCTATTTCCTTCGCTCCATAGATGCTGCCTCACCCGCTGAGTTTCTCCAGCACTTTTGTCTACCTTCGATTTTACAACATCTGCAGTTCCTTCTTGAACAAGAGGTTTAGAGGAGATCCAATGAAGAATATTTTCTCCCAGAGGGTGGTTGAAACCTAGAATATATTACCCGACTGGATGATGGAGAAAGGTATACTTACAATATATAAGAATTTATATGAGAATTGGAGTGATCAAGGTCCACAGGGCTAAAGGCTGAAGTGATGGGGATGATCAACATGGATTATTTCTCTGAGTCCTCAAATTATTTACTAGGTGCAAAAATGTTGCAAATACTTTTGGATAACCAAAATTCAAAAACAAATCTATTTTGAGATTTTATTTGCAAAATAAAAATAAAATCTCAAACCCTGCAATTATACAAGCTTCATTTCAAATGACATTTTAACAGGATCCAAATGCGTAATCATATCACGAACGATTTTCATTGGTTGCCACATGTGGCATGGTATTAAATGATTCAATACAGTCTTAAGAATGTCTCATGATCAGGATGTCAGAATTTCACAATATCATCAAAAGAGACTGCTTATTATAGAACAAGGGTTATGAAAACTAAATTTTGGTATGCATCAATAACAGTGTCACATTAATTAAAAATATTTTTAAACCTTGGTTAAAATTGTGTGATCAATAATTAACGTGCTTATTAGAGTGCATTTTGTGAGCAATTGTTTGGAATCGACAGCAGCTATGAATCATTTGGTTGTAATATTGTTTATTTCCTGACAAATTATGGAATCAGTAAGAATGACAAAATTAAAGAACCCCCATACCCATCCCAACTCCATCATTTCATCCAGACTCAATTTGTGCTATTGAGGGAGTGCAGCGTAGGCTCACAAGGTTAATTCCCGGGATGGCGGGACTGTCATGTGCTGAGAGAATGGAGCGGCTGGGCTTGTATACTATGGAATTTAGAAGGATGAGAGGTTATCTTATTGAAACATAAGATTATTAAGGGTTTGGACACGCTAGAGGCAGGAAACATGTTCCCGATGTTCGGGGAGTCCAGAACCAGGGGCCACAGTTTAAGAATAAGGGGTAAGCCATTTAGAACGGAGATGTGGAAACACTTTATCACACAGAGAGTTGTGAGTCTGTGGAATTCTCTGCCTCAGAGGTCGGTGGAGGCCTGTTCTCTAGATACTTTCAAGAGAGAGCTAGATAGGGCTCTTAAAGTAGCAGAGTCAGGGGATATTGGGAGAAAGCAGGTAGGGGATACTGATTGTGGATGATCAGCCATGATCACATTGAATGGTGGTGCTGGCTCGAAGGGCCGAATGGCCTACTCCTGCACCCATTGCCTATTGACTCACAACCCTCTGTGAACCCTATATTTTTCTAACTTTGGCCTCTTGCACATCAACATTCACTTTACTATTACCACTTGCTGTCAGACAGTGAGCCTTAACAGTCTGAAAGCTTCTTCAAACTCTCAGTTCTGCCTAAAACCTTTCTCTCTGAGCAAGCTATTGGTCATCCTGTCTAACAACTGGTAACTAATAGTAAGTTGAATGGACTAAAGATCTGGAAAGATGAGCCTAAGCAAAGAAATCAAATTCAGTTAATTACGTGCAACATTTCTGCTCAGGACCCTTCTTCAGGCTGCCTATCCATTCCCTCCACAGATGCTCCCTGATCAACTTAGTTACTGTTTTTGTTTATGTGTTTTGCTCAACATCTGCAGTTCCTTGTTTCTTCAGTTAGTTACATAATCGTTGGCACCGATCTCCACACAGCAAGATTCCACAGAGAACATAGAAACATAGAAGCATCGAAAATAGGTGCAGGAGTAGGCCATTCGGACCTTCGAGCCTGCACCGCCATTCAATATGATCATGGCTGATCATCCAACTCCGGATCCTGTACCTGCCTTCTCTCCCTCCCCCCTGATCCCTTTAGCCACAAGGGCCACATTTAACTCCCTCTTAAATATAGCCAATGAACTGGCCTCAACTACCTTCTGTGGCAGAGAATTCCAGAGATTCACCACTCTCTGTGTGAAAAATGTTTTCCTCATCTCGGTCCTAAAGGATTTCCCCCTTATCCTTAAACTGTGACCCCTTGTTCTGGACTTCCCCAACATTGGGAACAATCTTCCTGCATCTAGCCTGTCCAACCCCTTAAGAATTTTGTAAGTTTCTATAAGATCCGCCCTCAATCTTCTAAATTCTAGTGAGTACAAGCCAAGTCTATCCAGTCTTTCTTCATATGAAAGTCCTGACATCCCAGGAATCAGTCTGGTGAACCTTCTCTGTACTCCCTCTATGGCAAGAATGTCTTTCCTCAGATTAGGAGACCAAAACTGTACACAATACTCCAGGTGTGGTCTCACCAAGACCCTGTACAACTGCATTAGAACCTCCCTGCTCCTACATTCAAATCCTTTTGCTATGAATGCTAACATACCATTCGCTTTCTTCACTGCCTGCTGCACCTGCATGCCTACCTTCAATGACTGGTGTACCATGACACCCAGGTCTCGTTGCATCTCCCCTTTTCCTAATCGGCCACCATTCAGATAATAGTCTACTTTCCTGTTTTTGCCAGCAAAGTGGATAACCTCACATTTATCCACATTATACTGCATCTGCCATGCATTTGCCCACTCACCAAGCCTATCCAAGTCACCTTGCAGCCTCCTAGCATCCTCCTCACAGCTAACACTGTCCCCCAGCTTCGTGTCATCCGCAAACTTGGAGATGTTGCATTCAATTCCCTCATCCAAATCATTAATATATATTGTAAATAGCTGGGGTCCCAGCACTGAGCCTTGCGGTACCCCACTAGTCACTGCCTGCCATTCTGAAAAGGACCCGTTTACTCCTACTCTTTGCTTCCTGTCTGCCAGCCAGTTCTCTATCCATATCAATACTGAACCCCCAATACCGTGTGCTTTAAGTTTGTATACTAATCTCTTATGTGGGACCTTGTCGAAAGCCTTCTGAAAGTCCAGATATAACACGTCCACTGGCTCTCCCTTATCCACTACTAGTTACATCCTCGAAAAATTCTATAAGATTCGTCAGACATGATTTACCTTTCGTAAATCCATGCTGACTTTGTCCAATGATTTCACCACTTTCCAAATGTGCTGCTATCCCATCTTTAATAACTGACTCTAGCAGTTTCCCCACTACCGATGTTAGACTAACTGGTCTGTAACAAGAGAACAAGAATCAAGAGTTAAGAGTCAAGAGAGTTTAATGTCTTGTGTCCCAGATAGGACAATGAAATTCTTGCTTTCTGCAGCACAACAGAATATTGTAGGCATAAATACAGAACAGATCAGTGGCCCGATATTCTGCTGTAAAATTGCTGCTGGGATTAACTGGAAAATAGCCTTTCTCTTCTTCAAATAGTGCCATTGGATCCTTTATATCTGCCTGATGGAAGATAAAAGACCATAAATACATTTTATTCACAAGACAACTTCTCCAGCAATGAGAGATCCCTCTCAATTACTGGAATTACTAGACCAGAGGATCAACTTGGAACATGTGTTCAATTTAGGCAAATATTATTCCTACAAAAATACCACTAAAACAAAGCTGAATTTTCCTGTTTCTGTAGAAATCTCAATTTTTCATGCAGTCTCAATGGGCTCATAGTATTTTTCCTGTAAAGTAGCAGCCACGGCATCACAAGATAATTATTTGTATATCTTAAGATATGTTTGATAGATGCAATAAGATAGAAATAAGTACAACCTCTTGTTTTCCCTAAAAACTAAATTCCTTGCAAATGTTGGAAATCTGAAATTAAAACAGAAAATGTGAGAAACATTCATCAGGTCAGGCAGCAATTGTAGAGAGAAGCGGTTAATGCCTAATACTTAGGACCCTTCATCAGATCTCTTTGGTTTTACAAGTAGTTCTGATGACATTTCCAGACATAAAACATTAACTCTTTCTCTTTCCACAGATGCTTCTGTGTGTTCCCAGCATTTTCTGTTTTCCCCTAATGTAATCCTTGTCCTCCTCAACCTTTTTGGGTACTTCTTCCATAACTCAATCAAATTTGCAAGAAAAAATCTCCCACGTATAAAACCATGCTGACTATCTCTAATCAGTCTCAGTCTATCTAAATGCATATATAAATCTTACCCCTTAGAAACCTCTCCAGTAACTTACCTACAACAGATGTTAGGCTCACTTGTTCCCAGGCTTTTCCTTGCACCCTTCTTAAATGGAGACCGTCTATAATTTCCCAGCATATTTGTTCTAATTCTCGTTGACCACTTGGGACCTATAGTACACACCCAACAAGGTGATCATCCCCTTAGTAGTTCCCAGCTCCACCCATATAGCCTCACTGGGCAAATTATCAGTAATGTCATCACAGACTTCTACCATGATGTTCTCTTTAAGTAGTCAAGCAACAATCCCTCCTCTTCTATCCCTACCTCTATTTCATCAGTAGCACTGGGATGTTAAGTGGCCAATTCTGCCCCTTCCTCAGCCAGGTTTCCATAATGGCTATAATTTCCCAGTTGCACATCCCTATCCACACCATGAGTTAATCCGCATTATCCATCAGGCCTCTTACGTTGGAATAAATGCAACAATCCAACTATCTCAATTGGAACTCCAACACTTGCATTCTCCCAGCCTGAAGAAGGGTCTCTACCCGAAATGTCACACATTCCTTCTATCCAGAGATGCCGCCTGTCCCACTGATCAACTCCAGCTTTTTGCATCTATCTTCGGTTTAAACCGGCATCTGCAGTTCCTTCCTGCACAATCCAACAGTCCTATCTTGCTATCTGCCATGCTCTACCTATCCTGTTTACTGAATTTACTTTCATTACCTTCTGTACCGATGTTCAGCCTTTCGCCTGTCTCACTCCTGCATTGTTTCGTGTCCCCCAGCCAATCTAGTTTAAACCCTTCCGATTAGCACTAGCAAGACAGTCCACCAGGATATTGGTTTCCTTCCAGTTTCCCATCCTCACTTTTGTTTGAAATTTCATTCAACGGAATGGATCAACCAAATAAAAGGGATTCACAGTGAATCTCAGGTTATTCTAACATAATGTCAATTAATAGAATCATACTATTAGCAGTGGAGCATCCACTGTTTTAACTTTCATCTCTTTTAATCTCATGCATATGAATTTTATAATGTAAAGGCAGTAAACATGCAAAGCACATTTTAAAGCAATCAGATGGTGATTAATACATTGTGGATTTGCATGCCCCTGTTACGTACAAGTTGACTACTACATTTTTTATATCAGTCACTATAGTTCAATAGTGGATCTAGACGTTACTAAAGGGATGTGGAAGTTACCATTTAAAACCAAATGTTTCTTTTTTTTCAGAGAATGATTTCCCATAGAATATCTGAGTAAAAGTTGTTTCCTTATCCAAATAGAATTTGGCAATTTTATTTTTGTTTAGCCTTCAAATTGGATCATCTTTGAAATTCCTTGTTTATGCCACTGTGAAGACCTTTTCCATGAAGTGATGCATCACATGCTACAGGAACTTAAATTTTACCGGACCGAGGTACAATAGGATTAGGGGAGAGACAGAAGTGATAAAAGGCTTTCACTGAAAACAAATAGGGCATTCTAGCTTAATCAGCATGAGGCACAACACATGAAAGGGAAATAAAACAGTATTTGTCACAGTTCTGCTCAGCACTATGCCAAATTGAAAAGCTGTCCTTCAGAGGCAATGAGCATCCCGAGGCCATATTACCAGCCTCTTTATAGCACAAAATAGCTGTACAAGCTGATTGATGAATGAGCATGTTCTCGCAACTCGTGAAAGGGGTGTAAAATAAAATGTGGCACTAGAGTTCAGTTTCGAAAATAAATAACATCTTTCAAGCAATTATTTTTGCCCAACAGGAAACATGGTGGGTATAGTTGGATTTGTTTCAAGCAGATTTTGGTTAAAGGTCAGAGGATTTAGTTTTCCACAAAATTAAAGTTGGCTTGGCTTGAATCTACACTCATTGTGTGAGAAATGTCAAGTTGCGTTGCATATTGAAAGATGCACCATCTGGCTAAAAACTGGAAAACAACTTATTTTCAGATGGAAACATACAGACATTCATAATTGACCACAATTGCTACTGAGACAAGGTTCGGTATACCTAATAATGAATGGAATGATTAACTGAAGGCTTTTGCCAGATTTGAAATTTACAGAAGTGAAATTTACATGTTGTGAATATGAGAATGGAGTCTGCCTTCAGGCATATGATGCATGGGGGTGGTTGTGCAGAAGACAGACACAGACTTATAACCAAGCTGCTATGTGACTCCTTATATCTGAAATGAAAGTCACTTCTCTGGTATTACTACATATAAAGACAGTGCATTTTGTTAAATACCCTTTTATTTGCTGCACATGCAAGGAAGATATCACATTTACCGTCTGTGATATTCAGTAAATGTGACATACAAACCGTATTATGAAAAGATAGACACAAAATGCTGGTTTAACTCAAAAGGCAGCATCTCTGGAGAGAAGGAATGGGTGACATTTTGGGTCGAGACCCTTCTTCAGACTGAAAGCCAGGTGAGACCAAAGGTGAGAGGGAGATATGGAAGGGTAAGGTGTGAAAACACAGATCAAAGGGACGATGATCAAGGAAATGTAGAATGGTACATTGTTAGCTGAGGGGAAGGTGACAATGATGCATAGAAACATAGAAACATAGAAAATAGGTGCAGGAGTAGGCCATTCGGCCCTTCGAGCCTGCACCACCATTCAATATGATCATGGCTGATCATCCAACTCAGTATCCTGTACCTGCCTTCTCTCCATACCCCTGATCCCTTTAGCCACAAGGGCCACATCTAACTCCCTCTTAAATATAGCCAATGAACTGGCCTCAACTACCTTCGGCGGCAGAGAATTCCAGAGATTCACCACTCTCTGTGTGAAAAAAGTTTTCCTCATTTCGGTCCTAAAAGATTTCCCCCTTACGCTTAAACTGTGACCCCTTGTTCTGGACTTCCCCAACATCGGGAATAATCTTCCTGCATCTAGCCTGTCCAACCCTTTAAGAATTTTGTAAGTTTCTATATGATTCCCCATCAATCTTCTAAATTCTAGTGAGTACAAACCGAGTCTATCCAGTCTTTCTTCATATGGAAGTCCTGACTTCCCAGGAATCAGTCTGGTGAACCTTCTCTGTGCTCCCTCGATGGCAAGAATGTCTTTCCTCAGATTAGGAGACCAAAACTGTATGCAATACTCCAGGTGTGGTCTCACCAAGACCCTGTACAACTGCAGTAGAACCTCCCTGCTCCTATACTCAAATCCTTTTGCTATGAATGCTAACATACCATTCGCCTTCTTCACTGCCTGCTGCACCTGCATGCCTACTTTTAATGACTGGTGTACCATGACACCCAGGTCTCGTTGCATCTCCCCCTTTCCTAATCGGCCACCATTCAGATAATAACTACTTTCCTGTTTTTGCCACCAAAGTGGATAACCTCACATTTATCCGCATTATACGGCATCTGCCATGCATTTGCCCACTCACCCAGCCTATCCAAGTCACCTTGCAGCCTCCTAGCATCCTCCTCACAGCTAACACTCCCCCCCAGCTTCGTGTCATCCGCAAACTTGGAGATGTTGCATTCAATTCCCTCGTCCAAATCATTAATATATATGGTAAATAGCTGGGGTCCCAGAACTGAGCCTTGCGGTACCCCACTAGTCACTGCCTGCCATTGTGAAAAGGACCCGTTTACTCCTACTCTTTGCTTCCTGTCTGCCAGCCAGTTCTCTGTCCACATCAATACTGAACCCCCAATACCATGTGCTTTAAGTTTGTAGACTAATCTCTTATGTGGGACCTTGTCGAAAGCCTTCTGAAAGTCCAGATATAACACATCCACTGGTTCTCCCTTATCCACTCTACTAGTTACATCCTCGAAAAATTCTATAAGATTCGTCAGACATGATTTACCCTTCATAAATCCATGCTGACTTTGTCCAAGATTTCACCACTTTCCAAATGTGCTGCTATCCCATCTTTAATAACTGATTTTAGCAGTTTCCCCACTACCGACGTTAGACTAACTGGTCTGTAATTCCCCGTTTTCTCTCTCCCTCCCTTTTTAAAAAGTGGTGTTACATTAGCTACCCTCCAATCCTCAGGAACTACTCCAGAATCTAAAGAGTTTTGAAAAATTATCACTAATGCATCCACTATTTCTGGGGCTACTTCCTTAAGTACTCTGGGATGCAGCCTATCTGGCCCTGGGGATTTATCGGCCTTTAATCCATTCAATTTACTTAACACCACTTCCCGGCTATCCTGGATTTCACTCAGTTCCTCCATCTCATTTGACCCCCGGTCCCCTGCTATTTCCGGCAGATTATTTATGTCTTCCTTAGTGAAGACAGAACCAAAGTAGTTATTCAATTGGTCTGCCATGTCCTTGTTCCCCATGATCAATTCACCCGTTTCTGACTGCAAGGAACCTACATTTGTTTTAACTAATCTTTTTCACTTCACATATCTATAAAAGCTTTTGCAGTCAGTTTTTATGTTCCCTGCCAGTTTTCTTTCATAATCTATTTTCCCTTTCCTAATTAAGCCCTTTGTCCTCCTCTGCTGGTCTCTGAATTTCTCCCAGTCCTCTGGTAGGCTGCTTTTTCTGGCTAATTTGTACGCTTCATCTTTTGTTTTGATACTATCCCTGATTTCCCTTGTTATCCACGGATGCACTACCTTCCCTGATTTATTTTTTTGCCAAACTGGGATGAACAATTGTTGTAGTTCATCCATGCAGTCTTTAAAAGCCTTCCATTGCATATCCACCGTCAACCCATTAAGAATCAATCGCCAGTCTATCTTTGCCAATTCACGTCTCATACCCTCAAAGTTACCTTTCTTTAAGTTCAGGACCCTTGTTTCTGAATTAACGATGTCACTCTCCATCCTAATGAAGAACTCAACCATATTATGGTCACTCTTGCCCAAGGGGCCACGCACAACAAGACTGCTAACTAACCCTTCCTCATTACTCAATACCCAGTCTAGAATAGCCTGCTCTCTCGTTGGTTCCTCTACATGTTGGTTTAGAAAACTATCCCGCATACATTCCAAGAAATCCTCTTCCTCAGCACCCTTGCCAATTTGATTCACCCAATCTATATGTAGATTGAAGTCACCCATTATAACTGTTTTACCTTTGTTGCACGCATTTCTAATTTCCTGTTTGATGCCATCCCCAACTTCACTACTACTGTTAGGTGGCCTGTACACAACTCCCACTAGCGTTTCCTGCCCCTTAGTGTTTCGCAGCTCTACCCATATCGATTCCACATCCTCAAAGCTAATGTCCTTCCTTTCTATTGCATTAATCTGCTCTCTAACCAGCAACGCTACCCCACCTCCTTTCCCTTTCTGTCAGTAAAATGTAATCAGGAGGACAATTAAACTCGTTGGAGAATAAAGGGCGACCTAATTGGCGAGTTTAAAGAGTTTGAAAAAATGTCATGTTGAAGACCTCCTTCGACTATGTAGAAGACCTCCTTTAACCTCCTTCGACTATGTTGAAGACTAGCTTCGATTAGCTACGACTAACTTCGGGAAAATTAGACACCTAATAGTGGAGAATGAAGATGAACCCCTTCGATCTCCCTTTGACCTCCCTTCAATAACCATATAATAACCATATAACAATTACAGCACGGAAACAGGCCATCTCGACCCCTCTAGTCCGTGCCGAACACATAATCTCCCCTAGTCCCATATACCTGCGCTCAGACCATAACCCTCCATTCCTTTCCCATCCATATAACTATCCAATTTATTTTTAAATGATAAAAACGAACCTGCCTCCACCACCTTCACTGGAAGCTCATTCCACACAGCTACCACTCTCTAAGTATTAAAATATATTTTAATAATAATGAAGACTATCTACGACTACCTTAGACTACCCTCGATTACCTACGATTAACATGCCGACCTACTACGACCTACTACGGCTAAACCTACAAGCATTTTTTTACATGGCGACCTTTTTTACTCGCAGGCATTTTTCAACATGTTGAAAAATACGCCACAATCTAGCTGAGGCCTCGAGTACACGGGGACTACTCTCGAGCATGAAGGAGAGTTACAAAGACCTCCTACGACCTCGTGTTGACCATGCTGCGAGTATGAGTCGAGGGCAAACTCGCCAGAACTCGCAGATTAGGTCGCCCAAGTGGGACAGCCCCTTTAGGATGGCAAGGGAACGGAGAGAATGGGAAAGCAAGGTTCAACATTCAAGATTCAAGAGAGATTCAAGAGTTTATTGTCATGTGTCCCAGATAGGACAATGAAATTCTTGCTTTGCTTCAGCACAACAGAATATTGCAGGCATAAACTCAACGTTAAAGAAATCAATATTCATACATTACCCAAACCTTATTGTTGGCCAGTACTTAAAGGAGAGCTTTTGTCACAGGTGCTTTCTTTAGGATGAGAAATAGACTGAGGTCCTGTTGATATAATTGGCACAAACTGCTCTAGTTACTGAATAATGTATGAATCCAATTTAGAGTCATAGTCATACAGTGTGGAAACAGGCTCTTCAGACCAACTTGCCCACACCGACCAACACGTCCCATCAACACTATTCCTACCTGCTTGCATTTGGCCCATGTCCCTCCAAACCTGTCCTATCCATGCATTCTAGTTTCATTATTCACTAATGTCGAGTCAAATTCATTTTTTTAAATCATAATCATTAGCACCATCAGACAGCAATCGAAATAAAATGTGCTAACCTTCTTTGCATTTAAAATATATTTTAATGCATTTAATCAGAGCAACCTGGTGTTTTGTTTTATTAACGCAGCTGATGTAAATTTAATATTCTTCTGTAAAGTCTTTGCTTTATTAGTGGCCTTCTAACTTCAAGAGGGTGGGATGGAAGGATCAACATCTTGACCTCTCAATGGAACCTTTTCATTATCCATGAAGCATTTTGGTTCAAATCAAACATCGGCATTGTTTCCAGCAACACTGCGATGCAAAAAAAAGCAATAAAATATTGATCCATCTCAGATAATCAAGATCAAGTTGCTTTTTTGTTTATTAGAACATTTGACTAACAGCTGAATTACCCTTAACAAGCTATACAGTGTAGTTTTTCCAAGTCACAACCACGATTCTAATTGCCAGATCATTTAATATTTCCAGTGCATTAAAATACTTTTGAATTAATCAATGTTGATCATTGTGATTACCAAAAAATAATTATATGTTCTCTGGTTTGTGTTACATTTGATTAAGGCTGCAAGGGACAAAAATAATTTGTTTTGCCTTGCCAGTCAAATAGTTTAGAATCTGTAGTGTCAATTGTGGCAGCAAGAAACTATTCCATCCTTCAGTTTGATCTTAACTCCCTCATTAGGTTTAATATAGCTGCTTAACAAAAAAATTTCCATCTCATCTGTACAATTTTGAATGGATCTAACAGATTGCTGCCATACCTGCTCTCCTCTGTTGAGTTAGTTGGAGGTTGATCTTGAACTGAAAGAATGGCAACAGATTTGCTGCAAGCTCTTGATCACCATCTCGTGTGCCTTCAGAGAATGTAGCCATTATAACAGGTAAAGAATGGATCAGGAACCTGTATGGGCAGGTACAAATTCCATCTTTAAAGGACATTTAGACAGATACATAGATACAAAATAAATTGGGAGGGAAATTGGCCAAATGCCAATGAATGGGACTGACTCATTGACATCTTGGTCAGCGTGGAGTAATTGAGTCAAACAGTCTGTTTCCATGCCATATGACTCAATGCGCTACACATCTCCATAGTGAAACTTACTGCCACTATTTATAGAGCGACCCATAAAGAAGATCCATTAGCTTTTAAACAATACCTGTGAAAGCAACATCAACATTACTGTGCGTGGAAGTGGAAGTAAATCATAATTCTTAATCAACCTATACTCTTCTAGATATTCTTAGGAATTAAAATAATCACTTCATTTAAAAAAAATTCAAAATAATCTTTATTCAAAAATTCTTCTGACATTCTTGGAGGCTACGTTGTAACGTAGTGTTTACAAATTTTACCTGACCCCTAGCCCCTCATGTGGCCCTCTGGGATGACATCCCTTCCCTTATTTGAGGGGTGTCTCCACTGCACCCTGCCCCACAATGTCCAGCGGTGGAAGGACCCTAGACTGTGGTCCTCCCATCTTGGCATTGGCTGCACCAAGCTTCAGTGCGTCGCTCAGCACGTCCTCTTGCAGTCTTGAGCGGGCCAGTCGGCAAGATTTCTTTTTAAAAACAAATTAAAATTTCAAAACTAGACCAAGTGCGGACGAGTTGGGTCCCGTTCCTCCAACGCAATATTCCACCACTCACCCATAGCCCTCAACTGCACAGGCACAGCTGAAGTTTTTAAAGTTTAAAATGGAAAAAACCTATAAATATAAGATCAATGTGAACACCTCACTCTACCTCCAGTCCCCTATTCCCTTCCTCCATTATCCTCCCTCTCCCCACCTTCCACCAACCCTCCTCTGCTTCCTCCCCTCATCTCCTCCCTCTCCTCTTCTCTCTTCCCCATCTCCATTACCTCGCCATCCCCCTGCCTACCCCTATCCTCCTCCATTCCACCTCATCCCCTAGCACTCCCTCCTGCTCATCTTGACCCTCCCTCTTCCTTCCCCTCTCCTCCTCCCCTCCCCAACCTCTTCCTCCCTCTCCTTGCCCCTACCCTCAGTTACTCCCACCCACCGTAACCCCTCCCCCCTCCCTACCCTCTCCTCTACCTCTATCCTCCCTCCTCCCCCACTCTCCCTCCTCACCTCCCCAGGATCTCGATGTAAACCACCGCTGGCCCTGTTTGCTCCACCACATCAGCGATAAAGTTGTACTTGAGGCAGAGGCTGCGGCCTAGTCCTTGCCCCGGGTCCCGCTCCTCTCCCTCCGCGCAGGCCCGGAGGAGCAGCGCCGCCACCCCCATACCTCGCCCCAGCCTCATCCCTGTGGTAATTTCAAATCCCGCAAGCGCGGATACCGGGCCCACTGTGCAGGCGCGGGAAACTTCCAGTTATTTTAAAATCCGCATGCACGGATACCCTCAGTCACTCCCTCACTCCCTCCATAAGCCCTCTCCCCCTACCACCCTCCTATCTTTCTATCCCCTGCTCCCTCACTCCTCACCTCCCACCTATCCCATCGCTCTACAATGAAAATCGCAATGTTTTAATTTAAATGAATTCCCCCTCCCCCAATGAAAATCACGATTTTTTTTAAAATGGAATTCTCAATGAAAGTCGGGTTTTTTCATTAAAAAACCTAAACACAATGTTAGCTGTCAATGAAAATGAAAGAATTTAATTAAAACAGATTTATTTTGAAAATCTTGATATTTTATGTAAATGAGTCAGGATCCCATTGTGACGTCATTGTGATGCGGCTGACGGGCAGGGCAAGTAGAACAGTGTTATAAAAGATAGACTTTATTCAAGTCATAAATATATGCAATACAGGAATTGTGCAAAAAATTCATCCAACATTCTCGGAGACTATACAAATATTCAATACTGTTTACACACATTACCAAAATTTCACAAATTTCTCCCCCACCCTTGCCACTCCTGTGGCTCACTGATGTGGAATCCCTTCCCTTTTGCTCTTTATGCCTGTTGATGGAGGATTGTAAATTGGCCTTGGGTTCTACCACTCTGTATGTATTCTGATCATCCCAAAGCACTTTACAGCTACTTAGGTAGACAAAAATTGCTGGAGAAACTCAGCGGGTGAAGGGCCTGTCCCACTTACGTGTCCTTGGCATGCAAATTACTCGACCCGTGGTCGCGTTGAGCCGCGACGGTTCCGCGAATGTCGTGTGCGATTTCATGCATACGCACAGCCGTCTGGAGCGCGTGACGTCATTTGAAGATGGACACAAAGCTGGAGTAACTCAGCGGGACCGGCAGCGGGACCGGCTGTAGAGAAGCAATGGGTGATGTTTTGTGTCGAGACTCTTCTTCAGTCTGAAAAGAAGGGTCTTGACCTGAAACATCACCCATCACTTCTCTCCAGAGATGCTGTCGGTCCCGCTGAGTTACTCCAGCATTTTGTGTCTATCTTCAATTTTCTTGGCCCCGCTCTGGGAGTAGAAGTGGGGGCAGATCCGGATCAGCAACGGTCGTGAGTCCCAGGCCGAGTTCAGCGATCGTTTGCCTGCTTCTGCTGCTGTTTGAGGTGAGACGTTGCGTCGCGCCAGGGTCTTGGGCCTGTCCCACTTTGGCCGTCAGTTACGCGACAGGCCGTTGGCGCGCAAAGATTTTGTTTGCTACAAACATTTTGGAGCTCCGCGCGATGTCGCGCTCAACTACATACCCCTCCGCGCTTCTCAGTGGGACCGGCAGCATACAATGCCCGTGCGCCTCAACGCAACCACGAGGTCGCATAATTTGCGTGCCAAGGACACGTAAGTGGGACAGGCCCTTGAGGCTGCATCTATGGAGAGAAGGAATAGACGACGTTTTGGGTCGAGACCCTTCTTCAGACTTACAGCTACTTAAGTATTTTTGAAGTGGCTGTTAAATAAGTGTAATGTAGCAAAAGTTGCAGCCAATTTATGTGCAGCAAGAACAATCGAATAATGAACCAGAGCTTACAGTTCACTATAGGCATCTCGTGATTATTGCTGAGCTGCATGATGAGGTTGTATATACATTCCAACCAACAGCTGTTGACAACTTCCTGGCCAAAATCTTTGCAGTCTACATAATGAGGTCCTGTGTTTATGCAGGACTTTGCAAAACATAATGTTATCACATGGACTCACCTTGTTCTGGCTAAATAAGAGATGTGTGATGGGTACTGACATGCTTAATCCTGACCGAGATGACTGCACAAAGTAATTTAAAACTATTGGAGATTTCCTCTCTCTGGTACATAATCTATTTGCAGTCTGTTTCCAAGCCTACATGGTTACAATGGAAACCTGCACTGGTCCGGACATTTCTTCAGTGGTTCCTCAGAACAATTCTTGACAGTGTACAATTATCCACACTTGATCATGCTTTCAGGCCTGTAATAATTAAAAGATCCTTGATCATATTTCCTCTATTTCATTCAATGATTTATCCATTTCCATGTGCTATCCTCAATAAGGAATCCACCAAAACAGAAATTAGAACAATGGCTTCATTCTTGGGTCTGAATTATTTGTCTTGTTTTTCCATCATGGTGTCCTTTCATTTGTAATAATGAGTTTTGTATTTTGGTTTTAAGTTTGGAACCAATAATATCAAAGGTTAGAACATAAAACATAGAACAGAACAGTATAGCACAGGAACAAGCCCATTGGCTACAATGTCTGTGCCCAACATGCCAATGCAAACTCTTATCATACTGCACATGATCCTTATCCTCTCTCTTCCTCTCCCCATTCCCTGCATATCCATGTGCCTTTCCAAATGCCTATTAAATACTACTGTATCTGTCCCTACCATCACCACTGGCAGCACATCACATGCACCCACAATCCTCTATGTAAAAAACTTTGCTCCACTTAACCTTAAAAATATGCCCATAGTATTTGATATTTCCATCCTGGGGAAAAAGGTTCTTACTGCCTATCCAATCTATGTCTCTGGCATTCCAGAGAAAACAATCCAAGCCTGTCCAACCTCTCCTTGTAGATAATACCCTCTAATTAGGCATAATTCTCTTAAACCTCCACTACACCCTTTCCAAAAGCCTTCACCTTCTTCCTGTATTGGTGCAACCAGATCCATCACGCAATATTCTAAATGCAGCCCAACAAAATTTGTATAAAGCTGTACCATGAACTTTTGATCCTTATTCACAATGGTTCGACCAATAAGCAAGTTCGGTATTCCGACTGCGTATGTTCAGGTCATAGGTCACTCGTGAAAAACAGTCTCGGCAGCTGAGCCGCTGCGTGTATACAGACCCGCGCTTCTTCCGCAGCCAGGACCGAACCAGGTCT
This sequence comes from Amblyraja radiata, assembly GCF_010909765.2. NCBI lineage: Eukaryota > Metazoa > Chordata > Chondrichthyes > Rajiformes > Rajidae > Amblyraja > Amblyraja radiata. The sequence goes on from NC_045961.1 coordinate 73,488,780, forward strand.
TCGACACTGCAAGCGCCGCAGAACCGCCACTGGATTAGCAACACTATTTCTCCCTCCCTTCTGGGCCATGTAGAAATCTCAGCAGTGACAATCTAATGAATCATGGTCCGGTCCGCCTCAGCCTGGGTGTATGGGTTCCATTCTCACTCGGACTGACCTCGCGGGTTGTGCAGGGTTATTATACATGGGCAAACCATGCACCCCTCTCCTACATAACCGCAGGAGGAAGATTTGTGAGCGTAGTCTCACTGCCATCCCCCCCCCCCCCCCGAGTGCCCCATGCCCATCCAAGGGTGGCTGGAGATGTCCAGGGTGAGCCCGGACCGACAGGACACTGGCCCGGAGCAGCGGAGGCCCAAGGCCTACAGACAACGCGGAGAAGAAGCGCCAACTCCAGCCCAACTCTGCTCCAAGCAAATATACTAGAGGGGGCCAACCGACAGCCACTGGACAAGGCGAAAGGCACAGCTGACTTTCCCCGGCCCGCCGGGTAATGGGCATCACGGGAGCCTGAGCCAGTGTGTCCCCCCGTGCCGGCTGGTTCAGTAGCAATTCAACAATGCCCACAGCACCGGTGACCCGGGCTCGATCCTGACCACGGACAAAACACAGGTCTGCACACACGCAGCAGCTCAGCTGCCGAGAATGTCTCTCCGCCAGTCCAGACTCTTCCCCTGTCTCCCACTCACAACTGCCCCCTCCCTATTGCTATTACACCCCGCTCTCCCCCTACCTGGCATGCCTGTTCCTCTGATTAAATATATTTTTATACATAAATTATGACTAAAGATAAAAAAATGTTTCAAACATGTAATATTTCCTTATTTCAGTAGGAAACACATTAAGGATTAAATGAAAATAATAGCTTCTTTAACTTTTTGAAAATCTCATAATTGCAGATTAATGAACTGAACTAGAAATGGGACTGTGTAAGTAGTGTGTGAAAAACAGAACAAGAAAGGAAGCTATTGAGTTGACAGAACTCTAGATTAATTAATTGGTAGAATAGTTAACAGTTTATACACAGTTTATACACAGTTTATACAGCCAGTGCTTTGTTTGCTTTTTCTTTATCACAAATAATAATTGACAAATCCCATAATGCCTTGCGTTTTTCGGAATACCGAACTCGCTTATTAAGGTAAGTTTACCATCTGCCTTCTTTATACTTTAGCTACTTGTGTTGCCACTTTCAGGGAGTTTTAGATTTGGATTCCAAGATCCCTCTGTAAATCAATATTACTTAGGGTCACGCCATTATATGTATATTTCTCCTTACATTTGACACCTCACACTTGATCATATTAAGCTCCATCTGCCATTTTTCTGCCCATTTCTGTAGCTGATACATATCCTGTTATATACTTTGACAGCCATCTTGGCACACCAGCAATCTTGATGTCATCTGCAAACTTACTAACCAACCTTTTTACATTGATGTCCAAGTAATTTATCTCTTTCACAAACAACAGAGGTTCCAGCACTGATCGCTGCAGAACTGCACTGGTTGCAGACCTTCAGCCTGAATATGCCCTTCCACCACAACCCTTCATCTTCTATCAGTAAACCAATTATAAATCCTTACAATCAAGTCTCTGTTAATCCCATGCTTTTTATCTTTTGGATCTATCCATGCCTTTCAAGGGGAACTTTATCAAATTAATTATTAAAATCCATGTAGACAACAGCAACTGACCTATCCTCATTCCTTCATATATCCTAATGGTCCTAATTTCCCCCTGGGTACCTTCTTATTTTTAATGTAGGTGTAAAATATCTTGGGATTTTGTTTTGCCAAAGCCACATTGGTCATTCTAGTTGCTGGCTTGAGTTCTTTCCTCCTTGCTTTATATTCCTCTAAGGCCCTGATTTTATTTTCTTAACCTTGCATACACGTCCTTTCCCTTTTTGACCAAATTTTCAAACCCTTTGATCATCCAAGGTTCCCTTATTTTACCATTCTTATCTCTCCTCCTGGCTGGTCCATGCCAGTCCTGGAATTTTGATCAACTGTTCTTTAAGTCACTCCCACATGTCAGATGTGGACTAACCCAAAAACAACTGCACACAATGCTCCTCTCTAATGACCAATGGCAAACTGCAATGTGCTGCAGTAACGATTCAGGAACCATTACACTGGTTTCAATGCATTTTTTCTTGATTCTATCTTTCAAAGTCTGAACAGCTGGCTGGCTCCATTTATCCATTGAGGAAGAAAGGGGGTAGAATTTGCATTATTTATGCTATTTTATTTCACGTCGCTTACGGGGAGAACCTACAAACTCAGTACAGACAGCACCTGTAGTCAGGATTAAACCCGGGTCTCTGGCTCAGTAAGGTGGCAATTCTACCATTGATCCACCGTGCAGCCCTCGTTTCTTGATTCTCCCACTGGGTAAAAGACTGTGCATTTACCCTCTCTATTCCTTTCGTTTCTGATCTCATGTGAAATCATTTGAGGCATTTGCTTTATTCTGTAAGTTTGCGATCCATGTAAATGATAGTAACATCTTTATATATGCCAATGGAACTTTGGGACTCCAAACATGAGAGCTAAACCTTCTTTATCCAGTTCAATGTGCTCCCAGCTGTTGTCAAGATCCTATCATCTCTTCATCCTTTATCTGATGGACCACTAAGACCACTGTATGCTGATACATCTCAGGTAAGATTAGCTCTATCTGTACAATCATGGATCAGCAGACAGGAGACTGTAGCAATTCCTGGGAATAGGCAAAAAGCTGTTCTTGAACTTCTTTCCAGCTCTGAGACTCCCGTTCACAGAAATTGGTGCAATGGAGCTAAGTGCATTGCTAGATTTAGCAATGATTTATTACAATAATTCAACACTTCCAGATACACGTGTAGGAAGGAACTGTAGATGCTGGTTTAAGCCAAAGATAGACACAAAAAGCTGGAGTAACTCAGTGGGACAGGCAGCATCTCTGAGGAGAAGGAATGAGTGATGTTTCAGGTTAAGACCCTCCTTCCAGTTGGGGATAAGGGAAACGAGAAATGTAGACGATGAAACACATACACATTTCAGATACACATTTAGTTAAATTATATTAATTGCAGCATGAACATTGGTAATCACTTTGACCTTCACTAGAACAGGGTGCAATGATTCAGCATCTTCAATGTCCCAATTACTGTACTTTGTTTGTTAAAAAAGTATACTTTTTTTTGTCTACTTAACATTTCTTTCAGATTCTGTAGGCTTTATCTTTCAATATTTCCATAACTAAGATCCTGGAAATATCTTGCAGAAATATCTTGCAGTATGTTTTACCTCTGAAATGCTTTATTCCTTGGTTGATGGGACATTTCGAACTGCCCACTCAAAATGTACAACAGGTGAAGTTGCTTTTTCTTTGAGAAACCTGTCATTTTCTGTCTCCAATTTTGGTTTTATTACATGAGGCAGATACCTTGGCTTGGGAATTGGTAGAGAATTAGGATCAATCCACAATATTAAACTGTTATATATGGCAGCCAGTTTCACTTGATGGTCTTCCATTTCCGAACACCTCTTCATGTCCCTCTTGTACTCCCTGCAATGTTCCAGCCTCGCCAACTTAATGTGAAGAATGACACAAAAAGCTCGAGTAACTCAGCGGGACAGGCAGCATCTCTGGAGAGAAGGAATAGGTGATGTTTCGGGTTGAGACCCTTCTTCAGTCTAGTGAAGAATGTTCCTTTAATCACAGGAGTATCTCTTAGCAGCACATTTCACAGTAAACTTGGAATCCCAGCAGTAACGTTTTAACTTATATTTGGTCATTTATTGTCACGTCACATAACTCCAATGTTTTCAACTGCTTTGGTTTTCAGCTTTAGCTATGCCTTCTCAAATTCAGGTGTTGTGTTTTCTGGTCACCCAGCTGCAGATACAGCTTGGTTCATCAATGTAACATTGCTCCCAGTGTCAAAGCTTATATATCATATCTCTTCCAAACACTTTGGTGTCAACAATCAGTGATTCTATCTTTGTCGTGTCAGCTTCTATTTTATTAAACATTGTGAACTTTACCTCAGTGCTATAGTCTTCGTTTGCTTCCTTTGTATGGTAAGAATGATGGAAACTTTAACATTTTGAGTGCATTTATTTAGTTTCTTCGTTTCATTTTGATTGATCAACTTTGTGTTTACTCCTTTGAGTTCTTTTAAACCCCATACATGATATTTTACTTGCCAGAACTAGCAGTTAGGCACCATATGTTTCCCTCCACTGTGGTTTCAGCCTTTGATTACCATTTTGAAAATAATGTTCAGTTTGCTTTAGAAGAGTGTGCTTTGCTGCTTATCCCCAGTGTACATTATTACACAGACAGCCAGCCTCCTTTGACTGTCCTGCATGTTTTTACTTGTTGTTTGGGCAATTTCTCAAAGGTCAGATTCACCTCAGATAACAACTGTCTGTGAATCCGGTAATGATTGATTCAGCACACGAGACTGTCCTCAAGCATCTGAGGGAGATACCGTAATTACAGTCTTGTGATAACTTCCAGCTACAATGCTCAGCTACTGTTTTGTTAGGTTTTCCTAACTGTGAATCAGACTTAGATCTCTGAATGTGTGGGAAGGAACTGCAGATGCTGGCTTATACCAAACATAGACACAAAATGCTGGAGTAACTCAGTGGGTCAGGCAGCATCTCTGAAGAAAAGGAATAGGTGACATCTCTGGTAAAGGGTTTTGACCCGAAACATCACCTATTCCTTTTCTCCAGAGATGCTGCCTGACCCTCTGAGTTACTCCAGCATGTTATGTTAAATCTTTGAACAATTTTGATTGACTGAGCTAAAGTTATTTTTCAACAATTCTCCAAATCCTTATTTTTTTTATCATTAATAAGGATTTTTCTAGATGCAGCAGGTTTCTCATTAAACTCTATACATAAGCTCTCATCACACTAATTATAGGCTACTTTTTATCTTCTTCATTGATGTTGTTTGTGGTGAAGAAATGTAACAAAATGCAATATTCGTTCTCTATCTGTGTTGGAGCCTCAAATGTGTATGAATGAACTGCAGATGCTGGTTTAAACCAGAGATAGACACAAACTCAGCAGGACAGGCAGCATCACTGACGAGAAGGAATGGGTAGCGTTTTGGGTCAAGACCCTTCTTCAGACTGATGTCTTCAACTTAAGTCTGAAGAAGGGTCTCAACCTGAAACATCACCTGTTCCTTCTCTCCAGAGATGCTGCCTGTCCTGCTGAGTTACTCCAGCTTTTTGTGTCTATCTTTGGAGACTCAAATACAGCTACTGAGCCGATGATTGTGGCCAATTTCCTTTTCTTAATTTATTATGTTCTTGGTTAGTAAAGGCATCAAAGTTATGTGGAGAAGACAAGAGATGGGGTTGAAAGGGAAAAATAGATCAGCCATGATCGAACGATGGAGCAGACTAATTTCTGAGCTGCCAACTCTCATGCATTGAGCGTGAGACTCATGCATTTCACGAAATTCTCACGCTGATCACAGAATTTCTCACGCTTAATAAGATTTTTTTTTAAATAAATCAATAAAGTCACAAACAATTCAATTCACCCAAGGCTTGCAGATCTCCTCCACACTCACCAATGAGAATAGTTTTCTGTCGGCTGGTTTCCCGTAAAGAACGAGCAATTTGGTTGTCTTAAGCCCATCGCTCACTATTTAAAATGGCAATATAACTGCAATACTAATTATTCCATTTGACATTCATAGAACCAAAATCAGCAGGTGCTGGAAATTCAAAATAAAGCAAAAATTGTTTTAGAGGTGAGTAAAAACCATGAGGGGAATATATAAGGTATTTTTCCCGGGATACGCGATTCAAGAACTAGAGGGCATTGGTTTAAAGCAGGGGTGTCAAACTACCGGCCTGCAGCCCGCATCCAGCCCGCGAACGGATCCAATCCGGCCCGCGGGATGATTTTGGGGGGAAAAAAAGTAACTACACATTACCTTGCAGATGGCGTGATAGGTGAGACATGGCAGTGGTCCCAGCACCGACCCCTGAGGCACCGCTCACACCACCCACCTTCACCTCCGGCGGCTCTGTGTCCGTCGGCCACTCTCTCGACACCCCATAGAGTTTTAACTGACACACACTGATACACACACTGACACACACCCTCACACACTCTCTCACACACCCTCACACTTACAGGCACACACCCTCACACATATATTCTCACACACACTGATACACACACCCTCACATGCACACACCCTCACACACCCACTCACACACCAACTCACACACCCACTCACACACCCACTCACACACCCACTCACACACCCACTCACACACTCTCGCACACACTCTCACACAATTTCACACACACTCTCACACACACTGACACACTCTCACACACACACTTTCGCACATACTCTCACACACACTGACACACACTCTCACTCACCCTCACACACACCTTCATACGCACCCACACTGACACACACTCTGAAACACACTCTCACAGACACCCTCACACACATTGACACACACTCTCACGCACACTCTCACACACCCTCAAACACACCCTCACACACACTGACACTCTCACACACACTGACACTCACACACACACTGACACTCACACACACCCTCACTTCAATTACTTCAATAAACATAAGAGGCTAACTGTTTTCATTGTCTGAGCTTGATTGCGGGAAGCAGGCTAATAAAAATTAGGCCCAGTTGTGTAGCTTACATTTACAATTTGTTTCGTTAGGTCTACATTTGTGTCTGCTAATGTTCGATTTCAAATGGTTTATTAATGGAAAGGGAGCATTCATGCATGCACAACTGATCCGGCCCGAATGACGTCTCATTTTGCCCAATCCGGCCCGTAACCTAAAATGAGTTTGACACCGCTGGTTTAAAGTGAGAGAGGAACGATTTAATAGGAACCTGAGGGACAACATTTTCACACAGAGGATGATGGGCATGTGGAACGAGCTGCCAGGGGAAGTAGGCGGGTAAAATAACAGCATATTAAAGACATTTGGACAGGTACGTGGACAGGAAAGGTTTAAAGGGATATGGGGCAAATACAGATAAATGGGACTAGTTTAGATGGGGCATCTTGATCTGCATGTATGTTGGGATGAAGGGCCTGTTTCCATGTTGTAAGACTGTGACACATTGTAGAAAGGGTGCAATTGCTCTGGAGAGGATACAGGGGCGATTAATGAAGATGTTGGTTGGGCTGGAATTTGTTTTCACTTTGAAGAAAGATTTGATAACTGGGATTGTATTCTCTGCAGCAACGGAGGTGAAGAAAATACTTAGTTGAGGTGAATAATATTATGAGAATAGGACCTGTTTCGCTTAACAAAAGTGTAGGAAGGAACTACAGGTGCTGGTTTAAACTGAAGATAGACACAAAAAGCTGGAATAACTCAGCGGGACAGGCAGCATCTCTGTAGAGAAAGAATGGGTGATGTTTCTGGTTGAGACCTACAGACTGAAGAGGTTGAAAAGCAGTTATATAAATGTAAAACAATGACTGGAGATGTGTGTTATCCAACTAAGGGCAGAAATCAGAATCATGTGTTCGTCTTTATTGATGTGACATTATAATAAATATATTACAGAGAGAAAAAAACTAATGGGGTGGCGCAGCAGTAGAGTTGCTGACTTGCAGCACCACAGACCCAGATTTGATCCTGACTACGGATGCTGTCTGTACAGAATATGTACATTCTCCCTAGGACCACATGGGTTTTCTCCGGAATTCTGGTTTCTCCCACATCCGAAAGAAGTGCAGGTTCTGCACACCGCACCTCCCCCCCCCCAACACCTCCCCCCCCTCGGTCGCTATACTTCCTCGGGCTTGGTCGCTGCACTCCCTAGCAATTTCTCACTCTCAACTCTCACCCAAAGTTGGCAGCCCTGCAATTTTGACAAAAACACTATTGGAAATCTGAAATATAACCAGGAAATGCTGGAGAAAATTCAGCAGTTCAAGCAGCATCTGTGGAAAGAAAAATCGTTAGTGTTTTAGGTTGAAAACTCATCATCCGAACTTAGAGAGAGTTTTGGAATTGTTTCCAAACACAAACTATTTTCTATTTCCACAGATGCTGCTTTTCACAGCATTTTCTGTTTTTGAATCAGATTCAGATTCAGATTCAATTTTAATTGTCATTGTCAGTGTACAGTACAGAGACAACGAAATGCATTTAGCATCTCCCTGGAAGAGCGACATAGCAAATGATTTGAATAAATCATGTGAGAATCGTGTAAGCTTCATTAAGAAAGTAATCAGGCAACTGATCCATCCTACCAACAACTGGAAAGCAGTCCTGAGCTACCATCTACCTCATTGGAGAACCTCGGACTATCTTTGATCAGACTTCACTAGATATTATCTTGCACTAAACGTTATTCAAAATACAATACAATTCAATTCAATTTATTGTCATTTGGACCCCTTGAGGTCCAAACGAAATCCCCTTTATCATGTATCTGTACACGGTGGATTGCTCGATTGTAATCATGTATTGTCTTTCCTCCTGACTCATTAGCATGCAACAAATGCTTTTCACAGTACCTTAGTACACGTGACAATAAAGTAAACAGACTAATATTCATTGTGAAATCTGCCACCTGCTGGAAGCATCACTCACTCAGAGCAAGATAAAGGTTGCAGTGATGATCATGATAACCTTGTCAATGGCCCTTTAGTCTGACAGAGTCTGCCGCAAAATGTTGCCTGCCCATTTCCCTCTGCAGATACTGCCTGACCAGTTGAATTTCTCCAGCAGTTTTTCTTCGCTTTCTGTCAATGGACCTGTTTGTGTGAGGTTATTGGCAGATTGAAGTAAGGTTTTTTTTAATGCAACATGCAGTTTGCTGAAAGTTGTTATATAAGGGCGATCACTAAGGCTCTCTACTCAAAGAGAGATAATGACATTGCTAGTGATCAACATGTATATTGGTATATGGTTAATCTGTTTACTGGTCTCCCAGTCACATAATGTGGCAGTATCTGCACACATATTATCTTATAGGTGTTACGTATTGACATGTTAAAACAGAACTTCTGGCAAGCTAGTAAACATTCTGTCCTTGTGCCTTGGTACTGCCTTCTGACCACATTTCCCCATATCTCATCATCTGAATACAGTTGCTAAGTCACTGTGCTTTGCGTGTGCAATGGAGATGCTTGAACAGGAGCTACTGAGTGCAAAATTGAATGCCTGGCTATCTTCATCTCTATTAATTTTTCTGCTTATCCTGCATTACTAATACACCTACATTTCTTTGATTTAACATCGGGAGAAAAAGAAAGAACAGGGATGAGACAAGACTTTGCCTTCCATCACAGTGAGGAGGTGTTTGGAGGTTCACTGTGATGGATGTTTATGTAAATTGTGTTCATCATGTGTCTTGGTTTTTTTCTTGTTTGTAAGACTGCAGAAACGTAATATCGTTTGAACTTAGGTTCAAATGACAATAAACATTATTCTATTACAGAATGGGCAAAACAGAACAGGGGTTATGGAGAAAAGGAGTGAAAACAGAGGTGGATGATTGTGCAATGTGCAGCTTATACAAATCAGATAAGAATTTTGGATGTGGTGAAATTGGGATGTTGGAAAATAGGTATGTCAGTATTGTCATTTTCAATGGGCGTAAGCCTCACTATACTGGCAATGGATATGCCAACAATGGCCAATCAGATAAGATAATGCAATACAGGCCATTCATCCATAATTGTCTCTGAATCTAAGCCAGAATACCCTGTAAGAGTCCTTTATGTTGTTGGACGATGTGTAAATGTCAGTTTGGGGTGCAGAGAAGGTCTATGTGTGTGAGGGCGGTGAAGGACATAAATGCAAAGAATGAGACTTAATACGCAGAGATTCCTGGCAGTGGTTGACTCTTGGGCTGTGACAAATTAAACAGCATTTAAGACATTTGGTAGGACGCAGCCTTTGAAGATATGTTCCTAATCTTGCCCAAGTTTTTGCTTACAAGTTCTTGGGAATTGACATCTGGTATAGACCCCCACGGCTACCTGACCTAATTGTACTCTCTACATTTGCAAGAGATCCTTCTGTCTGCTGTGACTGGCACACATTTCTCACCTCCAAAAACCTATCTCTCGTTCTCTGTTATAATATTCTTCACTGTTGGCAAGTTCAGAGTCTCTTGAAGAATAACTGCACAAGCTGCAAGAAAAAACTCACTTTAAACGGTGCAAGATTAGTTTTAAATTGTGCAATGTGGCTTTGAATAGTAAAGATATATTACATTTTTTTTATCCCTACTTAGGAATTCAGCCTATGAATATTCCTGTAAGCATGAGTTGAGGCAGAAGTTATTACAATAAGCAATCAGCACATGTTGGCATACCGCCTGCAAATGTAATCAACTGGCATGGGTTCAGTGCAATCCCAGTGCTGCTTAGAGGGTTATCCAATCTAGCTCTCATATATTATCTGTAGATTTTAGTTGATAAAAATAAACTATGAAAGTACACAAAGGCATGCATTGAAACTTCACGAATAAGGCCTCTAGTTTCTGAAAAGATTAAAGAAATTTGCATGTCACCGAATACTCTGACAAATGTGTACAGTTGCATTGTAGAAAGAGTCCTGACAGGATATGTCATGGCCTGGTACAGCAATGCCAATGCAGAGGAATGTAAAAAGCTTTGGAGAGTGGTGGACTCATCCCAGTCCATCATGGGAACAGCCCTGTCCACACATACTGCGTTGCCTCAAGGAAGCGGCATCAACATTCATGTATCCCCATCATCTGGGTCATGCCTTCTGCTTGCTGCTACTGTTGCAGAAGCCTGAAGACTCCGCCACCAGGTTAAAAAAAATCTACTTTCCTATGAACATCAGGTTCTTGAACTGACCTGCGCTATTCTAATCCTACCTCAGTAATGGAACACCATGGAACATCCACTAGGGGCGCCGCAGTGAAGGTGCCTCTGCCTACAGTCTGTCGTTTTTTTCCATCTTTTTTTAATTTTAGATTGTCTAAACAGTTTGTTTTGGGGATTCTTTAGTCATTCTATGTGGGGGAGGGGGGGAGGGTAAGGCGGAAGCTGTTTCCTAATCACTTCCTGGTGAGGATGCGACTATTTCTCCGTGTTGCGTCCTCATCCCCCCCCCCCTCCTCGTGGCCTACCAACTGGATCGGAGCAGCCTTTCCTACCTGAGACCAGGGACCGGACCAGAGTTTCGGTAGCGGAGGCACGGCGCTGGATTCACTGCGGAGCGGGCGATACCTACCTGGATCGCCGTTTGAAGCTCCGGAGCATTGGGCCTGCAACATCGACATCGCGGGGCTGTGGTACGCGGAGCTCCCAGCACGGGCGGCGCTGATCGACATCACGGAGTCCCTGGGGCCCTTTGCCGAGGGCCGCCAGCGTGAATTTCCGCCCCGCGCGGCCTGGGGACTTCGGGAGCCGCGGACTCCGGTGGGAAGCGGCCGATTTGGAGGTCCAAGCCGCTGAGGTTGGCCTCCCGTTCCGACGTCGGAGAGCGGGCCTGAGTGGTGGGTTGCCCGTAGCGGCGACTGCGGAGGGCTCCGGAGGCCCCAACCACGGGTGAACATCAGAGGAAGATGACTGACATTGGTGCCTTCCCTCACAGTGGGAAACTTTTGATTCTGCTGTGTGGGGATGTTTTATGTTGAACTCTATCGTGTGTTGTGTTCTTTATTTTTATTGTTTGGCTGTATGATGATCATATATTTCACTGTGCCAACTGGCACATGTGACAAATAAATGTATCTTGTATCTTGGTCCACCTCTTCCACACCAATGGACTTGTTTTCGCATTGTGTTTTTTTCACTAATGTCTTGGGCTTTTTGTATAGGTGAAGAGAAAGGTGAAGAAAAAGTATTTAATTAAAGTGTACTGAGGATGTGAAACGTACAGACTGAAAAGGGGTGAGAGCTCAGAAACCCTCATCACAAAGTGCTTGATGTGTTGTAATCCATAAATCACTTAGATGAAAAGCAGGATTAGGTTGTAAAGCATTTCTTGGTCAGCATGGGCTGCATGGGCCTCTTATGCACCACAAATTTCAGCAAAACTTTGAAGAACTGTTCAAGTTCAAGTTCAAGTGAGTTTATTGTCATGTGTCCCTGTATAGGACAATGAAATTCTTGCTTTGCTTAAGCACACAGAAAATAGTAGGCATTTACTACAAAACAGATAAATGTGTCCATATACCATGATATAAATATATACACACATGAATAAATAAACTGGTAGTGCAAATAACAGAAAGTGGTTGCTAATAATCAGAGTTTTGTCCGAGCCAGGTTTAATAGCCTGATGGCTGAGGGGAAGTAGCTATTCCTGAACCTGGTTGTTGCAGTCTTCAGGCTCCTGCACCTTCTACCTGAAGGTAGCAGGGAGATGAGTGTGTGGCCAGGATGGTGTGGGTCTTTGATGATACTGCCAGCCTTTTTGAGGCAGCGACTGCGATAAATCCCCTCGATGGAAGGAAGGTCAGAGCCGATGATGGACTGGGCAGTGTTTACTACTTTTTGTAGTCTTTTCCTCTCCAGGGCGCTCAAATTGCCGAACCAAGCCACGATGCAACTGGTCAGTATGCTCTCGACTGTGCACCTGTAGAAGTTAGAGAGAGTCTTCCTTGACAATCCGACTCTCCGTAATCTTCTCAGGAAGTAGAGGCGCTGATGAGCTTTTTTGATAATTGCGTTAGTGTTCTCGGACCAGGAAAGATCTTCAGAGATGTGCACGCCCAGGAATTTGAAGTTCTTGACCCTTTCAACCATCGACCCGTTGATATAAATGGGGCTGTGGGTCCCCCTCCTACTCCTTCCAAAGTCCACAATCAGTTCCTTGGTTTTGCTGGTGTTGAGGGCCAGGTTATTGCGCTGGCACCATATGGACAGTTGCTCGATCTCTCTTCTGTACTCTGACTCATCCCCATCAGTGGTACGCCCCACAATAGTGGTGTCGTCAGCGAACTTGATGATGGAGTTCGCACTGTGGTTCGCTACGCAGTCATGGGTATAGAGTGAGTACAGCAGGGGGCTGAGCACACAGCCTTGAGGTGCTCCCGTGCTGATTGTTATTGAGGCTGACACATTTCCACCAATACGAAAAGACTGTGGTCTGTGGATGAGGAAGTCGAGGATCCAGTTCATTACCTTTTCAATGATACCTTTGGCAGAACTTAAATGATTGCAAGGTGATATGATACATTAAGATATCTTAAGTATATATTGGTGTTTTAGGAATTTTGAACAATTCTAGAAATTGGATTTCACTGCATTTTTTTCATAACACAATTAGAATGTGAATATTGTTTTGTACATATTAGGTCCAATGCTAATGATTGTGTTTGGGTTACATAGTGAACATCAGAACTGTTTTCTGGGCACTTGTAGGTGTGATTCATCTTTCATATATGACATTTTTCCTGTATCTGATAACATGGTGTGGTATACAATTACCGCATCTGAATTCACTAACAGAAATTGGCTGTTGAGGTTTGACCAATGACGTGTAATTTCCACTCACAAAACCTCTCACAACAAATCTGCAAGGTGATAAGAGTTAGAGATTCTCTATTTTTGCAGACAGCATTTTAACAGCATCTTGTACATAAGTACATAATGCAGAGATGCTGCCATCTTTGGGATGCTTCAAATGCATCACAATGATCTGTGTATTATGCACTTCAGAACAAGATGCTATGAACTTTGGCTACTTGCTGAGCCCATATCTCACAGTGACTTGGGACCAGTCAGAAGATCAAGGCCCACTGAGTCAAATTAGTGCATGGATGGTTCAGACAGGAGCGTGTCCACCCACACCTTCTGTGTTCCCTCACACCGATACCAGCATTGTACTGTGCCTACCATAGGGAGTGTTCTTAGAGGGCTTTGCCCGAGCCAGATGCTTTCCCCTATGCCGGGGTTGTATAGTAGTTATTAGAATATTTCTAAAATAGTTGTTTGGTGATTTTGTAACATGGTGGTGGGTATGTCACCACGGTTTGGGTTTTTTTGGGGCTTTTGTATCGTGTTGAAATTAAATAAATTATTTTTTGATACAAAATTAAAAAATAGGCAGTGTTCTTTAAAATCTCTCAGCTTCCAGCACTTAATGAGTTCTATAAACAGCTGCCATTGGGAATCATTTTGGGGAAAATAATTTGCAAATTATCAAAGTGAAAACCAGCTAAATGATGTTTTCAATTGTCTTTTTTATCAATGTCCTGAGATTTATACAACCCCCACTGGGAGCAAATCCTACACCCAGCAACCATTTTACACATCGTGAAATGGTGAACTTTTGTATCCAAGCATGCTTAAAGCCTGAAAACTATTTACTATGATTATGTTGTCTATGATAGATAACTATAAATCAAGTTTTATTTAAAGCCTATGTTTCATTTAAAGTCTGGCAACTTAGACCAAATAAATGGTCTTCTATTAAAGATAATTTAAACAAGATTAAATTGGCAATTGATATTAAACCTACAAGCAGGCTTAATATAGTCATCCATTTATCAGCAATAGTCCTGGTGAGAAAACATTAATGCTAATTTAAGATGGAAGAATTAGACTCTTTGTATTTCTCTTAAGTAATATCCAGGCTGTTAACCATCAGAAACAAAGCACCATTCAAGCTACCAAAGGATCATTAAAAAGGGGCACATTCAAAAACAAGCCTATTTTGGTCATCACAGAACTATCTTTCAGATCGCCATATGACTATTATCAAGACCCTGAAGGCTTCAGTGAACATTCATACTTTTGAAATAATTTTTATAGAAACGGAGGAAAAATTTGCAAATGGTAAAAGCAAAGAAAATGACCAAATGTTAAAAGGCATACAAGTAAAAGCCTGGTAGACACAAAATGCTGGAGTAACTCATTGAACAGGCAGCATCTCTGGAGAGAAGGAATGGGTGACGTTTCGGGTCGAGCCCTTCTTCAGAGGAAGTAAAAGCCTTTTTTGTCATTTGCATCAATTAAATGAAAATTAATTTCATGAGGCAAAGAAAAGCATCCCCTTCAAAATTAATCTGATTATATTAAATCATATAATTATAGAAACATAGAAAATAGGTGCAGGAGGAGGCCATTCGGCCCTTCGAACCAGCATCGTCATTCATTGTGATCATGGCTAATCGTCCCCAATCAATAACCCGTGCCTGCCTTCTCCCCTTATTTATAAGAATAATTCAATGAAATGCCAAACATTGGATGGGAGGAGGCAAATTGCAATTCTTTTGGAACCTCTGTTCCTACTTATTGTTTACTTATTATTGTATTCTTTATAATTTTATAATTTTATTCAAGACAGGGCTAGCATTTATACTGTGCCGTCCATGTCCACCACATATCACCTGCTTTAAAACCAATAAAACCCTGTTACGGTATAGGTACTCTTGGAATGTAGGAAATGAACTGCCTATATATGTACAAAAAACTAGCAAAACTATCGATAAATTGACAATAACCAGAACTTGTTTTTCACAAAATAATGATGGTTGAACATTTAGCATTGGCCAGGACACTGGGAAGAAGTTCCTTGATCTTTTTGACATGTAGTATTTAAGATTGATTTAATGTAGCATTTAGGCCAGTTGCATGGGCAGATGGGACATTACTTTAAAGATAGCAGCTCCTACAATACAGCCTTGGGGATAAATTAAACACCAGATTATCAGTCGTGCAATTTACGTTCTTGAATATTTATGGCCTCACATCACAAACTGGAAATTGTGGCTGAGAATGCAATGGAATTTAAACAAGGAACATGAAAAGTGACCACGATCATTACAATAGAGAATGCAGGGATAAAAAGTTGACGTTCATCTCTTGATTATCAATATCTGTTATTAAACCAACCCCCCAACAAACAATTGGTCTTGGAAAGGAGTCAGATGGACTTGCATACAATCTCTCGCATACAATTGGCACTAGTGATTGAGGACACATTGTTACAATGACAAATCAAAACTTAATTTGAGGAGAAATATTTCCATGAAATTAGGATAAATATTGAAAAAGACATACTTTGCAATACATAATGATGCAAAATATAACCCCATTTATAACTGGCTGGGCTGTTTATCATTAGATTAGTCATAAACTATTTTTGCTTCACTTACAGAAATTGAAACATTGAAATATAGAAAATAGGATCTAGAGTAAGCCATTTAACCCTTCTAGCCAGCTGATCTATTCAATATAATCATGGCTGGTCATCTCTTGCAACACCATATTCCTGATCTCCCCCGATGCCCCTTGATGCCTTTTACAACAATTTATTTATTTATCTCCTTAAAAATATTCAATGACTTGGTCTCTCCAGCCCTCTGCGGTAACAAATTCCACAAGTTTGCCAAAGTCCGACTGAAGAGATTTCCCTTCATCTCTGTCCTAACTTTTCCATCTCTATAATCTGAGACAATGAGCTAGAGCTATGGATTACAACACATTATTCTAGACATCCATGCCCCCACCTCCAGTCCTGTTAGAAGATTGTACATTTTGATTTGATCCCTTCTCCTTTTCAAATCAAGTATTTACCATCATATGCACAAGTACAGTGTGGTACAGATACAATGAAAATCTTACTTGTGGCAACTCATAGTTACACGGATTCAGACAGTGAAACGAAAAAGACAGCAAAAACAAGACATTGGTGCAACGACACAATCAGAAGACAAGCCCATGTAAATGCAAGAGGTGGTCTGCAATGTTGCTGACGTAGGATTAGGATCGTACAGGTTGGTTCAAGAACCTGATGGCTGTAAGAAAATAACTGTTCCTGAATTGGGTAGTGTGGGGTTTCAGCCTTTTGTTTAAAAATACTAACCCAATGGCAGCCGTGAGATGAAGCCATGGCCTGAGAAATCTTTTTGCTAACCTCTAGTGAATACGAACCTAGTCAATCTAATCTCTCTGTAAAAAGTATTCCCACCATATTTCCTGTCTTACATTTTGAAGTGTTTATGTCACATAGCATTTTGCCACATTCTTTTCCTAGTACAATCAGTTTGTCATCTTGAAACATTTGCACCCTTTTTCTTTTTACTTGCCATGAACGAATGGCAAGTAGACATAGTGGGCCAAATGGCCTAATTCTGTTCCTATGTCTTATGGTCTTATGGTTATAAACCAATGCCCTTCAGTTTTTGACTTCCCTTTCCCATCCACTTTATCTATACCCATTATGATTTTATAAACCTATTTAAGGCCACACTTCAGCCTTTTATACACCAGGAAAATAAATGCCATATCCATGGCAGCAACTCTACCACTGTAAAAGATGGCAGACTGCAGGAGTGGGCGCTGTTGTATAAGGCTGCTCTGCCTGCAGTCCGTCCTTTCACCCGTTTTTATTTTTATTTTAAGTCCTGTTTAAAAAAAAAAAGTTTCTTGGAGGTCTTCTTTTATGTGGTGGGTGGGGGGAAGGGAAGGGAGAAACTTTATTTCCTAGTCCCTACCTGGTCGGAGATGCAGCTTCCCTACCAACTGCTTCTTTGCCCCTTCCTCGCGGCCTACCATCGAGACTGGAGCGGCGTCTCCTGCCACACCGGCCAGATCCCCAGCTTCGGCGGCGGCGCAGCACTGAAACACCGTCACGGAGCGGGTGATGCCTTACCGGGTCATCGTGCGGTAAGCTCCGGAGTGCTGTTACCGCAAACTTCAACATCGAGGAGCTGAGGTCTACGGAGCGTCCAGCCACAGGCGGCGCTGGATATAAAACACCGCGGAGCCTGGGATCTCTCGCCGAGATCACCAGAGTCGGAGCTCTGACCAGCTTGGCCTGTGGACTTCAAGAGCCGTGGTCTCCGGGGAGTGAGCGGCCATTCCAGACACTCCAAGCCGCTGAGGAGTGATTCCCCTGATGCCGGAGCTCCATCATCCAGCAAGAGGGCCTGAAAACATTGGACTGGCTGCGGAGGCCACAAATAGGCCCCGACCTCGGGTGATCACAGAAGAAGAGGACTGAACTTTCCAGTGCCTTTCACCACAGTGGAAATTTTTGATTCTGCTGTGGGGGATGTTCATTGTTAAATTCTATAATGTGTTGTGTCATTTTTATTTATTTTTTATTTTTCTATGGATGTACGGAAACCTAATTATTTCTTCTATGTAAAGCATATGTTATATAAATAAAATGTACTTACTACTTACTTACTATCGATTCTCTCCTTATAACTGAAGTCTTCCGGTCCCAGTGATATCTGTGTGAATCTTTTTTGGACCCTTTCGAGCTTAATGATATCCTTCTGGTGACCAAAAATGTATGCAATACTCCAAGTGTGATCTCACCAATGACCGTTACAGTTGTAACAAGATATCCCAAATCCTGTACACAGTGTCCTTACTGATGAAGGCAAGCATGCCAAGTGTCATCTTCACCACCCTGTCTACCAGCTTTGACACTTTCATGGAACTGTATACCTGCACCCCTAAGACTCTTTGTACTACAACATTTCCCAAGGCCCTGCCTGGAACATGCATAATGATTTGCACAAAAGTGCTCTGAATCAAATTTCAAGCGAGTCGTTTCCTTGAAAACAAGAACAAAGCCTTTACTATTTTGTTTTCGCATGTTGGGTGACACGATATTCGAACAATATGCAGACTATCTTTTACTGGCATCAGACAACCCATGACCATTCTATTTACAACACATCTTGGGACTTGACGGTATTTTAGGTGGAAGAGAATGAATGGATGTGATAAGGTTATAAATGACAGACTTCACTTCCAGTGCACCAGCATGAAAACATGTATTTGTTTTTCTTTCAACAATGCATGCATAAAATTGGTGATTTCTGGAACGAAACTAATTGTGACAATTGTTATTCAACTATGGACTTCCAATCATGAACTGTGCTTGCTAATGAGTAATTTGCATGTCAGAAGTGATTTCTGTGTCAAGTCAAATAATAATATTTTTCTGAAAAGCTAGGTCACTTTATGCTGTTTGGCCATTTGCGTACATCATTCTGCACCTTGAGAAGATCCCAAACCAGAACTCTGAATCCTTCTCATTTAGGTCGTCTTAGGGGTTCACTGTAGCTATGTTACAATACTTACCTTCAGCGGCGCTGAAGTTCTGACACTGGCCGTGTGCGCGACTTTGGCGTCTTTGACGGGGGGGGGGGATTAAAATGCCGTTTCTTCCTGCCTGTCGGAGTCGAAATTCCTCAGGCTGTTATGCTGCTGAAGAATAATCAATCCGACTAGCGTTCTCGTAAGTTTTTTTAATAAATCGCAGGACAATTTAATCCCTGGAGTAAAATAAAAAGCTACTTCTAACACCGTCAACGCCGACAACGGGACGGATCTCACGTAGGGGACAAAACATAAGGTAAGTTGTTTATTTTACATATTAACTTGCTTCTTAGGATGACTTTAATCAAAATTTCCTTGGCTAAAATGTGATTTTGGTCCCATACGAACCACAGTGTTTTTCCTGCCGATATGGGGTTCAAATTCACTGCAACCGCAACATTCCAATCGATCGCGTTCCACAAAAACCCACTCACAAGATGATTAAAATGCCCATGAATTTATGGGAATTAAACATTAAATTCCTTCCATTTGGCCTATAAATTCATGACAATGAGATTTAAAAATCATGTTATATTGTGAATTCTTGTGTGAATGTTATTTGGACACTTAGGCTATTTAAAAATGTTAACCTTTTCTTAATAAATGGATAGACGTTTAGATTTAGTAATTGAGTTTTGTAATTAGCTACAATTATGTAACTAACTAATTATATGCTTTAAACTTCAGGTCATCCAAGTAAGATTGTTTCATATTTATTTCAGAATGCTTCAATCTATAATAACTGAAATTTTAATTCAGTTCTCTTAATTTTTAAGAAAGTTATGGGCTTTTGACTCCTCGATCACAGCTTTTGAGTTAAGTCAATAGAAAAGCAATAGGGAACAGGATGCTAATTTCAGAGTATGAAAATGGCCATAACTGTTTTAATACTGAAGATATGAAAGTGAATGAGGTGTCAAATTAAACCTCTTTATATGCTTTATCTGATGGGATAAATTGCAGACTTGATTTTTATAATCTCAAAATTTTATAACATTGCTATTCACAGTCCTCCAGTATTTCCCACACCATGATACTGAACTCCCCCAACCTCCTGATAATCTCTCCCACTCCCTGAACACCCTTTACTGTTCAAGGACCATATCCTGATTATCCTTAACAATTTTCCAGGCAATTGTGCACCCAATCTGATTCCTGACAAATAACCTGATTATGGCCCCATGTCCTGCATATGGACTCATGACCCCAAATCCCTAACTGGGGCCGTAATCCATGGACCTAGCTCTGGTCTTGATGTTGCTTGAAACTCCCTTTATGGTCTATCACATAGACATAGAAACATAGAAAATAGGTGCAGGAGTAGGCCATTCGGCCCTTCCAGCCTGCACCGCCATTCAATATGATCATGGCTGATCATCCAACTCAGTATCCTGTACCTGCCTTCTCTCCATACCACCTGATCCCTTTAGCCACTAGGGCCACATCTAACTCCCTCTTAAATATAGCCAATGAACTGGCCTCAACTACCTTCTGTGGCAGAGAATTCCACAGATTCACCACTCTCTGTTTGAAAAAAATGTTTTTCTCATTTCGGTCCTAAAAGACTGCCCCCTTATCCTTAAACTGTGACCTGTATATAAGGGCCCTATAACCCCCACAATTAAAATGTGGATTATGGAAATGTCAGAGACCCTACATTTGGAAAGAATTAGACTTGTCTTAATGGACAAACAAGAACCTTTTGTCAGAATATGGTCTCCATTCATTGACTATTTGAAGGGGTAGATTGGTCCAGCACGGGAACCTAACTGAAGCTTGAACTCAGGATTAGATGAAAAGTAATTCTTTATAATTTACGAACCTATCTCCAATGATGTATTATTAGTAAATTATTCCATTCTTCTTTATCATGCCTTTATTTTTCTTTCTCTCTTACTCTCTATCTATTAAAAAAAAAACTAGAAGCAGAATCAATACACAACTGATAATATTATTAATGTACGACTGATATACATGAAATGTTTTTGTTATGAAATGTGCATGCTTCTAATAAAAATATATTAAAAAATTAAAAAAATTAAAATAAACTGTGACCCTGTGTTCTGGACTTCCCCAACATCGGGAACAATCTTCCTGCATCTAGCCTGTCCAACCCCTTAGGAATGTTGTAAGTTTCTATAAGATCCCCCCTCAATCACAATAGAGACATCAGCTGGTAATAAGATGTATATGATCAAATCTCTGAGCAGGACATGAAGTTGCAGCCTTTAAACTCACAGAAAAAAAAGTAGCACCAAATGAGCCAACTGATGCTACCATTGTATTAGGTTCCTACATACCACCAGAGATCGTCTTCTTCTTAGGCCCCTTCTTCGGTCATGGCTGACCATGGGTGTCTCCAGGGTGCTATTCTCTATATGCAGGACACCTGTGCGTGACTTTGTTTAATGTGGGGAGAATGGTGCACAGACAGATACCCCATGGTCATTGACAGATCTGGGTCAGGGTCCAGAAGCATGGAGTCCAAAACAACCGGAGACCCCTTTCTGCTGCACCCTTCATCCGCCTTCCCAGCCGTTGTGACGCTCCTCTAAGGTCAGTCATCATCCTCCGCCTGTTCCACCTTTGAGGTCTTGGTTGAATTGCTCTTTGTCAGTGAGCTCCTCCTCCACCTTACCGCCATGGGTGGCCCTACCAGGAGCATAGCTCCAGACGGCATTGCTCTCAGGATCTCAGATCCACACAAGCTTCTCCACCACAACAAGGTGGTAATCCACAGAGATGACGCTTTGCCAATATGTGGGTTGAAACCCCATTTCAGGGTTAAATAGTCACAACAGGAAGACATCTATCTGTCCTTTTGATTATTGAATTGCAGTGAAAAGCTTAATAGATACAAATGGTATGGTTGCTATTGGATGTGGGGATGTGCAGCAGTGAGGATCATTATATATGCCCGAGGTGGTTTTATATTTTTGTGGCAATGTTAACAAGACGGCTTTAAGACAGCGGTATGTATATTCAGTAGATCCATTGCTCAGATACAAATGGTATGTTGTGCAGTGTGGAAGCCTGAGCAGGCATTTATCTCACTGCTAAATTCAGAAGGCTCATTTTTAGGCAACCTGGCCACACATCTAAACCATTTAAAGAAAGACTAATACCAGTTGAAAGAATACTCGATAAAGCTTACTCTGGTTAAGCACACAAATAGGCAACCTGATCTATTCCATGCTGCCAACAGAAAATGGCAAGTTTATCAGACATGTTTAGCAATCTATGTAATGAGTCAATGTTGCAGGAGCACTTTCACCGAGTCCTCACTACTGCGGCTGGCTCCTTCAGCACCCAACGCAGCCCATCATGCTGGAACCTGCCAGCCTTCTGAAATTCCCCTTTGGGCAGAGAATTGACTGGAGGGCATATCCCACATCCAACAGCAACCACTCCCATTGCATCGATATAGCTGTTTAGTGCAGTCAAATAAACAAAAGAACAAAATGAATGCCTTTCTACTGTGACACTTACATAATCTTTAATGAGCTCGAAATCGCTTCATAATGCATGAATGGAGCCAGGATGTTTAGGCACGAAAAAACTCTGAAACAGGCAAGCAAAAAGGCATAATAAAATTGCAAAAAAGGCACGACAAAGGCATTTATTGTCAAAAAAAGGCATAAAAAGGCATGTATTTCCACCAAAATATGGTTAAAAATGATAATCTATAGGTATACTACATTAAATGACCAAAGTTGCCTGGTTGCACATAATTACTAGCATTTTCTTTTCAAATTATGACGCCTGTCAGACAGAATATACGTGTTGTGAAAAACTTCTTTCTACCCAGCTGAGGTCACTGGTGCATACCCAAAACAAGCTACAGACTCTATATTCATGTCAATATCTTGTGCATTACAACTACCTTTGAGAACTTTAGCTATGTTTTGTATTTCTTCAAGATCTTACCTAAAATAACGAATGTTTCGCCACGTTTTATGGAAGTTATAGAAGACTTAATTAAGACATTTATCATAGCCAGCTATTTTATGTCAGCTATTTTATGTAATCACCTTATTGTACTCAGACTCACGTGATTGTTAGTTTTGCAGCACTTAACATTTATCTAGTAATCTAGTAATCTAGTAATCTAGTAATGTGTGTGTCCTTGGGCAAGACACTTCACCCACCTTTGCCTGTGTGTGTGAATGTAATTATGTGAAGCACTTTGGGGTCAATGCAAGTTGACTAAAAATGTGCTATATAAATAAAGAAATTTAATTTAATTTAATTTAATCAAGGCGCTAAACAAGTTACTTATTTTTACTTACTTTTACTTTTGTGTAGTGTATCTGTATTCTTAATAAATACATTTGTATCTTTGTGTGTAAACATATAAACCAATATGTAACAATGTAATATGGTGTGTGTAGCCTTGACTTTAATTAGCTTTAACTGAAACATAATGGTGGCAGGACAAAGCTGGGACATTAGAAGTTAATTTTAAGGGTGGCGAGTGAGGGACGAGATATGGACGGGAAGTGTAAAGTTTAATAAGATTTAACCAAGGCTGGGATTTAATGGTGGCGAGACAGAAAATATTAGAATCGAAGATAGATTGATGCGAAAGGAGTACAGCAAGCGAGATAAAGAAGCAGAGATAGGGCTAAAGAACTGAAATAAAAGCTGCTTGTTTCTGTGAATCGAAGAGCAATTAGAGAACGGACAGATGCTGTCATCTCTGAATGTTCCAGCTGGTGTTTGCAAATAAAGGCTTTCGTCTTCTTGAAAAATTCTCCGTGTCTGTGTCATCTTATCCAACTTTAAGTCTCTAAACCACGACAGTTTCAGAAGGGAAGTGATAGCTTGTGGGATGTTTGTAAAATTGGAAGCAATAAATACAAGATTGCGGTGGAGGTTACTTTTTCTGCATGATGTCACTGACAATCCTGACTGCAGCAGATTCGTCTTCAAAACAGTTGACGATTTATTTTATCTTTTCCAAATTTGCAGCATAGTAGATTACAGCAGAGAGCCATGTATCCCACCTATTCAAAAGGGTCTGAGGCGGTAGCGGAATCTCGGGTGCCTCTGGAAACAATCTACGTATGTGCTTGGCAATTCTATGAAATCCTTGAGCTAAGCATATCAAATGCAACATTTTGGGGAATAAAACTTTAAGAGCATGAGCAGCTTTTTTTCATGTACGGGGCTGCATCAGTCACAAACAGAAGAACATTCTTACGTTTTACACCTTCTGGCCAAAGTACAACAAGTGAAGATGTAAACAACTGAGCAATAGTTGAGCTGTTTGACTTCTCCAATACTTCCGATGTCAACAAATACTCCTTTGATGGTTCTTGGTTTTGGTTTCTTGGTCCTCCAAAATATTCCAAATGGAATTTAAACTGGAGGTGGTGAAGGGAGGGCTTAAGCCAGAAAGGGTTATTGGGAAGAAAGAGCTACTTTAAATTTAGTTGCATCTGGTTGGGTAACTATAGTTGGGTGGAGATTATTCCATGCTTTAATTGTGCGGGGGAAGAACAAATTGCTGTATACATCTGTCTTTGTAGCAGGGATCACAAATTGGATCGAATGCCCTCGTCTGCTCCTAATTGGTTTGGGTTTGGTGTACGTCTTGTAGTCTATATCGAGCTGAACATTTAACATTTTGCAAAAACAGGTCAAACGGTGAGCTTCACGTCTGTCTTGGAGAGGGTTCCACCCCAGAGAATTCAGAAGTTTGGTGACACTCGCTTCTCTCTCATAGGTGTTAGTAACAAATCGAGCTGCCTGTTTTTGGACACGTTCGATGGAAGAATTTTTTTTATTTGTGTATGGGTCCCATGCTGCAACTGCGTAGTCCAAATGAGGTCTAACGAGGGTGAAGTATAGCTTCTCCTTGACAGAAGTTGAACAATGATGAAAGTTGCGCCTCAGAAAGTTTAGGACACCTGTTGCTTTCACCGTTGCATGATGAGTCTGACCATTCCAACGCAGATCATTCTGCAATTTGATGCCAAGATACTTGGTTTGTTTGGATTCTTCAAGGGTGGTACCAAGTATATTGTAAGATGTTTCGCCTGGATTCCTCTTTCTGGTGACATGCATAGTTTCACATTTGGAAGGGTTGAACTGCATGCCCCATTGTTGTGACCACTCAACCATAGTATCGAGATCCTTTTGGAGAGCATCTTCATCATCAGCTGACTTAATTGGACGGTACAGCCTGCCTCCAGTGTACCGATGACCACATTGGCAACATATCTCCCCACAACATCAGTTGTCTCATCTAGTGAGATCCATATTTGTTGCATACAACTTCATCTTTAATTTTCTGCACACCAATTTTGATTTTTCCATAATGATGACTCACTTGGTATATGTTCCTCTGTGTATTTCTCTAAAAAACCTCCGAGAGATTTGTTTTCCAATTTCCACAGTGGAATACCAGCATCAATGAATGCCTTGCACAGATCACTCAAAAACTCAGATTTGCGACTGGAGCCAGCAGTAAATATAGTGAGGGGACAAGCTTGGGTAATTCGCTTGGGCGGTCTACACCCCAGCGGTATCAAGATTGACTTCTCTAATTTTAGATAGCCCTTGACTTCTCCCTCCTCCCCCTTCCCAGCTCTCCTTCTAGTCCTACTGTCTCCGCCTCTTCCTTTCTTTTTCCCGCCCCCCCCACCCATCTTTTCCCGCCCAGTCTGAAAAAGGGTCTCGACCCGAAACATCATCTGTTCCTTCTCTCCATACATACTGCCTCACCCGCTGAGTTTCTCCAGCATTTTTTGTCTTCCTTTGATTTTATCCAGCATCTGAAGTTCTTTCTTAAATAGATCTTGGAAAAGACTGAACCTGCGGGCAACGGCACGAATGAATGAACGACCGATGGTGGCGCCCCCAGTTTCGCCCCGGTGGTGGAAATTTTCTTGTTAGTTATACTATGATAACACGTTAATAATAACTTATTAATATTAACGTGTTAACATAGAAAACGTCATTGTAATCATGGTACAAGTAGAGAAAATAGCATGACCGTTTAGCAAAACGGCAAAAAAATCCTGGTGAAATCATCAAAAAGGCATGAAAAGGCACATGGCATTTATGGCAAAATCCTCATGACGTATTGCTAAAGCATTGATGCAATGCAACTGGCTCAGGTGGTACCCTTTCCTTGTTTGAGGCGTACCATGGCCCTATCCCCGAACTCTACCTCCTCTAAATTGACAACTGCATTAGTGCTACCTCCTGCACCCTCACACAGCTCACAGACTTCATCCATTTCACCACTAACTTCCATCTGGCACTCAAATACACCTGGATCATTTCCGACATTTCCCTACCATTTCTTGACCTCACTATCTCCATCGCAGGAGATAGACTACTGACCGACATCCACTATAAACCCACTGACTCCCATGGCTATCTGGACTACACTTCTTCCCACCCTGCTTCCTGTAAGGACTCCATCCCCTACTCCCAATTCCTCCGTCAAAGCCGCATCTGCACCCAGGATGAGGCGTTGCACATCAGGGCCTCGGAGATGTCCTCATTTTTCAGGGAACGGGGTTTCCCCTCTTCTACCATAGATGAGGCTTTCACAAGGGTCTCTTCTATACCCCGTGACTCTGCTCTCACTCTTCATCCCCTCACTCGTCCCCCTTGTCCTCACCTTCCACCCTACCAGCCGTCACATACAACAAATAATCCTCCGACAATTTTGCCACCTCCAACGTGATCCCACCCTGACCACATCTTCACATCTCCTCCCTTGTCTGTTTTCCACAGAGACCGCTCCCTCCATAACTCCCTGGTCAATTCGTCCCTTCCCACCCATACCACCCCCTCTCCGGGCACTTTCCCTTGCAACCCGCAGGAAATGCTACACATGTTGCTTTACCTCCCCCCTTGACTCCATTCAAGAACCCAAGCAGTCGTTCCAGGTGTGGCAGAGGTTCACCTGCACCTCCTCCAACCTCATCTATTGCATCTGCTGCTCTAGATGTCAGCTGCTCTACATCAGTGAGACCAAGCAGTGAGACAAACCACATCCACTCGGTTTGCAATAACCAACCTGATCTCCCAGTGGCTCAGCACTTCAACTCCCCCTCCCATTCCAAATCAGGCCTTTCTGTCCTGGGCCTCCTCCATTGCCAGAGTGAGGACCACCGTAAATTGGAGGAGCAACACCTCATATTTTGCTTGGGCAGTTTGCACCCCAGCGATATGAACATTGACTTCTCTAATTTCAGGCAGTCCCCTGCTTTCTCCTCCCCTTCTCAGCTCTCCCTCAGCCCACTGGCTCCGCCTCTTCCTTTCTTCTTCCCACTACCCCTATCCTCACATCAGTCTGAAGAAGGGTTTCGACCCGAAACGTTGCCTATTTCCTTCGCTCCATAGATGCTGCCTCACTTGCTGAGTTTCTCCAGCATTTCTGTCTACCCTTTTTGTCATGGTGGCTGCTAATTCATGTCCATCTCCGGAAGCTGGACATAGAAATCCAGGATGACCTATAATGCAGTTCTAAGAACGTGTTACACTGTTGGTTCTGCTCCCTTTTAGTAGAAATACTAAGTTGAGGATCTAAGGTAAATTTAAAAGCTACAAATTTGATGAAGAGCAGGGATCTCATCTTCATTATCTTGGTAGCTAGACAAAATGCTGGAGAAATTCAGAAGGTGAGGCAACATCTATGGAGTGAAGGAATAGGTGACGTTTTGGGTCGAGACCCTTCCTCAGACTGATGTGGCAGTGGGGGGGAGGGGGCGGTAAGAAGCTAAATATCCACCAATATCTTGGTGGATATTTAGCTCAGAGTCTGTTTGCTATTAACATGACCCCTGATACCACACACGAACATTATTAAACAAAAATAAACCATGGGCTACAGAAATAGATATTAACTCAGTATTCAAAAGGCATACCAGAGATGAAGGGCAAGAAGCTGAAATATAGTGTGTATGGAGCTGCCAGAGGTGTTTATGGAGGGAATTGCAATGTTTTTGGTTTTTGCAAATCAAAGTATAGCCATTGTTGGCTGTAATTAAAGTAACAACATATAGGGTTGGAGTATGGAGATCTAGAAGGGTTGTAGGGCTGGAGAGAGTCATTGGAATTGGAAGATACAGAAGGTCATGAAAGGATTTGAAAATGAGGATTAAAATGTTATAACTGGGGCAATTCCATTAGAGCAATTAATGCCAGTCAGCAAGGAGAAGGTAAGTGAATAAAACTTGGTATGACTTACGATATGGACAGCAGAGTTTTCTATGTGTTTAAACATACAGGTCTGGCCAGGAAAACATGGCAGAAGAAATAACCAAAACGTTTGACGAGGGCAAAGTCATAGACATTGTCCTTACAGTCTTCAGCAAAGCATTTGAGAAAGTACCCCATGGTAGGCTGTTCTGGAAGGTTAGATCACATGGGATGCAAGAAGAGCTAGAAGACTGGATAGAGAATTGTTTCCATGGATGGAAGCAGCAGGTGATGGCAGAAAGTGTTTTTTCAGACTGGAGACCTTTTGCACAGAATTTTTTATGCTTAGCTATAATGATTTAAAATAAACTTCAATCCAAGTCTCAATCAATAAATGAAATAGATTGCAGGTTTGCCAAACAGCATTTCTTGTAACCATGTAGCTCTGTGAGAAACATATCGTGCCAGTTAAGATACTGTGAAACTGTGGCACTGTAGGTTCATCAGCTTCTGTGTGTAACCACATTAAATGGCTCCATGATAATCCCGTTTCTAATAATTACGCATCCTTGATTTTCTTTCCTTTATAATTAGCAAACACATCTCAGCTGCCAAGGTCCCAAGCTTTGGAATCCCCGCCCTAAAACCACTTCAACGTTCTGCCTTTCTTTATGCTTTAAGGTAGTCCTTAAAGAGTCACTCTTGACAAGGTTTACTCATTTGTCCTAATGTGACTGGGTGTCAACTTATGTTTCATAATTTCCACCTGTATCATCTTAGGATATTACGGAGTCACAGAACATGAGAAAGCCCCTTTGGGCCATCAAATCCATGCTATCCATCAAGCATCCATTTACACTAATCCCACACTGATCCCATGTTATCTGACTGCTTTCCCAGCTACTCCCCCAGATTCTACCCTTTATCAGCATCGAAAGGGCGATTTACAGTGGCTAATTAACCTACCAACTGTCACTTATATCATAGGCGTCTAAAGGCACGAGATAAAATACAAAGTATTATTATCATTTTACAGCTTGGTGTCAAATTGTGCTTGATCCAGTGAGGCTGATTAACACATGTCAGCACAATAACGATGTAATGTAAATACAAGTTGTTATTATTGTTGTTACACTTATGGTAATTTAACAATTAATTTAAGTTGCTGTAATTGCAAAAAAGGAAGTCGTTGGTGCATGATGACATTTGCTGCGGAATGCTGCTCAGTTGAACCTACCAGCAAATGTATCAAGCATTGTTGACCTTCTGAAAAACAAATGGTTTCAGTATTTTGGTTTTACTTTCTTTGAACATGAGATCATACTCCTTTAAAGAGACACCTTAGATTTGTAATTCATTCTCGGTGATTCGACTGAAAATGCATACATACAGCCAGCAGTACCTAAAACTCAACATTAGAAATTTGGCCTCATTGATTTCAATAGAGCCATATTTCAGAAATTAATTCATGCACCCATTGCATAAATCACAGTGAACCACTTTCTGCCATAGTGAAGCATATTCTCCTCTTTGCCGGTCAAATTGTATGGTCTACAATCACCAAGATGATTTGTTGGTGGGCAAACTGTTCTCGGTCTTCATTAATATTACTCCAAAGCTAGAACATAGAATTGTACATCAAATGTGGCGACCATTTGGCAGCACTTGAAAGAGCTATCTAATTACATATGAGCTGGTAAGCAATAAGTAACCATGGTGATACATTCACTGTACAGCCTTGTTGTGGTAAAAAGCACCATCATCCTGTCCTAACTGTAAATGAGTAGAATTAAGTGGCATCCTTTGCCCAACCATCCTATTTTGTTATTTTAGAGTCATAGCACAATAGTGATAACACACCATAGAAGCAGGCTTTTCAGCCCAATTCATCCGTGTCAACCAGGAAACCTATCTATATTAATCCCATTTATTCTCATTGTGCTTGTAACCTTCTACTTATTTTGTATTCATCTACCTATCCAAATTCCTATTAAACACCGTAATTGTACCTGCTTCAGCCACTCCATCAGGCAACTTGTTCCATATTGAGACAAACTTACCCCTTATCTAAATTTCTCCCTTTAAATTTCTCCCTTCTTATATCAAACCTGCGCCCTACAGTTGTAGTCTCCCGCCCTAGATAAAAGACCGTGTACCCTATCTATGCCCCTCATAACGTTATAAACCCCTAAAAGTAATCCCTCAGTCAATTACGTTCTAGTGAGAGTTTCCAAGAGAAATTTAGACTAAAATAGTGAGAACGCTGAAAAAAACGTTTCGTGAAGTTTGCTGCATCCGAAGGTTATAAAACAGACGCATAAATTATTTTTTATTCAGAGATTAACCACAGTTTGCTATTTGTTTAGACATCTTGTTGGCTTTGATGAATTACTGATGAAAGAGAAGGATACAACTCAGTTATTTAATCGTTGTAGGTTACAATGACATTGTTCATTATGAGTATTACTTATGGATTTCACTGTTGCCAATTAATTCTAGTAGGTTATATCTAGTTAGTTTTTTTACATCATGATTCAGAAGATGATGTTTTAGTTCTTTCGTACACATGATGTTTTAATTATTAGGTATGATTTGTCAGGAGAACCTGACCATTGCTCTGTATGATGAGTAATAGTGAGGAGAAAGCATCAGAAATATACCACTTATGAAACACTGGAAGCATGGAAGCATAATTGTTCTAGTTTGTTAATTGATCTACTGTTTATAACCTTAATCAAGGAACAGAACAGGGTGGCCCAATGGCGTAGCGATAGAGCTGCTGCCTTACAGTGCCAGAGAACTGGCTGCTGTCTGTACAGAGTTTGTACATTCTCCCTGTGATCGCGTAGGTTTTCTCTGGGTGGTCTGGTTTCCTTTCACATTCCAAAGACATACAGGTTGGTAGGCCAATTGGCTTCGGTAAAATTGTGAATTGTCCCTAGTGTGTAGGATAGTGTTAGTGTACTGGGTGATCACTGGTCGGCACGGACTCGGTGGGCCGAAGGGTCTATTTCCGCACTGGATCTCTAAACTCTAAAGTCTAAAGTAAAGAACAGAATAGTGGGAACCCATTGGTTGCAAACCAGATCTGTAATGGGGGATGTGGAATACTCTTTAATTAATATTGATGCCGAGCTTGTTACACTGGGAGTGAATGGCAATGTGGGAGCAGTCTACGGCAGCCAGTACTGGGGAGCCAAGTTTTCACCTTGCCAGAGATGAGATGCTTGCACAAGCCCTTTTGCAGCTGGATCCTCAGTGATATGCAGGATGTTGCCCACCTCATCAACTGTGGCTTGGAAGGAGTCTATCAATAGAAAATGTGATTATAACAGCCACAGACTGTGTAGTCCAGTAAGTAAGTAAGTAAGTAAGTAAGTAAGTAAGTAAGTAAGTAAGTAAGTAAGTAAGTAAGTAAGTAAGTAAGTAAGTAAGTGAGTGAGTGAGTGAGTGAGTGAGTGAGTGAGTGAGTGAGTGAGTGAGTGAGTGAGTGAGTGAGTGAGTGAGTGAGTGAGTGAGTGAGTGAGTGAGTGAGTGAGTGAGTGAGTGAGTGAGTAAGTGAGTAAGTAAGTAAGTAAGTAAGTAAGTAAGTAAGTGAGTAAGTGAGTAAGTGAGTAAGTGAGTAAGTGAGTGAGTGAGTGAGTGAGTGAGTGAGTGAGTGAGTGAGTGAGTGAGTGAGTGAGTGAGTGAGTGAGTGAGTGAGTGAGTAAGTGAGTATGTAAGTAAGTAAGTAAGTAAGTAAGTAAGTAAGTAAGTAAGTAAGTAAGTAAGTAAGTAAGTAAGTAAGTAAGTAAGTAAGTAAGTAAGTAAGTAAGTAAGTAAGTAAGTACGTTTATTGGCCAAGTATTCACATACAAGGAATTTGCCTTGGTGCTCCACCCACAAGTGACAACATGACATACAGTGACAGTTACGAATGACTCAGAAAACACTAAACATTAATAATAATAATAATAATAAGACTATAATGATAAAACACCATTGATCAAGCAAGTGAACAAACAAAATAACAGATCAAATGGAGGCTACTGGTTTTTGGCTGTTGAGTAGAGCAACTACTCGTGAATAAAAACAGTTTTTATGTCTGGCTGTGGCAGCTTTCACAGTCTGGAGTCGTCTTCCAGAGGGAAGTGATTCAAAGAGTTTGTGGCCAGGGTGAGAGGGGTCAGAGATGATCTTGCCCGCTCGCTTCCTGGCCCTTGCAGTGTACAGTTCATCAATGGAGGGAAGGTTGCAGCCAATAATCTTCTCTGCTGATCGGACAATTCGCTGCAGCCTCCGGGTGTCTTGCTTGGTGGCTAAGCCAAACCAGACATGATGGAGAAGGTGAGAACAGACTCTACGATGGTCGTGTAGAATTGGACCATCATTGCCTGTGGCAGATTGTGCTTCCTCAGCTGCCGCAGAAAATACATCCTCTGTTGTGCCTTTTTGACTGTGGAGTCGATGGTAGCCCCCCACTTAAGATCTTGGAGATGATGATTCCCAGGAACTTAAAAGACTGGAACTTGGGCAAGATGGCTGCACGACCGGAGTTTGCAGCGACCTCTCCCAGTGAAAGTTCAGTGTTTTCGCGGTTTTTTGGAACGAGTGGTGTGTATGAAGAGTGTGTGTCGGAGGAGAGTGTGTATGTGCGTAAGTACGAGCGGCAGGTCCTTTTAAAAATCGGCAACAAGGCTTCTTGTTGCAACATTACCTTGCGGAGCGTCCCGGTGGAGCTGAGACTTCTGCGTCGCGCAGGCCCACGGAGGCGCGCAGGCCCATGGAGAACCGCGGCTGCACCCGCACCTGGAACAACGCTGGTGGGAAAACAACGCAAGCGGTGTAGCAGGGGGCAGAAGCGGGGGAAGCGCGCAGGAGCCTACGCTAGGCTAAACGCGAACCCTCACAAACCGGCAGTGCCTACAGTCATGTTGGCAAATGTCCGCTCCCTCGACAACAAGATGGACTACCTCAGTGCGTGGAGAGCCTCCCAACGAAGCATGAAGAACTGCTGTGTCTACGTCCTAACGGAGACCTGGCTGAATCAGAACATCACAGACGCTGCGATCCAGTTGGAGGGACTTATGCTATACAGAGCTGATAGAGTAGCTTCGCTAGCTGGTAAGGCAAGAGGAGGGGGACTGGCTGTGTAAGTGAACAGATCATGGTGCCAGGATGCTGTGGTGATTTCCACTTACTGCTCACCCCATGTAGAGCTAATGACTGTGAAATGCCGACCCTTCTACTTACCCAGGGAGCTAACGGCAGTCTTCATAACGGCCGTCTATGTACCACCGAGCGCGGACGTGAAGAATGCTATGACAGAGCTCTACAACAACATCAGTGAGCAGCAGAGGGAACATCCAGATGCTTTCTTCATGGCAGCTGGGGATTTCAACCAGGCAAGTCTTACATCTGTTCTGCCTAAATTCTACCAGCATGTGAACATTGCAACCAGGGGAAAGAACAAACTAGATCTGGTGTACACCAACATTAAAGATGCATATAAAGCAGCCCCCCTCCCCCATATCGGCAACTCTGACCGCCTAGCGGTTATGCTCACACCTGCATACAGACCCAGGGTGAAACAGGACAGGCCAACGGTCAAAGAAGTCAGAACATGGCCACAGGGAGCTACCGCAACACTACAAGACTGTTTCGAAACCACACAGTGGGCCATTTTCAGAGAGGCAGCAACAGATGACAGTGGCATCAACCTCCAAGAATATACAGAATCCGTCATCGGATACATCAATAAATGCATTGATGATGTAACGGTGGTCAAAACCGTCAGGAGGCGTGCCAATCAGAAACCTTGGCTAACTGGGGAAGTGTGTTCCCTACTGAGAATCCGGAATGCTGCATTCAAATCTGGGGACAACGCAGCATACAAACTGGCAAGGAGTAACCTATCCGGGGGGATCAGGGAAGCGAAGAGGCTGTATGGGCAAAAACTTAATAGCCACTTCGAAAATGACAAAGACACACGTCGCTTGTGGCAGGGATTTCATACCATCACTGACTACAAGCCCCCCCCCCCCCCCCCCCCCCCCCCGCTGTGGATATGCCAAAACGACCCCTCTCTACCAGATGAACTGAACGAGTTCTACACACGGTTTGAGGTTAAAAACAGCACCCAGACACGTGCACTACTGCCATCTCCCAGTGACCAGTCGCTCAGGCTGTCCGCAGCCGGAGTTAAAAAGGCCTTTGCCAGCATCAATCCACGCAAAGCTGCAGGGCCGGACAACATTCCTGGATGCGTTTTAAGAGACTGCGCCGAGCAACTGAAAGATGTCTTCACAGACATTTTTAACATCTCACTCAGCCAGGCAGTAGTGCCCAACTGTCTTAAGAGTGCCACCATCGTCCCTGTCCCGAAGAAACCAAATCCAGCCTGCCATAATGACTTTCGACCAGTGGCTCTAACACCCATAGCAATGAAGTGTTTTGAGCGACTGGTTATGCAGCACATCAAAAAGAGTCTACCTGCCGACCTAGACCCACTGCAGTTCGCCTACAGAGCCAACCGATCCACAGAGGACGCAGTCTCAACAACACTGAACCTCGTACTGTCACACCTTGATCGGAAAAATACTTATGCCAGGATCCTCTTCATAGACTTCAGCTCTGCGTTTAACACAATCATTCCGCAGCAGCTGGTGGAGAAGTTGGAGCTATTGGGGGTTGATGCTGGCACATGTAACTGGGTCCTGAACTTTCTATCACAACGGCAGCAGACAGTCAGGGTGGGCAGTAGGACATAAAAAACCATAGCCGTGAGCACTGGCTCGCCCCAAGGCTGTGTCCTAAGCCCCCTGCTGTTTAGTCTGCTTACACACGACTGTACTGCTAGACTCAATAACAACTTCATCAACAAGTTCGCTGATGACACAACAGTGGTGGGTCTCATCAGTGACAATGATGAGTCGGCGTACAGGATGGAGGTGGAGCTGCTCACAGGATGGTACAAACCCCACAACCTCATTCTCAACGTGGGAAAAACTAAGGAGATGGTGGTTGACTTCAGGAGGGCGGGAAAACAACACCATACACCTCTGCACATCGATGGAGCTGATGTGGAAAGGGTCAGCAGCGTGAAGTTCCTAGGACTCCACCTGTCAGATGACCTGATGTCCACAACCAACACCACAGCACTGGTCAAGAGAGCCCAGCAGCGACTACACCCTCTCCGAAGACTACGTAAAGCAGGTCTCCCCACTACACATCTACAAACTTTTTATAGGGGGACAATCGAGAGCATATTAACCAACGGCATCACTTCCTGGTTCGGGAGCTGCAAGGCGTACGAACGGCACCAACTTGACAGGATTGTGAAGACCGCCAGCAGGATTATTGGTGCTCCACTCCCTTTCTTGCTGGACATATACAGGAAGAGATGTGTCAACAGAGCCATCTCCATCATCAAAGACACCTACCACCCATCGCATCACATATTCTACATCCTGCCATCTGGGAAGAGGTACAGGAGCATTAGCTGCAAAACCAGCAGGATGCTCCTCAGCTTCTTCCCGCAGGCTATAAGACTGATAAACGGACTTAGCCCCCTGCCAAAGTATCGCGCACCAACCATCAACCTGGACACACTGCAGCAGCTGTCGATCGGAACGCCTGTTGATGTTTGGTAGAGAGTAGAGGGTTTAATTTAATTTGTTCATGATATATGTTTTTTATTTCTAGTTATTTGTTGTTATTTGTACTGCACACTGAATGGACACTGGTTGAGCAACGTTTTTTTGTTTCCTCTGGGTATGTGAGTACTCAGGAAAA
This sequence comes from Amblyraja radiata, assembly GCF_010909765.2. NCBI lineage: Eukaryota > Metazoa > Chordata > Chondrichthyes > Rajiformes > Rajidae > Amblyraja > Amblyraja radiata. The sequence continues at coordinate 73,524,805 of NC_045961.1, forward strand.
TGACAATAAAGATATACTGATACTGATACTGATACTGACTCCACAGATGTGACTGTGGTGTTGTTGATGGTGAGTGGGGTGAGGGGTGGGGGAGCTCTCCTAAAGTCTATAATCAATTCCACTGTCTTAAGAGCATTGAGCTCTAGGTTGTTGCTATAGCACCAAGATGCCAGCTGTGGCACTTCCTGTCTGTAGGCAGTTTCCTCCCCATCCTGGATCAGTCCAATCAGGGTTGTGTTGTCCGCAAACTTGAGAAGCTTGACAGAGGTGTCTGTGGAGGTGCTGTCGTTAGTGTAGAGAGAGTAGAGGAGAGGAGAGAGTACGCAGCCTTACGGTGCTCAGAGCAGAAATTTGACAGTACCGTGATGTCGCTGCACCAATCCTGGTTGGTATAGAAGCATATTCCACCTCCTCTTGATTTCCCCGCTGCCTCCGCTCTGTGAAGTTGAAAGCCATCCAGTTGCAGTGCGCTGTCCGGGGTCGACTCACAAAGCCAGGTCTCGGTGAAACACAGGGCAGCGGCTCGAGAGAAGTCCTTGTTTGTACGATGCAGGAGTTGCAGTTCGTCCACTTTGTAGTGTGAGGTCCTTCAAACACGAGTGGCACAGCTTGGAACAATTCCCTTTATGAAGCAAAGCTCCTGTATATTTTGCTTCTGGGTGAACTTAATGCGAAGGAAGTAATCACTGAATACAATGGTTGATGGCCTTCTGTGCTGTGACCTCCTCCTGTGTTTTCATTGCCATACATGCTCCCATGTGTCTTTCTTGCTGTTCCCTCCTACAGTCTCAAAGACAGCCATTCCAGACCACTCAGGAGTGCAGCCTAATGCTCAGAAAACAGCCTAAAAATATTCTGCCACCGACAATATATTCTCATCAGCAGGCAAATTTACTTCTCACAGTCAGATAACCAAAAATCTTTCAGCAGCCTGAAATGATAAACCAACAGCCATTGAATGGTCCCTTGTCAATGGTGAAGACATCTGCATCACACAAGTTGGATTATGGTGTAGGAAGGAACTGCAGATACTGGTTAAACCAAAATTAGACACAAAAAGATGGAGCAACTCAGCAAGGACAGGCAACATCTCGACGTGTCGGGTCTGAAGAAAGGTCTGGACTCGAAATGTCACCCGTTCCTTCGCTCCAGAGATGCTGCCTATCCTGCTGTTTTCTGAGCATTTAGGCCCTGTCCCACTTTACGAGTTCATTCAAGACTTGTCCCGAGTTTGCCCTGATTGGAACTCGGAAATTTACGGTAATGGCCGCTCGTAAGCACTCAGGGCTCTCGTGGACATTTTTCAACATGTTGAAAAATCTTCACGAGTCTTCCCGAGCTGACCGAGTTTCCCGAGCTGACCGCGTTTCCCGAGTACCTTCCGTTAGCGTTACGAGCCGCTAAGAGATGTCCCCGAGCTCCGACGTACCCGCTACGTTCATTCTATGTGCATACCACGAGTTTGATTTTTGTTTAAACTCGGGAGAACACTTGAATGAACTCGTACAGTGGGACAGGGATATTAGGCTGCACTCCTGGGTGGTCCGAAATGGCTGTCTTTGAGACTGTTGGAGGGAACAGCAAGAAAGACACAAGGGAGCAGGTATGGCAATGAAAACACAGGAGGAGGTCACTGCACAGAAGGCCATCAACCATTGTATTCAGTGATTACTTCCTGCTGTCATGTTATGTTGAATTATGGAGCAGTCCAGTAACTGAAACTTCTTGATATTCACTTCATTTTTTATACTCTTCAATGTTTTTGTTCGTTCCAATATGTGCATTAAAATCCTCATGGGAACTCCAATCCAACGCATGTGGAGTGCAATTAGTAGGCACTTCCTACCTGCAGCAATGGCCATTTAAACTTAATTTATCGTATCTGTGATCCAATCAAATTTAAATGACTTTATGCAAAATGTAGAAAGTATAAATCAGAAATTCTTTCATTGATCATTATTTTGCATTTTATGAGAGGTAAAAACAATCTTTTATATTGAGTCCAAGTAATTCTTTGGGAGCTGAAACATTAATCAAAGTTGCAGTTACATAACAAGCATAAACAAAGTGCTGGAGGAGCTCGGCAGGTCAAGCAGCATACCAACATCTCTATTTTCTCAGATGATTAAGGAAATTTGGCATATCTCCAACGACTGTTATGAGAGTCTACAGAGGCAACACATACTATCGAGTCCTGTCACAACTTGGTTAGGGAATAGCTCTGCTCAATACCACAATAAATTGCAGTGTATTCTGGATGAAGCCCAGTCTGTCACACAGACCAGAGTCCCTACCGTCGACTCCATCAACACTTCATGCTGCATTGGGAAAGCAGCCGGCATAATCAAGGACCTTTTTCTATCCAGTCGTTCCGTCTTCTTCCCTCTCCCAATGGGCAGAGAGAGAAAAAAAAAATGTCATCCTACATTCTCAGAGGGTGTACATACATTCAATATTGTTTACCCAAATCACACAATTTCAACCCCACACCCTTGCCACTCATTTGGGCCACTGGCATGAAATCCCTTCACTTATTTTGAGGGTCATCTCCATGACACCCTGCCCCTCATGTCCAGCAGCAGAAGGATCCTCGACTGTCTCCCTCCCCCACAGAGCCTTGGCGTTGGCTGCACCAAGCTTCAGTGTGTCCCACAACTCATACTTTTGCAACAAAATTCGGGCAGACCACAGAGCATCTTTCACCGAGTTGATGACCTTTCAGCAGCACTCAATGTCCGTCTCTGAATGCGTCCCTGGGAACAGTCCATAAATTACAGAGGCCTCTGTGATGGAGCTGTTTGGAATAAATCATGAGCAGATCATGCATTTTAGCATCATGCACTTTCCCTTGCCGAACAGACAGCAGCCGTGGTCAGGATTAAACCCGGGTCTCTGGCGCTGTGTGGCAGCAACTCCACCACTGCGCCACCGCTGAGCGGAGGATACAAAGCTTGAAACCATGTACCACCATAGAAACATAGAAAATAGGTGCAGGAGTAGGCCATTCGGCCCTTCGAGCCTGCACCGCCATTCAATATGATCATGGCTGATCATCCAGCTCAGTATCCTGTACCTGCCTTCTCTCCATACCCCCTGATACCTTTAGCCACAAGGGCCACATCTAACCCCTTCTTAAATATAGCCAATGAACTGGCCTCAACCTTCTGTGGCAGAGAATTCCAGAGATTCACCACCAGATGCACGAACAGCTTCTTCTCCTCTGACATCAGACACTGAATGATACTCCCTTAAGCTAGGGTGTAGTCCCGATTTTCCAATTTACCCCATTGCAGACATTGGACTTTTTCACTGGAACTGTAAGGCCACAATGCAGCAAAATATACTCTTTGCACTACTTGCTGTACTTGCATATGGCTTGATTGTACTCATGTACGGCATTATCTGATTTAATTGGATAGCATGGAAACAAAAGCTTCTCATTGTATCTTGATACATGTAACAATAATAAACCATTGCCAATACTACCAAGGTGATAATGAACTGATAACCTATTGTTGTACCTGCAATCTGTCAATCTATTTTTGTAATGTGGTTTGAGTGTTAAATATTGCTCAGGACATCAGGGTATCACCCCTGGTTTTCATTAAAACATTGTCATACCAACTTCACCTCTACTTAAGAAGTTGATAGGGCCTCATAATCTCAGTGTTGTGATTCATGAGAGCTGAACCAACTTTATCTGTCCTACCTTTTGAAATAAGTTATTTAATTGCATGGTGTGTCTGATTATAAATCAGGTTCCACAATCAAAGCTGTCTACTTGTGTCTGAAAGAAACATTATTGCAAAAAGAGGAATCAAAATTAATTACAATTGTGTGACTTTCAAGCGAACACAAACATTTCAAAAGCAGTTGTGAGTTGTGTTCACAAGATCTTGTGCTGCGACTGCCCTCTAGTGGTACTGACCTCCTGAGGTAGAATTTCCTCGAGGATAGACACAAAAAGCTGGAGTAACTCAGCGGGACAGGCAGCATCTCTGGAGAGAAGGAATGGGTGACGTTTCGATTTGAGACTCTTCTTCAGACTCGGGTCTCGACCTGAAACGTCACCCATTCCTTCTCTCCATAGATATTGCTTGTCCCGCTGAGTTACTCCAGCTTTTTGTGTCTATCTTTGGTTTAAAACAGCATCTGCTGTTCCTTCCTACACGGGTATACTTTCCTCTTCTGGCATTGAAGGCATGTTTAACTTTGGATGTTGGTGTAAAATGAATCACACCTGATCAAATTCCCAATCCATTCCATTTCCTTCCAACTGTCTACAATAGAGAGGAAAATTGGGCAGAGTTTAATATCTTGCAGCATCTCTCAAAGTTACAGTTACCTCCTTTCCTTTCATAGGTTTTTATATCCTACCATTGAAATGGCATGTTTGTATGTTTTGCACACTATATTTCACAGCATTAGAATAGCTATCATTTGTGATGCTCATGTATGGTGATTATTTTCAGTAAAAGCAAGAAAGACTTGAATTTCATTAGCAACTTCATGATGTCCTATAATGTTTTATAGCCAATTAAATTCTCCTGACATCTATCAGTGCTGCAATATCAAAAATTCCAGTGGTGAATTATTACACATAATGATCCCACACATAACAATGTGATTATGACAAGTTAGTGTTTTTGTGAGCAGAACCAATGAACTGCAGATGCAAAAATGTAGCGTTGGAGTAATTCAGCGGGTCATGCTACATCCCTGGAGAAAATGGATAGATGATGTTTCAGGTCAAGATCCTTCTCCAGTGTGAATTCAAACATTGCCAATCCACGTTCTCCAGAGATACTTCCTTTCCCATTGGGTTACTCCAGCACTTTGTGTTGATTAATAGATAAATACTGACCAGAAAAATTCAAATGCTCTTCAAAATTTTCACCATAGAATATCTTAATTGCACCTGAGAGAAAAATGGTGCCACATCTTAAAACTTCATGCAAAAAAAGGAAAGCTTTGGAAAAGCAGCACTCGCTTAATATTGCACTGAAGTTTAGACATTGATATTCATCTTTCCAGTAACATAATGCTACTAACTAATGGTGAGGACTATAAGAATTTGAATGTGTGCAAAAAAGTGCATTAAGCTAATAATGCAAAAAACAAAATACTGTAGATGCCGTAAATCTGGAATAAATAAATCAAAAAAGGCTGAAAATAATAAACAGGTCAAGGAATTTAAATTTCCACCAGTGGTCCTACACACAGTTAGTTCCAAATCACAGGGATATTTTCTCTAAAAATGGTTTTCCTCATATCTATGGAATATATAACTAAAATTCTCATCTTGTTTGTGTGTATGTATGTGTGTGTGAGTGTCATCTGGGCACAATTTGCTTGATTCTCATTTCCTTACAAACGCTAGGCCACAGCCTTCCCATTTTCACACACTCTACTCACATTTTTCCCCTCGAGGTGAGAAACTTCTTCCAGTCGCATTCCCACCTATATTTCCGAACTTTTTAATCCTTTAAAGTTTTAAAAGCAGTCCAAAAACTCACCCGTTACGGAAAATAAAACCTCCGAGTGACGTCACAATGGACTCGCAAGGCAGGACGGGACACTCCGGGAGGGAGGGCCAGTCCAGCGCTCACGCGGCGGCTGCCGACGCCCGACATCTGGTGGCGAGGATAGAGCCGCGGGCTCTGGCTGGAGCCGAGCCTGTTGTTCGAGCTGGAGTGAGAGCCGAGCCTGGGGCTTGGGATGGGGACGTGACCGCCAACGCCCGATGCCTGGTCGCGATGGTGGTGCCGCGGGCCCTGGCTGGAGCCGAGCCTGGTGCTTGAGCTGGGCTGAAAGCCGAGCCTGGGGCTTGGGATGTGGCTGTGACTGGGGCCGATAAAGATTCCGCTGCTGGAACCAAGGACGAACATGGGCCTGCACTGGAGCCCAGGCGGCTGCGTAGCTGATGGCTGTAGGCTGCAGCTGGAACCAAGGACGAGACTGGGCCTGGACTGGAGCCCAGGCGGCGACTGAGCTGACAGCTGAAGGTTGCCGCTGGAACCAAGGACGAGCCTGGGTCTACAGCCAGGACCGGGTTGAGTACGACAACCAGGCCGAGTTCCAGGCCCTAACGCTGCCCTACGACCTGGGTAGGTCCTGGGGCAGGGAATGGTAGTAGGGTGAGGGAAATGAGGAGGAGGGAAATGGGATAGGGTCTCTACCCCACTCCTCTGCCCCTTTCCCTCTCTACCACCCACCCCCTCCCACTACCCTCCCTCGCTACTCCCATCCCTCTCCCACTCTACCCCCTCCCCTCCCTCTCTACCCCTCCCCCTCTAGCCCTCCCCCCTCTCTCTCTAACCCCTCCCCCTTTACCCCCTCCATCTCCACCCCCCTCCCCCTCCTTCTCTACCCCCTCCCTCCATACCCCTCTCCACCACCCCCCTCCCTCTCTACCACCCCCCTCCCTCTCTAGGGAGTGGTGAGTATTGGAACCTGTGGGTGAGTGGTGGAATATTGCGTTTGGGGACCAGCCCTCCCCTGCGACACTGTGTGCTCACCCCTGGTTGGGGGACGGGACCCAACGGGTCAGAACTTATCCCAAAACTTTGTGACTTTTGGTCTTTGCACCATCTGCTAATGGTAAGTATTTATTCGATCTAGACCAGACAGGATATTGGACATCTCTGTTGAATATCCTCTTAACCTTCTTTGTTCTAAGGAGAACAATCATAGCTTCTCCAGACTCTTATAGAAACGTAGAAACTAGGTGCAGGTGGAGGTCATTTGGCCCTTCGAGCCAGCACCGCCATTCATTGTGATCATGGCTGATCATCCACAATCAGTAACCCGTGGCTGCCTTCTCCCCATATCCCTTGATTCCGCTAGCCCTTAGATCCTTATCTAACTCTTTTAAATTCATCCAGTGAATTGGCCTCTACTGCCTTCTGTGGCAGAGAATTCCACAAATTCACAACTCTCAGGGTGAAAATGTAATAATGAAGAGAAATCATTCAGAGACTAGTTTAGTTTAGAGGTACAGTGCAGAAACCGGCCCTTCGGCCAACGAGTCTGCGCCGACAAGCACATTAACACTATCCCACACATTCTAGGGACAATTTACAATTGTACCAAACCAATTAACCTACAAACCTGTACGTCTTTGGAGTGTGGGGGGGGGAAACTGGAAATCCCCAAGAAAACCCACGCATGTCACAGGGAGAACGTGCAAACCCCATACAGACAAGCAGCCGTAATTCGGATGGAACCCATGTCTCTGGTACTGCAAGGCAGTAACTATACCGCTACACCACCGTGCCGCTTATCTGATTATTCTCTGTTGCCTCACCTACTCCCACTGGTGTCCGTGTGGTGAAGAGGGTGCAGCTGATAAGGGTCCATCTCTGAACATTCTATGGTGTTGTGGAGGATTGTTGAGGCAAAAAAATCGGAAATGATAAACTGCTCAAGGTATTTCCATGCTTCTTGCTGTGGTAATAGTCTTCCCTTGATCCTTTGATATCATAATAGCCTTCCGTTTCTTTCTCCTTCATGATTTTTCTAGATTCTGATTTAATGTCTAATTTCTATAAACTGTAACCCTGAGTTCCACCAAAGATTCATTTGGAACATCTCCCAGTGGCATTCGCACTAAAAACAATGTTTACATCCTAAATTTTATGAAGAGAAAGTTTTTCAGTGAGATTAAGTCTTTGTAGCTTTTTCCTTTTGTTTTAAGGCTGGTGATTTCTAGGAAACATTAGTGCAAGAGATCAAAGATTTGATCAAATTGTGAGGTTTTAAGGAGCATGTTAGTAGAGAAGAAGCTATGAGCAGATATGTTGAGAGAAGGAAGTTCAAAGCTAAGAAGTAATGCAGCTAATGGTGTTAATCCTGGCTAATTTGGAGCTGCTAAGAATTCAAAATGGGGTTAAGTTTCAGGGTTGCAGGCAGATTTGGTCAAATTGGAATTGCTCTCTGCAGAGCTGGGACAAGCTGCGGAGAGGTGCCAGAGTGTCTGGTAAAAATTGCAAGCAAAGAATGGGAATATATGCAAACCCTGTAAATTTGGTGCAAAATGCATAGAATGGATTGGATGGCTGCAAACCAGACATACACCTTGTAAATAGCTGTAAATAATGTTGCAGAGTTTGACTTTGCCAAGTGTTGATTGGATGAGGTGTTGAGCCTTGTCTGGGTTTTCTGTAAATCAGGGTAAATATTCCTAAATTGGCTTCCTCTCAAAGTCCATTTTGAATACAATATATTGAACTGTTGTATCATTGGATTAGGGGAATGCCTGTTATGTATGGGGTTAATCGATATCTGTAATTGGGTTATTGAGAGACCACCCCCATGTGGTTTGGCCCCTCGAGGTCCCGGGACATATAAAAGTCCGCGATCACGAGGCTCAGCGTCGATCTTCTGGAAGAACTCTTGGGACTGCGTGAACTTTTGGAGTGTCTCTGTCTGAGCGAGGCCTAGAGGGCTCGAGGATCGAACCCGCGGTGGGATAGGTACAGTAGTTGATATGTAACGCGCTTTCGGTAAAATAAAAGTTAGTTGTTTTAAGTGCTTGATTCAGTGTTTTTACTGAAACTAGACTGGGGGGAAGCTTAGAAACGAGCAATTATCAAAAGCATGACCAATGGTGGAATGATAAAATGTGAGAATGTGCATGGGGCCAGAATTAGAATGTATCTTTCTTGAAACGTTTGAGCATGGAAGAGTGGTTGGGCAATGTAAGAATAAGGTGAGGTTTTTTTTTAAATTGAGATGAATGCTATTTACACTGAAAGCAAGGTAGGAGTGTGTTAGGATAAGGATAATAGAGTTTTGACAATTTCAAGTTAATGGAATTTGCAAATAGGAAAATGTTGATGATCTTCTGTGATGGTCTACCTTTACTTGAGTTGAGAGTTTGCAATAACTACATGACTGCAATCTATTTGTAGCTGAGAACCCAATATTTTATGGCTGAATATTGCAGGTCATAATCAGTTATTTCCACAACTTCTCTTTGTTCTCCACTCCCATTTACGTGAATGTGCTCACAGGCTGAACATTTTCTTGTCAAATCTTTCGACCACCTGCCCTTGATTGTGCAACAGTTCAATAGAAATATGTTATCTTATCATCGTTGGCACATCTGCCTTAGTACAATTTAATAAATCAGATTTATAATTAAATTACCTCATTTGAAAGATATGTAACATGACTGTCTGTCTTCCTACACACCTGTTCATGCCACCCTTTTGGTACTCCCACCCATCCCCATCTCATCTCCACCCACTTTGTGATGATACACATCCTTTTTTGTTTGTTGTATATCCATGATTTGATTGATTCTGGAGATGTCATTGTGTTTAATGTTTTACCACAGACACATACATGTTTTGAAGGGTCAAATTCTGATTTATCAATATTTTGAAAAGCTAATGAATAAGTTTCAGTCAGCAACATATTGAGCTTAAAAATTTCCAAAGGCTTTGGAAATAAATCCAAAAGTCAGACCCAGGGCTTCCACATCCCTGAGATTGTTGTGGGTGACTTTTGTGGGTAATCAGACCAGAAGAATGAAACTAAACCTCCAACATTTCCTTCAGCTCCTTGTCTGTTTTAAAAGTTCATTGTAAAGTCCTTTGTTTCCTTACAACTTGCTGGGGTAGAAATTTTAAACATGAAGCTCACAAATCTAACTTTACATTATTGTCATTTAAGTCCTTTAACGTTGAATTAAACATGTTCCTACTGCAGGTTCTGCTTCACTATTGGCAGTAACCAAAACTATTATCTTAATTTTGATCTTGTTGTTACTATCCTAAAAAAACAATGGATGGTAGCTCTCTGTACTAAGATTGTGACAGAGCTTGCTTATTCAGCTCTGCACAATAAATTATTGGTTTTGCATAGCTCCATATCTGCGTGAGTGAATCAGAACAACTGATATTCAGCTATAGCTATTCCACAAAACTCACAATACTTGCATAATCTTGGTGAAGGAGCTGATAATTTTATAGGGACTACATTTATGTAGAACTTTGTTGAGACCACATTAATATTGGTTGATATTGGTTAATTGTTGTCATATATACTGTATCAACATATATTTGTGCGCTATCCAGGCAAATCAGACATAATTAGTTAATGTACTCTCATCAGTACAATCAAATCATATATAGATTAGTTTAGTTTAGTATAGAGATACTGCTTGAAAACAGGTCCTTCGGCCCACCGAGTCCATGCCGATCAGTGATCCCCGTACATTAACACTGTCCTACATACACCAGGGGCAATTTACACATACACCAAGTCAATTTACCTACAAACCTGTACGTCTTTGGAATGTGGGTGAAACCGAAGAATGCGGAAAAAACCCCACGCGGTCACGGGGAGAACGAACAAACTCCTAAAAGACCCCACCCGTAGTCAGGGTCAAACCCGGGTCTCCGGAGCTGCAAGAGCTGTAAGGCAGAAATTCTTCTGCTGCGCCTCCGCACCGCCAATAAATAGAAGAGATAGTACAAGAGAGAAAGAAAATAGAATGCAGAATATAATGTTACAGCTATAGTGAAGTACAGGAGAGTGTCGGTGGCTGGAATACACTGCCAGGGGTGAAATGGATAGTAGCTTTTAATAGGCTTTTAGACTAGTTAGTGGATAGGTAGAGTATTGAGGGATATGAATGTACAGGCAGAATAAATTAATTTGATTTGGCATCATCTTTGCTACTATCCTGGGCTGAAGGATCTGTTCCTGTGCTGTACTATTTTATAGATATAGAAAAAAGGAACAGCAGATGTTGATTATAAAAAAAGACACAGTGCTGGAGTATCTCAGTGTGTCAGGCAGCATGCCTGGAGAACATGGATAGGTGATGTTATGAGTCAGGACCCTTCTTCAGTCTGTACTGTCTAGGTTCAATGTACTAACATAATGTGTCCTGATGAATTATGGAAATCAGCATGAATGAGGATGATATTTGTGCAAATCTATATAAATGATCAATAAGCAACAAAACCTCAGTGGTCTACGAACTATCACTGGGCTTTATTCTAAACAGATCCTTCCATTTCTCTTGCTTTGGCTCCTTCTCTTCCTGACAAAGTTGGCTCACTAACAATCTGAGCTTCATGATATTTCCTTCTGGATACTGAAGTCACACCAATCCAATACAAACCCAAGTATTCAGCCTTCTCGTCAGAGTCAAGACAGTAAACAACAACATGTTATTGAATTTTAGAAGGCATCAATCTCTCCCCACTCATGATATGGCGGAAGAACTAAACCATTTCTTTGTTCGCTTTGAGACAAAGAGGCCCCATGCAGTCACGCTGCTCCCACCGACCTCCAGCTCCCATTCGCTCACTCTCCAGGAACACCACGTGAGGCGCGCGCTCAGGTCGGTGAACCCAAGGAAATCCGCTGGACCTGGTGGTGTACTTGGTAAAGTGCTCAAAGCTTGTGCAGACCAGCTATCCGGGGTCTTTACCAAGATCTTCAATCTTTCCCTGACACAAGCCATTATACCACCTTGTCTGAAGTCAGCTACCATCATCCCTGTCCCTAAGAAGCCAGTCATAAACAGTCTCAATGACTACAGACCAATTGCATTAACATCAGTAGTCATGAAATGCTTTGAACTATTAATTTCACCGCAAATCAAAGCCAGCCTCCCTCCAAACCTTGACCCTCAGCAGTTTACTTATAGAGCAAACAGATCGATGGAGGACGCAACCGCCACAGCCCTCTACACTGCACTGAGGCATCTGGAACACCTGGGGATCTATGCAAGGATCCTTTTTATTGACTATAGTTCAGCTTTCAATACAATCATCCCTGACATACTAGTCAACAAGCTGTCAGACTTAAACTTCCCCCCTCTCACTTGCGCTTGGATAAAGGACTTCCTCAATAACTGCCCACAAACAGTCAAAATGGGCCCCCCACTGCTCCTCCACCCTCACTCTCAGCACTGGTTCTCCACAGGGCTGTGTGCTGAGTCCACTCTTCTATGCTCTGTACACTTATGACTGCACTCCCATCCACTCCACAAACTCCATTATTAAATTTGAGGATGACACCACAGTGATCGGACTCATATCAGGAGGAGACGAGGCAGCGTACAGAGATGAGGTCCTGAAGCCGTCAGAGTGGTGTTCCGCAAACTACCTGGCACTTAATATCAGCAAAACAAAGGAAATGGTCATCGACTACTGAAGGCACAGAGCAGACCATGTCCCGCTCTTCATCAACGGGGACTGTGTCGAGAGGGTTTCCACCTTCAAATACCTGGGAACGCACATCGCGGAGAACCTCTCCTGGTGTGCCAACACTTCAGTGGTGGTAAAAAAGACCCAGTAGCAATTGCACTTCCAGAGAGTGCTAAGGAAGAACAGTTTAGAGGAGAAGCTGCTGGTGGCCTTCTACCGCTCCACCATCGAGAGTGTGCAGGCATATTGTATCACGGTGTGGTATGCCGGCTGCTCAGCAGCAGAAAGGAGAGCACTGCAGAGAATGATCAAAACTGCCCAGAAAATCATCGGCTGCGCTCTGCCTTCCCTGGAAGACATCTCTAACTCTCGGTGCCTCTGTAGAGCCAGGAAAATAATCAAAGACCCCTTCCATTCTGGACAGTCACTGTTCAACCTCCTGCCCTCTGGTAGGTGGTACAGGTGCGTCAAAAGCGGGCCAAACAGACTCAAGAACAGTATCTTTCCATGGGCCATTAGAACTCCAAATTCCTCAACTATCCACTTGACATGAGAATGCTGTCATCAATTCCACTATAAAACAGACCACTCAGTTAATATTTCCTCTTTTTGTAAATCCTTTAAAGTATTTACTAAATTTAAAATGTAATATTCTCCCAGTGCAAAATAACGTATTGATTGCATTGGATGTGACTTTGTCTTGTTTGGACTTGTTTTGATTGCACTGATCAGGAGTAGCACTCCTAATTTCGTTCTATTTCTAAGTACAATGACAATAAAGGCTTATTATTATTATAGCTGATGTGAAATCTAGTCTTGCTGGTCAGGAAATATGAATCATTTGCAGTTCTCAAAATTTACGTAGATTTAAGAAATTTAGTTCGGTATTACCAAAGTATTGTCCTTGATTTAAAAAAAATCCGTATTTCAAACTAAATTTCAAGATAGACACAAAAATCTGGAGCAAAGCGGGACAGACAGCATCTCTGGAGAGAAGGAATGGATGACATTTCGGGTCGAGACATTCAGCCTTCTCTCCAGAGACGCTGCCTGTCCCCACTGAGTTACTCCAGCTTTTTGTGTCTATCTTTGGTTTAAACCAGCATCTGCAGTTCCTTCCTACAGACTTTGGTAATAGTTGGAGCAAGGAAAACCTACCTATCTCAACAAGCCTTCCACAAACATAAATATATTGTTAAACATATTTCAGAGAAACTGACGGCATATAATATCATACATTTTTTATGGCATTACATGGGACTATTTGGCGCATTGACTCTATGCTGGCTTCTGGTGGAGTAATCTCATAACTCGTTCCATCCTCCTTATGGCTCAGCAAATTATTCTCCTTTATATGCTTATCCAGTTTATTTTGAATGTACTGATTGATTTTGCTTTCAACATTTCCACAGGAGGTGAATTTTGTTCATAATTCATTTGCATAAACATTCTTCCTTGCAAGCTCCCTTGTAACTTTTGCCCAAAATATTAAAGCTTTGTCCCTGGTCTTTGAACCACCACAAATAGGAGCAGTTTACCTTTACTTAAACTCAGTGTGACTTTCTGTACCTCCATCCAATCTCCTCTCAACCTTCTTTGCCTCACGGAGAAGATCGGTTGCTTTGCAGAAATGGTTCAAAATCCTCTTGACAATTCTGATTGATTACGTGGTTTGTATCCTCAAAAGCGTTGCTTGTGAGGATACGGACCGCGTAATCAATCAGCATTATCAAGAGGAAATTGGAAAAGCATCTGAAGGGATAACGTGCAAATTTGCAGTTCCATTCTCTTTGTAGTTTGTTTGGTTGTTTGTTTGTTTGTCTTTTTGCACAATGTCCGCGAGCATTGCCACTTTTCATTTCACTGCACATCTCGTATGTGTATGTGACGAATAAACTTGACTTGACTATTATTCAAACCATGTAAATCATACCATACATGACTATATCAGGCACTGCAGAAGAGAAAGTAAACAGAGTGCAGAATAAAGAGTTACAGGTATAGAGACAGTGCATGGCGGCAACATGGAAGTTTGGAAGATTGTTGAATTCAACCTTAGCATATGAGAGGTCTGCACAAGAATATGATAACAGTAGGGAAGGAACTGTTCTTGAAACTGGCGATATGAGCTTTCAAGCTTTTGTATCTACTCCCCAATGGGAGAGGGAAAATGAGAGAATGATGGGGATGTGAGAATGAATGGGGGCATGGGACTGATGCAATGGTCTGTGAGGAGGGTGTGGACTAAATGCCATAAAGTGTTGACATCCTCTTTACTATGAAATTAATAACAGTGACTATGGTCTAACCTCACCACTGATATCTCTCATCCCAGATATCGATTGCAGAGTTCATGCTATTTGGAGGTATCAAGGTACAATCGTAAAAGGATCTGTGGTTAGACTGCACAGAGAGAACCAAGGTATACATCATCAGTATCAGGCATATGAATGCAAGAGCATGTAAACAGAACACATTCTTATCTCTACTTTCTCAGAAGGTTTAGGAAGTTCTGCATGTCCCCAACAACTCTAACCAACTTCTACAGATACGACATAGAAAGCATTTCATCAGGATGCATCACAGCATGGTTTGGGAACAGTTCCAGCCAAGACCGCAAGATATTGCAGAGAATTGTGGAAACAGCCCAGGCCATCACACAAACCAACCTCCCTTCCATTGACTCCATTTATGCCTCATGCTGCCTCGGCCAGGTCACCAGCGTAATCAAGGATGAATCGCACCGTAGCCATTCTCTCTTCTCCCCTCTCCCATTAGGCAAAATGTATAGGAGTGTGAAAATGCACACCTCCAGATTCAGGGACAGTTTGGTCCCAGCTGATATCAGTTGATACCAACTGAACCATCCTACCACAACTAGAGAGTAGTCCTAAACTACTATCTACCTCATTGGAGACCCTCAAACTAAACCTGATTGGACTTTACTGGCTTTATCTTGCACAAACATCATTCACGTTATTCTCTTTATCATGTGGTTCCATGTACACTGTGGATGGCTCGATTGTAATCAGGAATTGTCTTTCCGCTGACTGGTTAGCACACAACAAAAGCTTTTCACTGTACCTCGGTACACATGACAATAAACTAAACTAAACCACAGTGTAAATATATATCTTGTTGCCCATCACTGTTACTTAACTGTTGATTGCATGAATGAAATTCATAATTCCACACATTAATAGAGGAAACAGCTGATTAAACATTTTTTAAGTTAAATTGCTTTATCATTGAATCTAAAGTGTACCATGCAGCAATCCTCACAGGCTGGTTAACAGAGGCGGATATTTTTGGCAAATAGAGGCAAATCACAATGCTGTTTTCTATTGTTTAAGTGATCATATGGGTTCTATTACCTGATGTTTTAATAAGCCTTTTACAAACATACATCATTTTTATAGATTAAAGGATAGTTTCAAAAATTGTTCCAGCTTGCAAATTATATTCGGTCTCTTTGTTTGGACACAAATCTGTGGACAATTTTCTCCTTTTAAATTTCTGGCACAGAGTATTGCACGCTAGGAGCATAGGTTTGAGCACTAGGCAAAGAACTTGTATGCATTTAGTCTATTGTATAACTAATCCACTTTCAGCCCAACTGGTCCATATCAACCAAATTGCCTGCCTGAGCTCATCCCATTTGCTTGTGTATGGTTCATATCTCTATAAACCTTTAATATCCATGTGCCTCTCTAAATGACTTTGACACATTGTAATTGTACCTGCCTCTATCACTTCTTCTTGCAGCATACCATAAAAGCACCATGCTCTGTATAAAAAAAAGTTGCCCCTCTGATACCCTTTAAATCTTTCCACTCTCACCGCAAACCTGTTCCCTTTGATTTTAGACTCTCTCACCCTGGGGAATATACTGTGCTCATTCACCTTATCTAGACCTCATGATTTTATTCAATTAGACATCAGGTGGGTGGGCATTTAGATGGGAATCTGTGGTGCAGTTTCCAAAACAACATTGGGATATCTGCACACACAGGGAATATCTCTCTGGACCTTTGCAGATAAGGCAGATCATAACATCCGTGTTAATGTGACATTGCAGAGGTGACAGCAGGAGGGAACAAGGCATCATTATCCAATACCATTATTTAAAAGGATCATCAGCAACAGGTTAGCTGCTGAATAATTACTTCTGTCTGTAGGCACAATTTCAGAATGTTGATGATTTAGTTATTTAATCTTCCAAAGGTTTGCAGGGTGATATAAGGAACTGCAGATGTTGAAATCTTGAGCAAAACATGAAGGAACTCAACATCTATGGACAGGCACCATCTGTGGAGGGAATGAACAGCTTGGCTTTGGGCCATGACCATTTTTCAGAGGGAGGCCTGCATAGAGTATTGCGACACAAGGAACACACAACCTTATTAACCACTTTACTACCAGTTACCCGAATTGGGAGAGAGTCTACAGGTCCCTCATTGACATCAGTCACCTTTCAGAACCAACAAAAGTAGCATGGATGCTAGCCATCCTTGATCCCGAGGCTGCCTAAGAAGTATTGAATTAAACGTACCTGAGACTAGTAACAGGAATGTCAGCATTCCTATAAAAGCTCTAGCTGCAGAAAAAAAACATCTGTCAGTTTCACTTAATGCCAGAATACAACTCCTTCACAGGCACAACTATAGCAAATCTCAGCCAGTTTCAGAAGGCAAAATATGACTTCAAAAACGTTATGGGCATAGAACGGCAGGGGTCTTTAAATGTAGAATTCTTTGCCATGAGCAATTATCGAAGGAGAGTCCATAATGAACATTTAGACAGCTTTACCTAAAGGGGGATGAGGCACAATCAATTATATTGAGAAAACAACACTGATCATTTGTGACAGGTCTGACGATCCTTATGATGTACCATTCTTAATGTTCAACAGTACTTAAAATCTGGTATACATAATTGTGTGTTTTAATGACTGTTGGTAGATCAATTTCCCTCCTGGGATAAATAATGTTCGATCGTATCATATCGTATCATATCATATAAGCATTTATGAATCAGATTTTTTTAAATTTAGTATATAACTATTTTGATTTAATTTAAGCAGCTGCTGACTTGCAATTATCTAGCCTTGCAACAAATCCTTGCCCATCCACCAAACTTATTATTCTCCAGGTCAGATCTTACTACCGTGATAAACCATGGCCCATATTGTTTCCAATGGTCGCTCTGCACTCTGGTCTGGATGAAAGGGCTCTAGTCTCACTTACTGTGGTCCGCCTAATGCCAGGACCGGATGTGCTGGCAGTGCACTCACGGCTGGTGGGCTGGAAGTTGACACGGCTATTCTTTGAAATTCCATTTCAAGCAGGGTGCAAGGCCACCAAAGAAAGCGAATGGTATGTTAGCATTCATAGCAAAAGGATTTGAGTATAGGAGCAGGGAGGTTCTACTGCAGTTGTACAGGGTCCTGGTGAGACCACACCTGGAGTATTGCGTACAGTTTTGGTCTCCAAATCTGAGGAAAGACATTCTTGCCATGGAGGGCGTACAGAGAAGGTTCACCAGACTGATTCCTGGGATGTCAGGACTTTCATATGAAGAAAGACTGGATAGACTCGGCTTGTACTCGCTAGAATTTAGAAGATTGAGGGGGGATCTTATAGAAACATACAAAATTCTTAAGGGGTTGGACAGGCTAGATGCAGGAAGATTGTACCCGATGTTGGGGAAGTCCAGAACAAATTTAAAGTCACAGCTTAAGGATAAGGGGGAAATCTTTTAGGACCGAGATGAGAAAAACATTTTTCACACAGAGAATGGTGAATCTCTGGAATTCTCTGCCACAGAAGGTAGTTGAGGCCAGTTCACTGGCTATGTGGCCCTTGTGGCTAAAGGTATCAGGGGGTATGGAGAGAAGGCAGGTACAGGATACTGAGTTGGATGATCAGCCATGATCATATTGAATGGTGGTGCAGGCTCGAAGGACCGAATGGCCTACTCCTGCACCTATTTTCTATGTTTCTATGTTTATTTAAAATCAATATACAGTGCAAACAGGAAGTTGTCAAGTTTAGACTTTTAATAATGTGCTTTATTTCAAACCAACCACCATCAACAACCATTTGCTGTGCTTTATTTCAAATCAAACACCACCAACCACCATTTGCTGTGCTTTATTTCAAACCAACCACATTTTCATTTTCAAACCACATTAAGGGCACTCACAGTTTAGTAGACTTATGTTCAGTGTTATTCACAGCTCATACTGAGAGACATGACCCTCTCGCAGAGACTGACTGAGGCACTCAACACTTCAGGGTTTAATATTTCCTCCGGAAGGGGCGTGGCCATCAGGAGAGAGAATCTCAACATTTTTTAAACACTAATAACTCTTTTATTTTTCATCGATGGGAAAACTCTTGTCCTGCGCAGTAGAGGGAGACAAATGGTCAAAAATCACAGCCGTAAGTGGCAGCGTTTTTTCTAAACTCTATATACAGAACAGGAAGTGGTCAAGTTCAGACTTTTAGTAATATAGATTTTAGAGTTCAGGAATATTCAGAGACTTTTTCAAATATATATTAAAATTGCAGTTTTATTAAAAATATATATAATTTTTCACATGTTAAAAAATGAAATAACAAAAAATTCAAAAACATTATGCATTAAAATAATTTAAAAGAAACATAATCTGACCGTTACCTCCTAATTCACGCCTTACAATTAAAAATCAATGGAGGGGAGGGAGTGGTGTTTCAGAACTTGTGCTAAATCGAACCTAGCATAGGGTCGGAGTAAGTATACAGAAATCTCAGCACAACTGGGCTCCCCTGTGGGGTTCAGTGGCAGAGCAAACTGACAAACACAGTGTACAAAACCTGCGTCATACACCAACGTCCCAGTCTTACAGCTGCTTAAATGTTTGGGACATGCAATATTTTGTCTCTTCCTTTTGTATTTAGTATCCCAGCTTCAAAAACCAGATGCTTTCTCAGACATTTTGGTCCTCATAATTACATTATTCTCTGGTTTAGTTTAGTTTAGAGATACAACGCAGAAACAGGCCCTTCGGGCCACCGGTTCCGCACCGGCCAGTGATCCCCGCACATTAGCACTATCCTACACCCACTAGGGACAATTTTTACATTTACCAAGCCAATTAACCTACAAACTGTACATCTTTGGAGTGTGGGAGGAAACCGAAGATCTCGGAGAAAACCCACGCAGGTCACGGGGCCAATGTACAAACTCCGTACAGACAGCACCCATAGTTGGGATCGTACCCGAGTCTCCGGCGCTGCATTCGCTATAAGGCAGACACTCTTCGCTGTATTGCATGTTAAAGTAGCAATGCTTGCATCAGGAAGAGTTTATTGGTTAACTCTAAGCCAGGAGGAATAATTTTAGTATACATTCACAGCACTGTAAATCATGATCATCTATGGATATCCATTAGCTGTTTTGTTTGTGATCATATGAATTATTGCTGTTGGCTCTGGAATTAGATGAATTGCAGAATTCAGTTATAATTAGAACAATTTCATGGACACATATTTGCAACTATGAACTACTGACTATGTAAGTTCAAACAGTATTAGGAGGGGAGTATATGAATTATGTATTATTAATTTACCAATTTCAGTATTAATCACTGCTCCAGAAAATATTATTAATTTAACTACAACCCAGTCAGCAAACTAAATTCACTCATTATTTAAAAGAGTTCAGCTTGGAACAAAGATGACCAATTATGGTGCAATTCATTTATAATTTGCATACGATGAAGTTAAAAAGGCAGGTTTGTGTGCTAAATATAAAATAACTTGTAAATGTTACAAACGTAAGCAGGTTCACCAATTTCAGACAGCTTTGTTTGATAATAAAAGTAAAGAGATCATTTTATTTGAAGATCATGATCATCATTGGTCATGGTGAGCCTGAGTAAAATAAAGATCTTGGCGTTACAAAATCTCCAGGGGTAAAATTGCTTATTAGTTACATTGGTCTTGTGCACACTCATAGCATGCATTAAAGTGAGGTCATTTTACTCATACGTATCTGTCCATGTTTCTAAAATTGCTTCTAGAAGCAAACTGACTTAATGCATGTTAACAAGCTGATTTAATGTTAATACTTTCTTTTTGCATGCTGGAGACTTTTCAACCAAAGTTTAATGGGCCAAATGCCAATGTAACCATATTAATCATTTTGTGATTGGGGTCAGTGGTTAAAAATATCAGTCACACATTTAAGACAGAACTAAGACAAAATTTATTTCTTCGGAGCTTGTGAAAAAATATATTTCTTGGAAATCTGTTCCTCAAAGAACAATATAAATAGAGACAATGTTTTTAAGGAAGAGGTGGATAGATAATTGAAGATCAAGGGGTTGAAATGGTGCCATGGGGCAGAGTTCAAGTTACCACCAGAGATCAGCCATGATCCAATTAAATGGCAGAGCTGGCTCAAGAGGCTGAATGGTCCATGGTGCTTCTAATTTGTCTGTTTCTATGTTAATATAAAATACAATTCATGACAAATGGCATAAAAATTAAAATCTAGATATTAAAATGGCAAAAAATAGAAGTATCTTATATTTTGGAAGCAGATTTCAACATTTTCTACATCATAGTTCCGACCTCATAGATTTAGTCCAAATGATTAAGGGTAAATTACCACCCAACTATTCATTATAGAATAAAAATCAATGTTTTATTTTTCCACTAAATGTTGTACCCGTTATCCTTTATCTGTGCACAGTGGACGGCTTGATTGTATCCATGTATAGTATTTTGTTTGACTGGATAGCATGCAAACAAAAGCTTTTTGTTCTATTTCGGTAGACATGACGTTAATAAACTAAACCAAACCAAACTATTTTTGAATTTTGCATGGGTAAAAAGAAACCTTTTTAACAGCATTCTTGATAGAGATCAAACTGATATGAGCGTGGCTCCGACTGCTAATGGTGTAAGATATTTAATAACATGTTATTACGTTATTAATAAAGTTTATTAAAAGTGCTCATGCTGAGTAATGAATGAGTGGTTTCCTTGAGTGGCAAATGAATATCAGATGTACCAGTGGGGGTCAGGTCAAAGCTGTGGGAGTCAAAGTAGGAGAACCATTTGGATTGGTGTTAATAAGGGAGATGCAGCAACATTTCTCTGATCACTGTATACTAACCATGCAGCTTGCATTCTTCTTTCATGTGACTATAGCACAATCTTAATTCAATATACCCCTTATATTTCCATTTTGATTAAAATAGCATGACCGTTATGAGTTGACCTTATGGTATTTCTCCTTTTTTTTCTTCTATACACTAAATAGTCATAGAATTATAGTCATACAGCATGGAAACAGGCCTTTCAGCCCAACTTACCAACATTGACCAACATGTCCCATCTACATTATTCCCACCTGCCTGTGTTTGGCCCATATCCCTCTAAACCTGTCCTATCCATGTATCTATCTAAATATTTCATAAATGTTTCATACACCCACCACCCTTTGTGTGAAAAAGTTACCACGCATGTTCTCAAATGGCAGAGCTGGCTCAAGAGGCTGAGTGGCCCATGGTGCTTCTAATTTGTCACCCCTCACCTTAAACCTATGACCTCTGCTTCTCAACTTTAAACCTATGTTCTCTGATTCTCAAAGCATTTGGGCGCATTTTGGTTAGGACAGTGACCTGCATGCCATCAAGCAGCAAATGATTGTGGAAAATAAATTTTTATTTTAAAACCCTCAATGCTGGTACAAAATTCATAGTCTACCAGGCAGCAGTAATCCCATTGTTGCGTTGTACTTCTGAGACTTAGACATCCTACAGAAGAACCTCAAGCTACTGCTGTTCATGTAAATCATCCAAATAGACTGGAAGAATAAGCAAACCAATGGCAAAATCCTTTCTTAGGTTAACATCACAAGCATTGAGACCCTAATCACATTTATTTGGCTCCATTGAGTTTACCATATTTTTTTGACGACTTCTATCTCAGAAGTCAACCTCAATAAAACCAGACACAAAAAGTTGGAGTAACTCAGCATTACAGGTAGCATCTCTGGATAGAAGGAATGGGTGACGTTTTAGGTCGAGACCTGTCTCACCCATTCCTTCCATCCAGAAATGCTACCTGTCCCGCTGAGATACTCCACTTTTGTGTCTCTTCGGTGTAAACCATCATCTGCAGTTCCTTCCTACTCAATAAAACCAGGCATCTATGATGAAAATCACTATTGTATTCAATATTACAGCCCAGCATTTGGTCAGTGGAGGAAAACAGAATTTGAGGATTAAGACTACAAAACATGGCAGAAAACCAATTGTCTGCAAATCTGGAAGTGCAAGATTTTTAGATGTATTATTTGCTAAAGTAGGCACATCAAAACATTGAAGGCATCACTGTAAAATCATTCAACTCCACAGGCAAGAAAAGTGAACTGATGTCAGTGTCCTTCTCCAGACCACCATTCCCATCATTGAGGCCCTAATTACATACAGTCAGTTCCAGCAGGAAAGCCATGCTGTTAACCAAATGGAAACCAGACTCCAAAAGTAGACACTTAAGCCCCTACCCCACTTAGGCGATTTTTTCGGCAACTACAGGCAACTAGGCTGTCCCCACATGGTTGCGGGGTGATGCCTGTATGGTTGTGAATAGTCTCCTCAAGTCGCCTAAAGAGTCATAACGTTTTTCTGGTCTCCGCTGGATTTTGAAATGTTCAAAACTTTTCGGTGACTGTGGGCTTGACGTGGCTTGTCTTCTCCTGTCAAAGGTGCTGTCGTAGGTTGTCACCAGGATGACGCTGGGTGTCGCCATGTGCTGACTTCGGTAAATTCCATTGGCGACAACCTACATCAACCGGCGACAGATACCGGCGACTGAATTGCCTTCAGTTGTCGCCGACAGGGTCGTTGCTTGTAGCTTGGCGCGGTTAGACGTAGGTTGTCGTAGGTGTGGTCGTAGGTGGACGTCCTAATGGGTCGCTGGTTGTCGGTAGCTTGCCGTAGCTTGACGTCGACTAGGTGGTAGGTTGTCGTAGCTTGTTGACATTGTCGTAGGAAGGGTCCAGTCGCCGCTTGTTCGGCGACCAATTATGACTGTGACAGTCCCCGGCAGTCACCGAAAAAATTGCCTAAGTGGGACAGGCCCTTTACTATTTAGTCTCTGTCACTGTATGAGATAACTAGGAGGACCGTGGAAACAATTCAAAGATGTTCTCAGCCTGTAGACTTTGCACAGATTCAAAATGTATAGTGGAAGTTTTGGCTTTAGGTAATGAAAACAAGGGGTGAATTATTGATTCAGTAATTTATTATCTATTACTCAAAATAACAGTGAGGGGAAGCACATAATATACAACGGAACTGGCATCACCTACAGTGGCTTGCAAAAGTTTTCATACCCCTTGAACTTTTCCACATTTTGTCACGTTACAACCACAAACGTAAATGTATTTTATTGGGATTTTATGTGATAGACCAACACAAAGTGGTGCATAATTGTGAAGTGGAAGGAAAATGATACATGGTTTTCAAATTTTTTTACAAATAAAAAACTGAAAAGTTTGGCGTGTAAAAGTATTCAGCACCCCTGAGTCAATACTTTGTAGAACCACTTTTCGCTGCAATTACAGCTGCAAGTCTTTTGGGGTATGTCTCTACCAGCTTTGTACATCTAGAGACTGAAATTTTTGCCCATTCTTCTTTGCAAAATAGCTCAAGCTCAGTTAAATTGGATGGAGAGTGTCTGTGAACAGCAATTTTCAAGTCTTGCCAGAGATTCTCAATTGGATTTAGGTCTGGACTCTAATTGACCAGCTTCCCTGTCCCTGCTGAAGAAAAGCATCCCCACAGCATGATGCTGCCACCACCATGTTTCACAGTGGGGATGGTGTGTTCAGGATGATGTGCGGTGTTAGTTTTCCGCCACACATAGCGTTTTGCATTTAGGCCAAAAACTTCAATTTTGGTCTCATCTGACCAGAGCACCTTCCTCCACATGTTTGCTGTGGCCCCCACATGGCTTGTGGCAAACTGCAAACGGGACTTCTTATGGCTTTTTTTCAACAATGGCTTTCTTTTTGCCACTCTTCCATAAAGGCCCGATTTGTGGAGTGCACAACTAATAGTTGTCCTGTGGACAGATTCTCCCACCTGAGCTGTGGATCTCTGCAGCTCCTCCAGAGTTACCTTGGCTGCTTCTCTGATCAATGCTCTCCTTGCCCGGCCTGTCAGTTTAGGTGGACGGCCATGTCTTGGTAGGTTTGCAGTTGTGCCATACTCTTTCCATTTTCAGATGATGGATTGAACAGTGCTCCGTGAGATGTTCAAAGCTTGGGATATTTTTTTATGACCTAACCCTGCTTTAAACTTCTCCACAACTTTATCCCTGACCTGTCTGGTGTGTTCCTTGGGCTTCATGATGCTGTTTGTTCACTAATGTTCTCTAACAAATTTCTGAGGCCTTCACAGAACAACTGTATTTATACTGATTAGATTACACACAAGTGGGCTCTATTTACTAATTAGGTGACTTCTGAAGGCAATTGGTTGCACTGGATTTTATTTAGGGGTATCAGAGTAAAGGGGGCTGAATACTTTTGCACACCACACTTTTCAGTTTTTTATTTGTAAATAAATTTGAAAACCATGTATAATTTTCCTTCCACTTCACAATTATGCGCCACTTTGTGTTGGTCTATCACATAAAATCCCAATAAAATACATTTACGTTTGTGGTTGTAAGGTGACAAAATGTGGAAAATTTCAAGGGGTATGAATACTTTTGCAAGCCACTGTATTTTATACAATCCCCCAGAATAAAAGTTATTACCACAATTTACCCATAAGAGGGGCTAATCACATCCTTTTCAAAGTGCTTTGGACTCAAATAAATACTTTTGAAGAGTAGTAACTCTTATATTATTTTTGAGGGTAGAAGTACATCCTCGGTTGTTCACATGGGGAAGGTCAGTTAACTGCAACATACAAGTCCACTCAGTTTTGACTTCCATACTTGTACATTGGAGTGTGCATCTGGCCTCCCAATCCAGTACTGTGTTCAGATGCAGAGCAGTGAAGAGTAGAGTAGTGGCTCAGAGGCCAGATACAATTTTCAAACAAACCTCTTGGTTTTCGACCATGCTTCATGTTTTTAATTAATTTCCTGTAGCTAGTGATACATGCTTCAACTATTTCAATCTGTTTTAATTTCTCTAAGGCTTTTGACATCTGTCCAGAGGTGTGGTCGTGTAAGATGGCTATAACAACTATCACATCCTGATGTCCAAACAAACAATCTCAAGTAAATGCAGCTGTGGGGGTGAAAGTAGGAGCAGGTGTGGGCTGATCAAGTGCAGTCTTATAATGTATGGTAGAGGCTGCACCTCACACTTGAAATTCACTTCTACTGATTTCAACATGGCCTAGGATCAATTTTTACTCAATGATGTTATAATTAATTATAAGTGCATTAAAAACATGGTGCATACAATCAACCTGAGTTATTCTGAATGACCGTCCGAAGGTGGGGGTGCGTTGGGTGCGACCGCCCCCCCTTTTTTTCCAGGCATTTCACCATCTTTATTATGGGAAACATTTAAGGCATTTATGCAACGTTCCATTCGCAGATCACACTTCAAATTAAGGGGGCTGGTGGAAGCCTCTGATTGGTCGAACGGACTAGAGGAAGCAGCCGTTACAGGACTAGAGGAAGCAGCTGATTGGCTTGTATCCCGGGTAAGGCTTTATTGTACTCGGATAAGGGGGAGAATGAGGGCCAGGGCAGTTTACTGTTCTGGATGTCAGATGTGGGAGGTCATGGAGTCTGAGTGCCCTCCAGACGTCCACATCTGCGCCAGGTGCGTCGAGATGGGGCTCCTAAGGGACCGTGTTAGGAACCTGGAACAGCAACTCGATTACCTCTGTCTGCTCAGGGAGAGCGAGGAGGTCATAGATAGGAGTTACAGGGAGGTGGTCACTCCAAGACCACGGGAGACAGAAAACTGGGTCACAGTTAGGAAGGGCAACGGGCAGAGGCAGGGACTGGTGAGTACACCTTGAAAATAAGTACTCATGTTTGAGTAAGGGTGGGGGAGACAGCCTACCTGGGGGCAGCGACAGCGGCCGGGCCTCTGGCATAAAGACCGGTCCTGTTGCTCAGAAGCATAAGGAAAAAAAGAGGAGGGCAATTGTAATAGGGGACTCTATAGTCAGGGGGTCGGATAGGCGATTCGGTGGACGCAGACAAGCGACCCGGATGGTAGTTTGCCTCCCTGGTGCCAGGGTCAGGGATGTGTCTGAGAAATGTCCAAGAAATCCTGAAATGGGAGGGAGAGGAGCCTGAAGTTGTGGTACATATAGGTACCAACGACATAGGTAAAAAAGGAGAAGAGGTCCTGAAAGAAGAATTTAGGGAGTTAGGTAGAGAGTTAAGGAGAAGGACTGCAAAGGTAACAATCTCAGGATTACTGCCTGTGCCACGCGACAGTGAGAATAGGAATGGAGCGAGGTGGAGGATAAATGAGTGGATGAGGGACTGGTGCAGTGGGTATGGATTCAAGTTTCTGGATCATTGGGACCTCTTTTGGGGAAGGTGCGACCTGTACAGAAAGGACGGGTTGCACTTGAACTCGAGGGGGACCAATATCCTGGCGGGGAGATTTGCAAAGGCTACTGGGGAGACTTTAAACTAGTATGGTTGGGGGGAGGGACTCAAATTGGGAAAGCTAGCAGTCAGTGTGTGAGGCAGGAGGCAGAGAATGGTAGCACTCTGACCCAAAATGTAGGGGAGAGAGAAGAAAAAGACAATAAACAGAGAATAAGAGAGGGTGGGTTTCTTAAATGTGTATATTTTAATGCTAGGAGCATTGTAAGAAAGGTGGATGAACTCAGAGCCTGGATTGACACCTGGAAGTATGATGTTGTGGCGATCAGTGAAACATGGTTGCAGGAGGGCTGTGATTGGAAACTAAATATTCCAGGATTTCGTTGCTTCAGGTGTGATAGAATTGGAGGGGCAAGAGGTGGAGGTGTTGCATTGCTTATCAGGGAAGATATTACAGCAGTGCTTTGGCAGGATAGATTAGAGGGCTTGTCTAGGGAGGCTATTTGGGTGGAACTGAGAAATGGGAAAGGGGTAGCAACACTTATAGGGGTGTATTATAGACCGCCAAATGGGGAGCGAGAATTGGAAGAGCAAATATGTAAGGAGATTGCAGATATTAGTAGTAAGCACAAGGTAGTGATTGTGGGAGATTTCAATTTTCCACACATAGACTGGGAAACACATTCTGTAAATGGGCTGGATGGGTTGGAGTTTGTAAAATGTGTGCAGGATAGTTTTTTGCAGCAATACATAGAAGTACCTACTAGAGAAGGGGCGGTGCTGGACCTCCTGTTAGGAAATGAGACGGGTCAGGTGGCAGAGATATGTGTTGGGGAACAGTTCGGGACCAGTGATCACAATACCATTAGTTTCAATATAATTATGGAGAGGGTCAGAACTGGACCTAGGGTTGAGATTTTTGATTGGAGAAAGGCTAACTTTGAGGAGATGCGAAAGGATTTAAAAGGAGTATATTGGGACATTTTGTTTTATGGGAAAGATGTGGAAGAGAAATGGAGTACATTTAAAGGTGAAATTTTAAGAGTACAGAATCTTTATGTCCCTGTTCGGTTGAAAGGAAATAGTAAAAATCGGAAAGAGCCATGGTTTTCAAGGGAAATTGGACACTTGGTTCGGAAAAAGAGGGAGATCTACAATTATTATAGGCAGCATGGAGTAAATGAGGTGCTTGAGGAGTATAAAGAATGTAAAAAGAATCTTAAGAAAGAAATTAGAAAAGCTAAAAGAAGATATGGGGTTGCTTTGGCAAGTAAGGTGAAAGTAAACCCAAAGGGTTTCTACAGCTATATTAATAGCAAAAGGATAACGAGGGATAAAATTGGTCCATTAGAGAGTCAGAGTGGACAGCTATCTGCAGAGCCAAAAGAGATGGGGGAGATATTGAACAATTTCTTTTCTTCGGTATTCACCAAGGAGAAGGATATTGAATTATGTGAGGTAAGGGAAACAAGTAGTAGCTATGGAAACTATGAGATTCGAAGAAGTGGGAGTACTGACACTTTTGAGAAATATAAAAGTGGATAAGTCTCCAGGTCCGGACAGGATATTCCTTAGGACATTGAGGGAAGTTAGTGTAGAAATAGCAGGGGCTATGACAGAAATATTTCAAATGTCATTAGAAACGGGAATAGTGCCGGAGGATTGGCGTACTGCGCATGTTGTTCCATTGTTTAAAAAGGGGTCTAAGAGTAAACCTAGCAATTATAGACCTGTTAGTTTAACGTCAGTGGTGGGCAAATTAATGGAAAGGATACTTAGAGATAATATATATAAGCATCTGGATAAACAGGGTCTGATTAGGAACAGTCAACATGGATTTGTGCCTGGAAGGTCATGTTTGACTAATCTTCTTGAATTTTTTGAAGAGGTTACTCGGGAAATTGATGAGGGTAAAGCAGTGGATGTTGTATATATGGACTTCAGTAAGGCCTTTGACAAGGTTCCTCATGGAAGGTTGGTTAAGAAGGTTCAATGGTTGGGTATTAATGGTGGAGTAGCAAGATGGATTCAACAGTGGCTGAATGGGAGATGCCAGAGAGTAATGGTGGATGGTTGTTTGTCAGGTTGGATGCCAGTGACTAGTGGGGTGCCACAGGGATCTGTGTTGGGTCCACTGTTGTTTGTCATGTACATCAATGATCTGGATGATGGTGTGGTAAATTGGATTAGTAAGTATGCAGATGATACTAAGATAGGTGGGGTTGTGGATAATGAAGTAGATTTTCAAAGTCTACAGAGAGATTTATGCCAGTTGGAAGAGTGGATTGAAAGATGGCAGATGGAGTTTAATGCTGATAAGTGTGAGGTGCAACATCTTGGCAGGACAAATCAAAATAGGACGTACATGGTAAATGGTATGGAATTGAAGAATGCAGGTGAACAGAGGGATCTGGGAATAACGGTGCACTGTGAAAGTGGAATCTCATGTAGATAGGGTGGTAAAGAAAGCTTTTGGTGTGCTGGCCTTTATAAATCAGAGCATTGAGTATAGAAGTTGGGATGTAATGTTAAAATTGTACAAGGCATTGGTGAGGCCAATTCTGGAGTATAGGGTGCAATTTTGGTCGCCTAATTATAGGAAGGATGTCAACAAAATAGAGAGAGTACAGAGGAGATTTACTAGAATGTTGCCTGGGTTTCAGCAACTAAGTTACAGAGAGAGGTTGAACAAGTTAGGGTTTTATTCTTTGGAGCACAGAAGGTTAAGGGGGGACTTGATAGAGGTCTTTAAAATGATGAAAGGGATAGACAGAGTTGACGTGGATAAGCTTTTCCCACTGAGAGTAGGGAAGATTCAAACAAGGGGACAGGACTTGAGAATTAAGGGACAGAAGTTTAGGGGTAACATGAGGGGGAACTTCTTTACTCAGAGAGTGGTGGCTGTGTGGAATGAGCTTCCAGTGAAGGTGGTGGAGGCAGGTTCGTTTTTATCATTTAAAAATAAATTGGATAGTTATATGGACGGGAAAGGAATGGAGGGTTATGGTCTGAGCGCAGGTATATGGGACTAGGGGAGAATACGTGTTCGGCACGGACTAGAAGGGTCGAGATGGCCTGTTTCCGTGCTGTAATTGTTATATGGTTATATGGTTATACGTGGAGTTATAATCTCATATCAAAGTTACCAAAATAAAAAGAACTCCATAGAACAAGAGACTTTAGAAAAGGAAATTAAAATATTAGAATTAGATAACGCAAAAGACCCAACTATAGATAAACATAATAAGATCACATTATTGAAATTTAAACTTAATCGAATATTATCGGCAAGAGTAATAAGATTATTTCAGATCACAAAACAGGCACAGTTTGAATTTGGTGATAAACCACATAAACTTCTGGCTAGACAATTGTCGGAACTGAACGAGGAGGAGGACACAAATGCAGGCTCAGACACAGGGCAGATCAGTCTTCGGCGTTTAATCGGTCCAAGTCAGTACACAGGTAGGCAAAACAGATGCAACAGTACCATATAGGAGCAGGCAAGAACCAGTGGTCGAAAATACAGGCAAAGGTCGAGATCACAAGGTCACAAGATTTCGAGAGCTGGAACGAGGTGATACCAAGTAGCATACACCACGAACTGGCAATGGGAACTAAAACACAAAAGGCTTAAATACAGACTAGCAGGGGATAACGAGACACAGGTGAAACACATCAGGGCGTGGCCAACAGACTAGCAGGGGATAACGAGACACAGGTGAAACACATCAGGGCGTGGCCAACAATCACATGAGGGTAAACGACCTGACAGGAAATGGGACCTGAAACAAGAGGAGATGTGAGACACCAAAATAAAACAAGAATGCAAACTCTAATACTGAAAACCAATAAGAAACAGAAACTAGATCAAACGCGAGACCTGACAACAATTGAAGAAACAGGAGAAGGAAAAGACGATTACTAAAATCAAATCAGAGAATGGGGAACTATTAACGTTACCCCAGGATATTAATAAAAGGTTTGCCCAATTTTATCAAAACTTGTATACGTCTAAAATTAAAATAGAAGACAATATAATTGTAGATTTTTTAGATAATTGTAATCTGCCAAAATTGGATATTTTGGAACAAGAGGAATTAGGAGCACAGATCACAAGGGAAGAAATAAGTGAAACAATAAAAGAGCTGAAAAATGGGAAAACGCCAGGACCAGATGGTTTTAATAATGAATTCTATAAAGGTTTCCAGGAGTTAATGGTACCACGGTTACTTAAATTATATAAATATGCCTTTACCGAAAATAAATTACCAGAAACATTAGCCGAATCCACAATTACGTTAATACCTTAAAAAGATAAGGACTTAGAAGAACCGGGCTCATATAGAGCCATATCACTCCTAAATACAGATCAGAAAATTTTAGCAAGAACTTTAGCAAGAAGATTAAATATATTAATAAATTGATAAATCCGGACCAAACGGGGTTTATACCTAAAAGACAATCATCTAACAATTTGAGACGCCTTTTTAATATAATGTATTCACACAAAACGGAAAAGGAAGACTTGTCAGTTATATCTCTGGATGCAGAGAAAGCATTTGATCAGGTACAAAGTACTCCAAAAATTTAATATGGGAGAGAATTTTATCAGATGGGTTAAATTACTATATGATAAACCAATGGCACGAATACTAACTAATAATATATTATCTTCAAAATTTCAATTATCGAGGGGCAATAGGCAGGGCTGTGTTTTATCACCCCTGTTATTTGCACATGATAGAACCGCTTGCTGAAAGAATAAGAAGGCATCCGGATATTCAGGGATATAATACTAAGGATACTATTAATAAAATATCACTATATGCAGATGATATACTTTTATATATTACAAACTCCCAAACGAGCATTCCGAATTATTAAATCTAATAGGAATTTGGCTCTTTCTCCGGTTATAGAATAAATTGGAATAAAAGTGAAATTATGTCATTAAAACCCCAGAAAGCGAATCACCTATTAAAATTTCCATTTAAAATCGCAACGGAAAAATTTAAGTATTTGGGTATTCAAGTTACTAGAAGATATAAATCATTATTTAATGCTAATTTTATACCATTATTAAATAAATTTGATTCACTGATTAAATTTTGGAGAACGCTCCCACTGTCACTAATCGGCAGAATAAACGCTATAAAAATGATAGCGCTACCACAAATAATATATTTATTCCAATCTATACCGATATATATACCAAAACACTTTTTTTTTAAATTAGACTCGAATATTTTAAATTTTATTTGGGATTATAAAGCACATAGAATTAAAGGAAATCACTTGTGCAAACCCAAAGAGGTGGGGGGTTTGCACTACCTCATTTTCTATACTATTATTGGGCAGTACATATTAAAAATATAATTTATTGGTTGGACAGTTCTGCTCAACAGTTGGAATGGATAAGAATGGAGAAAGAGGATTGCGCCCCCGACGATCTAGGAGCGATCATTTTTTCCCCCAATAAAGCTGAATAATATGTTATATAAGAAGAATCCAATTATATAAAATACAATACGAATCTGGAAACAAATAAAATTAACTTTAAAATTAAGAAATTTATCAGTGCTAACACCAATAGTGAATAACCCAGTATTTAAACCATCTGGTATGGATAAAACATATAAACAATGGGAAAAAGTGGGAATTAAAAAGGTAGGTGATTTGTATGATTTGGGAAATTTATTATCATTTCAACAACTAAAATCAAAATTTAAATTGAATAACAATCAATATTTTAAATACCTACAGGTATGTGACTTTATGAAGAAATATATACCAAGATTCCAAAGTATAATTTTAGACCCACTGGAAGAAGTAATGAATATCAAGGCAGAGTCAACTAAATTAATATCATACTTGTATAACAGTATTTTAAATATAGAATTACCATCAACAGAGGCAATTAGAGAAGACTGGGAAAAAGAATTAATGATAAAAATCTCAAAAGAAACATGGGAAAAATATTTGATACATATACATAAATGTTCGATCAACGCTAGACATAACTTAAATAAATTTAAAATATTACATAGATTATATTATTCCAAAACTAGGTTGAATAAATTTTATCCAAATATTTCTCCCATTTGTGATAAATGTCTTTCTCAAAATGCCAATATTACACACTCATTTGTCTCTTGTAAAAAACTTTATAAATTTTGGTGTGATATATTTGATATATTCTCAAAGCTATTTAAGACAAAATAGAGCCTAACACTGAAATGATAATATTTGAAGTGGAGATGGGAACAAATTAAATACACACCAAAACTCATTTTTCAATTATGGGTTAATAACAGCAAAAAAACTTATACTTAAATTTTGGAAAAATGCTAATATACCAACATTTAAAATGTGGATCAGTAATATGCTGGACACAGCACATTTGGAAGAAATGAGACTCCTCCTAATAGACAAACAAGACCTATTCTTAAGGAGTTGGTCCCCATTTATTGATTTTTTGGATTCATGTGGTGACATAGTATCATGAAAACTAACAGTTTCAGGTATGGGTGAAAGATGATTTAGAATATTTAAAAAAAAATCATCTCACTGTGGCGATTGAACAATCTCCCTCCTGCTTTCCTTCTTCACTTATTCCTTCTCTTTAACTTTTTCTTTATCGGTTTTTCACCCACGCTCACTAATCTATTCTTCACTTTTCACAACCTTTTTTTCTTCTTTCCTTTCTCACTTCTCTCTTTAAAAAAAAAAAGGGAAGTTATACAGAGAATGTAATATGTTAACATCATTTTGGCACAATGCATTGTACTCACTTCTAATAAATAAAATATAAAAAAAACAAAAAAAAACATGGTGCATACAATCAACCTGAGTTATTCTGAATGACCGTCCGAAGGAGGGGGTGTGTTGGGTGTGACCGCCCCCCATTTTTTTCCCCCTTAGAAAAAATCACAGAAAAAAAAAAATTGGGGGACAAAAATCAACGTTTCCACTTTGGAAATGGCCAGTTCTCTGTTCTCCCGTCGCGGGGCAAGAGTGGCTGAATCTGAACCCAATGGCTGTAACCCCAACACCAGATGCCGCTGCGGCAGAGCCCGCTCCCCTCGCCTCCCCCCGCCGCCGGGGCCCAAGCTATCTTCCTCCCACACCACACCCGCTGACCCCCGCTGGGCCCACGCCACCGCCGCTGGGCTCATGCCACCCCCGCTGGGCCCACGCCACCCCTGCTGGGCTCATGCCACCCCCACTGGGCCCACGCCACCCCCGCTGACCTCCGCTGGGTCCATGTCACCCCCGCTGGTCCACGCCACCACGCCACCATCATTGACCCCCGCTGGGCCCACGTAACCCCCGCTGGGCCCACGCCACCCCTGCTGGGCCCACGCCACCCCCGCTGGGCCCAGGCCACCTCCGCTGACCCTCGCTGGGTCCACGCCACCCTCGCTGACCCCCGCCACCCCCACCGACCCCCGCTGTGCCCCCTCCACCCCCGCTGGGCTCACGCCACCTTCAGCCCCCCCGCCCGCTCGGCCCCCGCTGGGCTCGTGCCACCTTCATCTTCGCCCCCCCCTGCAAGAAAGAGGGGGGGGGGATGTGAGAGGGGAAGGGAGGGGAGAGAGAGAGATGGAGGAGGGCAGAGGGAAAGGGGGATTATCTTTAGTGAGATTGCAAAATTAAGGTAGGTTTTAGAGCTATTATATTTTCTCCTCCATATGAATAATATTAAACAATATCAAACAATTGGAACTGCTTTCTTTTCCTTGATAACAATACTGAAAAATATGAATTCCATCGTTTGTGACATAAATACACATTTTAATGGGATCATTATATACAGATGTAACATTTCAATTTCGAGATCGGTGGGAGGGGTTGGGGGCAAATATGCGTCAAGCCGATAGCCTAATCGTTAAAGAGTTAAAAGATAGCCTAATTGATAAAGAGCTGAGAAGAGGAATCAGAGCTGCTAAGGAAAGGTACTCTGAGAAGTTGAGGAGCAAGTTCTCAGCTAATGACTCTTCTTCAGTTTGGAAGGGCATGCAAGAAATCACCAGCTATAAGAGGAAAACCACCCGCTCTTTGGACAATCGTCAGCTGACGAACAACCTGAATGAGTTTTACTGCAGGTTTGAAAATCAGAAACGTAAACCTGTTACCCCTTCCCCAACAAACACAGCCAGACCCCAGTCTGCAAAGAATGGACCATACACCCTCTCCTTCCAATTTACCACTTCACACCTACTTAAGGCAAACCTCCAGTATGAAAAGAGAGGACCATTTCCCACCCCACCCAACACTTCACACCTGACCTCAGTCTGCAAAGACTGGGCCCTTTTACACCCATCCCACTCCAATCACCACTTCACACCCAATTACTCATTTTTAACCAGTCCCTGCCTGCTTCAAAGTCTCCACTATTGTCCTTGTACCTAAAAAGGTAAGGCTTACTGGTCTTAATGACTACAGGCCTGTCGCACTGACCTCTGTAGTCATGGAGACTGTTGAAAGGCTTGTGCTGGCCAAGCTGAAAAATATCACAATCCCTCTGCATTTTGCATATTGGACCAATAGATCTGTGGATGATGCAGTCAACCTGGGCCTACTCTTCATCCTCCAGCACCTAAACCGCCAGGGAACCTAAGCGAGGATTTTGTTTTTATTGATTTTATCTCTGCATTCAACACCATTATGCCAGAGCTACTATGCTCCAAACTTTCTGAGTTGACTGTGCCTGAACCCCTCTGTCGGTGGATCACCAGCTTTCTGACAGACAGGAAGCAGCATGTGAGGCGGGAAAGCATATCTCGGACCCGCAAACGCTCAGCATAGGAGCACTGCAAGATGCGTACTCTCCACTCTCCTCTACTCTCACCACACCAATGACTGCACCTCCACAGACACCTCTGTCAAGCTTCTCAAGTTTGCGGATGACACGACCCTGATTGGACTGATCCAGGATGGGATCTCTGTACTCTTTTCAGTTTGAGGCCGCATTCAGAGTATTGTGTTCAGTTCTGGACACCATGTTATAGGAAATATGTCATCAAACTGGAAAGGGTATAGTGAAGATTTATGAGGATGTTGCCAGGACTAGAGAGCCAGAGCAATAGGGAGAGGTTGAGTAGGCTGGGACTATTTCATGGACCACAGGAGGATGAGGGATGATCTAATAGAGGTCTATAAAATCATGATTTGAATAGATATGGTTGAGTCTTTTGCCCAGAGTAAGTGAATCGAGGAGCAGAGGGCATAAGTTTAAGGTGAAGGGGAAAAGATTTAATATGAATCTGAGGGGTATGTTTTTCACACAAAGGGTGGAAGGTGTATGGAACAAGATGCCAGAGGAGGTAGTTGAGGCGGGCACTATCACAACATTTAAGAAACAGACAGGTACATGGATAGGACAGGTTCGGAGGGATATGGATCAAACGTGGGCAGGTGGAACTAGTGCAGATGGGGCATGCTGGGCCGAAGGGCCTGTTTCCACACTGTATCACTCTATGACTCTATCTTTCCCTCTCAAACCCATTCTCCTGCCTTCTCCCCATTACCTCTGACACCCGTATCAATCAAGAATCTATCAATCTCCTCCTGAAAAATGTCCATTGACTTGACCTCCACAGCTGTCTGTGGCAATGAATTCCACAGTTCACCACCCTCTGACTTAAGAAATTCCTGCTCATCTCCTTCCTCAAGGAATGTCTTTTAATTCTGAGGCTGTGGCCACTGGTCCTAGACTCTCCCACTAGTGGAAACATCCTCTCCAAATCCACTCCATCCAGGTTTTTACCATGCTGGGACAGATGGCAACATCTTCACACCGTGTCCCAAAGCTTGTGTCCTGTCCTGCATCACCCAAGGCAGCAGAGATGTTATAGAAGAGGGCAAGCACCGTAACAAAGTAGCTCACGATGATTTGGGTAATATTCAGGAATGTCTATGCATGTCACATCATGAATATTACTGAAGAACGGTCTTGACCCGAACTATAATCTATACCATTTCTCCAGAGATGCTGCCTGACACACTGAGTTACTCCAGCACTCTGTGACATGTCACATATCCATGTTCTCCACAGATGCTGCCTGACTCGCTGAGTTACTCCAGCACTCTGTGAAACGTTGCCTATTCATATTATCCGCAGATGCTGCCTGACCCACTGAGTTACTCCAGCACTTTGTGACTATTTTCCCTTCACCCATCTGCCCAAACCCACTTTCCCCCCTCCTTTCCTATGTTCCTTTCCACCCATAAACCTCCCTCTGCCTTTACATTTCACTCCTCTTTTAAATCTGCTCTACTTATCTACATGCATTTTTCTTCTTCACTTTTTAGTCATAGAATGATGCAGTGTGAAAACAGGCCCTTCAGCCCAACTTGCCCACACCGACCGACATGTCCCATCTAAACTAGTCCCACTCACACGCGTCTGGCCCATATCGATCTAAATCTGTCCTATCCATGTACGTGTCCAAATGTCTCTTAAACAGTAGGATAGTCCCCGCCTTAACTACCTCCTCTGGCAGCTCGTTACATACACCCAGCACCCTTTGTGTGAAAAAGCTACGTCTCAGGTTCCTGTTAATTTCTGAAATATTGGTCATAAATTTGGTGCAAAATCGCTCCAAAATAAGGCTCAGAATGCATCAGAGAGCATCTAAAAACCCTGGCATCGAGGGACTTCACGCTTCGCGCACGTGATGTGCGCAGCGCGCACATTATTTCACATTAAGTTTTTTGTAATCCTGTCATGCCACCCCCCTTTTTGAAAAGCCTAGTACGGGCCTGTTCTCACATGCTAAATTGGGCTCAGGTAAGATCAAGATAAACTTACTTATATTTAAGTTTATAGTTTCACTGATGGCAGATGGAAAAAAAATATTATTTCACAGCTCCATGGCAACTGGATCAAGTAAGGTAGAACTGGTACAAAGTGAAATAGGTGCAAGACTACCACAATAACCTATTAGACAATAATGCCATTTTGAATTCACGTTGTCATGTTTTTGGCATTTATTTGATGCAATATCCATATTGCATCTGTAGAGGCTTCACTCTAGCAGGCCCACATGTGAGGAAATTTGTTTTTCTACAAAAAAGATTGAATCAACTTAAACCAAAAAACAGAGGAAAAAAGGACGTACAGTGCCCTCCATAATGTTTGGGACAAAGACCCATCATTTATTTATTTCTCTCTGTACTCCACAATTTGAGATGTTGTAATAGAAAAAATCACATGTGGTTAAAGTGCACATTGTCAGATTTTATTAAAGGGTGATTTTATACATTTTGTTTTCACTATGTAGAGATTACAGCTGTGTTTATACATGGTCCCCCAATTTCAGGGCACCATAATGTTTGGGGCACATGGCTTCACAGGTGTTTGTAATTACTCAGGTGTGTTTAAATGCCTCCTTCATGCAGGTAGAAGAGAGCTCTCAGCACCTAGTCTTTCCTCCAGTCTTTCCATCACCTTTGGAAACTTTTATTGCTGTTTATCAACATGAGGACCAAAGTTGTGCCAATGAAAGTCAAATAAGCCATTATGAGCAACAAGAATAAAACTGTTAGAGACATTAGCCAAACATTAGGCTTACCAAAATGAACTGCTTGGAACATTATTAAAGGAAAGAGAGCACTGGTGAGCTTACTAATCGCAAAGGGACTGGCAGGCCAAGGAAGACCTCCACAGCTGATGACAGAAGAATTCTCTCTATAATAAAGAAAAATCCCCAAACACCTGCCCGACAGATCAAAAACACTCTTCAGGAATCGGGTGTGGATTTGTCAATGACCACCGTCCACAGAAAACTTCATGAAAGAAATACAGAGGATGCACTGCAAGATGCAAACAAACCACTGTTTAGCTGCAAAAATAGGATGGCCAGGTTACAGTTTGCCAAGAAGTACTTAAAAGAGCAACCACAGTTCTGGAAAAAAGGTCTTGTGGACAGATGTGACGAACATTAACATATCAGTGATGGCAAGAGCAAAGTATGGAGGAGAGAAGGAACTGCCCAAGATCCAAAGCATCTGTGAAACGCGGTGGTGGGGGTGTTATGGCCTGGGCATGTATGGCTGCTGAAGGTACTGGCTCACTTATCTTCATTATGATACAACTGCTGATGGTAGTAGCATAATGAATTCTGAAGTGTATAGACATATCCTATCTGCTCAAGTTCAAACAAATGCCTCAAAACTCATTGGCCGGCGGTTCATTCTACAGCAAGACAATGATCCCAAACATACTACTAAAGAAACAAAGGAGTTTTTCAAAGCTAAAAAATGGTCAATTCTTGAGTGGCCAAGTCAATCACCTGATCTGAACCCAAGTGAACATGCCCAGTGGCGGACTGGCCAGGGTGTCAGCTTGCCCGATGGCATGTGGGCCCCTGATGAAGTGGGCCCCCTATATCAAGTGGGCCCCTGATGAAGTGGGCCCCCTTTGTCTCCTGGCAACCAATATTTTTAGACCCAGTCCGCTACGGAGCATGCCTTTTATATGCTGAAGAGAAAACTGAAGCCCTCAAAACAATCATAAGCTAAAGATGGCTGCAATATAGGTGTGGCAGAGCATCACCAGAGAAGACACCCAGCAACTGGTAATGTCCATGAATCGCAGACTTCAGGCAGTCATTGCATGCAAAGGATATGCAACAAAATACTAAACATGACTACTTTCAATTACATGACATTGCTGTGGTAGCAGAAATAGTGAGCAGTATGAAGGCATAGTTAATACCAGACCTGTCTCTGGCACTTCGCATGTGATGCCAGGGGCTTTGCGCATCCCAGGCCTGTAAATTCCCGTTGGTTCAAACCTTCCCCCCACTCCCCCCCCCCCCCCCACTCCCCCCCCCCCCCCCCCCCCCCCCCCTTGGTTATAGCGGGCAATCGGCAATATCAGACACTATCCTTCCCGTCATTGCGAGGGTTTACTGGAACATACTTTAGGTATGAGCATAGAACGACTGTTTTACAGTTATATTTTCCCCCCACAGTTAAAGTTCAGTGCAATAGAAATGCCTAGGTCCAGCACACTGAACTGTTTCAAATGTCTGATGTAATTTCCTCTCTTATTAAGAATAGCTATTTTGAAGGACGGGACAACATTTCCTTTGTTTAATATTTTTGTTCTGTTTTGTGAACGGAGTGTTTTTATAACAAAGTATATTGGCAGAGGCCAACATAATTGTTTCAGAACTAGTCGCAGCCAAGTACAGTAATTAATAGATATAAAATAATATCGTCAATGAGAGCAAGCTCCACAATCAGCTGTATTAATATATTTGTCATGCCAGGTCTTTAAATGGTTACTCTGGCCTTCAATTTGTTGCAGCCCTTGGAGAAATTTATTGCAGTCCTTCAAAATTTGTTTTATGTACTTTATCTGCTGCTGTAGCACTGCCTTCTGCTCTCTGTTTATTTTCTCTTCTGCATCACCTGATGTACACATGACTGGTATGATTTGCCTAGACAATATGGCGGCATGGTGGTGTAGCGGTAGAGCTACTGCCTTACAGCGCTCGAGACCCAAACTTCGATCCAGACTCTGGGTGCTGTCTTTATGGAGCTTGTACGTTCTCCCTGTGACCTGAGTGGGTTTTCTCTGAGATCTTCGATTTTCTCCCACACTCTAAAGACGTAGAGGTTTGTAGATTAATTCTTCTTCTTTTTCTTCTTAAGCCCTTTGCTCCTCTAGGGAACATAGGCCATTGAAAAATGTCCTCCACCTCACTCGGTTGTTGGCAGTTCTTTCAAGATCTCCCCAGTTGAGCCCACTCTCAGACATTTCTGTCTGGACACCTCTTCTCCAGCTGTTCCTGGGGCGACCTCTTTTCCTTTTTCCTTGGGGATTCCATTTCAGGGCTAGCCGATTTTTTTTTTTGTGGCAGGTTTCCTGAAGGTGTGTCCAATCGAACTCCATTTTCTCCTTCGAGTTTGTAAGTCAATGAGTAGGTATGTTGCAAAACTTACCTTCAGCGGCGCTGCAGTTCTGCCGCTGCCCGTGTGCTCGGCTTTGGCGCCTTTGGGAGGGGGACAGGTTTAAAACGCGATTTTCTCTAGGCTGTTGAAATCGATGTTGTTCAGCCTACTTAGTTGCTAATGAAAAATCGCTGCGAAATTCGTTTGCTGCATGTATTTTTAAACTAAATTAGGTTATTTAATTGTTATAGTAGAATAAAAATCATCCTCTAAAGCCGCGAACCCCGACAACGGGACGGATCTCATGTAGGGGACAAGGCAAGGTAGGTTGTTTATTTTTACATTAAAAAGGGCTTCTTAAGATCCCTTTATACAAATTTTTATGTTGCGAGTAGTTGACTTGGGAGCCCATTCAAACCCGCAGTATCTTTCATGCCGACATGGGGTACAAATTCACTGCAATGGCAGCGTTCTAAACCAGCGCGTTTCACAGAATCCCACTGGCAAGCTGATTTAAATGGCCATTAATTTACAGCAATTGAACACTAAATCCCTTCCATTTGGCCTATAAATTAATGTAAATGAGATTTAAAAATCATGTTTCATTGTGAATTCTTGCATGAATGTTCTTTGGGCACTTAGGCTATTTAAAAATGTTAATCTTTCCTTAAGAAATGGATAGATGTTTAGATCTAGTAATTGAATTTTGGAATTAGCTACAATTGGGTAACTAACTAATTATATGCTTTAATTTCAGGTCATCCAAGTAAGATTGTTTAATATTTGTTTCAGAATGCTTCAATCTATAATAACTGAAAATTTCTTTCAGCTCTCTTAATTTTTAATAAAGTTATGGGCTTTAGACTGTCCTCGATCACAGCTTTTGTGTTAAGTCAATGGAAAATCAATAGGGAACAAGATGCTAATTTACGAGTATGAAAATGGCCATAACTTTTTTAATACTGAAGATATGAAAGTGAATTAGGTGTCAAATTAAACTTATTTTTATGCTTCATCTGATGGGATAAATTGCAG
Organism: Amblyraja radiata; assembly: GCF_010909765.2. Lineage (NCBI taxonomy): Eukaryota > Metazoa > Chordata > Chondrichthyes > Rajiformes > Rajidae > Amblyraja > Amblyraja radiata. The sequence continues at coordinate 73,566,512 of NC_045961.1, forward strand.
ACTTGATTTTTTAAATCTCAAAATGTTGTGACATTGCTACAATGAGCTCCTGGCCTGTTCTTTTCCACAGGTCCACATAGCTTACTTTGTCTCTCCACCAGATGTTAATTATTCTCCTAAGGCAGTTGTGTGCTTTGTTGTTTTCCATGTCTATGATCCATACAGCATCACCTGTTTCACATTTGAGTTAAAGATGCATATTTTGGTATTGAGATGTGTTTTGAGCTCCAGATCTTCCTGAGCAGGTTAAACACCACCCTAGCCTAATTAATTTTACTTTTTATGTCTGCCTCTGCCCCTCCGGTGATGTCCACAACACTGCCTAGATTTGTGAATGTTTCTACCTCCTCCAGAGCAGTGCTGTGCATGAGGATAGGGTTGCTGGTTTTGGAGTGGATTGTAGGTTAATTGACATGGTATAAATGTAAAATTGTCCCTAGTGTGTGTAAGGTAGTGTTAATGTGCGAGGATTGCTGGTCAGTGCGGATTCAGTGGGTCGAAGGGCCTGTTTCCACACCATATATCTAAACTAAACTAAACTAATACACAAAGCAACATTTATTACTGTCTTTGTGTCGGTGATGGATTAAAGAAAAATTATTGTGTAAAAATAAAGGAATTCTTCAAATAAATCTCCCACAACTTTCAGAATATTTCACTTCATGAATGGTTTTAATTAAGTGATTCCTGATATATTTGGTGTAATAATAACCTCATAAAAAATTATTCCTCACAATTAAAACAATAACAATTCCAATTCCAGAAACAAGAGATTGCAGATGTTGCAATCTGAAGAAAAAAACAAACTGCTGGCAGCATACGTAGGGGTTGTGATTTCTGGTGGAGATCCTGTATCAGGTCTACAATTATCAGGAATGCAATTATCTTATAATTCTCTCGGAGCCTGGTCACCTGCAGACCCAAGTTGATCAAACCGGGTTTCTTTAACTGCTGGGCTTCTGACTGTCCATATGCAAGATGACTGCGAACTATGCTCATGAATCCCATTTCACAATTCAAGTCCAACATCTTCCTTAAACATAAAAATGTTGCCGAGAACGTGTAATGAAATGAGATTCCTTCTGAGCAACGTCCCAACCTTGGCACAATGCATGCCTTGATGTCTTAATTGCTATTCATTTTAACCCAATATTTCCTGTCTGACATTACAAAGAGACAATAGACATCCTAGCTAATCCCGGAAAATCAGTACTATTACTGGAAAACATATGGCACTTGTTGTTCCATCTAACCACTAATAACCATGTCTACTTTAATGTGATAATGACCAAGCTACAACTCATTTTAATTCTAACACACGTCACAGAATTGCTTTGATATGTTATGGTTGTTGCCCTATTGACCATAGCAGTCAATTTATCAAATATTTTCCATAATAATGAGATGAATTATCAGTCAAATGTCTTATTTGCTGGAGAAATTTTCATCGATACATCAGATAAAACGTTTTGCATTTTTCAAATAAAACACAGAGTTCTTTGTTTTGTGTAAATCACTGCACCATCTTGATAATGGTGTCTCCCACAACACAACACTTTCACTGCATGATCTGATCAGCCTGGGGAAATGTGTTTCAATTTCAGAGTGGATATTGAATCCACGGTGATTTGAATTGTACTAACATTGGAGGCAACCTGTTGCTGTTGTTTCAGTTGTATCACTTTACACCATATCTAATTGAAAACAAGATATTCTCATGGGCCTTTGATAGTATCTCTGCATCATATGCAGTTGTCAGAACATAGAGAGGGAATGACCTACTGAAAATCATTCCAAAAAGAATGGACCACCAAGGGGGATATTAATAGTAAACAGTTACACTAAAGGATTTGACTCAGAAAAATATTTCACATTTTAGAAAACTAAGTTCTACTGTTATATTCCAGGCAAGTTACCTCATTTAGAAATTTCCTGTGGTTTTGTTACCTCTCCCTTCATGCCTCATAGCATATCTTGACATTCACCATCTGTTCACAGAGGTAGACATTAACATAGAAACACAGATTCATACAGCACAGAAACAGGCCCTTCGATCTACCAAATATGTACTGACCATCAAGCATACATGCCATAAACTTATGTCCTCTGTCTCTTTACTCCCATACCGTGGGCAAAAGACTTTGACTTTATTGTGCTCTGTCTGAAGAAGGGACCCAACCTGAAACATCACCCAACCTTCTTCTCCAGAGATGCTGCCTGATCCGCTTTGTTACTCCCGCACTTTGTATGTTTCTTTAGTGTTGTGACAGAATAAACATCAGGACCGCCTCGATAGTTATGTGCTGAAAAGTCTTTTTTTAATTTTTTTAAAAAATTTATTTATTAGAAGTAGACATATTATAAAATGTAGTTACATATTATAGTAAAAAAAAAAACTTTTCATATACATCAGTCATACATTATTAAAATTTTCCATTATCAATTACTTCTGCTTCTAGTATTTTTATTTTTTATAGAAAGCGAGAAAAAGAGAGGGTAGAAAGTTACAAATAAGAAAGAAAGCAAAAAAAACAAAAAAACAAAAACAACACAACAGAAAAACAAGGGAGGTGGAATGGGTTACCTGTAATACATCAATGGAGATAGGTTCGTAGGTTATAAAGTATAGAGTATAGTTTTTCATCTGTTCCTGAGTTCAAGTTTCAGCTGGGTCCTCGTGCTGTGCCAATCTATCCCTTCAGATAGTTAATGAATGGAGCCCAAATTTTATGGAAAAGATCTTGTTTGTCCATTAAGACAAGTCTAATTCTTTCTAAGTGTAGGGTCTCCGACATTTCCGTAATCCACATTTTAATTGTGGGGGTTGTAGGGACTTTCCAAAATTTTAATATTAATTTTTTTCCGGTTATTATACTGTAATTGAGGAAGTTTCTTTGGTTTGTTGTGAGTGTTAAGCTTTGTTCTGATATTCCAAGTATTATTAATTTTGTGTCTGGGTCCAGTTTTGTATTAATAACTTTTGAAGTGATTTCAAAAATATCTGTCCAGAAATGTTTAAGCTTTATACAGTTTGCAAACGTATGTGTTAAATTAGCCTCTAAATGTAGACATTTATCACAAATAGGAGAGATTTGTGGGAAGATTCTATTTAGTTTTATTTTAGAGAAGTGTAGTCTATGTAAGACCTTGAATTATATTAAAGTATGTCTGGCATTTAATGAACATTGATGTATTTGTTGTAAACTTTCGTCCCACATATCTTTCGTGATAGGATGACCTATTTCATTTTCCCATTTGTATCTATATGGTTCGGTCGGTGGTACCTCGTTATTTAGTAAGGTGTTATAAATATAAGCTATTAGTTTTTCAGTATTAGGATGCTTGTTCAGACATTCATCAAGAATTTCTGATTCCCTATTCCTGTAAACTTGTGTATTAGATTTAACATAATCTCTAATTTGTAGATATCTGAAGAAATTATTTGAGTGCAGTCCATAATTCAGTTGTAACTCTTGGAATGAAAGAAAAGTACCTTTCCCATAAAGATGTCCTATATTTTTGATTCCATGATTTTTCCATTGTGTGAAACCTTTGTCCATAAAGGATGATTTGAATAAAGGATTATTTACAATGGGAAGGCAGAGTGGTATATTATTCAATTTTAAATCTTTTTTTATTTGTTTCCAAATTCGTATTCCACTATGTATTATGACAGAATAAACATCAGGACCGCCTCGATAGTTATGTGCTGAAAAGTCTTGAAGAGACATTGTAAGTAAAATTAAATTATTCACATCACATCACATTTTTTAATTTTGTTGTTCATGGTTCATGTTACAATGACAATAAAGAAACTATTCTATTCTAAGCTGCCAAATTCAATTTATAGAAAATAGAAAGTGCCAATTGTGTTTAGTTATCTCAAAGCATCAACCAAGCAATAAGTGCAACAAACTTTGCTGGAGTATTTCCAGGAAACTATGCTTGTCTAGGAGCAGCACTGGATCAGAGGTGATTAGATAGATCAAAATCACGAAGGGTGAGAAATGGAAATCTGTTCTAATTTGTAAAAAGATTAACGTCCAGAGGACATATTTAAGCCTCATGGTTGAATAACCGAAGGAGAGATGAGGGGAACTTGTTTTCATAGAGCGAGTGATTATGATCTGGACCAACTGGCCCCCTGCAATGATGCAATTATGCATTTCTAAAATGTGAATAGTTCATTATAGGTCAGAGTAAAACAGGACAAAAGATGAAGGGGGGTGGGGAAGGCTCAGCAAGTGCAAGAACAGTAAGTCTTGTTTTTCTCCTCAGTGTTTGCTTTTTCAAGGAACTCAGTGTGATGGTCTAAGGCACAAAACCAACAAACAACTAACAATCACAGTGCAAAGAACTTTCCCATGCTGCAGTGGTTTACTGTTTTTAATATCGTTGCCTTATCTGAAAAAGATCACAACAATTAATATGGAGAATGACCACGTGTTAAATTATGCCCCAATGTTTCTTCTTTCATGTGCACAAGACCACAGTTTATGAAAGCCTTTTAGATTAGGGAAACTTTTAATCATGGAGGAGTAAGTGTACTATTTTCAGTTCACCAGAGATAGTTTGCGTGTAGTTTATGGTAAGTATTTTTTTCTAATAACTTGCTTCATTCTAATAATATTACTCTAGGTTGATAGAAACATAGAAACATAGAAAATAGATGCAGGAGTAGGCTGCTCGCCTCTTAACTGGAACTCGAAAGAGGGAGCACATAACGCCAATTCTGGCCTCCCTCCACTGGCTGCCGGTGTACTTTCGAGTTCATTTTAAGATTCTTTTATTCGTTTTTAAATCTTTAAATGGTCTCGCCCCGCCTTACCTCTCTGAGCTGCTTCATCCCTACGCTCCTGCCCGGTGCCTCAGGTCAGCTGATCAGCTGCTCCTGGAGGTACCGAGGTCCAAGCGGAAGCTCAGAAGGGATAGAGCCTTCTCTGTTGCTGCTCCGACATTATGGAACACTCTGCCGTTGCACATCAGACAGGCCCCCTCACTGTCCATCTTCAAAACCAGTCTTAAAACCCTTTTCTATTCCTTGGCTTTTGACCCTGCATGAGACTTTGCTCCTGTTTTAGTGTTTTTAATGTTTTTTTTATTGTTTTTACTCTCTCTTTTAATGTTTTTATTGTCTTGTAATAATTTTTTTGTTCATTATTAGTCATGTACAGCACTTTGTTGCAACAGTGATTGTTTTTAAAGTGCTCTATAAATAAAGTTATTATTATTATTATTCGGCCCTTCGAGCCTGCACCGCCATTCAATATGATCATGGCTGATCATCCAACTCAGTATCCTGTACCTGCCTTCTCTCCATATCCCCTGATCCCTTTAGCCACAAGGGCCACATCTAACTCCCTCTTAAATATAGCCAATGAACTGGCCTCAACTACCTTCTGTGGCAGAGAGTTCCAGAGATTCACCACTCTCTGTGTGAAAAATGTTTTTCTCATCTCAGTCTTAAAGGATTTCACCTTTATCCTTAAACTGTGACCCCTTGTCCTGCACTTCCCCAACATCGGGAACAATCTTCCTGCATCTGCCTGTCCAACCCCTTAAGAATTTTGTAAGTTTCTATTAAAAAAAACCCTCAATCTTCTAAATTCTAGCGAGTACAAGCCGAGTCTATCCAGTCTTTCTTCATATGAAAGTCCTGACATCCCAGGAATCAGTCTGGTGAACCTTCTCTGTACTCCCTCCATGGCAAGAATGTCTTTCCTCAGATTTGGAGACCAAAACTGTACACAATACTCCAGGTGTGGTCTCACTAATACCCTGTACAACTGCAGAAGAACCTCCCTGCTCCTATACTCAAATCCTTTTGCTATGAATGCTAACATACCATTCACTTTCTTCACTGCCTGCTGCACCTGCATGCCTACTTTCAATGACCCAGGTTTCGTTACATCTCCCCTTTTCCTAATCGGCCACCATTTAGATAATAGTCTACTTTCCTGTTTTTGCCACCAAAGTGGATAACCTCACATTTATCCACATTATACTGCATCTGCCATGCATTTGCTCACTCACCCATCCTATCCAAGTCACCTTGCAGCCTCCTAGCATCCTCCTCACAGCTAACACTGCCCCCAAGCTTCGTGTCATCCGCAAACTTGGAGATGTTGCATTCAATTCCCTTGTCCAAATCATTAATATATATTGTAAATAGCTGGGGACCCAGCACTGAGCCTTGCGGTACCCCACTAGTCACTGCCTGCCATTCTGAAAAGGACCCGTTTACTCCTACTCTTTGCTTCCTGCCAGCCAGTTCTCTATCCACATCAATACTGAACCCCCAATACCATGTGCTTTAAGTTGGCATACTAATCTCTTATGTGGGACCTTGTCGAAAGCCTTCTGAAAGTCCAGATATAACACATCCACTGGTTCTCCCTTATCCACTCTACTAGTTACATCCTCGAAAAATTCTATAAGATTCGTCAGACATGATTTACCTTTCGTAAATGCATGCTGACTTTGTCCAATGATTTCACCACTTTCCAAATGTGCTGCTATCCCATCTTTAATAACTGACTCTAGCAGTTTCCCCACTACCGATGTTAGACTAACTGGTCTGTAATTCCCCGTTTTCTCTCTCCTTCTCTTTTTAAAAAGTGGGGTTACAGTAGCTACCTTCCAATCCTCAGGAACTACTCCAGAATCTAGAGTTTTGAAAAATTATCACATGCATCCACTATTTCTGTGGCTACTTCCTTAAGTACTCTGGGATGCAGCCCATCCGGCCCTGAGGATTTATCGGCCTTTAATCCATTCAATTTACCTAACACCACTTCCCGGCTAACCTGGATTTCACTCAGTTCCTCCATCTCATTTGACCCGCGGTCCCCTGCTATTTCCGGCAGAATATTTATGTCTTCCTTAGTGAAGACGGAACCAAAGTAGTTATTCAATTGGTCTGCCATGTCCTTGTTCCCCATGATCAATTCACCTGTTTCTGACTGCAAGGGACCTACATTTGTTTTAACTAATCTCTTTCTCTTCACATATCTATAAAAACTTTTGCAGTCAGTTTTTATGTTCCCTGCCAGTTTTCTTTCATAATCTATTTTCCCTTTCCTAAGTAAGCCCTTTGTCCTCCTCTGCTGGACTCTGAATTTCTCCCAGTCCTCTGGTAGGCTGCTTTTTCTGGCTAATTTGTACGCTTCATCTTTTGTTTTGACACTATCCCTGATTTCCCTTGTTATCCAGGGATGCACTACCTTCCCTGATTTATTCTTTTGCCAAACTGGGATGAGCAATTGTTGTAGTTCATCCATGCAATCTTTGTTGATCTACTGAGTCATTTTTCTTTTGGCAGAATTGAAGTAACATTTTTTACAAGAATGATCCCAGAAATGAGTAGGTTAACCTATGATGAGCATTTGGCTGCACTGGGACTGTACTCGCTGGAGTTTAGAAGAATGAGGGGGGACCTCATTGAAACATACAGAATAGTGAAAGGCTTGGATAGAGTCGATGTGGAGTGGATGTTCCCACTAGTCTGAGAGTCTAGGACTAGAGGTCATAGCCTCAGATTAAAGGACATTCTTTTAGGAAGGAAATTAGGAGAATTTTCCTCAGTCAGAGGATGGTAAATCTGTGGAATTCTTTGCCACAGAAGGCTGTGGAGGCCAAGTCACTGGATACATTAAAGGCAGAGAAATATAGATTTTTGATTAGTACCGGTGTCAGAGGTTATGGAGAGAAGGAAGGAGAATGGGGTTAGGAGGGAGAGATAAATCAGCCATGATTGAATGGCGGAGTAGACTTGATGGGCCGAATGGCCTAATTCTACTCCTATCACATGACCTTATGACCTTATGATCCCAAAAATAAAGCATTGTCATTATCATTGTGGCTACAGCCATGTTCCTATTGTAAATCCAATAGGACAGACCGGCTCAAATTCAGGAGATAGATCCTTGTAAAAATCTGATGTGAGTGCTGTAATGTACACAGGGCCCGGATGAGTGTTTGTGGGTTGAGCCCATCATGATGTTTAGCCTGCAGATAGGGTTGTGACAGTCTCATTGAAGATAGATCATAATGGACTGATCTGCTTCATGTTTAATATAAACAGAAAATGTTGGAAACACTCAACAAGTTAGGCAGTATCTATGGAAAGAAAAACAGTTAATGCTTCGGCATGGTGGTGCACGGGCGGCATGGTGGTGCAGCGGTAGAGATGCCGCCTTACAGCACCAGAGACCCAGGTTCGATCCTGTCCATACGGAATTTGCACGTTCTCCCCGTGACCATGTGGGTTTTCTCCCATACTACAAGGAAGCACAGGTTTGTAGGTTAATTGGCTTCAGTAACAATTGAAAATTGTCCCCGGTGTGTAGGATAGTGTTAGTGTACGAGGATCGCTGGTCGGCACGGACTCGGTGTGCCGAAGGGCCTGTTTCTGTGCTGTATCTCTAAAACTAAAACTAAAAACTAAACTTCAGGTCTGGGACCCTTCATCAGATGCTTCTGTGTTGCCAGATCTGCTGAGTGTTTCCAGAACTTTCTGTTTTTATTTCAGATTGAAGCTGCTGCAGTAATTTTTGCACTGTTGTGTCACCCAACCCTACCTGAACAAATGTCGGTCCCAACATTCAAAGGTTGCGTGTCATACAGCATGGCATTGTGAGAGGTTCAACAACAAAATAACTGTAATATGATTTGAACACATTCCAAAGGATACAAGATGCTGGAGTAACTCAGCGGGACAGGCAACATCTCAGGATAGAAGGAATGGCTGATGTTTCGGGTCGAGACCTTTCTTCAAACCCGAAACATCACCCAATCCTTCTATCCAAAGGTGCTGCCTGTCCTGCTGAGTTACTCTAGCATTTTTTGGTCTATCCTTGGTGTAAACCAGCATCTGCAGTTCCTTCTTACTCAAGGATACAATCTAGGTAATAAAGTTAGCACTTACCCACACTTGGTATGTCAAACCAGATGAGTCAATAATGAGGCATCCATAGCATGGAGCAACCTTTCAGATACCAAAACATGGGAAGCTATGGGCCCACTGCCCATCTGCATTAATTGACTCAAGTGCTGCCCTCACTCAGTACTTTGTTTATGATGGCCACTGGTCTCTACAAAGTTTGATCTGAGATTTATTGGCCAGTGTTGACTGCTGTAGTTGCACTTTGCTGGAAAACAGAAAACCCAGTATAAATTTTTACCAGAGATGTCAGAGATTAGAAGATTATCTGGAAAACATAATTATAATTTATAATTGTTTCCCAAAATGATTTCCCCTGTGCTAATGAATCAGACAGAAATGAACAAATTGTGTTAGCAATAATTTAATGCAAAATGAAGAAGGAATGTTTTTTCCCCACCAAGCATCTGTTCACTGTAAAGAGATCCAGATTGTTTTACTATTTGACCTAGAATTTTGTGTTACAGATCTTGGTCAAAAGTATGTGTACTTCTAACTGATAATGACTTTGCAGCCTCAATTAGCTTCATGTAAGAATCCGAACTTGATTGTACAATGGCAAAACAAGATGCATAATCATTGTGATCAAGGATACGTTAAAAAATTAATACCTTTTCTCTTTCGATGTTACAATCAGTTTTAAAGCTGATTATATCTGAAGTCTGGAGTAGGGTCTTGACCTGAAATGTCCTATTCTTTTTCTCCAGAGATGCTGTCCGACCCGTTGAGCTACTCCAGCTTTATATGTCTATATATCATCAAGTTTTTCCAAACCTAATTCATAGAATACATATATCCAGTAAATCCAAACCTAATTTATAGAATCCATTTAGAAAATGTTGTCTGCTGGTGCATCTTTTCTATCAAGTGCTGAATACATCCACATTTGGGCTCTGAACTTGCACTTTGTAGAGCAAGGCACTGGTCCAAAAACAACAAGCGCAACTTCCATTTATTTGTATGTAATTCCTTTAGCATAGCAAAACATTCCAAAGTTCTTCACTGGAAGGTCAGAGATGTCCCAAACTTAGCCAAATGGTTGGAAATATCTTAAAGGAGAAAGAGTGGCAGAGAGGCTTTGAGACAAAATTCAAAAACTTAATGACTGGCAAATGAAGGCACAATTTTATCAGATCTCAATATTATATCTTGCACTAAATGCGGTACCCTTTATATTTTATGTGGATGGCTTGATTGTATTCTTGTATAGTCTTTTCTTTGACTAGATAGCACGCATAAAAAGCTTTTTACTGTACCTCAGTACACGTGACAATAATAAACTAAACTAAAAGTTCATTTGGGATAAACAGTTTTACTAGTTTTTCCAAAGATAGACACAAAATGCTGGAATAACTCAGCGGGACAGGCAGCATCTTTGGAGATAAGGAATAGGTGACGTTTCTGGTCGAGACCCTTCTTCAGACCTAGTTTTACAGAGTTTTACTCCAGTATGTCCTCTCCGAGTGCTGCCATGATAGTCTCCCTGATTAGTCAAGAATCAAGAGACTTTTATTGTCATGTGTCCCAGATAGGACAATGACATTCTTGCTTGCTGCAGCACAACAGAATATTGTTGGCATTAATACAAAACAGATCAGTGTGGCTGTATACCATAGACCATATATATATACACATAAATAAACAGATAAAGTGCAGATAACATGCTGGAAAAATGCAGAGGTCTGATAGCATTTTTGGAGGGATGATCAATGGCCTTTCCACCAGAATTGGGAAAAGATTGGGAGGTGATGTGTTTACAGCAAATATAGTCAGAGAAGCAAGGGTGGGAGGGTGTGGTGTGATGGATGCAGAGTTGCAACAAATAGCAAATAGGAAGTTTTGTAATAGTAGAAAGATTAAATGACCGATGATTTCCAAGGCAAAAAGGGGCGGAAAAAGAAGAAGCAAAAGGGTACTCTAAAAAATGGCCGTAGCAAAATGCTTAAAATGTAGTAGAAGGAGTTTTTTAAATTTCTTCTCTTGCATTGAAATACAAAAATTAGGGACAGTCCCTGAAGCAAAATCTGACCAAGGCAATTCTCAGTGCATGAGGGAAAGGTGCTGGATTAAAGCCAAAGGTTGCTGATGTCATTCTTACATCAAGGGGTAATTATCACAGAATCTTGTGGGATTCAAAGTCCATGTAAGGAAAACAAATGCTGTTATAATTCCCAGTCTAAACTATGAATAAATCCTTACTACCACAAACAATCCATCTCGTATACAACAAGCCCATCCGCTGTTCTTTATTCAGGACGACGTTTTGAGCAAACTCCCACAACTTTGAATCAACAGGATTGATTATGCCAAGTTTTAAAGACACGCTTATTCAAGTCATTACGTATAATTTTCAAAGCAAAAACAAAATAATTGTTTTTAAACAATTGCAATTTTTATAGTTACAACCAGATTAAAAGCCAGATTTTCGTCTCAGCCTCTTTAGATTTTATTTTGTTTTGCAACTTCTGATTTTCTGTCTTGCTCACAACATCAATCAGCTTTTTGAATACCATCTCAACTGAATACTAATCCAGATGTTGTTGAGATCAAGACAATGGTCAACGTTGTTACCAGCAGTATTTGAACATAGTCTTGAGAACTAGAAATATATTTGGATATTAAAAATGGTAAGTAATGTCATAGTGGAAGCGCAGAACAGTGGATCAAGTTAAAAACATTTTCCAAAGAGGTAGTACAAGTAGGATGGTACACTCGATATTCCAGCATCTGCAGTTCCCTTTTGAACACGTACAAGTAGGATGGTCTGAATGTTTTATGTTGTGTGAGATCAGGATTCTTTGGACCAAATCCTCTATTAAAAAGCTGGTAGCATGCAGCACAGGACCTAGCAATCAGGTCAGACCTGGGATCTTAAAGAAGTTTGCTCAAGGTGGGAGTGGGTTTAGCAGTCGAACGGCCATCAATTGTGTATAGAGTCAAACCAATGAAATTTCAAGCTAATGGAGTAAGATGCATCTGACACAGCAACCTCACTGCAATATCTACTAGCAGACATTTCATGCGATCTGTAAGATAATGAATAATGACAACAAAGTTAACCCACTTCTTACTCATTGATCCAGAAAATGTCTGTCGTGTGATACCACTGAGCGATGCAATCAAGTGAGTGGACAAAGATCAACTAGATGAGGTTGCTCAATGGGGCAACTTCAGAATAGATTTCTTTTAATTCTCACCGAGCTCTATGGTACAGCTGCAAAAGGTTTTGTGTTCTTGGCATGAACATCAAAGTCTGGCCGAAATACAAAATATTTCTGTGCTTTTTCAGTAATGATCTTGTGAGAGCCAATAACCCAAACATTTCTATGAAATGATACCTCAAGAGCAGCTCTGGCACACAGTATGACAAGCCTCATTTAACCCAAGAGTGTAACAATTTTGCAGTAAACAGCCAGCAATGCTTACTCAGCGTACTGTCTGCTAATCCATCCAGTACCCACACTTAGTGCTTGGTTAAAAACAGATAATGTTGATTGTGGCTGATGTGCCTGAGTCTTTGTTTCTTTTCTGCCAATAGTGGTAATTTTTAATGCTGCTTTCTATGGCAATATCGATTAGTACAATCTTTAGCCTGATTACCTGGAGTCATTCTTGCTCCCAGCCTTAAGCAGCTACTCAATTATGTGGTTGTTAAACCTCGGGAATGGAAAGATATTTGCTTCATGAACGTCAGGCCTGCGACCTGTTGGAGGCATATGTGTTGGAAGCTGTTTACTAAATAACATTTTTTTTAGCTTATTTTGCCTTGTTTACTCCTGCAATCAGTCTGAACGTCCCAACCTGAAACATCACCGATTAATTTTTTCCAGTGATGCTGCCTGACCCACTGAGTTACTACAGCATTTTGTGTCCAACACTTGATCCTATCTGCAGGCTGTTAGGCTAACATTATGATCGGCTCAGCCCAAAAATATCCGTTACAACATCCACATTAGCTTTTTACTAAATGATTACCTGGATTGGGCAGGTTACCTAATGATGAATGAGTGGCAAAGTGTGAGTGGGCTTTGTTGAAGCATATAACATCCTGAAGGATTTTGACAGAGCAGATGTAGAGGGAATATTTCCTCTCATGCTGGAATCTAGAAGTATGTGTCACTGTTTAAAAATATGGGGACACCCATTTAAGATAGACGAGCATTGAAATATTTTCTCTCAGAGGGCCGTCAGTCGTGAACTTCCTCAAAGAAGGGTAAAGCAAAGAGATTAGTTTTAAGATAGTGGTAGATGGATATTTAATAAGCAAAGGGGGAATTGTTACTACTGTATGGATGGAGAGAGACTCAGATAAAGGTCAGAATCAGATTAGGCATGATCTTACGAAGTTGTGATGTAGGCCTCAGGGGTCAAATGATCTATTCCTGCTACTAATCCGCATATAGCATCCATGGATTTTTCTTAATAATATCACCGCGTAAGGCTGGTAAACAAAATGGGACTTGTAACCAAAGATCCTTAAAGATATACACAATACAGATGGTATCTTTGTTAGCTCTATCATGCCCATCCTGATCACTTCAAGGCTTAATAAGATGGCAACATCAACAGGAAAGAAATTCATCAACATGTCCCTTCAGGACATGTTGTTGATTTTCTGCAGCATTTCCAAGAAAAGCAATTCATCTGTCTTTAGCAATGATAGAAAAGCCTTGTACGCAGCCATTCTCTGCCAGAAACAGTTGAGAAAAGATGTCCTCGAATTGGACAGATTGCCTTATTATGAGCCATTAGATAGCTAGGTGTATCCTGTTGAGTGAAACAGAGTGAGAAAAGGCTTGATTTAAGTGTAAAAGATTCTGAGAGGATTTTACAGGGTGGATGTGGAGGAGATATTTCCACATGGGAGAATCTACAGTAGAATCTTGGGTCATTCATTTAAGACAGAGATGTGACAAGAATTTTTCCCTCAGATGCACATAACTCAGCATGTCAGAGCAGCAGGTTTTCTTGCTCTTCAATATTACTGCTATTAATACCACTACACATTTTTTTAAAGTTGAATATTAGTAGGAATTTTCAGTGGATCCAATGAGTTTAATGGGAGAGGGAAAATAAGTCTGGCTGAGTTTAAAGGAAGCAGGAAATAGAACCGGGTGACTTTCATTTTGTTAATTTCAGCTTGTCAAATGGCACTGGCCCCAGCCATACACCGCTCCATCCCTCTGGACTCCCGGCTCTGACTGCACAGTCCACACACACTATTAGCGAGGCAGATGCCGAACAATCGTAATTTCAGAATAATCGCATACTGAATGATCGGTGTTGTTCCTGTAACGTGAAGTCTGGCCAGCTGAATCTTTCCAGCATCTTCTGCTTTTATCTCAGATTTTCAGCATCTGCGGGGTTGGTGATTTGCCTTTGGACATGGATCATTTTGTTTATGGCTTAAGTGTGAAAATCTGATTACATTTTTGATGGTAGTGTAGGGAGAATCATGTAATGGACAAGTCAGAATGAATATAAGATCTGTTACCTAACCCTTCACTAAAAACCCCCCAAAATATTATGCCACCCCATGAAATCTATTCAGTGGGTTTGTCCCAAAACAGAGAAATGTTAAATTGACTATCCATTTTAAATAACCTATTTATTATATTTGTGGATCACTGTGGGAGATAATTTGCAGTTGCAAATTATGATAAATAATTAATTGTGCTAAAAAATGGGATTGATTCAAGAAATTGGCTCACTTTCACTGGTTTGACAGTAAAGCCCTCACCCTTTGTATTAATAATTATAAAATGTACCAATCGCACTTCCAGTAACATTTTCCTCCTCAACCTTAATTTTTAGCAGTCCTATTATTTAAAAAAACCCATTTCCTCCAACTCCACCCTGAACAACACTCAGGCAGAATTTCCCACGCTGTACAATTGTTGTCAGGACAGAGAATTATTTTCTAAATCAAACTTCATCAGCGATCCCTGAATACTAGGATGTTCTCCACCACAGATTTACATTTGAGTCCTGAGATGACTCAAAAATCTAATCCTGGAATTACAAATGTTCTTGCAGGTCACATGACTCTCCTTCCTCTTCTCTGACTTTTCAGATTTCAATCAGAGTTCTGCTCCTCAAGTCTGACCACTGCCTGATGTAGAATATGACACTGTCGATGCCAATTGATCACTTGTTTCTGCCAGCTTGTGATCTCTATGATATCCTTGCAATATATCTTTATATCAAAGATAGACACAAAATGTTGGAGTAACTCAGTTGGCAGCCTCTCTGAAGAGAAGGAATGGGTGACGTTTCTGGGTCGTGACCCTTCTTCAGACTGACGTCAGGAGGAGAGGGAGATAGATAAGGAAGTGTTAAGGTGTGAAAACAGGGCAAAGGGAATGGAGTTCAAGGAAAATGAAGAATAAATCATTGTTAGCTGGGAGAAGGTAACAACAAAGCAAACAGAAGTAAAATGTAGTCGGAGACAGTACGACTGGTCGGAGAACTGGGAAGGGGAGGGATGGAGAGAGAGGGAAAGCAAGGGTTACTTGAAGCTATACAGGAGTCTACACCTGGAAAAGTGGATACAGTTGATGAGGTTGGAGGATATGCAAGTGAACCTCTGCCTCACCTGAAAAGCCTGTGGGGTACTTGGACGGAGTTGAGGGGGGAGTTACAGGGACAGGTGTTGCATCTCCTGCAGTTGCAAGGAAAGTATCTTTTATATCAATATAGATTTTGAGATGAGGGGAGAGTCAGAAGGCCCCAGGTTGGGCAGAGGCAAAAACCCACCTGAGAGGAGCCAAACACATCCTATCAATTGACAATAATTGTATCCATAGAAACATAGAAAATAGGTGCAGGAGGAGGCCATTCGGCCCTTCATTGTGATCATGGCTGATCCCCGCTATTCATCTGGGTGTTCTCAAAATGAGCGCAAGAATGATTGAAAAATGTGAGTCTTTATTCTTCTGCCCTTGAGTTTAGTTCAGTTTAGAGATACAGCATGGAAACAGGTTCTTTGACCCATCAAGTCCACGCCAACTAATGATCACCCATACACTGGTTTTATCCTACACACTAAGGACAATTTACAGAACTCAATTAACATACAAACCTGCACGTCTTTGGAATGTGTGTGGAACCCGGCGAAAACCCATGTGGTCACTGAGAATGTGTAAACTCTGTACAGACAGCCCCATGGAACCCGGGTCTCTGGCGCTGTAAGGCTGCAACTCTGATGCTGCGCCACTGTGCCGAGTTAAGGACAGTAAGTTAATCTGTTTCAGGGGCACAATAACAAAGTGTTTGTGCGCAATAAGCTTCAGGTGCAGATTTCTTCAATCTTCACAACAGGGTCTTGCAATGCCTGACCATGGTTTGCAAACAGCTTGACACCTCATTCCCAAATAGAACAAAAATTACCTGTTACAGCTTAGCAGAAATTGCAATCCGAAGGCAGTTGATGGTGGAGAAGACATTGTGCTTTTAAATCTCTTTTAGCTTATTTTATGCCTTATATACAAATATCTTTATGTTCAATTTCTAACATTTGTAGCAATCACTTTTTTGTTGCCTTTGTAGCTGGCGTAATTTCTCCTTGTAGTACTTTTTAATTAGTGCTATTTTTGACTGCCAATTTAGGTTTATCAGCTGCATCTAACACTATTTACCTAACTCGGGATTTCAGTATTATTCCGAAAGTAAGGCCAGAGTTTTCATTTGCTTGCTTTGGATAGTAGACAGTAGTAATTTATGGAAGTTTTTAATGTCCCTTAGAAACACAAATTTGTCTTGGAAATTGCTGCTCACCACTAACTCACACACCATTAATGTCTTTCAGTTCGACAACACAGCAGACAGCCCTTATGTAGGCATCTGTATCCATGTAACTTTATTAGATTAGAAACCTATTTGCAATTGCTGTACTGCAAAATATTTCATTTTTAAATGCCTGCTATAAACTAATACGACAATTAACAAGGCAATAATGTTCTCACGATTAAAAGTGACCCTTCTTTAATAACTGTAATAGCTTGCTATAAATATTTAATACTTTCAGTGCAAAATCTGCATAGCACTCTATTAATTAGATGGATCACACATTATAACTGTAATCCTTGTATCTTAAATGGAGGATATTTCTAAAGACAATAATGACCAGGGCCTTCGGGAGCTTCCTAATTCAACCTGCTTTAGATTGAAAATCAGCAATTCAACACTTTTAAGAAATAAGATTGGAATTATCTTTGTAATTACTTTGTATTACTTCATGCAACCTCTTCTTTTACAAAGGAGTGAAACTACATTGTAGCTGCAGACAAGATGTCGAGTATCTCGATAGACTGTGGAAGGAAGTTGCAAGCTAGAGTGAGAGAGATAGAGGAATGCAGGGATAAAAAAGTCAGGTACAGTTAGGAAAAGGTTAAAGGCCCTTTCATGACCTAATTCACGACCTCTGCCGAGTTTGCCCTTGATTCATACTCGCAGCATGATCGTCACGAGAACGTAGGAGGTCGTAGGTAGGAGTTTGTGATGCTAGTCGTAGGTGCTCGTGGCATCAAGTAGGTCGGGCCGTTTTTTCTAGCATGATGAAAAATGTCCACGAGTAAAAAAGGTCGTGAATTAGGTCGTGAAATGTAGTGTAGCCTTGAAAAGATAAGATGACTGGGAATGGCCATTTTGCAAAGTGACTATATAGTGAAAAGGAAAAATTAGAACAGGCAACATAATTAAGAATTTTCTAGCATAAGGAAAAAAGATTTACAGTATTTCATATATTCAGCCCTTGGATGTAACAATTTGAAATGATTGACTTTGTCATAAGAAAGATTGAAGGGAAAATGGACAGGTTGAAACATTGGGCGACAAATCAGGAACAACCATCAAAAGAAGGCGTGTCCTGAGTTTGAAGCTCATTGAAGACCATCCCACCCCCCCCCCCCCCCCCCCCCCCCCCCCGTTTGAATCCAAGTCATGAGGTTTATGATTTAGTGTAAGAATGATAATCTGGAATAATAAATCAAATGAAAAGTTATTAAAAGTCAGTGGTTTGCCTGCATGCTTTAGTAATTCAAATACTAATGATGATTGTTGTACTAAACCTTGGTTTAAAGTATTTTGTACGACACATTGTTTGATGCCCTATAAAGGTAATATGATCACAACATTAAATACAAAAGCAGACTTAAGAGAAAGTTAACTATGGCAGTAATGAATGGAGACATTTATTAATAATATAGATCTTCAGCACACATAGTTACACTTCAGCATACATGGTTAACAAGGCCAAGATTAGACAGTACAGCAATAAGCCCCACATAGATAGCAACAGTTAATATATACACGGATGTCCTTACAAAAACCCAACATTTCGACTTTGGCTTCAGTAAGAAAGGAAATAAGAAACCGCATTTATGCAATGCCAACATGTTGTCCAAAGCATTCTACTACTAATAGAGTATTTTCTGAAGAGTAGTTACTGTAATAATTTTGGAAACCTACTAAAAAATGTGAAAGTAATAAACCCCTGGAAACAACAACGTGGTCCAGAAATATGATAGTGTTTCATGACTTATTTCGGCATCATGTGGCTGAGAATGGAGTTTGGACAGATTGAAGATAATGTGTTTGGCATGATTTGTGTTTGTGTGTTGGCTATGGTTTCTGCATCAGACACACATTGAGACATCACTCCCCACGCATCATTTAATGCGGAGCACGGCAGAGGAAATTTCTTCACCCTTGTGGAATGAAAGTGTTTTCATAGATCAGCTCCAGACTGAGACCACACAAAGATAATCCTTGCACCAACCTCGTATCACTCCACATTCTCACTATTCTCTGAGTAAATATTTTTGTTTCCTTGAGTTCCTTGTTAGATTATATAAAGGCTTTTTGTAATCATGTCCCTCACATATCCATCAAAGCTATCATCATTACAAAAACAACTGGTCAGTTGCAAAATACCCAGGACAAAAACAATTTAAGCCTACAAAATTGACGCATAGAGTTATACAGAACAGAAACAGGTCCTTCGGCCCAACTCGTCCAGGGTGACCAAGGTGCCTTCTTAAGCTCGTCCTGGTTGGCCCATAACCTGCTAAACATTTCCGATCCATATACTAGTCAAAATATATTTTAAGAATTGTCATTGTTCCTCATGCCTTCTTCACCAAAAAATGGCAAGCAACTGGAGGAACAGCAGGTCAGGCAGCATCTGTGCAGCAAACTGACCAGTTAACATCTCAGGTCAATACACTTCATCTGTTGTGTTCCTCCAGCTGCTTTCCTTTCTTTTTGCTGTAGATATTGGTCCAACTCCAGTTCAAGTTCAACCCCTCCCTCTTGTACAGGTCACCTTTGCTCCAGAAAATATTCCAATTGTCTAATCTGAATTCCTTCCTCCTGCACCAACTCCTCAGACATTCATTCATCTGCTCAATTCTTCTATTCCTACCCTCATTAGTGTGACACCAGGGATAATCCAGATAATACAACTCTGCTTTATAACACTGTGGTCTTGCTTTATGATCTCTTGCCTAACTCCCTGAATTCACTCTGCATGACTTCATCCATTTTTCTATCTATGTCATTGGCACCAATGTGTGCAATGACCTCTGGCAGTAAACCCTCCCTGTTAAAAAAATTCTGCAACTGACCAGAGACATCCTTGATCTTGGCATTCAAGAGACTACATACTGTCTTGGAGTTTCACTTGTGCCATCCTATAGAAGGACGGCACAATTGAGCGTATATATTGGTATTAGTTTATTATTGTCTTGTGTACCGAGATACAAATTTGGTTTAGTTTGTTTCAGAGATATATAGCATGTAAATAGGCCCTTTGGCCCACTGAATCCATGCCAACCAGCAATCGCACGTACACTAGTTCTATCTTACATACTGGGGACAATTTACAGAAGCCAATTAACCGACAAACCTGCACAACTTTGGAATGTGGGAGGGAACCGGAGCACCTGGAGAAAACTCACACGGTCACAGGGAAAACGTACAGTCTCCAAACTGACCCGTGGTCAAGATCGAACCTGGGTCTCTGGCGCTGTAAGGCAGCAACATGACTGCTGGACCACTGTCCTGCCCCAATGAAATGTTGGGCCTGATATGATGTTGTGATCATTGTAGAAATGTGGTTGTGGAAGGACAGGACTGGCAGTTCAATGATCTGGAGTTTTGATGTTTCAGATATGATATAGAGGGAGGGAATAGAGGTGGAGGAGTTGAGCAACTACTCAGGAAGATTACCACAGTGGCACAGAGGACATACTGTAGGGTTTGATATGGCAAAATGTTTTTTTGAGGAAATGACGAAGGTGATCAATAAGGGTAGGCCAATTGTCCACATGGATTTTAGTGAGGCACTTAATAAAGTCCTCTACGGTAGGCTGATCCAGAAGATTAAGATGCATGGGATTAACAGTGACTTGATTGTATGGATTCAGAACTGGCTTACTGATAGAAGACAAAGGTTTATCGTGCAAGGACAATATCAGGCTGGGAGAGATCTGTGACCAGCAGAGTCCCGCACTGCTTGTGATACATGTAAATGACTCGGATGTAAAGGTGGATGGGTTGGTCAGTAAGTTTGTAGAATACACCAACATTATTGGGGTCGCAGACGATGAGGAAGGCTGTGAAAGTACACAGTGCGATGGATATAAATCGGCTACAGAAATAGGCTGAGAAATGTTTTTAAGGTGAGAGGGCCAAAGTTTAAAAGAGATGTGCGGGGCAAGTTTTTTTATGCAGAGGGTGGTGAGTGCCTGGAACACGCTGCCTGGTGGTTGTTGAGGAAGATAAGCTAGTGACATTAATGGACTTTTGGACAGACATAGTACTGTACATGCAGTGAATGGAAGGGTATGGATTATATGCAGGCAGGTAAGAGTTTGTCATGGCATCATGTTTGGCACAGACATTGTAGCCCCAAGAGCCTGTTCTTGGGCTATACTCATGTATGTTCTATTATGAACACAGGCCAAGCTTGCCCACAGCAGACAAAGGAATTGCAGCACAGACCAGATGTCCCAAGCATGCCACCTATAATGGAAGGAGTCCAATGGAGGGCCGGTAAGCAGATCATCTACGAGCGGCAGTGCACTGCATCGACAGTGGAGCAGACCGCTGGAGGCCCTGCAACAGCCTGGGGCTCAGCTGGACCTGGCGGCGGAGGAGACCGTGACCAGGCTAGGCCAGGCCAACCCCGCAACACCGTAAGGACAACGGGCCTTCATAGTCAGGCCAAGAACCCTGCACTTACAACTGGGACTTGAAAATGCCGCCAAACTGGCGACTCTGTAAATTGTCTCAGTGTACTACTGCCATACATTTGTACTGTATCTGAGATGCTTATCTAAGATGTGTCTAAGTGCTTATGTATTGTGATACTTGTACTGAACTGTATACAAAAATGAATTTCATTGTACCTCCGTATATGTGACAAAGCTGAAGCATCCATTCAAGGGGTGATTTCAGACAACAACGAGGAATGGGTATCCTGGGTGTCTTTCCTCTCTTTAAAAAAAAAAATTTAAAACAAAAGCAAAGGTACATATGACAATTGCTATGCCCTTAGAATTGTTCTAAGTTTTTATTTATCTCTTCATGAGTTGTGAGTGTCACTGGTTAGGCCAGCGTTTGTTCCTATTCCTAATTGTCTCTGAATTGTATGATTCAACAGGTTATTTCCCAAGGATGCGACCATTGATGTGGACTTAGAGTTATGTATCAGAAAGATTAGGAAGGAAAGCAGAGATTGGTTTCTTGATAAAGATTAAAGAGCCAAATGTGTTTTTACAGCAATCTGGTGGTTTCATAGTCATTGTTATTGACACAAGAGTTGTATTCCAGATGTTACTGCTGACTCCAATGTGATCAACTTGTATTATTCCTAAAAATGACCATCTTGAAACGTAAGCCTCTAAATGTGCAGATAGATTGAAAACAGGCAGCCTGGTGAACATCTGTCATACAGCAAAACTAGTTTATCCCAATAAAATAAACGCACTGCCAGAAAAACATCTTGTTATAATGGCCTGTATGTTTGATTTTAACTGATGGAAGAGGTTTTGATTCTTGCACAACTACATATGGTATTGAACTGAACTGAAGGAACATGGTGTTGCAGAGATGATCCATACACTTATAAATATCACATTCTCTGGAGGTCTCCAACTAGAGACATCTGCAGACATCTAGGTCTCCAGATGCAGGAAAAAATGTTCCCAATGTTGGGGGAGTCCACAACTAGGGGCTACAGGGAGGCCATTTAAAACTGATGTGAAAAATATTTATCACCCAGAAAGTTGTGAATATGTGGAATTCTCTACCACAGAGGGCAGTAGAGGCCAATTCACTGGATGAATTAAAAATAGAGTTAGATAGAGTTCTAGGAGCTAGAGGAATCAAGAGATATGGGGAGAAGGCAGGCAGTGGATACTGATTGTGGATGATCAGCTATGGTGGTGGTGCAGGCTCGAAGGGCCAAATGGCCTCCTCCTGTACCTATTTTCTATGTATCAGAAGCAAATGAAGCCCAGCTCAGCCTCCCAATGTAACAGGAGTAGGTTTAATTTTGTTTAAGAGGATCTCCTTCACACCCATCCACCCACATACATATGCGTGCATGCAAGCATGCAGGCTCATGTGCGAACGTACACACACACACACACATACACATCCTGAACGAAAATATCACTCAATAAACTAATGCTGCGTCTAGTGACCCAAAAGTTGCACCATTTCGGAAACTGCCTCCTGAAAGGAACATAAACAGCCACAAAACAAACACAAGCTGCAGGTGCAATTTAGCATGATCTAAACACAATTTCAAACAGCAGTAATGCAGTTCAGAGTTAACATAAGGGACCATCAGTAACTTCTGTTTTTGTAACAGCATAAAAATGATTCCCTTGTTTATTCTCCAGTAGCACATTGTAAAACAAAATAACAGTTACATTAAGATCCTATTCCCACTGTCACATTCCCCAGCATTTTGAAAAATAACAATTAAATCATTCTCATGAAAGAGCATTCTAGGGGTTAATGCATCCACAGTTTCATAGGTTGGGAAAATAAGTTATCATGAAATGTGTATGTTCATTAGGAAAATCTTTATTTGAAGGATAGGGAGGAAATGGTATGGGTTGACCAGATTGACTAAAACTTGCAAAGGCAGATGAAAGATTCAAAGTTAAGGAATTCTGTTTAGCAAGAATTAATGTATTAAATGCTGTCAAAACACTCCATATCCAGTTTCACATCCCTGGATCTGGTGCAGTATCTTCCAGAGGTGAAGCTGAAATTGAATAGTGATTCCTCATGGCAGGACTCTTGTATCCAGTTACAGTACATCCTTGGCTGCCCATTAGGCTTCGCTCAATACAACATATTTTATCCAGACAGTGGATTTTGGTGACTTTGACGTTACCCTTGTCCGCTCTGCCTTTTGGAGCGTTTTTTCCATTTTTCTTCCAACAATCAATGCTTTACATGGAAAGGTTTAAGGGTGAGGCGAGGGAGTAAAGAAGACATGATATTCAAAAACCTCCAAGCATCCAACTGATTTGTCAAATTTGGATAGGTCTTTTTTCAAAATGTGGGGAGTTTACGAACAAAGAACATTGAACAATACAGCACAGGAACAGTCCCTTTGGCCCGTGATGTGGGTGGATAGCATGATGCCAAATTAAACTAATCTCTTCTGCCTGCATGTGATCCATATCCCTCCATTCTCTGTATATTCATGTGCCTGTTTCAAAGCCTCTTAAAAGCCACTATTATATTTGCTTACATAGAAACATATAAAATAGGTGCAGGAGTAGGCCATTCGGCCCTTCGAGCTTGTACCGCCATTCAATATGATCATGGCTGATCATGATTGATCACTGATCAATCCACCATTGCTCCTGGCAATGCATACCAAGCACCTGCCACTCACTGTGTGAAACTTGCCTGCAAACATTGTTTGAACTTTCCCCCTCTGACTATAAAGCTATACTCTTGCACATTTGACATTTCATTCCTGAGGAACAAGTTCTGGCTGTCTATTTTATTTATACCTCTAATAATTTTATAAACTTCTATCAGGTCTCTGGCTACTTTGACGCCTCTTGCTTTCAGTACTCAATGAGGTCTTCTACACCTTGTGGTTGACTGAAAGCAGCAGCAGCACCTTGCAATCTCTGGTACTGGCAATGCAGGTCCTTCAGTTTCTGTGATATGAAACATGATACACATGTCCATTGGGTCCAACCTTCTGATATGCGCCATTCCAAGTTCTGCAGTTTTACTTCCTTCAGATGCCAACTGCATGACATTTCGTTGTTTCAAGACAATTTCCACAGAAACATCTAAAG
Source organism: Amblyraja radiata (assembly GCF_010909765.2). Lineage (NCBI taxonomy): Eukaryota > Metazoa > Chordata > Chondrichthyes > Rajiformes > Rajidae > Amblyraja > Amblyraja radiata. The sequence continues at coordinate 73,590,794 of NC_045961.1, forward strand.
TAGGACTAGATACTAGAGTCTTACTCCTTTGAGTCGGGTTCCTCATTAAATGGTCATGGGTGATCATCCAAAATTTCCTAACATTTTCTTTTAGGTTTTCAGGGAAGATCTTTTGGTGCAATTGAGACATGATATCAATAGGTAGCCCAGTTTAACTTGGGGTTGATTTTTGTGGTGTTTGTTTCCCTTTTTTTTAAACTTTGATTACGATGTGAAATTTACATTTCTGCAAACTGCCATATCCACTTACTTCATGTAGATGTTTGTTTCCATTACCTAGTTTGTCCTCAAACCTTTGGTCACCTTTCCATGAAATAAACTTTCTGATTCATTTCCATTAGGATTTTTGAACATTCATTGGCATTTCTTCAATATTTTCATAATTTGTACATCTTCTCCCAGTGGCCAAGCTTGCCACATAACCGGGAGTTTGATTATTATACAGGATTTTTTTTTCTATCTGTAAAATCATATGGTATCCTGCACAGCTCTCTTTCAATCTGGTTTTAACCTTCTGATTCTGTTACATCAACTTGCATCCTTCCCCAAGAGTGAGTAATCTGAACATTCGCTGTTTGGGTGGTCAGTGTCTTCATTTCCTACATATGGTTTCTTATGCCCAGCTTCGTCCCTTAGTGCTTTTCTATAACTTTAACTGTACTCTGGTTGTATCATTGTGCACTCTTTGTATTTATAGTGTGTGCTCTAAATATTTATGCAGCTTGTGCACTTCTTGTTTCTATAGATTGCTCTGACTATATGTGAAGACTGTGCCTTCACTGAATCTGTAGCCTGTGGTCTGGTTGTATCTATAGAGTGCCCTAACTGTATGTGAAGACTGTGCCTTCACTGAATCTGTAGCCTGTGGTCTGGTTGTATCTATAGAGTGCCCTAACTGTATGTAAAGACTGTGCCTTCACTGAATCTGTGGCTTGTGCTCTGCTTCTATCTAGACTGTGCCTTTAGTGTATATGTAGCCTGGTCGTATCCATAGAGGGCTCTGACTACATCTATAGGTTGTGTTCAGCTGTATCATTAGTCTGTGCTCTGGCTGCATCTGTGGACTGCTCTGATTGCATCTATGGAGTGCGCTTTGATATCATATTTTACCCTTGGTTCTGCCTGTACCTGCAGACTGTTTGCCTGGTTGTATCAGCAGCCTATGCTCTGATTGTATCTACAACCTCTGCTCTGGCTGAATCCATAAACTGTGACCTGCCTGTGTCTGTAACCAGTGTTGTAGTGACCTCCTCCATTTGCATGTCTGGGTAAACTGAGGCCAAATGCACTTGCCTTTCATCAATTTCCCTCAATTTGGGTTTACCAGCTGTGATTCTGGGCCATGTATAGAAATTATTAGCAAGCACATCTGATTCCTGCCTTACACTTTGGATCTTATATCGGTGGACCCGATGTTTCCACTTCAGCTTGACAATCGTGTTGATTTTTCTGAAGATCTTACCAGAGCTTTCACTCTGATTCACTTATTTCCCAGGAGTTTAAAAAATCCCATTCTTTCTCTTGCTTCATCACAAGGGTGTTGTTGACCTTTTCTTTATCTCTCATGCCTTTCAGGAAACTGGTGAATGTCAGTTTACATTTTAGTTTAAGTTTTATAAATGCCTCCACAATGTCAACATAACCTGGGACTGAGCAACATCATAACCATGCTTCACACCTGGTGCACACAATTACCACAGATTAGATTTTATTTTATTTTCAGAGCCAAATTCTCTATTGCCGTCAGTCACGTTGTGTGGAATTTTCCTCAGACTACTGCCAGACTTCTGTTTCTAAACTGCACTTAGAACTGTTGCTTATATTGTGTTTACTTTCAGATTAACGTCTTGTATTGCCAAGGGCTTATTTCCACACTGAATATAATGAGCGACCACGGTACAATACAAACTATATCATACCTAATATAGATCACTAATCAGTCCTGCATCAATATAATGCTGTGCTTTCAGTACTTATCCTCAATTGACTTGACAAAATGTTCAAAATCTATTGCCAACGTAAAACGATAATTAAAGAGATATAGAATGAAAATGGACCATTCAGCCCACTGAGTCTGTGCCATCAACCATCCATTTACATAAATCCAACATTTTGAATCTTCCCACATTGTCGTTACCTCCCCCCAGATTCTACCACTCACCTGCACACACGAGGCAATTTACAGTGGCCAATAAACCTACCAACCTGGGCATCTTTGTGTCATGGGATGAAATTGGAGCTTACAGGGTAAACAAATATGGTCACAAAGAGAAATGTGCAAACTCCACACTGACAGCATGAGGTCAGGATTAAAACAAATCTCTGGTATTGCCAGCCGGTGGCTCTAGTAGCTGTGCTGCCCATAAAGTTATGGTGTCTACATTCCAAACATCATAAATAGGAGCAAGCCGAATATTTATCAAAAGGATTTAATATTAGCTGTAAGACTCCTATGTTTGCAGGATTTAATGTTTCGCCATAACTATGTCAGAAACTATTCCATGTACAGTACAAGAAGCCTTGACCAAAAGCCTCTGCTGCCCTCTTCTGTCTCAAATGGCCACAACATATACACAGTTCAGGATTAAAACTAATCTCTGGTATTGCCAGCCGGTGGCTCTAGTAGCTGTGCTGCCCATAAAGTTATGGTGTCTACATTCCAAACATCATAAATAGGAGCAAGCCGAATATTTATCAAAAGGATTTAATATTAACTGTAAGACACCTATGTTTGCAGGATTTAATGTTTCGCCATAACTATGTCAGAAATTATTCCATGTACAGTACAAGAAGCCTTGACCAGAAGCCTCTGCTGCCCTCTTCTGTCTCAAATGGCCACAACATATACACAGTTAAACATAGATTTTCTTGGGAGTTTGAAAGAGAACTGAATGGATAGTTGAGAAGTTTAACTTAAGTGGATCATGGCCATGTACACTACAAGACGCCAACACATCCTCCCGGTGACCTGGTCAATGCCACTTTCATCTTCAAGAGGTGCAACACCTGTTCAGAATGTTTGTTTTCGAACATAAAGGTACAGAATGGAAACAGGTCCTAAGCCCACCTAGTCCATGCCAATCGCCGATCACACATTTGCACATCTACATTATCCCACTTTCGTATCCAGACCATACAATCAATTTTAGAGGCCAATTCATCTACAAACATGCATGTTTTTAAGAGAGAGGAAACCAGAACACTTGGAGGAAACCTATGCAGTTAAGGGAGAATGTACAAACTCTATACTGACAGCACCCAAGTACAGGATCGTGCCCGGGTCTCTGATGCTGTGAGGCAGCAACTCCATCAACTGCGCCCACTGTGCCACCCTGTTCTTTCAGCTCATCTCTCCCCACCATCCAGGAACCCAAACAATCTTTCCAGTTGAAGCAGAAATCCACTTACACTTCTTCTAATCTGGTGCATTCCAGTCAGATGTCACAAAGTCGTGTCCGCTATACCGGAGTATCAAAATGCCGAATGTCCATTCACCCGACTGAGCATCTGCATTCAGTCTGCACGACCCTGAGCTTCGGTTACCTGTCACTTTAATTCTCCATTCCACTCCCACTCCAACCTTTCCGTATGTGGCATCCTGGACTGTTAGAGTTCGGCTCAACATGCTTGAGGAACACATCACTATCTTCACATGCTGTATCCTTCAGTGACCAATAGCAACTTTAGTTAACTCGCACTTACCTTCTACCATTATCAAAACGGTCCATTTCTGCCTGTCATCTGTGATTTTGTCTCAGTATTTCCTCCCTCTGCTAGCACTGCCTGTCCTGCAAGGTATGTATTCACACCCAATTCAATAGACAATAGACAATAGGTGCAGGAGTAGGCCATTCGGCCCTTCGAGCCAGCACCACCATTCAATGTGATCATGGTTGATCATCCCCAATCAGTACCCCGTTCCTGCCTTCTCACCATATCCCCTGACTCCGCTATTTTTAAGAGCCCCATCTAGCTCTCTCTTGAAAGCATCCAGAGAACCCGCCCTCTGAGGCAGAGAATTCCACAGACTCACCACTCTCTGTGAGAAAAAGTGTTTCCTCGTCTCCGTTCTAAATGGCTTACTCCTTATTCTTAAACTGTGGCCCCTGGTTCTGGACTCCCCCAACATCAGGAACATGTTTCCTGCCCCTAGCCTGTCCAAACCCTTAACAATCTTATATGTTTCAATTCACCATTGATCATTGTTCAACCTCCTGCTTCCTGTTATTAGGAAACAATTCCTCCATGTACTTAACAAATGGGTGCAAATCCTTCACCTGTATCACCATTGACCACTTTCAACCTCATGTTTCCGCTCATTAGGAAACAATTCCTCCATTTCACGAACAGATGGATGCAATAAAGGACACCTTTCTTTCCCATTGCATGTGGAATTTACACCTGATAAATCATTTATTACTTCTAGTAACATCCTTAGATTCCCTTCACTATGTTAGCATCTTTTCCCATCATGTTTTCCCAGTTCATAGGCTCTTGGGTTAAACATATTACAAACTATTCTTAGAATTTTCAGAATTTTCCACACCAGCCAGCATCTGTTGTCTACTCCCAATTGCCCTTGAAAAGGTGGTAAGCGAACCAAGTTCTTAACCACTGCAGATTAGTTCATTCTCCTGGGAATATTACCTTGGAATTAATCACTAGAAATGTTAAATTATAGAGAATATGCAACAGAATCAGGCAAGCAAATGACATTTGCTACATAAGTGTTTCACTCCAATGATACAAACCTGTAAGCGTGCATGATAAATAATATTGGTAATAACATTTCTAATCTTAGCCAAGTCAAGTCAACATGTAAAGAATAACCCAACCACAGAGAAGAGAAAACATTTATTGCATAAAATCATCAATACATTCCTACATCCATTGGCAATATTGTATTTTATTTTATAAGCAATATTTAATAAAATGCAAATAAATGGCATTACAATTCTGTACAGCATTATTACAAGATGAATATGTTTGAGTAATCCTGTAAAACCTTTATAAAAATTAAGCTGTCCATTAAAAAGTGCACCTTGTTCTCAATATTAATAAAACATTTCAAAATGCTCACTTGCTGTTGTAAAAAAATCCGACAACCTATCGCATACATGGTCATTGCTGGGTTTAAGTGCAATGTGCTTCTTCTTAACTGGTAGGATAAACACAAATAATTTATGAATAATAAATTAACATTCATAAAACCAACAAGGAAGTCAGAAATTAGGTGGCATACTGTGAATTTTCTCAGCCCCAGGTGTTCATTACACTCTAGCAGTGTTTTCTGGCTTTGTGATGTGAATTATGGCAGGAGAAGAGGTTCATATTTGACTATCACAGACGTGTTGACCTTATGGGTACTTGTGAGCTATCGAAATGAAGTATTGCTACAGTGCAAAAAATAAATTGGTCCTACAACAAATTTTCAGTCGACATTTCTGAGTTAAAAGTGACTCTATCCCAAATGATTTATGGAAGTTATACCTGTTTAACAAAACTGTAATCCAATCTATTATTAAAAAGAAATGTGCTTTCAAAACCAAAATTGTACAAACACACTGAAATGTGCATAATGAATGTCCAAAAATGAATGTAAAGAAACGTTTATGTTGTGCTACCATCATATTTAGTTGTAGCGTCATTACAATACTATGTTAATCACTTTGGGATAATTACCAATATTGTCAAAACAGTAGAATCACCATTGGACATAAAAAATCTAAGTTAATATTTTACCTCTGATTTCTCATCAATAAGTTAGGTGATGACTTCTATCCAACCAACGGTACTCCAGCCAATGTTATAGAGATGGAGCAAGGGAAATTATCAAAGATAATGAAAAATAGAGAAATCAATATTATTTGGTCAGGCACCATCTGAGATCAGCTAAATCGAGTCAATATTTCGCCAATAAACCATCAATATTTCTTGTCAATTACCCTTTCTCCATTTCCGATGATTAACCTGAAACACTGGATCTGTATCTCTTTCCACAGATGCTGCCTGACCAGCAATGTATTTCCAACATTTAATGTTTTCTTTTCAGATTTCCAGGATCTGCAGATGCTTCATCGATGTTATTTATTGACAGTCAAGAACAATTTAGGGGGTACCTGGACGTTGGAGGACGAGAAGCCGAAGCAAAGAAGTGGAAGCCAAATAACCGAACGGAAACCAAGCCGAAAAGCCAACTAACCGAAAGGGCGGGACGCTTAAATGCCAACTAACTGAAAGGGTGGGACACCTAACAGTAAACTCACCAAAAAGCCGCTCTGCTGAAAATTCAAATAACGGACATGACGTCGCCGCGGGGGCGGGACTTGTCAGCGATTGGTCCAGATTCCCCCGTCCATCGCAACACTGGCCGATGGAGACGGGAGGATGGGGGTCAGTTTCCCACACAAGCCATAGGTGACTAGGCACTCTGAACCCAAGCACCAAGTTGTAAGCGGCCAAAGGAGCGCATCCCTCGGGACATCCCCTACTCTCCCACGACCACGGCTGCTCTCTGCCTCGTCTCCACCATGCGGCCGCACTGTGACGGGCTGTGGGTCGGCAGCACTGGGTGGAGCAGGGGTGTGGGACAGGCTGGTCTCGCAGCCCACCCAGAGTTACTGACCGCGATGCACCACCATCGGGCCCCAACCCCCACACCAGGATGATTCACCCCCCGACCACCGGACCCCGATCCACACAGGGGGTGATTCGCCCCCGACACCCACATCGGGTGATTCAACCCCCACCCAGACAGCTCGGGGCATTGGCAGCCATAGTAAATCGCTTTTAAAACATGGGGGGGGACACCAATTCCCTGGCGGGCCAAAGAAAAGTGTACATGACAACAAACTATTTTATCTCCTCCCACTCCCCCCCCCCCCCCCCCCCATGGCAACAAGAAGCATGTCTTATTTATGGTTCATACACAGTAATTCTCTATATGTAATATTATTTTTCAGCTTTTCGATGTCTGCGATTCAAAGAGATTGATATTTCTTTTCTTTTCGATAAGTAAGATCTTTTTTTCCAGAGATCATTGACCTTGCTCTAGCGTCTTTGTTTTTTTTTCAGCTTTTTGACGTCATGTCCGCTCGGCATCAGATTGTTTTTTCGGCTTAAAATCTGACGGGTGATGAAAATGATATTGAAAAGCCTCTGTGGTAATCGCAGCACGGACAAGTCACTGCCAAAGATCATAGAGAGGATTCACATGTGACTCCACTAATGCAGAGCAGCTCTGGAAGTTGGGAAAACTGGCACTGACAGTGGTCCATGTGAAAGATCAACACCTACCAACAATGTAGGCACTATGAAACCAGCTGCTGCAAGCCCTTCCCACAGGACGGGGTCGGCATTGAAACTCAAAAGAGAGTTACTGATTTAAAAACAAAAACATTACAGGTAAAATAGTTCTTACATTCAGAAACCTGGTTAATTAAGTGGTGGGATTATTTCTCTGTCCTAACTATGCCTTTGCTTTAGCCGGTGGTCACATCCATTCCATCCCTCCCTTGAATAGATGCAAGCGGCATTTAACGCGTCTCTTCCATGCGTGCAATACATGAAGCCGATGAAATGAGACAGCTGTCACACCAAAGATTGACACAAAATGCTGGAGTGACTCAGTGGGACAAGCAACATCTCTGGAGAGAAGGAATGGTTGGCATTTCGGGTCGAGACCCATCAGACTCAGTCTTCAGGTCTGAAGAATGGTCTCGACCTGAAACGTCACTCATTCCTTCTCTCCAGAGATGCTGCCTGTTCTGCTAAGTTACACCAGCTTTTTGTGTCCATCTTCAGTTAAAACATATTACAGATTATCTGGTGTTTTGTGCGTGGGAGCTTGTGTGCATTACGCAGGCAACCAGACGGCATTACTGTGTTTCAACATTAAATAAAATGTGCTTCGTGTTGTCAAAGGGGGAGAGTGGGAGGAAATAAAATTGTTCGTTGCCATGCACACTTGTCATCAGCCCACCAGGGAATTTGTGTCTCCCCCCCCCCCCATGTTTTAAAAGCAATTTGCTATTGCTGCCAATGCCCTGAGCCGTCTGTCCCCGCTGCCGAGGTGGAGGGTGAATCACCCCGTGTATGAGTCAGGGTCCGGGGGTCGGGAGGGGGGCGAATCACCCTGGTGTGGGGGTTGGGGTCCGATGATGATGCATCACAGTCAGTGACTCTGGGTGGGCAGAGGGACCAGCCTGTCCCACACCTCTACTCCACCCGGCGCTGCCGACCCACAGCCTGTCACAAGCGGCCGCACAGGGGAGACAAGGCAGAGGGCAGCCGTGGCCGTTGGAGAGTGGGGGCTGTCCCGAGGGATGCGCTCCTTTGGCCGCTTACAACTTGGTGCTTGCGTTCGGATTGCCCAGTCATCTATGGCTTGTGTGGGAAAGTGACGCCCACCCTCCCGTCTCCACCGGCCAGTGATGTGATGGGCGCAGGGATCTGGACCAATCGCTGACAAGTCCCACCCCGGTGATATCATGTCCATTATTTCACTTTTTGGCAGAGCAGCCTTTCGGTGAGTTGGCATTTCGGCATAGCGGCCTTTCGGTGAGTTTGCTTTTAGGTATCTCACCCTTTCGGTTAGTTGGCATTTAGGCATCCCACCCTTTCGGTTAGATGACTTTTCGGCCTCGTATGTTTTCGGTTAGTTGGCTTTTCGCATTTGTTTCCATTTGGTTATTTGGCTTCCACTTCTTTGCTTCGGCTTCTCGTCCTTCGACACCACGTCTACACATGATTTAGGGAGCCTAAACCAACAGTTTCTACAGATTATCCATCGTATAAGAAATGTGGAAACATTTTATTTCCACATTATGGAGATGGAACTTCTAAACCTCATTTAAACCATTAGTGCCTGCAGTTTCGGTATTACTTTTTTGTTTAGCAAGTGATAACATGCAGCACAATTAAAACAAAGTCATGTCAACTCAACGGGTTAACAGTTTTGTTCAAATGTAGTTCAACACAGATATTATTCAAATTCCATAAAAAGAAACCCTTGTGGGAAAATGCTCATCACAATATTGATTGTGAAACATAAAATGAGCATTGAAAAAAGTGAATTTAATTGAAAGATATTTTGTACTAAATCTTCATCTACAAATTTTAAATAATTTAAATGCACAGGGCCAGGGTTTGAATGCACAATATCACAACCATTAGTTCATGTAGTATTTCTTCACCTTATTAGCAAAACCCATGTAATTCTGGGCCGTGCCTTGTCTTTTGCATTTTCTCTGAAATTAACTGTTGCTACAAACATCAAGTGATGTGTCTAAACCCAGCCAGCTGGGCATCGATATGTGGCAGCTGCTGCTTCACCTCTCAACAGTTTCTGTAGCAGTGAGTATCAGTAACACCCATCCTTCCAGCTTCCATCCTTGAGAGAACTGAGTGCAGTAAGGGGCTTTGGAGGCTGAAGAAAACTGTAAATAAAAGAAAATAATAATAAATAACAATCTACTAAATTGTCATTCTGACTGAAATAATACATTAAATGCCAGTGAACATTTGTCACCTGACAGAAAATTAATTTTGGTTTTGCTCCACGAGATATTTCTAGTGGTTAATAATAATAATTGCATTAAATGTGTGTAGGATTGTATTAATGTGTGTAGGATTGTATTAATGTGCGGGGATCGCTGGTCGGTGCGGACTTGGTTGGCCGAAGAGCCTGTTTCCACTCTGCATCTCTAAACTAAACAGTAAACCTGAGTAAAATAGGTCACAGCTCAGGATGCTCACACTCAATCAGCCTTGATCCAAAGTAACTAATTATTCTTCATTTTTCATTTCCATATGGTTGCATTTAAAATGCATTATGCTTATGCAAACATATTTCACCGTTTTTATCCCTCCCATGCTCAAACACCTCCATTGCCAAGAGTGTATAATTATGAAACTAGTTTGAACAGACAGATTAGCTGCAGACAAAATAATTGATTAAATAGAAAACATTGACAGGAAATATGAGCAGGCATAAAAATACTTAACCTTTTCAATCATCTACCTTCTTTTGCAATGCTTTAAGGTTTTTAAAAATGCTGAGTACTTTATGTACTGTTACAGACAATCAAAAAAATGACAGGCTGCTGGAGGTGGTATTACAGGGCAACCGGGAACAACAAACTGGGTTCCATTCCTACTAGCCACTTCTGGGAGACAACTAAGTAAAACATGAGGAATGTTTTAAGTAGGCAAGGCAAGGCAAGGCAACTTTATTTATATAGCACATTTCATACACGAGGCAGACTCAAAGTGCTTCACATAAAAACATGTCATACAATAAAATGAAATAATAAAATGAAATAAAATAGAAGAATTAAAAGAAAAGAAAACAAAATTAAAAATGCATTATAAAAAGTGCAAAAGTTAAAAGTGTAATGTAGTTAAGATTTAGCTGAAAGCTAAAGTAAACATAAAAGTTTTCAGTCTTGTTTTAAAAGTGGTCAAAGTTGAGGCAAGTCTTAAATCTTCAGGAAGTTTATTCCAGCTATTTGTTGCATAGTAACTAAATCCTACTTTCCCATGTTTTGTATTTACTCTGGGAATCACTAACAGATTGGTCTCAGAAGATCTTAGAAGGCTTATATAGTGGAAGCATGTCAGTGATATACTTTGGCCCTAAACCATGTAGTGATTTATAGGTGAGCAGCAGGATTTTGAAATCAATTCTCTGACATACAGGGAGCCAATGTAAGGATTTAAGAATTGGTGTAATGTGTTCAAATTTTTTGGTCATTGTTAGAACTCTAGCAACAGCGTTCTGAACAAGCTGTAGCTGCCTGACCTGCAAGGAGACCGTTACAATAATCTAGCCTACTAGTAATAAAGGCATGTACAAGTTTTTCTAAGTCTTGAGCTGACATGAATCCTCTTAATCTTGCTATGTTTTTGAGGTGATAGTAGGCCGATTTTGTTACTGATTTGATGTGTGTCGAAATGTAAATCTGAATCCATAATAACCCCAAGATTTCTGGCTTTGTTTGAAGTTTTCAGGGACAGAGAGTGAACGTGTTGGGTTACTTTAAGCCTTTCTTTTTTAGCACCAAAAACAATTATCTCCGTTTTGTCCTTATTTAGTTGGAGGAAATTTTGTCACAGCAGATCTATGGGGCGATAGTCATTTGGTGATAGCGCTACATAGATTTGAGTGTCATCGGCATAGCAGTGGTGGTCAATATTATTATTTCGCATGATTTGCCCTAGTGGGAGCATGTAGATGTTGAATAAAGAGGGCCCTAAGATCGAACCTTGCGGGACACCACACGTCACGTTGGTTGGTTCCGATACAAAGTCGCCAATGGAAACAAAATAGTTCCTATCTTGTAGATATGACCTGAAACAACTTAAGACTGTGCCTGAAAGCCCCACCCATTTTTCCAACCTGTCCAAAAGTATTGAGTGATCAACAGTGTCGAATGCAGCACTGTCTAATAGCATTAATATTGAAACTTTGCCAGAGTCTGTGTTAAGACGGATGTATGCTTTTTATATTTGATTGAAAATGTAGTATTTAGAGTGCAACCATTTACAGTGCATTTAGAAAGTATTTAGACCCCTTTATTCTTTCCACATTTTGTGACGTTATAGCCTTATTCTAAAATGGATTCAATTATTTTTTTAATCATCACACAATACCCCATAATAAAAGTGAAAACAAGCGTTTAGAAATGTTTGCAAAGCAATTAAAAATAAATAATTGAAATATTACATTTACATAAGTATTCAGACCCTTTACTCAATACTTTGTTGAGGCACCTTTGGCAGTGATTACAGCCTCGTCTTCTTGGGTATGATGCTACAAGCTTGGCAACAAGCATACAACACCTGTATGTGGGTAATTTCTTCCATTCTTCTCTGCAGATCCTCTCAAGCTCTGTCAGGTTGGATGGGAAGCATCAATGCACTGTTATTTTCAGGGCCCTCCAGAGATGTTCGATCGGGTTCAAGTCCGGGCTCTGGCTGGGCCACTCAAGGACATTCACACACCGATCACAAAGCCACTCCTGCGTTCTCTTGGCTGTGTGCTCAGGGTCGCTGTCCTGTTGGAAGGTGAACCTCCACCCGGTCTGAGGTCCAGAACGCTCTGGAGCAGGTTTTCATCAAGGATCTCTCTGTACCTCGCTCCGTTCAACTTCCCCTCGATCCTGACTAGTCTCCCAGTTCCTGCCACTGAAAAACATCCCCACAGCTTGATGCTGCCACCACCATGCTTCACCGTAGGTATGGTTTTGGCCAGGTGATGAGTAGTGCCTGGTTTCCTCCAGATGTGACAGTTGGCATTCAGTTCAAAGAGTTCAATCTTGGTTTCAGCAGACCAGAGAATCTTGTTTCCCATCGTCTGAGAGTCCTTTGGGTGCCTTTTGGCAAACTTCAAGCGGGCTATTGTGTGCCTTTTACTGAGGAGTGGCTTCCGTCTGGCCACTCTACCATAAAGGCCTGATTGGTGGAGTGCTGCAGATATAGTTGTCCTTCTGGAAGGTCCTCCCATCTCCACAGAGGAACTCTGGAGCTCTGTCGGAATGACCATTGGGTTCTTGGTCACCTCCCTGACCAATGCCCTTCTCCCCCGATTGCTCAGTTTGGCTGGACGGCCAGCTCTATGAAGAGTCCTGGTGGTTCCAAAGTTCTTCCATTTAAGAATGACGGAGGCCACTGTGCTCTTCAAAACCTGCAATGCTGCAGAAATTGTTTTATACCCTTCCCCAGATCTGTCTCCACATAATCCCGTCTCGGAGGTCTACAGGCAATTCCTTCGTCTTCATGGCTTGTTTTTTTTGCTCTGACATGCACTGTCAACTGTGGGACCCTGTATGGACAGGTGTGTGCCTTTCCAAATCATGTCCAATCAATTTAATTTACCTCTGGTGGACTCCAATCAAGTTGTAGAAACATCAAGGGTAACCTAAGCTCAATGTTGAGTGTTATAGCAAAGGGTCTGAATACTTATGTAAATGTGATATTTCAGTTATTTCTTTTTAATTACTGCAAAAATTTCTAAATACCTGTTTTTGCTTCTTCATTCTGGGGTATTGTGTGTCGATTCATGATAAAAAAAATAATTTAATCCATTTTAGAATAAGGCTGTAACGTAACAAAATGTGGAAAAAGTGAAGGGGTCTGAATACTTTCTGAATGCACTGTATTATTGAAAAAAAAAAGCACAAAGTGCTGGAATAATCCAGTGGGTCACACAGTCGAGAACATGGATTGGTGACATTTTGGGTTGGGACCCTTCTTCAAACGGACCATATCTTATAGACCTACTGCCTTTTTTTGTGTAAACCACCATCTGCAGGTCCTTGTTTCTACAAACTATTATTGAAGTTGTTTCTCCAGATCGGGAAATAAAATTTACATTACTGCTCTGGTAAAATAAATTCTCAATGAACCTTATAGGACAGTGTCCAGGAAACATGCCTTCAGGAATGAAGTTGAGGTTCATCAGCTCCTAAAACTCACTTCAAGAGATGCCTTAACACTTTTTACAGGTGACTTATTTTGGGCTTCTTTCAATGCTTCTTTTAAAATATGCACTATAAATTGTGAACAAATGTGGGTTGGTTGACTACATTGCAGAACATACCATTGATGCAACAACGGTGAGCAAGGCAATCTGGTCACTTGCCACTTTCACACTGTCTTCAATATCCTACACTGTTCCAATGCACCTTAATCTAAGCTTCAGAACAGCACCTCATCTCACATGACAACTTTCTGGATTCAATGACAAGTCCAACAATTTAATTTTGTCAGCAGTCTAGCATTTATATTCCAGATTTCCAGTCAAAAGCCTTTAGGGAGTTTAATCAATCATTCTGCATTTTCATCTTCTACACTTTTGCAAAGCCTAGCCACCCTGGCGGCACAGTGGCGCAGCGGTAGAGTTGCTGCCTTAAAGCGCCAGAGACCCAGGTTCGATCTGACTACGGGTGCTGCCTGTGTGGAGTTTGTCCCCATGACCTGCATGGGTTTTCTCCAGGAGCTCTGGTTTCCTCCCACACACCAAAGACGTACAGGTTTGTAGGTTAATTGGCTTGGTAAAATTGTAAATTGTCCCCTCAGTGTGTAGGATAGTGTTAGTGTGTGGGCCCACTGGTCGGCGCTGACTCGGTGGGTCGAAGGGCCTGTTTCTGCGCTATTTCTTTAAACTAAGCTAAACTAAAAAACTAAATAACGCCATTTGTTTTACGCCTATTCATAAATAATTCTTCTTGTTAAGCAAAAGCCCCACTCACCTGCGGACTGGTTGTGCTAATTTGCTCCTGGGTATTCCGCTACCCCCGATGGTGGAGGTTGGTCTGGGAAGGCCACTCCGACATGGGATCCCTGTGGTACCAGGTCTGTTTGGTAAGGGTATGCCAGAACTTGAGATGGAATGCAAACTGGCAGATGTGTGGATCCCATTGGTGTTGCTGACAGTTGGACTCACGTATGCAGTTGCTTTCGGTGGTTGCCTTACCGACAGCGGGAAATGGCTGACATTGTTGACTCTGTGTTGAAGTTTATTGGCAGAAGGGCCTACAAAAGAAATGAGGATTAAGTGTATTTAGTTTAAATCTTTTTATTTGCATTTTGAATTTAACAGCAATTTGCATACATACAATGATAACAGACAGTGATAATCAGGACATAATTGTACAACAGTATGTAAACGACCCTCAAAACCCTTACCCTTACCCTTACCCACCCTCGCCACTGGGAACAAACAACACTCACATACGTACACATCCACACAAATACGATTTTAAAAAAAATAAATTAAAAAAAATAAATAAAAGTGTGGGGAGGGAGGGGGCGGGGGGAGGGGTTGAGGGGATAGCAGCTGCAATAAGACAGAGCTGTGATAGAGGGCACTCAGTCCTCTTCCGAGTCCGGAAACAAGTTAAGAGAGTTAACAAGTTCCAGGAAAGGGTTCCATGTATCTAGGAATGTCTTGGTAGAGCCTTTGAGAGAGAACCTAAGTTTTTCAAGCTTTAAGTTGTAGAGCACCTCCTTGATCCAGCGGGCGTGTGTCGGGGGACAGGTAAGTCTCCAATTAAGCAAAATCAGTCTCCGGGCTAACAGGGTTTTAAAAGCCAGGACCCGCTTCAACGCAACAGAGAGGTTGGTGTTGGGGGAAATACCAAAAATAGCTGACAGTGGGTTTGGAGGAATAGTCTGGCCATAGGCTCTGCTTAGCACGTCGAAAGCACTCCTCCAAAAGGTTGCTAGCTTAGGGCAAGACCAAAACATATGACTATGGTTGGCAGGGGATTGATTGCATCTGTTGCAGGTGTCTTTAACAGCGGGGTATATTCTAGATAATCTTGCGTTTGTGTAGTGGACTTTGTGAAGGACTTTGCATTGGATTAGGCCATGACGGGCACATATGGAGGAAGAATGGATCAAATCCAAGGCAGAGTCCCATTGCTGGTCTGTTAGTTTTGTATTCAGCTCGCCCTCCCACGCAGCTTTTAATGAGGTATAAGGTTTCAATATAACCGACCCTAACAAGTTGTACAAAAAAGAGATGCATTTCTTCCGGTTGGGATCTAGAGCTAGGATGGAATCGGTCAGGGTTTCAGGGGGACGATTTGGGAAATGGGGGAATATCTTCTTCACAAAATTCCTAATCTGGAAAAAAACGAAAAAGGTGGGAGTTTGGGAGGCTATAGTTGTACGAAAGCTCCGCAAAAGACGAAAAAATACCATCCTTGTATAGGTTTTTGATACTACTGATGCCATTACTATGCCAGGTTTTGAATGCGGAGTCTGTACTTGAAGGTTTAAAGATGTGATTTTTAAGCAGTGGGGTCAAGATGGAAGGGCCTTGTAAACCAAAGTTTTTCCTAAATTGACTCCATATCTTGAGCGAGAGGGACGCAATTGGGCCTGCACCCGCAGATGTTATAGAAAGGGGAGTTGAGAGCATAGGACAGACCGCAACGGGAGATGTGAACTCGCCTTTTCCATGTGTACCCAGGTCGGTAGGTGGTCGCAATCATCATTCATCCAGTACAGGATTTTTTGCAAGTTAGCAGCCCAGTAGTATCGCCTAAAGTCAGGAAGTGCCAAACCGCCGTCACTCTTAGGAGACTGTAGTAGCGTCTTTCGAATTCTGGCCGGTTTGCTACCCCATAAAAATTTAGATATTCTCCTTTCTAATTTATCAAAAAAAGATTTAGTGATAAATATAGGAACATGCTGGAAAAGGTACAGGAATTTGGGTAGGACGACCATCTTGACCAGATTTATCCGGGCCGCGAGGGATAACGGTAAGACTGACCAGCGGTCAAAGTCTCTTTCAGCTTTCTCAACCAGAGGCAGGAAGTTTGTGCGGAACATATCAAATATAGGTATTGTGATAAAATCGCCGAGGTAGCGAAATCCGTCCTCCGCCCATTTGAATGAGGTTAAAGAGCGAGGGAGCTGCTTAGCCAATAAGTTAATCGGTAATAGTTCACTTTTTTGGTAGTTAAGTTTATAACCAGAGTACACCCCAAACCGTTCTAAAATATTCGTAATCACAGGGAAAGAGCTGACTGGGTTCGAGATGTACAGGAGCAGGTCATCCGCATACAATGAGACTTTATGAATTGTGTCAAACCGTGTGATACCTTTAAAGCCCTTCTCTGAGCGTAACCAGACCGCCAAGGGTTCTATCGCGACAGCAAACAGAAGTGGTGATAACGGGCAACCCTGCCTGGTACCTCTCTGAAGGGGGAAGTGGGGCGACAGTGTGTCGTTTGTTTGTACTGAGGCCACCGGGGACGAGTATAATAGACTGACCCAATGAATGAAACTATTGCCGAGGCCAAACCTGTCCATCGCCTCGTATAGGTACTTCCACTCGACCCTGTCGAAAGCTTTTTCGGCGTCGAGGGAGACCACTATCTCCGGGGTCTCACTACTTGGTGAATGGATGATGTTAAGGAGACGCCTAGTATTGTGGGAGGACTGTCGGCCTGGCATAAACCCTGTTTGATCTAATGAGATAATAAAGGGCATCACTTGTTGAAGACGGAGCGCAAGAACTTTAGAGAGGATTTTGAGGTCCACATTCAGGAGTGAAATTGGTCTATAGCTACTACAAAGCAGAGGATCTTTCTCCTTTTTAAGAATTAGGGAGATAGTAGCCAACGACAAGGTGGGCGGTAGGCGACGATGTAAAAACGCCTCATTGTACATATCTCTCAGGACTGGTGCGAGGAGAGCCGAGAAAGCTTTGTAATATTCTACAGTGAAGCCGTCAGGGCCGGGCGACTTTCCGCTTTGCAGCGATGTGATGGCTGCTTGGACCTCAGTGACAGTTATGGGACCACCCAAGACTCTCGTGGCTTCATCGTCAATTCGGGGAAACGTCATACTACGGAACATGTCATCTGCAGTGGGAGGGCAATCGGAAGCGTATAGCTCAGCATAAAATTTAGCAAATGCTTCATTAATTCTAAGAGGATCGGTATGAATCTCCCCTAAGGTGGATCTAATGGCTGGAATTAGCCGTGAAGTCGCCTCGGTTCTGGCCTGATGGGCCAAAAGCTTCCCAGCTTTATCCCCAGATTCAAAAAAGTGTTGCCTAGATTTAAGCAGTCGTAACTTGGCTTTATTGGTAGACATGAGG
Organism: Amblyraja radiata; assembly: GCF_010909765.2. Taxonomy (NCBI): domain Eukaryota; kingdom Metazoa; phylum Chordata; class Chondrichthyes; order Rajiformes; family Rajidae; genus Amblyraja; species Amblyraja radiata. The sequence goes on from NC_045961.1 coordinate 73,608,411, forward strand.
TCAAAGTCTATTTGTAACCTAAGGCGTTCTTTATAAAAATTAGGGTCTGGGTCAGATGCGTATTTATCATCAATGTCCTTTATTTTTCGTAACAGGTCTGCCATTTGGGACGTCTCGGCAATTTCAGGTTTGAGACAAAAGAGATAAGTTGGCCCCTAATATAAGCTTTTGAAGCTTCCCAGAGTATACCTCTTGCTATGTCCGGCGAGTTATTCAGCTCAAAATATAAAATGATTTGAGAGTGCAGGAATTGCTTGTAGTGAGCCTCTGCTAGTAATGAGGAGTTGAACCTCCACTGTTTAAAGGGGTTAGTTTGTTTACGAAAGTGAAGATCGAGGGAAGTCGCAGCGTGATCTGATATCACGATACTATGATACTCGCTGGATTTAATTTTGGAGAGCAGTCTGTTATCTAAGAGGAAGAAGTCTATACGGGTATAGGTACGGTGCACGTGGGAAAAAAATGAAAATAATTTAGTCGTGGGAAATGTATGTCTCCATGGGTCAGTGAGCCCAAGTTGTTTGGTAAAAGCATGCAAAGTCCTACCTGATTTAGTTAAAGTGGAGGCTTTGTTCGAAGATCTGTCCAGTATAGAGTCTTGGACCAGATTAAAATCTCCTCCCACAATGATGTGGTAATTTTCAATGTTAGGGAGAGATGTAAAAAATTTGGTTACAAATGAGCTGTCATCCCAGTTGGGACCGTAAATACTGGCCAATATGACAGGTGTGCCTTGCAGTTTGCCAGAGACCATGACAAAGCGGCCAGCAGGGTCTTCCACCGTTTTCTGTGGTTCGAACATAACGTTTTTACGAATCAGGATAGCAGTACCCCTAGCCCTATAATTAAATTTTGAATGAAATAAGTGGCTTATCCAGCCTCTCTTAAGCCGTGTTACCTCTCTGTTGCGAAGGTGTGTCTCTTGAATAAAAAATATATCGCCCTTAAGGTATTGCAAGTGGGCCAAGATCTTATCAGTCTTAGTAGGACCCCTCACGATCCACGAGACAAATCTAAGAGTGTCGTTTGTGTTGGCCATATTTAGCTATATCCAAACGAGTGGGCAGAGCGCTGTAATACTGCAGATTGAAATGGAAGAGCGCATCGAAGCCAGCTGCTGAGAGTGGAGGTGTGGGTGGTAAAAGGGGAAAAGAAAAAAAACAAAACAAAAAAAAATACATACATACGTATACACACAACAAACGGTCGTGACACATATCACTTAACCATCTTTCAAACCTGAGTCCCCGGACCTGAGGTCCCCAATGTCCCAACCGAACCTTGAGTGCCCATTGCACCAAGGTACGTTGTCCTCGCATCCGCATGGAGTAGTCCGATCTTAACTCCCAATATTTCCACATCCCAAAGCAGCAAAGTCGCTCAATATCAGTAAAGTAACATAAAATGAAATAACTATAATAATGATAACAATGATAATAATAATTTGAGAAATGGACAATAGAAGATAGAAATAGGTATAGAAATAAAGTGAAGTAAACCTAAATGAATAGATACAAAGTTAAAATAATAGCCTTGGTAGTTGTACTACCAATGACATTGCTAACACTAATGGTAATAATAGTAGTGATGATAGTAATAATACAACAAGACAAATTAACAAAATTAACAAAATAGTGATACTAAATAAGTAAGCCAACGTATAAGTGAAACAGGAATAGCTTCCTTTGGTATAACATAGTATAACTTAAAGTTGGTAAGGTATAAAGAAAGAGTTAGCATTAGAGAGATTAACAAGTGGCAAACTGGATTCTTGGATTAAGGCGCAGGGCAGAAGAACATCAATTAAGTTTTGTTAAACAAAAACGCTGTAAGAGCTAATTGGTGTGTATTAAGTGTATTTAACCAACAGTGCCATTCATTTTTCCTTGGTACCCACTGAATTTTAAATGTATATTTAAGGACTGCTTCGCCCTTACATTCAGCAGCAGTAGCCTCTAAACTGAAATATTGCCCTTCAGCAAATTTTCAACAGCTAATGTGCCTGAGACAATTTGCTGGTAGTATATTTACTGTAATTCCTCCGTGCTAGATCCAAAGCCTGTTTGAAGCTGCTGCTGTCTGAAACTATGAAAATAATAAGAAACAGATGGTAGAAATATGAAAAGAAAAATGAATAATGCGAGAAAAACTAACAAGCTTGCCTGTGCAGGAAGGAACTGCAGATGCTGGTTTACAATGAATATAGACACAAAATGCCGGAGTAACTCATCGGATCAGGCAAGATCTCTGGAGAAAAGGATGAATTGAACAAATCAAGGGCAGCAACGATCGAGGAAAAATGGAGCCTGCAATGATCCATAGCTTTTCCACAGCCAGCAATGGTCCATTGTGGGCTCCACATTTCCTTGATCATTGTTGCTGGCTTTGATTTGTTCTTTTCATACATTTCATTCATTTATTCTTTGTACCTGTTCATACCCCGTTTCCTCTTCCCTGACTCTCAGTCCAAAGAAAGATCTCAACCTGAAACATCGCCTACTCCTTCTCTCTAGAGATGCTGCCTGACCCTCTGAGTTACTCCAGCATTGTGTGTCTAACAAGTTTGCCGGATATGTTGACCCTTTCTCTTTGTGTAGATACCACCTGACTTGCTGAGCTTTTCCAACATTTTCAGTTATTGCTGTCTTACGTTTTAATAACCACATTTGTGCTACCACAGGTCTGAGCCTGATAACAAACGTTATAAACCCAAAGTTGGCCAAGTAATGCAAGATGCAGCCCCTTCTGATTGATCTAATTTGCTGTATTTCAACAGAAATGCTCCATATGGTGTTGACATTTTCACAGGGTAAGTCCACTGGGTGTTAGAAATCAGCCCTAAAATCTGATTGTGTAATATTTATCAACAGGTCTGAAAATAATTTTGTTTCACCGCCCCAGAATGAAATGCAATGGGACTAACTCAGGGCACCTTATACGCCCTTAACATTAAATCCTTGCCCTCATATTCTAGTCCTCTCAAAATGAATGATACCTTTCCATTTGCCTTCCTTACTACCGACAACTATATCCCAGATACACAATTTCTACGTTTGTCTCCAAATTTCAGTCCACACATTAGAAAATGCTGTGGAAGCTAAAATGATCTTTTATCCCCCTTGCTGCTATTCATCAGATCCTTATTATCCTATCACACAACGTTCCTTTCTACAGACGTAGCAATACTTTAATCCCATTGTTCCCTTTAAAACATGCTAGCATCTGATCTACTGCCAAGGAATTAAACGAGTAAAGCAAGACGCTGCCTCTTTCAGCAGCTCCCATGTTGCTGACACATACTGTTCCACCATGTGAAACAACATTAATCGTCTGCATTCCTGTTGGGAGAGCTAAACATATTCTATTTGGCTTTGCAAGATCAATGAATCATGTGAAAGGGATTATTGTAGGTAAATCTTGTTTTGATTGGATGGGGTTATAAGCACAGTTTCAACCGCAGGTCAGCCACTGAGAACAATTATTACAGTCCTCCAGTATTAGAGCAGTACTACTTTAAAATAAAATTCTTGCTCTCAATCTTTCGCAAGGAAAATGGTCAAAATATTATGCAGGTCAGACAGCATCAGTGGATAGAGAAAGGGAGTTAATGTTGCAGGTTGAAGATCCTTCATCAGAACTCATGCTCATTGATAAATTGATTTAGGTATGCAGTAAAACTCCACTAATCTGCTATCAAGAATACCCAATGGTTTGATATCTGGCTCACACTTGCCATTCACCGGCGCCCCTAAAGCCATCCTCCATTCCCATTCACTGCTGCCTGAGTTCCCGCCCTTCATTTCCATTCGTCAGAACCCCATTTCCTACCTTCCATTCCTTCTCACCGGGCCCATGTTGTTGTGCTTATTTCTGCTCGTTGGCCCCCAAATTCACACAGTCCTTATCCCCTGACTGGGTCCCCAGTTCCCACTCTCCCTTCCCACTCATTGGGGCCCCAGTTCTGCTCTCCATTCCCCCTCATTGTCCCCCAGTTCCCACATTTTATTCACTCTTCCAACAGTACATAATCCCATCCAATCAAAGCAAGATTTCCCTACAATAATCCATTTCACTGTTTTAGGAGCTCAATGCTCTTAAAACAGTGGAATTGATAGTAGACTTTAGGAGAGCTTCCCCTCCCCTCCCCCCACTCACCATCAACAACACCACAGTCACATCTGTGGAGTCTTTCAAGTACCTTGGAACCATCATCTCCAAGGACCTTAAATGGGTGGCCATCATCGACTCCACAGTCAAAATGGGCCAACAGAGTATGTACTTCCTGCGGCAGCTGAGGAAACACAATCTGCCACAGGCAATGATGGTCCAATTCTATACTGCCATCGTAGAATCTGTCCTCACCTTCTCCATCATGGTCTGGTTTGGCTCAGCCACCAAGCACGACATCCGGAGGCTGCAGCGAATCGTTCGTTCAGCTGAGAAGGTTGTTGGCTGCAAACTTCCCTCCATTGACAAACTGTACACTGCAGGGGCTAGGAAGCGAGCGGGTAAGATCATCTCTGACCCCTCTCACCCTGGCCACAAACTCTTTGAAGCACTTCCCTCTGGAAGGCAACTCCGGACTGCCAAAGCTGCCACAGCCAGACATAAAAACAGCTTTTTTTCCACAAGCAGTAGCTCTACTCAATAACCACAAGTCTGTAGCCTCCTTTTGCTCTGGTATTTTATTTAATTCACATGGTTAAACTATAATGTTTTAATGTTTTATTCTTAATTGTTTACTGTATGTTGTGTTGTTACTTGTGAGCGGAGCACCAATTCCTTGTATGTGTACATACTTAGCCAATAAACTGATTCATTCAGTCACACTTTGTGGATCATGGTTCTCACTCCCAGTAAATATGCCCAATTTACCTGAAAATTCATTGTAATACTGTACTACATCGAGTGTACTACATATAATGTACTGTACTACATCTAATTCACTTGTAGTGAATTAAAGCTGCATATAGGGTATTAATGAAAGTAAACTGTAAGATCTGCCAGACTGGCCCAACCAGAGCCACACCATGCCATATTATTAGAATTTCATTTTACATTATTCAACGAGAACTTCTTCAATCACTGAGTCTCGATCCAGGATTTTCACACAAAACCTAACTGCCCTTCCTCCTCGCCTCTCTCTGCTCTGCAGGTAACACAATCCCATTCTGTCACCTTAATTTATCTTCTCGCTGCTGCCCTTTACCAGCACATTCTGGTTCAAGTGCAGAGGTTGTTCTATCTCTCTATTCATGATTCTCCCAGCTGCCAGATATTATAAGAAAACTAATTTCAGGCATATTTAGATCAACAGTGAATACTATATTTGTTGCTAAAACCTAAATTCTCCCCACTCTGGGAAATAATATAGCAAGATATGCTTTGGCTTTGGTAAGTTCCACAAATGTGTCCCGATACCTCGAAACATGCTTCACCATGAAACCTGAACAGAAACCTCTGGAGACCTTGCGCCCCACCCAAGGTTTCCGTGAGGCTCCCGGAGGTTTTTTGCTTCCTCTTCACCCTTGTGCTTTCCCTTCTGCCTTTCTTGAAAGGCTGATGAAGCAAAAGGGCTGCTGCTGACAGCAGAATATGTACTTTTAGTAACATCCACCTAACTTGTTCCTTCCCTGCTCTCATGGTTTAGAATGATTTTTTTTTTAAACCTGGGAGGCTTTTATTGTAAGAAAAAAAAACTTTTCTCTGCTAAAAGAACTCTGCAATTATGATTGAGCATGCCCAGGAGTGACAGAGGTCACATGCTTATGTTAATATTAACCTTTTTTTCACCCAGTTTTATTCCACCAAGGAGGTCTTACCGTCCACTACCTGCAACCTCCGGTAACCACCTTCAACTAGCATCGCAACCGGCTTCGACTAAAAAATTACCGATTTTTAAAACGGCAACCTATTTTTAGTCGAGGCCGGATTTGAATTTTTTGAAATAATAGCCGAAACATAGAAGAAGCTCGACTACGTGGAAACCACTTTCGACCATTAGGGAGAGTGACAAAAACCTCTGGGAACCTCACGGAAACCTTGGGTGGGGCGCAAGGTCTCCAGAGGTTTCCGTTCAGGTTTCCTAAGTGGGACAGGGGCATTACACAGTAAATGGAGAGCGTTCCGGAACTAGGGAACCTAAGAGTACAAATATATAGTTCCCTGAAAGTGGAGACACAGGTATGCAAGGTGGTGGAGAAGGTGTTTGGCACATTTCCCTTCATTGGTTGGGGCATAAAGTACAGGAATTGGGGCACCATATTGCAGCAAGATATTGGTGACACCACACTTGGAGTATTGCAAGCAGTTCAGGTCACTTTGTTAGAGGAAGGATGTCATTAGTTGGAAATGGTGCTAAAAAGATTCACAGAGATGATACTGGAACTGGAGGACTTGAGTTATAAGGAGAGACTGTATTGGCTGGGACTTTTTCTCTGGGGCATAGTAAGCTGAGGGGGGGGGACCTTAAAGAGGTATAAAACATTACAAGGGGCATACATAAGGAGATGTTCAAATTCTTTGTTTTTTCCAAGAGGAGTACATTTTATTGACATTTTATTTAAATTTGATAATCTGAGTTTCACCATCACCATTTCTGAGATTTTTAGTTGCTATGGTGGATGCAAATTTACATTTCTGGTCTCTGCATATTTATTTGCCTAATTTTACCATCATACCAATTTGAATTATTGTGAGGAAATTTTGGGCACCATATCTGCAGAAGGATATGCTGGCTCTGGAGAGGAAGTTTACAAGAGCATTTGATGACGCTAAGTCTGTACTTGCTGGAGTTTAGAAGAATGAGGGGGGACCTCATTGAAACTTACCGAATAGTGAAAGGCCTGGATAGAGTCTGTTTCCACTAATGGGAGAGTCTAGGACTGGACGTCATAGCCTCAGAATTAAAGGACATTCCTTTAGGAAGGAGATGTGGAGGAAATTCTTTAGTCAGAGGGTGGTAAATCTGTGGAATTCTTTGCCACAGAAGGCTGTGGAGGCCAAGTCAATGGATATTTTTAAGGCAAAAAATACTGTAGATAGATTCTTGATTAATGCAGGTGTCAGAGGTTATGGGGAGAAGGCAGGACAATGGGGTTAGGAGGGAGAGATAGATCAGCCATGATTGAATGGCGGAGTAGATGTGTTGAGCCGAATGGCCTAATTCTACTCCTATCAGTTATGACCTTATTACCTTATGCCACCACTGATAACTGACCTTACATTGCATTAGCAGGGTAAACATTCAGCAGACAGACCAAATAAAGCTACGTGACAAAGTTTGCTCACTAGCAGTTTATACTCACATGCTGGTGACTGCAGTCGTGATGTTCCATTCTGCAAGTTTGAATCAAAACTTCTGCTATTCTTAAAAGAGTCGGGTGAACTGGAACTGGTGGCGCTGAATGAACGTGCAAGGTTTGGCATGCTGCGTCTGAGTTTTTCTACAACAGAAAAAACTAGTTAGTTCAAATACAAATACAAAGTTGTACAATCTCACACCTTGGAGCAAGTTTACACATTAACAGTATTTTAGAAATGAGAGTGAGAAACTACTTATCATGCAAATCGGATATTAATAAAGGGCAGTTACAGTAGAAGATAATACATCCCAACCAACCTTTAATTTATAATTTGATTTTTAAGTTAATCCCGTATTTTTCTCCCCACATTCCCTTTAACTCCCCCCACTTTTTACATCTTACCTTCACAAAAAGGGCAATTTACAGTAGTTAATTAATCTTCCATTGTCTTTGGGATATGAAAGAAAAATGACTGAAGACCACAGTCATATGTGAACACTACACACAGGCAATGCCTCAAGTCAGAATTGAATATTGGTCTCTGATCTGTGAGGTAGTGACTCAACTAATTGAGTCACAGTGCTGCCCCAATTTGCCTGACGAAAAGCAAAGAGACCCTGTCTAAAAAAGTGTTAACGTGGTTTTTTTTCTATTATGTTCAAATGTCTGCAGTAAGAATGTAGACAAAAGTGCTGGAGAAACTCAGCGGGTGCAGCAGCATCTATGGAGCGAATGCATGACTCATGGTGAAATTATGAACTATTTAGTGCAATTCCTACACCAAGATATTTTGGGGAAGTCAGTGTCAGTTCTTAACTCTTAAAACTGGCTGTGAGCTGGAAAGAAAATCCTCAAGTGTTCATTTATGTAAAGGCAATTTTTCTTCTGGACTACTGCCCTGTGATAATGTAACAGGGCCATGCCAAAATAACACGGTTACTCTGGTGAATTTCGTTCTGTCCTCAATCGCCTCAAGCATAATGAGCAGGAGAAATATTCATTTACAGGTTTTAGACTGCTGACCAACAGCTCTTCTCCATTAAAACATCTTTATTGTGCTAATAGATATATATCAAATATTTATATGAGATAAATAGGGTGGGGAGGTGGGACAAACACAAAGGAAGGTTGTGTCGAGAAATGAGGAGATGGGAGGAGATGGGAGGAGAGGGGAGGAGAGGGGAGGAGAGGGGAGGAGAGGGGAGGAGAGGGGAGGAGAGGGGAGGAGAGGGGAAGAGACAGAGGATAAAGCATATTTTAAAGATAAAGGGTAACATGCAAAGGAAGTCAACAGGACATATTAGAATATAATAGTTTATTTTAAATCATATCTTCCGTAACTTCATATGACATTATCTGTCACATTATTTGTGGTGTGTGTATTATATTACTGTTTTTTCAAAGGTTGGTTGAATTGTTAATTACTTTTTTAATAGTTCTACATTATACTGCTCTGTGAACCTGAACTGACATTTCCCATCCAGACAGGTTCAGGCAGATGAGCCTACAAATTGAAGAGGTCCTCTGCAGGAAGTTTGCAATCAGCTTAATGTGGTGCCCATGGCTGGGGCAGGATAGAATGGGCCTGGCCTCGTCAACCCTGAAAAAAGACCAAGCCTCTGCAATCTCCGCCATTGTAGAGAGAAGAGATCACAGAGTGAATGTCTGACAGACAGACAGAATAGCTGATCAGACAACCAGGGTTAGGAGTGGTGGTTGGGGTTTATAGTTAAAAAGACGAGGGTGGGACTAGGGGATGATTCAAAGAGAAGAAGTTCAAAATCCTGAAATTGTTGCAAGGTTAGCAGTGCCATTGGATAGAATGCAGCTTTGGTGTCATTGTTTTGCAAAATATTGATTTGTGTAAAATCTCAATGTTATATTAAATTTATAACATCATCGTGTTGAGGATCGATATTTTATTCTTCATTCAATAATATGTCCTTGGGGGAGTGTTTGCTAGCGCTGTCGGGGAGGTTTTAAACTAATGTGGCAGGGGGATGGGAGCATGAGCAGAGAGACAGAGGGGTGTAATATGAGTGTAGAAGCAATAGGTAGCAAGGTGAAAAGTAAAAGTGGCCAGACAAATCCTGGGCAAAAATCAAAAAGGGCCACTTTTCAACATAATTGTATAAGGGGTAAGTGTTGTAAAAACAAGCCTGAAGGCTTTGTGTCTCAATGCAAGGAGCATTCGTAATAAGGTGGATGAGTTGAATGTGTAGATAGTTATTAATGAATATGATATAGTTGGGATCACGGAGACATGGCTCCAGGGCGACCAAGGCTGGGAGCAGAACATCCAGGGATATTCAATATTCGGGAGGGATAGACAGAAAGGAAAAGAAGGTGGGGTAGCGTGGCTGGTCAGAGAGGAAATTAACACAATAGAAAGGAAGGACATTAACGGAGGATGTGGAATCGATATTGGTATAGCTGCGAAACATTAAGGGGCAGAAAACGCTAGTGGGAGTTGTGTACAGGCCACCTAACAGTAGTAGAGGAGTTGGGGATGGCATCAAACAGGAAATTAGAAATGCGTGCAACAAAGGTTAAACAGTTATAATGGGTGACTTCAATCTACATATAGATAGGGTGAATCAAATTGTCAGGGGTGCTGAGGAAGAGGATTTCTTGGAATGTATGCGGGATAGTTTTCTAAACCAACATGTAGAGGAACCAACGAGAAAGCAGGCTATTCTAGACTGGGTATTGAGTAATGAGGAAGGGTTAGTTAGCAGTCTTGTTGTGCATGGCCCCTTGGGCAAGAGTGACCATAATATGGTTGAGTTCTTCATTCGGATGGAGAGTGACATTGTTAATTCAGAAACAAGGGTCCTGAACTTAAAGAAAGGTAACTTTGAGGGTATGAGACGTGAATTGGCCAAGATAGACTGGCAATTGATTCTTAAAGGGTTGATGGTGGATATGCAATGGAAGGCATTTAAAGACCGTATAGAGTCAGTATAAGGAGATGAGAGGGATTGGTGACAAAGAAGCCAAGTTATGATAGGCTAACCTGATGAGGGTTTAATAATTGGCAGATGGAGGCAGGTTATGGAGAGGGGAGGGGGAGTGTGGAGACAGTGGCTGATAGGTTTTAGTTGGAAGCAGATAATGAAAAAAAATTCAAGTGCGCCCCACTTTCTATGTTCTTTTCCACTTTCTCTCCCCTTGTCTAACTTCCCATTTCCACCTGCCCTTCACCCACATGCCTATCCCTGTGGGTATCTTCTCAACTGGACCACCCTTCCTATGCCCTCCTCCATTTGATTCCATCTTGCCAACCAGAACCTTATCTGGTTCCAATTATCACCTTCCCTTCGACTCCCCCCACTTGTCCCCAGCTGTACATTTTTTATCCTTTTCTGCTTCCATCTATTCCACCAGCTTTTCTTCCCCATCCAATCCCCCCCCCCCCCCCCCCCCAAATGGCTCCACCTGCAGTTCACCCCACACCCATGTCATTCCACCTGTCACACACCAGCCTATGCCTTTCCCATCCATTCTACTGATTCATACCGGCTATCTTTCTTCCACACTCTTTGTCCTGATGCACAGTCACAACCCAAAACGTAGACTATCCATTTGCCTCCACAGATGCTGCTTGATCCAGCAGTTAGTTTGTTTGTTTGATGCTGAACCTGCAATTTCTTTTCTCTCCAATGAAAAATTGTGAATGATAATTTAGAACAGCATCATAGATTTGCATTGTCACAGAGTGAATTGACATTTATAGCTCTTCATAAATTTGTGTACACTTCAGCATATTTTGAGAGCCAATTTAAAAAGTTACAATGGCAGCACCTGCAGATGGAAGCAACGTTATGTTAAATGTGACAATGACATTTTATCCTTGGCCACTATCAAGTTTCTGCCATTGCATTTCAATGGGGGTGGTCCTTAAGGTTACTGGAAATACAGCTCGGATTTGGGAAGTACTGAAAACAGGTCAAGTTTCAATTTTATAGACATTAGGCATACATTTAGATTTGAATCAATATTTCACAGCCATTTGTTCTGTGGAGAGTGAAAATTACATAAGGATATCTGAGGTGCACAAGGCAAACAGTGTATACATTTTTGAGCATGCTGAAAACATTTAATTTTTTTTATCAAATGCTACTTTGGTGCAACTCTACAATTCACAATTTGATTGCAACATCACTTTAACTAAGTCTGGTAGTTCCTTCGCTGAGTGAATTAATAAACAAGTAATGAAAGAAATAAAGGTCCTCTCCCACAATTAAAATTAACAAATGGTGGGTAGAAATAATTATTCTGAATGGTGAACAAAACCCACAAAGTTTTATTGTGTGCTGAATTAATAAGGTTAAATTTCAGAAGTGCAAACTTCTCGTGCTTATCACAAACACAGAAGACCATTCATCTTTCAATGAGGTTTTACTACGTATCTGTCCCCTTGCTGTTTCTTTTCAATCCCAGCACCAAATATTATAAGAAGACCTCTGTACCCCAACATGAAGATATCTACCTTGACATACACTAAAAATATCAATTCTAAATTAAACAGTCTCGCAGGTGATCTTCAGAATTTTACCTGCACTTGTTCGGTACTGGTGTTGCTCAGCTGTGTGACCCTGTGAGTAATAGGATGGATAAGCACTCGAATTCAAATAGGAGGAAGTCGTTGGACCTCTTCTGCAGTCTCTGATGCTGGAAAAAGTCTGTGAATGCGGCATACTTCGCAAGGGTGGGGAACATCGGGTGAGTCGAGGCTGTGGCGGAAGTTGGTCAAATTCTTCTTCGTCTTCAAGACTGCAGCAGTCGTATTCCTGGTCACTGCCTGTCCCCCGCTTTATTGAATACAGTGATGTACTGGAACTGCGCTGAGAGATGGTTGTTGAAGTGGAAGCATAATCTTGCCGTAGACCTGAAGGTCAGGAAGGAGGAGCACACACAGGATTAGGAAACAATTTGCCACTTTGTGCAGAAGCTCACAATTTAATAATTAATACAAATGTTTACTGTTCTAAACACTAAACCTTGATAACACCACTGATAGCACAACAATAGAACATGCAAGGCAGTTGACAAAATATGAAGTCTGCTCACCGCACAGTCAAAAATATGTAGAATTACTGAGGTATTAGCACTGGATTAGTTGATAATGATCTTTCCTCAGGGTCAGAGGTCAGAATTTCAAATTCAAGAGATCTGGGCATTAGGTCAGGGGATATATTGAGGAAGTGCTGCACTTTTGGAATGAAATGGTGAAATACTGCCCCGTAACCTCTCTGGCCTACAAAGTACTTGCAGCATTTGGAAAAGGATTAGGAGAATCTTCTGCAGAATCCTGCTCTGCAGTTACGTAATACAATTGGAGTTGGTCTATGACACAGTTTTTAGCACTGCTACCATATAATATAGCACACATATAATATAGTAAACAACAGCCAATAGTTCATTATACCAATTGCTCGTTGCATCAATTGAAAAGGTGGTATGATGCACATGTATGCAAGTATAAAATAAGAAATTATTAGCTCAGTCTGTCAGCAGGGTTTCTTACACCATTGACCCTTTTTAACAGCATTGAAGCCCGTGTTATTACTTTATGATTTGTCAAATATGTGAAATTCTGACAACTCAATGTTAGCACATTTCCAACTGAAGTTGGTTTTGTATTCATATAACCATATAACAATTACAGCATGGAAGCAGGCCATCTCGGCCCTTCTAGTCCGTGCCGAACACGTATTCTCCCCTAGTCCCATCTACCTGCACTCAGACCATAACCCTCCATTCCTTTCCCGTCCATATAACTATCCAATTTATTTTTAAATTATAAAATTGAACCTGCCTCCACCACCTCCACTGGAAGCTCATTCCACACAGCTACCACTCTCTGAGTAAAGAAGTTCCCCCTCATGTTATCCCTAAACTTCAGTCCCTTAATTCTCAAGTCATGTCCTCTTGTTTGAATCTTCCCTACTCTCAGTGGGAAAAGCTTATCCACGTCAACTCTGTCTATCCCTCTCATCATTTTAAAGACCTCTATCAAGTCCCCCCTTAACCTTCTGTGCTCCAAAGAATAAAGACCTAACGTTCAGCCTTTCTCTGTAACTTAGTTGCTGAAACCCAGGCAACATTCTAGTAAATCTCTTCTGTACTCTCTCTATTTTGTTGACATCCTTCCTATAATTAGGCGACCAAAATTGTACACCATACTCCAGAATTGGCCTCACCAATGCCTTGTACAATTTTAACATTACATCCCAACTTCTATACTTAATGCTCTGATTTATAAAGGCCAGCACACCAAAAGCTTTATTTACCACCCTATCTACATGAGATTCCACCTTCAGGGAACTGTGCACAGTTATTCCTAGATCCCTCTGTTCAACTGCATTCCTCAATTCCCTACAATTTACCATGTACGTCCTATTTTGATTTGTCCTGCCAAGATGTAGCACCTCACACTTATCAGCATTAAACTCCATCTGCCATCTTTCAGCCCACTCTTCCAACTGGCCTAAATCTCTCTGTAGACTTTGAAAATCTACTTCATTATCCACAACACCACCTATCTTAGTATCATCTGCATACTTACTAATCCAATTTACCACACCATTCAGTTCTGGAATGAATTTGTCATCATATACCAGTATTTCTTCAACCTGCATGGTTATGTCTGTCACTGTAATCATTTGGTCAGCTTCGATACTTGTGACAAGATGCAATTATAGAGTTTAAAACTGCAAACTGGTACTATTTTGCCCATATCCTACTTATTACCATCAATCTTAACACTCCTAATTTCTTATTTTGTCTCAGTGCTTTTTTTAAAAACCTTTTCTGATTGAGTTATTGGAATATGAATTGTAATTTTACTTTTGTTTCAATTCAATTCTCTCATCTAAGCTGAAGTCCGAACGCAATTACATTCAAAATCTGCAATGCAACAAGAGCTCAGTACAAAATTTGAACAACACGTTAGCCAAATGATTATTAAGTTTGAGTAACCATGGAAAATTTATGTCCGGGTGTCTTCCTTAAGAATACTTATAGATTTCAATTGCATTGTTAGAGGCTGGATGTTATGAAAAAAACTTGATGTTTTAGCACCTCATGAAGTATTCAAGTAGTTCTTATGACACAAATTGAGGACCAGAACCTGATACCAATTCATCAGGAATACAGCATGGCTTATTAATCAATCTCATTTTATGAAATTTCTGTTACTGTGCATGATCCCATTTCTCACTTCAATACATCTAGATGGAGCATAGATGAGGAATAGAAAAGTATAATTACTTTATTGTCACAAAACAACATAGCTTCTGAAATAGCACATCAGCCATTGTCATGATTGATCATTCTGATGCGCTGGACATGTCAACACAAGGCTGTCAATCTTTTTGGCAATAACCTGCAATATAACCATATAACCATATAACCATATAACAATTACAGCACAGAAACAGGCCATCTCGACCCTTCTAGTCCGTGCCGAACACATAATCTCCCCTAGTCCCATATACCTGCGCTCAGACCATAACCCTCCATTCCTTTCCCATCCATATAACTATCCAATTTATTTTTAAATGATAAAAACAAACCTGCCTCCACCACCTTCACTGGAAGCTCATTCCACACAGCTACCACTCTCTGAGTAAAGAAGTTCCCCCTCATGTTACCCCTAAACTTCAGTCCCTTAATTCTCAAGTCATGTCCCCTTGTTTGAATCTTCCCTACTCTCAGTGGGAAAAGCTTTTCCACGTCAACTCTGTCTATCCCTCTCATCATTTTAAAAACCTCTATCAAGTCCCCCCTTAACCTTCTGCGCTCCAAAGAATAAAGCCCTAACTTGTTCAACCTTTCTCTGTAACTTAGTTGCTGAAACCCAGGCAACATTCTAGTAAATCTCCTCTGTACTCTCTCTATTTTGTTGACATCCTTCCTATAATATACTAAACAGATGACAGTAACTTTCATGGTTAAAATACCGGGATGTCCCATAGAGAAGTTATCTGTCTTCGCAGAACAGTGGGGATGACAGTTCTATGATTTTCCTTCAGAATTCTTTGATCGGTGAACGATTTTAATCTTCTATTTTATAGTGACTGCATATGCTAGCGTGGACACATATTTAAACTGGTCTACCCTTGAATTTATACATTAATTTTCTGCTGAAGTATGTCTCAATGTGTCATCTCAGTGATTTCGTCAGCTGCACCTGGGAAATCATCATCTCCCAGTTGCAAGGTAAAGTACGTATTCTCACTACATAAAACAGGATCCTCAAGAATTAGCTTAGATGAAATATCTGCAATTATGTGATCGATGCTCAATAGTGGAAAGATGGTGAAATGTTCATGATTCTCCCCCAATGTAAAAGCTGTCCTGGTTGCAATTACCAATGTTGGACTGACAATGATTTGTGGTCTATGACTGAAATTGAAGTGTTCCCAACATAAGTTGGTGAGATGTTTTCAGTCTTCTTCCATGCATGGTTATATCCCCATAGTTAAAATGCAAGCTTCAAACGCATTAGCTTCCCCAGGCTATCATTCATGTTATAACTAATAATAGTGCATGCTCCATGTTGAAGCATGATACACGATCTTCAATGTGCTTTGCTGGTCATAATGTACCAGTAAGCCTTGGTAACTAAGCTCTGCTTGTGTAAGCCATATAATCTCCATTGATGTAGGCACAAGGAACTACAGATACGGGTTTATCAAAAAAGACACAAAGTGCTGGAGTAACTCAATGAGTTGGGCAGCATCTCTGGAGAACACGGGTAGGTGATGTTTCGGGTTGGGATCCTTCTTCTGACATCAGCACTGTGTCTTTTATTGCTCTCTATTGATGCTCATTCCATCTCCATGCTGCATAGTATTTTTTAGAGACTGCTCACTAGTGTTAAACCCTGTAAAAAACTGAAGGAATACTGAACCATACGCCAAAAAGTAAGCTGAGCGACCCAATGTACACTTGTTTTTCTTATTTCTTAAAGGATTGTAAACCAATGGTGTCCACTGACAATCCAATGTAAACAACTGTCTAACATTTCCATACTGGTGACATCATCCTTTGATGATAGTGATGGTTTTCATCTTCAATGCTAAAGGACCTCATTCTGATTAAATAAACAATGTTCTATGTTTTGTGGAATCTTGCCCTTGGTCAATTGGAAAATCTTCAGTGAAAACAACTCCACAGAGCAATTTAATGTGAAAGTGCAGACCACTATGTGCAATTGTAGTGAAATAATGTTTGACTCCCTCTCTCTCATGGGAAAACACAAACAACTCTTACTTTATGAAGAAGTTAGTTCCTGTTGTCAACTCAACGCAAATATCCAGGGGGAATGATGGTAAATTTATTGCTTAGTGTCATCAGCCTGGTTGAGAAACACTTTATATCGACTGCATAATTAAACTCATTTGTCATCTTTGGGTGAGAACTCACGATTGGGATTACGCATTTATTTTAAGTTGTTTTTGCTGAGCCTCATTCTTCGTCACCTTGCCAATCTCTTTATCCTTTAAGTGGATAATGCACATGTCAAGGTTTGCAATATTCACTCTTGGCAACGGGTAGAATGTGGCTATGTGGCTTGTAGCTGGTACTTTCCAATATAATAACTCTTAAGGATTTCTTATATTTATTTAATACTAGACTAAGTGGGACCCGTTGGGTCTCAGTCACATGGGAGGCCTGATCCCCCAACACAACCCATTCCCCAACGCAATATTCCACTACTCACCCATTCCCCCAACGCAACCCGTACCCCCAACGCAATATTCCACCACTCACCCATAGCCCATAAATGTGCAGGCACGGCTCATTTCCCCTCAGCCCCAAGCACTCACTCCCCCTCCTCTTCATCTGTGGGAGGGGAGGAGGGGAGGGGTGGGGAGGAGGTGGGAGGCAAAGGAGGGGATAGACGGGGGTGGTGTGACAAGGGGGGTGGGTGGTGTGTGGCAAGGGGGGTGTGAGGTGCGAGAGAAGGAGAGGAGAGGGTGTGTGAGTGGGCGGGAGAGTGTAGAAGGAGAGAGGGGGAGGGGTTTGGAGGCGTTGCGGGGGGAGGGGTTGTGTGGGGGGGAGGGGTTGTGTGGGGGGGAGGGGTTGTGTGGGGAACAGTTTGTGTGGGGGGGAGTGGTTGTGTGGGGGGGAGGGGTTGTGTGGGGAACAGTTTGTGTGGGGGGGAGTGGTTGTGTGGGGGGGAGGGGTTGTGTGGGGGGGAGGGGTTGTGTGGGGAACAGTTTGTGTGGGGGGGAGTGGTTGTGTGGGGGGCTCTCATGCTGGGCTGCTGGGCGGCTCTCGGGCCGATAGGGTGGGCGGCTCTCGGGCTGGGCGGTTCTCAGGCTGGGCGGTTCTTGAGCCGAGCGGCTGGAGGGCCGGGCGGCTGGAGGGCTGGGATCTCTCACTCACAACTTCTGGACTCTCTCACTCACGGACTCTGGACTCAGCCCCGCCTCCGCGGCTTTATTCTCCTCACCCCGGTGATTGACAGCGGGTGCCGGAATCAGAATCAGAATCAAATTTTATTCGCCAAGCATGTTGTGCAACATACGAGGAATTTCACTGGCCAGGTCAGTCATACAATTAAAAGCAACAGACTCAAAAACATGAACACCAACCACAGTGACTCCTACACATTCCTCACTGTGATGGAAGGCGAAATAAAGTTCAAGTCCTTCCTTTTGTTCTTCCTCGGCTGGGGGCCTCGAGCCCTCCATTGACGGGACGGTCTTGACTCCCGTAGCCGGCGGCGTTCAGGCCCTCCGTGTCAAGGCGTTCAGCTCCTTCATCGGGGGGTTGTCAGCTCCCCCGCGCTGGGCAATCGAACCTCACGTCGGGGCTGGTCGAACCTTCTGCGGTGTTGGAGCTCCCGACTAGCCTCTCCCGAGACTGCGAGCCCCTGATGGTAAGTCCGCAGGCCACGGTGGGAGCGATCCCAGGTAAGGGATCCGCTCTGATGTTAAGTCCGCGCCCCACAGTGGGGCTCATGACAGTCCGAGGAGGCCTCCAGCTCCAGCGATGGTAGGCTGCAAAGCCCGGAGAATGTGATCCAAAAAATTAATCACCTCTCCAGGGAAGGTACGAACTTGAAAAAAAAGTTTCCCCGATCCTCTCCACCCACCCCCCACACATAAAACAAACCAAAGTACATTAAAACAAACTTTTAACAAATGCTAAAAATACCAAAAAGATGAAAAAACGAACACTGCCAGCAGGGCTGCATTCTACCCAGCGCCCCTGGTGGTCTTTACCTTCATGGTGACTGACAGGCGAGAAGACCAATCTGCTGATCTCACGATTTTTAAACCTTCATAACTTTTGTAATATTCCACCAATTGGAAAAGAATTTGATGCGCTTAGAGCAGAGAGTAAGGTGGGGTGAAAATCTAGTGAAATAGGGTACCCTTTTTGCGTAAATTTTTTAAAACGCAAACCGAAAGAGGACAAGATGAGAGTTTTAGTAATAGTATAGATAGATATCATTCCTCGCTTGATATGACATAGATATTTCATCCCTTGGGATCATGCTGACTCCCAGCACAGCAATCACATCAGTCCTTATCTTTTGCTCTTCTTGTCTCCCTGTAGTCTTGCAATTTATTTTATCTTGCATAAACCCCCATCAACTTTCCTTTGCCACATCCCTACACTAATGAGACATTTAGACCTGCCAATTCACCTGCCAGCACGTCACTGGGATTAGCACCAGCGCAAGCAAACCCACAAAGTCACAATGAGAAGATGCAAATTTCACACAGACAGTACTCAAGATCTTGAATCACAGTCCCAGGTTGCTGTGAGGCAACAGTGCTAATTGCTTAGCCACTGTGTCACTGTGTAAACTTGCAGTGTCCACCTGGGTTCTAAACACAATTTCTGATTTACATTTGTCAGCCAAAGCAGTCCTTGCTGGTGCTGCAAGTTGCTCTGCCGCTTGGGAACTATCATTATTAGCCAGCATCATCACACAATGCATTGTATTTACTCTAAAACATGCACATCAGCATACATATTTATAATATCTGTCATTTCAATCAAAGGCAGGTGTCCAAATTCCCTCCTGCAGAGTTTTCTACTCAGAACAGAACAACTTTCTGCTGGTCTTTTTAACAGCCTGGTCAATTATAGTCACCTGCCTCTTGAAATGTTGTTGCTTCCTGCCCTTTCTGTGAATGGTATAAAACCGTAGACTTTAGAGATGCAGTGTGGAAACAGGCCCTTCGGCCCACCAAGCCCATGATCACCCTATACACTAGCAAAATCCTACATACTAGGGACAATTTATAATTGTTTTATTGAGGCCAATTAGCAGTGAGAAGTCTATCCTAAGAAGTTTAATATTATGATCAATTCTCATTGGATTACTAGAAATAACAATAAATAGCCTCTGATACAAATATCTCACAGGCCATATTATCAGCTCCATACCAAGGACGCGAATCTTACTGGAGAAAGTTATAAATACCACATCAGGAACTTTATATGAAATGTACAATACATAATTATATTAGCTCTGGGGCCAGTCATCTCCAAGAATTGCAGCATTATACACAAGATTAATCGGACAAGAAACTAACACAGACTACCCCTGATAATTCAGAATAAAATTGTATGTGGTAAAATTCAATAATCCAGTCATTCAAAATAAGTGTTTCAAGCAACATAGCCCGGTGGGGATATGGTGCTAAACTAAGTTATCAGGTAATTTGAATTGTCACCTTGAATTTAGTGTTGACTGTACATCACAACTGCTTAATTAAAATGAAAATTAACACATTTTTCTAATTGATTCAGCAGTGTTACCTGGAGCTATAATCACTCCAGTGTGCAAGTGTCAGCTGTGGCTCAATTGGTAGCACTTTCCTTTCCAAGTCAGAAAGTGCTGAGTTCAAATCTGACACCCAAGTCTGTGTGTTAAAATCAAGGGTAAAGCTCTTGAAGTTGAGGACATGTTTTCAATCAGATGAGATGCCTTGTTAAGGCCCTCTTCAGGCTCTCTTATGGGGATGTAAAATATCCAACAGCACGCTTTTGAAGAAGCCAGTCAGTATTTATTCCTCAAACATTGTTCCTCAGTAAACATCAATAAGTAATGAACACTTTTAAATGGGATAACATTATTGCGTGTGGAAGCCACCCATACACAAGTCAAACCAAAACAAAGTGCTGGAGAAACTCAATGGTCCGGCAACATCTGTGGAGGGAAAGGACCGATGATGTTTCTTCACACATTAATTGATTATTTCACTTTTTTTTCCCATTAAAACAGTGACTATATCAACTAAGTCCGTGGGCATTTTTAAGGCAGAGATTTTTAAGGTTTTTGATTGGTAATATTGTCAAAGGTTATGGGGAGAATCGGCTTGTGAGGAAAAATAGTGACAATATCAACTGCATTGAAAGAGTCACTATTTTCCCTCTCAAGCCCATTCTCCTGCCTTCTCCCCATAACCTTTGATAATATTACTAATCAAAAACCTTAAAAATCTTTGCTTTAAAAATACCCAAGGACTTTGCCTCAACAGCCATCTGTGGCAATGTCTTCCACTACTCTGTGGCGAAAGAAATTCCTCCTCATCATCAGTTTCCAGCATTGTCTGTTAGTATTTTAAAGTATTTTATTGATTGTAGAGTGGTTTGAGTTGAGCTTCATCTGAGCAAATTCAAACAGAGAATTTCAAGACCACGTTTTGTATCAAATATTCTCAACAATTTTCCAAGATGTGCTTTATTGAATGTGTTGTGCTTCAGAAATCAATTACGGTTGTTCAACCATGACTTGGCCTACAAAATGGGGTCAGGTTTCAACTGAAGGCATATATCTAAACCATTGTAGCTGCTAAAATTGCTAATACAATTTGACACACAATATGTACTTGCTAACAAATGCCATATATCACTATCAGTTTACAGCACACTTACTTTCCTCTTGTAGTCTTGCCATTATCTGGACATCTGTCAAGTCCTGTAGTTTGTAACCCATGGAGATGGACTCGTCATCCAGTTCAGAAGTGCTCAGTTCACTGTCAATTGATGACTGTGGGCTGAGTGGAAGATTTCTACTTGCATATCCTGTGGATACATATAAACACAGACAGGTATTAGTGTTTTATGGGGTGTTGGTATATTAAAAATGTCATCTATTCAAAAAAGAAACTGAACCAAGACTTCCAACATCCCTTGCTAAGACTGACTGAGAAGATACTGTAAATCAAGAGACAAAAGATCTAGGTTTTACCTGTTAATAGAAGCTAGAAAATTGGCAGTAATCAGCATTGTGGCCACATCAGGCATGAAAACAGATGGAAAAATACCTCTGCTTTTGTGCTATGAATTGTGGAAGCTGATTAAAAACTACTTTTTGTTTTCCTCAAAGAGAATATAATATTCCAATTTCATACTTTCCTGGATACTTGTTTTGTGGAGTTTAATGAATTTGAGTTGTTGTAGTTCTTATGCCATGGCATATTAGCAAAAAGATAAACTACTCTTGCCTGGAGACACAAAAGACTGCAGATGCTGGAATCTGGAGCAACAAACAATTTGCTAATTTCCTCCAGTAGATTTGTTTGTAACTACACTTACATGGATGTCACAGCAAATGAACAGAACTCAGCAAAGCTAGCAAAAACAGCCCATTTTAACTCTCACTTACAATCTACTAATGGGTTCGAACAAAACTGCAACACAATGTGGTCGGCCTTAGGTTTGATGTTTTAATAATATTCAGCAAGAAATATTATCTTGGTGACGCAGTAAAAAATGCTATCATACAAGTTTGATTCCACAACTATAACGTGGTCTCAACATTGTCATAATTGGCTCAAAATTATCCTTGGGTTTTGTACTGCAACTCCACCATTTTTAGAATGTCATTTTACAGAGACAACACCATTGATTCATTGTCCGGATTATCTTTTCCCAAAGGCAGTCTTGTACTTTTTGGATGGACACAAAATAATGGAGTAACTCAGCAAGTCAGACACATCTCTGGAGAAAATGGAAAGGTGACGTTTTGAGTCGGGACCATTCTTCAGACCCAGAAGAGGTATGAAAAGCCAATATGATATGTGTGGGGTTGGGGGAATGGGGGCATATGTTTGATGCATGTAACAAGGTGAAAGGAAAACCAAAGTAATCACACTGTTAAACTCCACGGGGCAACTTTCAACTTTGGTAATGGGTGCGATGTAGATTTTCTTTTTGTTTTGGCTCAGTTGCCCATTGTTACTTTTCCCAATTTTCCTTTCCAATGACTTCATTCTTACTTCCCTGCTAAAGTTGAAAACCTACGTCTGTGTGAAGGTTAAATGCAGTTAAGATTATTTGTTGTTCTCAATATGATTCACAGGCAATGCTGGAACTTGTGTTTTGCAACAATCTGCTTAATCACATAGCAGTAACCAGGAGCTCATTTTGATTTATTTTCTCCTCGACATCATTAATATTTATGAGATTATTACCGGTTTAATGCAGGTTCACTGCACTGTAGTCTCCACATGTCTTCCTAACAGTGGGAGCTTGCATTGGTTGTACCGAATGATATATGTGAAGCCTCTAACCAGCATCAACTATGTTGCAAGCTTATAAATCAGGATAAAAACCTTTAGTTGGCATACTGCCTGTTGCAACTCCTTCCCAATCCATCCTGTCATCTCACCACGGAAGGAATGTGGTGGGCTCACAGAATGACTCCTACTTTGTCAACTCTTCTACAATGGATCAGCTCTTCAAGCATTTGGAGACTTCAGACAAATTTCACAGAATATGTGACTGGTTCATTCAGATATATTTCATGCTGTTGACAGATTCTTAAGCTGTTTGAAGCAAATTAACTACAGTATAAAGTAGATTTGTGATGTTAAACTTGTTGCAACGTTTAATTTGTGGTGCCGTTCTCCTTCACATTCCTATCCTGCTTAGTGCTAATAATAGTTGTTGCTTCTCTGAATAATAGTCACAAAGAGATGCAGCCCACCAGGTTCGTGCCGACCTTCAATCACCAATTTACACTAATCCTACATTAATCCCATTTTTATTCTCCCCACATTTTCATCAACTCCCTCCAGATTCTACCCATTTATTTACACTTGGGACAATTTACACGGGCCAATTATCCTATGGTTTTGGCATGCAGGAGAAGACCCGAGCACCCAGAGAAAACCCACGAGGTCAGTCACAGAGGTAGTGTGTAAACTACACACAGATAGTACACATGGTAAGGATTGAATCCAGCTCTGTGGTGCTAAAAGAAAATTACTGGCTGCACCATCCTTTTTTATCCTCTGAAATATATTTTCTGCATCGCAAGCTCAGGGACAGACAAAACGCACTTTCCTCCTCCCTGTACCTTGCTCTTGTTGAAATTGAAACTGTCAGAATAAAGCCCAGTGACACATGATGTCATTCGGCCGGTGGCATCTCTTAGAAACTGTAGGATGGAACTGTAGATACTGGTTTAGACTGAAGATAGAAAAGAAAAGTTGGAGTAACTCAACGGCAGCATCTGTGGAGAAAAAAGAATAGGTAACATTTCAAGTCAAGACCCTTCTTCAGACCGTTCCTTCTCCAGTCTGAAGAAGGGTCTCGACCCGAAACGACACCTATTCTTTTTCTCCTGAGATGCTGCCCGACCAACTGAGTTATTCCAGCTTTTTATGACTATCTTAGAAAGAGCTGTCTGTTTATTTTTTCTACCCTGTTCTTTTCCCATCGCCTTGCAATTTTATTCCTTCAAATATCTGTCCAATTCTTTTTGAATGACACAAATGAATCCGCTTATATTAAATTTCCCGCTGTGATTTTCACATCAGAGAACTGTTGGAAGATGATACGGTCCCATTCAGCCTATGAAGCCTGTGAAAACTCTCTACAAGACCATTCGAGTCAGATCCAATCCTTCGTTCTTTCCCTACAGCCCTAAATTTATTTTCTGCCTCACATTTCCATCCTCTTTATTTCTTGGACCAACAATATGGTGAAGATTAAACCTTGCTAAACTTTTTTTTGCAATCTTAGATGTTATCGGAGACATGTGCTGAAGGTGCGATGATCTCCAGATGATGCCATAAAAGTCTTAAAGGCAGGGAGGAAAAATTGAGACATAAGAGACTGCAGATACTGCAATCTTGAGCAACAGGCAAACTTATGGAGAAACTCAAGAACTGTGGAAGGAAATACACAGACCAGATTTGGGTTGGGGCTCTTCATCTGATTGATGAAGTAGAGGGAGATCGTTGGTAGAGAGAGACAAGGGGAAGGGGTGAAGCAAGAACTTGGATAAAAATGGAGATTCATAAACAAATAAATAATTGAAGACAGCGAATTTCTTCAAATTGTACCCCAAGTTGGTAAGTTCATTTCTGTGCTGCAATTTGTACATTGGCAGTCTTTGTGGATAAGATTCTGCCTGTGTTCTGCTGTACCACAGCAGCGATGGCAACTCTACTCTAGGTGGAGTCTTCATGCCCTCGTGGTGTGTTTTGTAGAGAACAGCGAAAAAGCAACACATTGCTGCCAAAACTTGGCGATGGAGCCAAAATTAAAAATCAGGCACAGGAATGTAGAAGAACAAATAATCTGCTGCAGGAATTCAGCGGATCGAGCAGCATCTGTGGGTGGAAGGGAATGACGCAATATTAAGACTTGACCATTTCTTTCTATTCACACATGTTGCTCGACCCCCTGAGTTCTTCCAGTGGACTGCTTGTTGTCCCAAATTCCAGCATCTGCATCCTCTTGTGTCTACAAGAATGTAGAAGGATGGTTTACTGACTGAAAAAGATTCTGCCGTTATGGCCAGTCATCACAATTAATACGTGGTATAAGATCTGCGGGCAAAGGGAAAATACATGTTACAAATTCTCAAGATGATGGACTTCAACACAGAGCGTGGACCTGATTTCAGCAACTCACAAGAGTCACACTTTTGAAAATGACTCAAAACATTGCCTTTCTTTCTAGAATACCCAAATGAACATAAGTTGGTTATTAAAACAATGCATAGAGAATTTTCAGTTGCACATTTGAGGTTTTATCAGAGAAATGTTTTGTGTTAGGATTTCTCCACAAGACGTCATTCATCTTCAAAGTCTTACATTTTGTTGACAAATGGATAGGCTCATGGAAGTGCAGGGAATATAGGGATATGGATCATGTTCGTACAGAAGAGATCAGTTTATCTTGGCATCATGTGAAGCATAAATTCTGTGGGCTGAAGAGCCCTTTCATGCGCTGTAGAAACATAGAAATATAGAAAATAGATGCAGGATGCCATTCGACCCTTCGAGCCAGCACCGCCATTCATTGTGATCATGGTTGATCGTCCCCTATCAATAACCCGTTCCTGCCTTCTCTGTACTGTTCTAACTTTCCCAGAACGTGATGAAAAAAGGAGAAGCTTTTTTAAAGTTCTTGGTATTACAATGTGGTAAATTAAGAGCATTAAATTCACCTTCAAAGGTGCGATTGCAAGTTTTATTGGTATTGCTTTTGGTTTATTTTTGTCGCATGTACCCCGATACAATGAAACACTTTGATTTGTTTGCTATCCAGGGAATAGAACCAAACTTTCAGAAAAATATTCAATATGCACTTGTTATAATATTGCATATATTGATCATGCTACCAAGCATGAATTTTTACCCTATTCTGGAATAGCGTTGTGATATGACTATAAATAAATTGCCTTCCATACCCAAGGCAGAGCAACAGGGACAACAGTTGTATTCAAAGCCAACTTTACACATTTAAGGCTACACATTAATGGAGTAATTATTCCTCAAGAAAAATCATTGAAATGAAGACATTAACTTTGTCAGCATCATTTTAAGGCATTTGAATTATTCCTGTTGCTTGATTGCACTTTTTATTTCTTAATCAAAAGAGATGACATGATTACCCAGGTTTTCCTTCATGGAATTATATTAGATGGCGCATGCAGATAGCAGTACATATGCAAAGCTCACATCAAGCGAAACAAAATATATTTGAGCTGTTCCCGTTTTATACTCTACCTGTTCTTTCAGGGATTAGTAATTGTTTAGTAACAGGTTTGTAGAGGCTTTGAGAGCTAAACCCAATGGTATATGGTCTATACCCTGCAAACGAACTACATGGAAGGCCAGAAGAGTAAGAACTTGAAAAGAGACTTTTCCATCGATTAGCTTTTGAGGGAAAGAAAGCAAAGACACAAAATTAGATTTGACAAAGCTCCATTGAAATGAATGCTTAAAATAAAAAGACAAAAAAAAACATAAATACATAAAAATAAACAGAGACGAGTTTCATACACAAATGTAGTCAATAACAATAGACAACTCTTATCACACTGTTAAGATTTCTAAGGGACATGTGCTCACTAGATTTACAATGAGATAATCAGCAAAATTGATGCTTCACTTTGTATTTCAAATATGCTAGGCTAAAAGCTCCCTCACCCTATAAAAGACAAAATATTTTAATTATTTATTTTCTAAGTATGTCCCTCAATTGCTAGTAAATCTTCAGGCAAGATAGGATTTTGGGAGCAAGCTGGCCCATTCCAAACTGTTTCGATTAGTATTAAATAATAACGTACAAACAGAGTCTGTCATACTATCAAATATCTTGTGCAACTGAGTGCCCACAAATTGTTCAATGGTCATGAGTGTCACAGTTGAGTGTCATGTCGGCATTGAATACTTTGTAGAAGGAAAAATGGGAGGTGAATCAGGGACTAGGATCACAGGATGGTTTTTCCCATTTCCACACCTTGGGTTGTTGCAGTAACCACAGTAACCACATTGTTCGAATCACAACTAGCGGATTAATTGATGATGCAATGCTAGAGGTGAATCTCAACTAATAGAATATTTGAGCTAATCAATCAAAAAGCAAAAATACTTCAAATGCTGGATATCTGAAATATAAACAGTTACTGCTGGAGTCAGGTGCCATCTGCAAAGTGAAAAACGAGCTAATGTTTCTGGTTTAGAGCATTTAATCAGTTCTGATAAAAGGCAGCTAAATGAAATTGATGACTTTGTTTATTTTCTATAGACACTGCATGATCTGCTGAATATTTCCAGTATTTCCTGTTTTTAATATTGAGGTTCAACACTAAAACATACATTTAACACATACTAACAAAACAACAAAGAAGGAAGGGACGTGACAGACCGTTGGCGAGGCAGCCATTGTTGGCGAGGCAGCTTTGAATAAAGCATAAAGCTTCAGTCTGAGATCAGGCAATAGTTGAGGTTAGAAAATTGGTACCTGAACTGAACCTGATGAGACCCAACATTTTATGTTCAGCTAAGGCCACATATTAAAATAATCAAGTGTCCTTGAGCTTGACTCTGGTGCAGGCTAAACATGTTTTAATTTAACTACCAAGAGAAATATCTAGTTCAGATTCCTGTGTTGTTTCCCTCCTGTGTGCCCTAGTTACTAACTCAGTCTGAAAAACTGGGTCATGTCAGAGTTAAATAAATATATGCAAGTCCCACTGTGCCTCCACCTCCAATAGGGGATGAAACTCCCAGCCTCAGTAGCTAAAAGTTAAGCAGCAACTTCTCATGTACATTCACTTGTAGTGAGTAGTGAGTACAGCATGCTGCTGATGTCATTCACTGACCAATACCTTACCCAACAAGCAATTAATTAAGAATATTTAATCATTTTTAAACCACAATTGAAGGTTTTACCTGTAATGCAGAATCTTCTGCAAGATTAATTTTCCAGGTTCCGCCACATTGCAAATACCTCAGCCTCTACGGATGACCTAATATTTTAATGACTCTTTAATGATGTGCCTACTAGAATTACTTGATCGAAAATAGGCTCTTCATTCCATTGAGTCTGTGTTGGCTTTCAAAAGAAAAATATGTGTATGTCCTTTCCCCTGGCTATCTCTCTGTAATTGTTGCTTCTTTAACATCTCTCCGGATATATGTGAAACCAACAATTGGATTTGCTTCCACCACCTTTCTGGGCAGCCAGTTTCAAATTTTGAGTGCCCTCTATGAGAAAAACCTTTTCTTCAAATCATTCTGGGTTATATTCCCCATTACTTCAAACCTGTTTCTCTCCGTCTCCATTTTAGACCCTAGGTTTAAAAAAGCAGCAAACATTAATTGATTTTTGTTGCAACCTCCCTCGTGTTTCATTTTAACTGAGACACAGCCTTGCCCGATATCATTATACTCAACCCAATGTGATAATTGTCAATGTGAGAATGGGCAGGAAAGTTGAAAGATTGTTAGGTTCCTTTTATTTTAAGTGAAAAGTACTCTGAGCAAATTCACTTGGTTTTTCATCCATGTTGTTTGAAACAAGGTAAGCGTCTGACAGTGAGAAAAACAGGCCTTCCTTGTTCCAAGAGTGGATACATCCATCTCTTGTAGATGGAGTGGCAGGACATTCAACATGGAACTGAAATAGTTACGTGGATCAAGTAAATCTGGCAATTTTGATCTTTAATGGGGAAGAAATCTATCCAAATACTTAGAAAGTAACCATGCATATTGAGAAAGTGATGGGCTTTATCAACAGAATATAAGAGCAAGGAAGTCAGGATGAATCTTTTTAAAACATTGTTTCGATTATACGGAACTAAAGCACTGTGTTTACTTCTGAGTTCCAGACTACGGGGCAAAGTAACGGCTTTAAGAGGAATTCATAGAAGCATAGAAAATAGGTGCAGGAGTTGGCCATTCAGCCCATCGTAAGATTTTCTAGAATTATTTCAGGGATGACAGATTTTAATTATAGGGTGGACTGGAGAATTGTAACTTAATTATTACCCAGTATCAGATCTAGTATTAAAAGTTTTGTTTAAAAGCCAGCTACATTATACTGCTGCAACAGAGCAATGGCTTCCACAACTAGAATATTTTCTGCCAAGATTTTCTACATTATTCTGTAATTTTGCTGCATCTTTAAACTACAGTCAGGTGTAAACATATACATGAGTCTTCCTGGTTAGCCCTTGTTGCAGTTCATGCTAGCCAAATACCACCAGGTTGCTGTCAACTGCTGCTAGCTGATCACTAGATCTGCTACTGGGTAATGATTCCAGATAACACAATGAACTGACTCACTCCAACATTACCAATCATTAATTATATCCCAAAGTTAATGCAAAGATAAACATTTGACTGATTTGATCTCATTCATCTGATGCTCACCATCATCACTTTCCTTTCACTTTCCTTTCAAGCATGATTATCTATTTCATATCATCATTTGTGCTCATAACATGTTCAACATATGTCAGTTCCAATTTGACCATGGTAGTCTCAAGGGAGCAGTTACCCTCACATGAACTAGGAAGAATGGTTGGTCCTTTTCGCTGTCCATGGGATGTTGAAAAATCTTCTTGCATTTCAAATTAGTCAATCTTGTTTTACTCCAGCTCTTTCCAACTTTCACATTCCTACTTGCTTTTGGAAGAAACAGCATTGCAACCGTATTTCAGATGATAGAGTAATATTACCATGATTAAGTTTGATCTAGATAGACACAAAATTCTGGAGTAACTCAGCGGGTTAGGCAGCATCTCCGGAGAAAAAGAATAGGTGATGTTTTGGGTCGAGCCCCTTCTTCAGATTGTGTGCATGTCCAGCATTTTGGATCTATCTTCAGTGTAAAACAGCATCTGTAGTTCCTTCCTATGCATTAAATTTGATCTGATGGTTCTTCCAAACATTAGTCAACATACTCAATTCCTGCCTCCTCTGGCCCAAGGGACGCCAAGTCTTTTCTCTCCCTCTACTTGGCCATTATCTATTACAAACTCATTTAGCAACCACAATGACACAACCTTCATCTTCTTGCTGATCAATAATAGCAAAAGATATATTTAATCCTGAAACCAACCAGGCACATTATTTTTCTAAAAGCAATATTTTTATAATGTACACAACATCCAGCAACAGTGGAGCTAAGATGAATATTTGCCCATTTCTCCTTGTCACATACTTCCTGACCTGCTGTGTAATTCCTCAAGCAGATGATGAATCAAAGCATTCTGCCCTCCCACTTTGTTCATGGGAATTCTTCTCATTGTGAATCTATTGCAAAACATAATATTTAGGGATAACATTCCTCCTTGGTAGAAAAATGGTCAAATAATACCGAACCACAACAGATTCTAGACAAGAATCTTTGATTCAGTAGAAACAAAGAACGGCAGATGCTGGTTGCTGGATATTGCGCGCAGTCCCGTATTGAAATTTATTCTAGTAATTCTCTGGCAATGCGTCAATACATTTGATGGATGGTGATCTCAATGCCTATGTCTGGAACATTCAATTATCAACACAGACAGTCGTAGCTAAAGCCTGAATATCATGTATTCTCAGCACCATCAGTTTATTGCTCAATATTTCTGGGTAGTATATTATATTGCTACTAAACTGGCTATGGAAGGAGAAGGCAATTTGGCCATTCAAGCACGAGCCACCATTTCAGTCACCTCGGTGCAGCAGACTTAATGCATGTACTGCTTTCCTTTAATTGCTGCATATATTGACAACAATAACGATTTCCCCCAAAGCTCAGACTCTGCTGAAATTGCAATAACGTGAACATGAATGAGATGGCATTCACGTTTCAGACTGCAAGCGTACACCTCGGGTAACCATGGCAACACAATGAGATGATAGTTCCAATGCACTTCACTCCTCCCTGTGATGTGAGCAGAACTTATCCTGCTGGCCTAGATTTCATCACAGAGCTCTTACATTTGCTGGCTGGCTCTTGAAATAACAGGTTTCAGATTTACATAATTTAAGCAGTAACATATGTACTATAATGCAGAATCTCAGAGAGAAGAAGAGCATGCTCAGTTGTAAGTCATAATTCAAAGAGAAAATGCCCAAATGTACAGATTAGTTATAGAAATACACACCATTCTGATTTTTTTAATCTCAAAATATCTACATATCTGGTCAAAAGTCACCATTTGTCAGACTATCTTATTAACAGACAGCAGCACACTGAAAGCAAAAATAACTTTAAACCAATAAGGCATTGAGTTATAGAAATGCAGCACCGAAACAGGCCCTACGACCCAATGAGTCTGCACCAACCATCAACCATTCATTTATAATAATCATAGATTATATTAATTGTTTTCATTCCTCCTCACATTCTCATCAACTTCCCACAAATTCATGCACTCACTTACACACTGGGGGCAAGTTACTGTGGCCAAATAATCCACCAATACGCATGTCTTTGGGATGTCGCGGCGAACTAAAAAACCTGGATGGAACCCATGCAGTTACAGGGAGAACGTGCAAACTCCACACAGTGCCCGAGATCAGGATTGAACCTGCTTGTCTGTCGCTGTGAGGCGTTTGCTGAGCCACTGTGTAACCCAGGTCTGTAAAGTCAGTGAAGCTGTTGCTAAATTTCAGTGGTTGTCTCTGTTTTACATCCAAAATTGGTTCTTTATGAGTGGGAAAGGACAATTCATATCTCCAAACTGATACTGCATATTCCATCATGTGCAGACAATTATGGGACAAATAAACTAAAATGATGCATTTCATCTATTGCTCCTGTCAACCTAAATCTATAAATGCAAAGGTATGGTTCATAATGTCCTACAATCTCAGGAGCTATGCCATTCTGTTCCATTAAACTAGGAAAATAATGAACAGTTTAAAGTTGGCATGTGTGAGTTCTAAGCACAGTGTTTGAGTAGTAAATGCTGAGGCTTTGTCTCGTGATGTTTTGGCGAGGTGCTGAGCAGTGGAAAGGTAGAATAAGGTTAGATCTTTTTCAATTTTACTCTTCAGCCTTACTGTAGCCAGGATGGCAGTTAGGGCGGTGGTATACTCCCCCTCCAGGATGTGAGGGCTCAGGGTAGCATCTAGTGTTCCTGGTGACTGTATCTATGGGAAGTGCGTTCAGCTTCAGCTCCTGACTGACCACATTGATCTGCTAGAACTGCTGAGGACTTAGCCAGGAGCGCTTGCGATAGATACGAGTTTCAGTGAGGTGGTCACAACTAAGGTGCAGGTGGCAGGTTGTTGGGTGACCACCGAGACAGGTAGAGGGGGCAGGCACAGCTGTAGGATTCGACTCTGGCCATTCCCCTTCATAACGTATAACATCGGATGGCACAGTGGCGTAGTGGTGGAGTTTCTGCGCCAGAGATCCGGTTTTGATCCTGACTACGGGTTCTGTCTCTACGGAGTCTGTACGTTCTCCCTGTGATCGCGTGGGTTTTCTTTCCTCCCACACTCCAAAGACATACAGGCTTGTGGGTTAATTATCTTCAGTAAAAGATTGTAAATTGTACCTAGTGTGTAGGATAGTGCAAGTGTACGGGGATCACTGGTCCGTGCGAACTCATTGGGCCAATCGGCCTGTTTCTGTGCTGTATCTCTAAACTAAACTAAACCGTTTTGGATGCTGTTGTGGTAGATGATCTTCCAAGGAAGTTTAGCAGCAGCAACAGTCAGGTCTGGGGCATCATGACTGATTCTGATGTACCACAGGTAAGGATGGAGGCAAAGAGAGTTACCGTGATAGTAGACTCTTTAGTTAGAGGAACATACAGGAGATTGAGACCACAACCAAGGTACCAGGGTGGTGCCTTGCTGGTGCCAGGGTCTAAGATATCTCTGAGCAGTTGCAGAATATTTAAAATGGAGGGTGAGTAGCTTGCTTTCAATATCAAAAACAGAGCTACCACAAATCGCTTAGGTAGAGAATTCCAAAGATTTTGCATTTCTGAGTGAAGAAATATCTTTGTTCAGAATTAATGATCTACCTTTTGAGACTGTGACATCCCTCCCATCCCCCCCCCCCCCCCCCACTCCCCTGCCTCAACATGTAAAAATGGGAGAGTATCTCAAGAGCTGCTTCATGTCTAGAATAGGAAGAGGCCCTTCAGCCCATAATTTTTCTGCTGCCCACAATGTTAATCCAAATACGTGCAGCGTAGGTTCACCGGGTTAATTCCCGGGATGGTGGGACTGACATATGAGAAAATAATGGGTCAAATGGGCTTGGATTCACTGGAATTTAGAAGGATGGAGGGGATCTTATAGAAACATGCAATTCTTGAGGGATTGGACAGGCTAGGTACAGGAAAAATGTTCCCCATGCTGGGGGAGTCCAGAACCAGGGGTCACAGTTTAATAATAAGGGGTAGGCCATTTAGGACTGAGATGAGGAAAATCTTTTTCACCCAGAGAGTTGTGAATCTGTGGAATTCTCTGCCACCGAACGCAGTGGATGTTTTCAAGGGAGAGTTAGATTTAGCCTTAAGGCTAACGGAATCAAGGGATCAAGGAAAAAAAGCAGGAAGGGTGTACTGATTTTGGATGATCAGCCATGATCATATTGAATGGCGGTGCTGGCTCAAAGGGCCGAATGGCCTATGCCTGCACCTATTTTCTATGTTTATATATTTCTAATTCCATCTGCTTGCACACAGTCCATGTACATCCATTCCCAACCTTCTCATGTGCATTGATACCATTTCTGCTTCCATCATTCCCCTTGATAGCACATTGTAGGCACCCTCCAGTCTCTGTGTACAATACTTGTATCGCAAATCTTCTATAAACTTTCCCCCTCTCACCTTAAAGCTACCGACACTAGTATTTGGCCTTTCCACCCTGGGGAAAAAGACTCTCCTGGGCGCCTCTCATAATTTTATATACTTCTATCAGGTGGCCCCCTCAGCACCTGACAACCATCCCACAAAACATATTTCCACTTCTCTTGAATCAATTATTTGTTTCTTTCTTTGTCCAGTTTCTCCGACTTACTTCTGTGTGCATTGCCATTTTGAACATTTCCTGCTTCCAAAAATAGACGTTTTCAACAAAACCATAGTGATGAGGTAACTCAGTAGGTCAGGCAGCATCTCTGGAGAATACGGATTGATAATTATAAAGGTAAATTGTTTTGTTTTCTCACAACTTCCAGAGTATTAACTGAATTTAGATTCCCCAGTCTCTGTGCACAGGTGGTTAGGACAGTCACTCTGAACTACTGATCAGGAATTTAACCACCGTGCCATTATTTGATGCAGCATTTATAAAATGTGCTCCATAGGTTGCAATTCAGTCATGAAAATGTAGCCATAACTCGCTGGAGAGAGATATGTGCAAAAGTCATCATATAACTAACTGTATGCTCAGATTCTCTACTAATAAATCATAAACATTCTGTAGTGGAGAGTGAAACCATACACAGAAATAACACTGAATGCATGGAAATAATACTTCAATCCAGTTTGCAGGAGAATAAATCAAGTGCTTCCAATAAAACAGATTTTGAGTAATACGTTGAAGACAACATCTATTGTGACAACTGGGTTCGTAGATTTTAAGCAGGGCTTTGATCGTGCAGGATGAGAAGTGACACCCTGTACCCCTAGAATGAATGGTACACCTGACAACCTTATCTGACTAATGGAAAACATCAATATCAAATGCCTGAAAGCTGCAGGGTTGGATGGGAACCCAAAAGCACAGTTTAGATCATAGTTAAGGTGAAATAAAGATCCTCTCCCCTGCCCCTGTTACTTGATCAAGTACTGAAAGTAGCAATAAATCTTGCACACAACAATGATAATGGAGGGGTATCCTTACGAGCCAGGATTTTAAAGTTAGATTTGCTTTTCACACTGACCTTGCCATGAAAATGAAACCAATTCTGCAGAGACCAATTGATCAAGGCTACATGTCAACTGGAAAGTTTGGATTTATAGGCCAAGATATAGTCAGGTTATTTGCACGGCAATATAGGCAGAACTGTTAGAGGGACAGGAAGGTGAAAAAACAGGACAAAAATAGGCTAGGAGTGAAAAGAAGAGAGTCAAGTATTAGTTTTGATATAAGATTCCCCCATAATGCTGCAAAGTATTATCTAGTCAATGATGTTCATTTGAAGTATGGTCACGGTTGTCATGTAAGAAACGATTGCATTGGTTCAATCCGGACCTTAAAGTGCTACTGATATGGAGTTTCTGACCAACTTCAGTTTCATGTGCTTCAGTTTCCCCCACAACCCAAAGTCACATGGATTTGATAGTTTATTTGGCCGCTGTAAGTTGCCCTAAGTACGCATGTGAGTGGCAGAATCTGGCAGAGTTGTGGGGAAGAATATGTTAGAGAAAATAAGCGTGAGGAAATGGGAATGCTCTGGCCCAATGAGCTGAATGGTTTCCATCTGTATTGTAAAGTGACAATTAAACTGAATAAATTTGTATTTCATGTTGGGTTACAGTGAGAAAATGAGATGTGAAGAAAACATCACAAAAAGTATTGGTTTTGATTCTGCTGCTTTCAGAAGATTAAGGGGATTGGAAAGTCTAAAGATAGTTCAGTAGAAATGTGAAGCATTTCTGAAGCAATTGTTTTATCCCCATGTTATTGAAATCAGAGCGCTAGGAATTTAGGACGAAGAAAAGTAGACGAGCAAAAAATAGCCAGAAGACACGAGTTAATTCAGAAGAATAATGGAAGATTCCAAGATGCAAATAATCAATAGTAAGCGCACAGCTTGGAAAGGTGGTGTATTTTGAGAGTCCTGATACAGACAGATTAAATAGTTTAGGTATGCTCCACGGTAGCAGTACATGGAACAAGAAGATGAGGAAGATCAAAACAATGGCAGGAAAATGTCAAGTGGTTATTTAACAACAAAAATGTAGAGCTGATTATGGATGTTTCTAGGCCAGTTCTGAATCAACAACAATGGAGTGAATTCATTCATGCAGAGGAATGTATACACTGGAATTTAGCCTTCAATTTTCCATTCATTCATTTGTAAAGATAACATGTTAGTGGCACCATATGTAGAATTTTCTGATATGGACATACTTCTCAGGTCAGTGGGAAAGAGCTGTGAAGTATTTGCAGATGGATATAGACCTTTAATCATAGAATTTAATATTCAAAACAATGGCAGGCAAAATTTAATGCTAGAAAATCTGAACTGACTTGCATTGATAGTAAAAACAGAAAGCAAAAGCAAACTAGTAAATGTGAATGTTTGGAGAGATCTTTGTGCACTGGATCATGATAAATGAAAGGATAACAATCGGCACAGCTTTGTGGGATTGGGGCTTTAAAAACGTCAGTGACCTAGAGTTTGATCCCGAGCTCAGGTGCTGCCTGGCGTGGAGTTTGATCCATTCTCCAAATGGGTCACATCTTAGTGCTTTGGTTTGAGTTGAGTTTATTATCACGTACCGAGGTACAGTGAAAAGCTTTTGTTGCGTACTAACCAGTCAGCGGAAAAACAATACATGATTACAATCGAGCCATCCACAGTGTACAGATTGAGGGTAAAGGAATAAATTGAATAACGTTAAGTGCAAGATAGATTCCAGTAAAGTCTGATCAAAGATAGTCCGAGTGTCTCCAATGAGGTAGTTAGTAACTCAGGATTGCTCTCTAGTTGTTGGTAGCATGTTTCAGTTGCCTGATAACAGCGGGAAGAAACTGTTCCTGAATCTGGAGGTGTGTGTTTTCGCACTTCTGCACCTCTTGCCTGATGAGAGAGTGGAGATTAGGGAGTGGCAGGGTGCGCTCATCATTGATTATGCTGGTGGCCATGCCAAGGCAGTGAGGTGTATTGGAGTCAATGGAAGGGAGGTTGGTTTGTGTGACGATCTGGGCTGCGTCCACAATTCCCTGCAATTTGTTGCAGTCTTGGATGGAGCTGTTCCCAAACCATGCTGTGATACATCCCGATAAAATGCTTTTCTCCTACATTAGAAAAATATGCTGGTTGATAGTTTAATTGGTTACAGTAGGATGCCTCCAGCATGTAGGTGAGTGCTAGAATCTCAGGGAGAATTGGAAGAGAATTGGGGAGAAGAGTTTACAGGAAAAATAAGTGGGAGAAATGGGAATGCTCCGAAAGTCAGCCCAGGCTCAATAAGCTGAAAGGGGTTCATTCTATCCTATATAGACATATGAATATTGCAACAGCAAATGGAATGTTGCCTTTATTGTAAGGATATTGGTGTCATAGAGTCATGGAGTGAAACAATGTGGAAATAGGCCCTTCGGCCCAACTTGCCCACACCGACCAATATGTCCCAGCTATGCTAGTCCCACCGGCCCACGTTTGGTCCTCCAACCCTGTCCTATCCGTGTATCCGTTTAACTGTTTCTTAAATGTTGGGATAGTCCTTGCCTCAACTGCCTCCTCTGGCAGCTTGTTCTATACACCCACTACCCTTTTGTATAGAAAAAGCCAACTGGCTTGGTGTGCAAAACAAAGTCTTATTGCAAGCACATCTACAGTACTGTGAAGCTTTGATGAGAACAATACAGGGAGAATACCTTTCTGATATGTAGATCTCTGTAAAGGCATATGTAATCTTTTTCGTTTAGTTAAGAGATACAGATGGAAACAGGCCCTTTAGCCCACTGAGTTCACACTGACCAATGATCCTGGTACACTAGAACTATCCTACATACTAGGGACAATTGTACAATTTTACTGATGCCAATTAACTTACAAACCTGTATGTCTTTGGAATGTGGAAGGAAACCGGAGCACCCGGAGAAAACCCACGGGGTCACAGGGTGGATGTACAAACCCCCATACAGACAGCGCCCATAGTCAGGATCGAACCTGGATCTCTGGCACTGTAAGACAATAACTCTACCACTTCGCCACCATGCCACCCCGTTGCTCTGACGTGCCACCCTGTGGGAAGCCATCAATGCACACAAGAGTTCAAGAGAGTTTTATTGTCATGTGTCCCTGATAGGACAATGCAATTCTTGCTTTGCTTTAGCACACCAGAACATAGTAGGCACGAA
The DNA here is from genome assembly GCF_010909765.2 of Amblyraja radiata. NCBI lineage: Eukaryota > Metazoa > Chordata > Chondrichthyes > Rajiformes > Rajidae > Amblyraja > Amblyraja radiata. The sequence goes on from NC_045961.1 coordinate 73,646,500, forward strand.
TACTGAACAGATCAGTGTGTCCATATACCATTGCATAAATATATACATACATGAATAATTAAACTGATAAAGTGCAAATAAACAGATTATTGGCTATTAATGTTCAGAGTTTTGTCCGAGCCGATGGCTGTGGGGAAGAAGCTGTTCCTGAACCTGGTCGTTGCAAGTGCTCATGCCCATAATATCTGCTAACATGGACTGTAAGAAAAGGAAATGAAAACTCCTCTTTAAATAGCACTCTGTCAAGGGAAATTATGTGAGTGAAAGCTTGTTGATCTGTCCATAAATAAGAACTGCCAGCTGTTCAGAGAAAATCTCACAGCAGATTAATTGTGTGCTGTACAGTGCTGTGGGTTTCATTTGCTGGGGCAAGTGGCCAATGCCCTAAAGGTTTGGGCAATGATGTTTTGAAATACAAAATTGCTTTATTTCAATGGGTCCAGTTCAGCAACAGTAGAGATTGAGAATTTAGAGCATGTGGATCTAATTCATACCATGGTATTGGTCTATTAAATCTTGTTCCCACCAATTCACAGGGTGAAGCACTCTCAATTCCAAATCAGCTATTAAAATTTTAAAATGGAATTGGGAATTTTAATAATTCAGATTCAGATTCAGATTCAAACTTTATTGTCATTGAGCAGTGTACAGTACAGAGACAACAAAATTCAGTTCACAGTCATTGAGAGAAATATATTTGGTAGGGGAAAAAAAGTGGACCTGGGAGTATGAAGGAATTCCATTAAAGTTCCATCGATAGAGTTGGCCAAATTCTTCATTTACATGAACGTCTTTCTGATATTTCACAACGTTGGCAACCTTTCACCTTCAGGAGATGCAACTCAGATGGCTCGCAGTGTCGCATTTGACTAAATGGCTCAATCTGAGATTGGTATGATCTATCAAATGTATGTGTCAACAGTGTGAAGAGTTGAGAATCTTCATTCTCTTCAAGCTTCTGAGACCATTTCCTGCCGCAATCTTTGACGGCATGCTGGAAACTTGCTTCAAGCATTCGCCATGATCCCCTCTCAGTCTTAATCAATTGCAAACATCTTCACAAACACCTTGCATGTATCATTATAGCGAAGAGGTTGTCCTCATGTTCTTGTGCCCTTTGTTAATTCCCCAAATCTCCCTGTGACCATCTTCCGATCTCCATAGATGGCCTGAACAGTGCAATTATAAATAGGCCTGGTGTGCTTGGTAAATTTCCCCTTTGAAAAACATTAATATTGGCGACAATTTTATGATTTGATGGTAAATAATTAAAAAGTCAAATTCTATTTTGCACAATATGCAATAATCACCATAGGCAGCATGTCTGGTAGTTGTTCTTGGTGTAGACAAGTTCTCCATATTTGTGTATCATAAGTTCATGTGATATAACCGGAATTAGGCTATTTGGTCCATCAAGTCTACTCCGCCGTTAAATCATGGCTGATCTATCTTCCCATCTCAACCCATTCTCCTACCTTCTCTCCATAACCCCTGACACCTATACAAATCAAGAATCTGTCAATATTTGCCTTAAAAATATCCATTTACTTGGCCTCCACAGCCTTCTGCCAATGAATTCCACAGCTTCACCAGCCTCTGACTAAAGATATTCCTCCTCATTTCCTTTTTAAAGGTACATCCTTTTATTTGAGGAAATGGCCTCTGGTTCTAGACTCTTCCACTAGTGGAAACATCTTATCCACATCCACTCTATCTAGGCCTTTCACTATTCAGTAAGCTTCAACGAGGTGCCCCCTCATCCTTCTAAACTCCAGCGAGTACATGTCCACTGTCGTCAAACGCTCATCATATGTTAACCCAATTATTCCTGGGATCATTTTCGTAAACCTCCTCTGGACCCTCTCCAACACCAGCACATCCTTCCTCAGGTATGGGGTCCAAAACCTCTTACAAAACTCCAAATGCGGTCTAACCAGTGCTTAATAAAGCCTCAGCATTATATCTCTGTTTTTATATTCGAGTCCTCTCGAAATAAATGTTAGCAAGAGAGTGTAAAGTATCATACACAAGTGTTAAATGTGTACGCCTTACACATTGGCACCTTGATGGTGAACATGAAATTGTTTCCTGCTCTTTGTTCAGAATAAGAAAAACAAGTTGTTACAGTAATTTGTTAATCTGGCATTGCTCTGTGTTATTTACACAGAGGAACTGCCTGGCTCAATAATAAATAAGCTAGAGCAAGGATGCCCATATCAAGGCCCAAGTAAGAAATTGAGCATTCCTAAAGGTGATGTTTGGATGTGCTCCTGTGCAAAAAGAACCAACAAATCATGTGCAATAGGATTGGCCTTTCCTCCTTGCCTCCCACCACTATGGAGAGTAGAGAGACAGAGTATCATTTTAGTATCATTGAAGCAGACCTCCATACTCTGGTTCAGAGTGCTGCACCTTAATCTCAAACACATTTTACACAAGAGACATCAGATGATCACGGGAAAGATGATTTCACAGATGCTGCCTGATTTGTTGAGCATTTCCAACATATTTGGTTTTATTTCATATTTTCAGAGTTTGCAATTTGTTTAAATGTTTGTTTCTTTTAGTGTCTGTCGCAGGAGCCTCCATGTAACAGTGTGTCACCAACCCTTCACTCACAATAATCTCTGGGCTACAGCTTCTTCCACAGACTGACAGGGAAAGGAAATTACCACAGAGACAAAGATAGGGTCAAATCAGCCACAACATGTCTAAAGGCCAATTGCAATCACTGTATTTTCATGTAACATTTTTATTATCTTCAAAAAACATGCAGAACACCATCACTTTGCATAATGTTACCCTTTCATTCTTCCATGCTGGTGCTAAAATATAGTTTCATGCCAAACTATTCAGAATGTAAAAATAAAGAACTGCAGAAGCTGATTAATACCAAAGATAGACACAAAATGTTAGAGTTACTCAATGGGTCAGGCAGCATCAACAATCAACTATCCCCCCCGCCACTAAAAGTTAAACAGTTCCACAGTTCACAACCATGTATCCGTCTTAGATTTACACTGTCTCTAGCCAACAATCGACCTATCAGGGAACCTCCTTGCCTGAGGTCATCCTTGCTGGCCATGATTTATTTTGGTTTTATACCCACCCCCAGATTCCCCCAACAGTCAGTCTGAAGAAGGGTCCCAACGAGAAACGTCACCTATCCATTTTCTCCAGAGATGCTGCCTGACCTGTGAGTTACTCCAGCATTATGTGCCCATCCAAACTATTCAGCCTAAGTGCTGAATTTCAAGAGAGTTAGATTTAGCTCTTAGGGCTAAAGGAATCAAGCGATATGGGGAAAAGGCAGGAACGGGGTACTGATTTTGGATGATCATATTGAATGGCAGTGCTGGCTCGAAGGGCCGAATGGCCTACTCCTGCACCTATTTTCTATGTTTTCTAACCTGGGCAGGAAATCCCAGCAACCCATTCGCCCACACCCAGATAAGAAAAATATCACAATTGAGTCCAATCTTGTTGTGTCATATAGCTTACCCACACATACTGTTGTTGAAATGTCTGAATAGTGATTGAGAATGAGGATCACTCCCTCCCAAGGTCAAGAATATTAAATATCCAGTGGTTAAATCATAGAAAGGTTTAAATTCTAGAAATCAATTAATCACAATGACGGAAACAAAGTTTAAAATAACTTTTTTTTGGTCGGCACAGTAGCACAGCTGGTAGTGCTGCTGCCTCACAACGCTAGAAACCCGGGTTCGATCTGACTTTGAGTGCTGACTGTGTGAAGTTTGCACTTTCTCCCTGTGGTCGCGTGGGTTTCCTCCAGGTGCTCCGGTTCCCTCACACAGCCCAATCACGTGCACGTATTGGTCTCGTAAATTGCCCCTAGTGTGTAAATGGGGTGAAAGCGGGATAACATAGAACTAGCGTGAAAGGTGATCAATGATCGATGTGGATTCGGTTGGCCAAAAGGCCTGTTCCCATGCTGGATCTCTAAAACTAAAATTAAAATCTCTTATTTTGGATATCCCTGTCACAGAAGGTAGTTGAGGCCAGTTCATTGGCTGTATTTAAGAGGGAGTTAGATGTGGCCCTTGTGGCTAAAGGGATCAGGAGGTATGGAGAGAAGGCAGGTACAGGATACTGAGTTGGATGATCAGCCATGATCATATTGAATGGTGGTGCAGGCTCGAATGGCCGAATGGCCTACTCCTACACCTATTTTCTATGTTTCTATGTTTAGTGAAGGTCAACAATTCCATTCATTACGGAACACCCTTGCACTGACAGAGTCCAGGGCAGGACAAGGGGTTGGGTGGCCAACAGTTAGTTTAGTGGTCGTCTACAGAACAGATAGCTAGCAAGAAACACCACCAGTGGAAAATCTTACAGCTGACGCTCATATCACACTTAAATGGTTTTGTTCAAGAAAAAATAGCCCGAGTAGATTTAAGGCAAAGCAAAATTAACATATGAAGGAGGAAAGGAAATGTATAGAAAAGGTAATCTGAATGGATAAGGTGAAAGGGTGGGGAGGAGGCTGATGGGGAGCGCGGTGTAAACACTAGAATGAGAGATTTGGATCAAATGTTAATTTCTGTGCTGTGGACTGACATTTTATCAGGTTAGAATTGCAATCAAGGAAAAATGAAATTTCTGCAGGAACCAAAAGATACATTACAGTATTAATTAATTCTACCTTGGACAGACATTAAAGTCAATATTTAAAGAAATCAGGTATTCTCTTTAGCATCTGAAGTGAGTACGATTAATCTCACAAACTCCCCTTCCATTAATTGCACTTTAATTGTATGTGGTCCAGCATTCTGCAGCTATTTTGAGAGCTCTTGCAGACGTAAGATTGTTCCCTGTTCCCCCAACATTGATATTTCTTTGGACTATAGTGGAAGTTAATTATCTCTTCTGGCACATTATTAAAAAACCCTCGACCTTAATAATGATTTAGAAGTAATTGAAGAGAAATAAATCAGTATTAGTCATTAATTCAACCTCTGTGGCTCCTGGAGGATAATCAATACACATAAAAGAAAAATATTAAGAAAAAGACAATTTAAATATATCTTATATTTTCATATATTTGGACTTCTCCCCCATCCTTTTACACAGCACTCATAGGTACAGCTCGAAGAATGATGTATCCACTGTAAATGCAATCACCGTGGGAAGACTCTGGAACTGTTGCTGCTGTGGATACATAGATACATAGACAATCGGTGCAGGAGTAGGCCATTTGGCCCTTCAAGCCAGCACCACCATTCAATGTGATCATGTCTGATCATCCACAATCGGTGCCCCATTCCTGCCTTCTCCCCATATCCCTTGATTACGCTAGCCCAAAGAGCTCTATCTAACTCTCTTTTGAATGCATCCAGTGAATCAGCCTCCACTGCTTTCTGAGGCAGAGAATTCCACAAATTCACAACTGTGTGAAAACATTTTTCCTCATCTCAGTTCTAAATGGCCTACTCCTTATTCTTAAACTGTGGCCCCTGCTTCTGGACTCCCCCAACATCGGGAACATGTTTTCCCGCATCTAGCGTGTCCAATCCCTTAATAATTTTACATGTTTTTATAAGATTCCCTCTCATCCTTCTAACTTCCAGTGTATACAAGCCCATTCACTCCATTCTTTCATCATATGACAGTCCCGCCATCCCGGGAATTAACCTTGTGCACTTCCTCAATAGCAAGAATGTCCTTCCTCAAATTAGTTATAATTAATACCTGTTGCTACAAGAGCTAACACCACAATATAGTGCGAGGTCAGTTCATTATTCTGGCATGTGATGCATGGCATATTGGTCGCACATTTGGGTTCAAGCAGTTATTATGTGCAATAGCCCTGAATGCTCGTATGCAACTGAAAAGAGAGAGGGAGGAGAAACAACGGCAGCAACCTAATGCATTTGAACCATCCCTGCCGATGATATGCGGCAGGCTATCTTGCCAACAAAAGGGCTCCTTTGGGGAATAAAGGGTCACTGTCCGTTAAATGCAGCTACAGTGGCTTATACAGGGCAGCATTAAGTGCACAGTTGGCCTCATTTTGTATCCTCAACCAGAAGGGAAGATATCCAACAAAAATACAATCAGTTTTACATAATTGTATCTTAAAAGCAAAACAGAGGACAAAATCCAAAGTACTTGTGATATGGGTGTTAATGAACACTTGAGCGTTCCTGAGAAATTAAGAATCATACAATAATTGTTCCTCATTCATTTTTGCCTTGTTTGGTTGTAACAAGAGAAAATGAGGGTCAGCTCTCCATTAATCCATTATCCGACTGTCTAAAAATCCCAATGCATAGGCATTTGGTTCACTAGATGATATCTGTCACATTTCCTTTCCATTCATCCTGGCCCCAGTTCCCAAATTTCCTTTCCACTCACCTACACCCTGGTTTCTGTGCTTACTTTCCACTCATTGAGGTCCCAGCCCCATGCTCACTTCCTGTTCACTGGGGTCCCAGTTCCCATGCTCCACTAACATAAAACACAAAAGAATACAGTAAAGCAAAACATCTCTTTGACCCACAATGTCAGCACTGAACATTATGCCGAAATAAACTAATCTTATCTGCCTGCACTTGATCCACATCCCTCCATTCCCTGCAAATCCACGTGCTGGCTCTGGAGAGAGTTCAGGCAAGATTTACAAAAATGATCCTAGGAATGATTGGGTGTGATGAGCGTTTGATGACACTGGGCCAGTACCCACTGGAATTTAGAAGAATGAGGGGAGGATCTCATTGAAACATACTGAATAGTGAAAGGCTTGGGTAGAGTGGTTGTGGAGAGGATGTTTCCACCAGTGGGAGAGTCTTGGACTAGAGGTCACAGCCTCAGAATTAAAGGATGTTCCTTTAGGAGGGAGATGAGAAGGAATTTGTTTGGTCAGAGGGTGGGGAATCTGTGGAATTGGAAGGCTGTGTCCAAGTCAATAGATATTTTTAAAGCAGAGATGGATAGATTTTTGATCAGTACAGGTGTCAGGGGTTATGGGGAGAAAGCAGGAGAATGGGGTGAGGAGGGAGAGTTCGATCAGCCTTGATTGAATGATGGAATAGCCTTGATGGGCCGAATGGTCTAATTCTGCTCCTACCACATGACCTTATGATCTTATGGCTATCCAAAAGCCTCTTAAACAATCATATCTGCCTCTGCCATCAAGTTTATTAGAACATTTTTTATAATCTAGCATGATATCTAAAAGAAGTTAATTAAAACATATGAAAAAACATCCAATAATCCAGAAAATCTGCCAGACTGACAAAGTCACACAGTAATCATCGCTGGTATTCAATAGGATAGGCTGTGGTGTCAGCCTGGGAAACGTGTCTGAAGAACAAAGTGGCCCAATGCTAACCAATTCAGTCAGCCTGTGTTCATCAGTGTTCAACAATGGAGCTGTATGATGACAGGTTCACTGATGCCACAGGTGGAATGCATCCAATTTCCCCAAGGTGGTGATCTTGCCACAGACCATGCCCTTGTGCCATACAACAAGTTAGGAAATGTGGACATATTGTAGAGGAACCAAAGGAACGATGAAAGAACTGAGTTGTTTGCATCGTTGATGGGTTTCTTGACAATGCAATCAAGACACCACATTGTCTGTGAATTGAAGGAAATATTGGTTGAAAGCTTACTGTTGACAATGGTCTAACAACTGATCAAGCTCTTAAAAGAGCAATTATGTTGAAGTGTAAATGGGCCTGTCCCATTTAGGCAATTTTTTCGGCGACTGCCAGCAACTGTCACAGTCATATCAGGTCACCAAAAAAGCAGTGACTGGACCCCCCCCCCCCCCCCCCCTACGACAATGTCTAAAACAAGCTACGACAACATACCACCTAGTCAACATCAAGCTATGGCAAGCTACCGACAACCGGCGACCCATTAGGACATCCACCTTCGACCACACCTACGACAACCTACAACCATACATACGACAACCAAAGTCAACCTACATCCACCCGCGACAAGCTACGACAAGCAACTACCCTGTCGGCGACAACCGAAGACAATTCAGTCGCCGGTACATGTCGCCAGTTGACATAGGTTGACGTAGGTAGTTGCAAATGAATTTCACCGAAGTCAGCACACGGCGACAACCAACGTCACCTGGCGACAATCTGCGTCATCCTGGCGATAACCTACGACAGCACCTACGAAGACAAGCTACGTCAAGCTACGTCAAGCCCACAGTCGCCGAAAAGTTTTGAACATTTCAAAATCCAGCGGTGACCAGAAAAACATTGCGACTCTTTAGGCGACTTTAGGAGACAACTCACAACCATACAGGCGTCACCCCACGACCATGTGGCGATAGTCTAGTCGCCTGTAGTTGCCGAAAAAAATCGCCTAAGTGGGACAGGGGCTTACAGCCAAACATTTTAGCAAGTCACATTAGTGACAGAAAGACCATTCAGGGAACAATAATCAGCCAGATTTTCTTTTGTGGTGGTCAAATAATTTAAATGCATAGACTCAATTCCCTTAGCTTTTTGGCTGTCAAATAGGTTGGATTAAAGGGAGCGCTGCATCTGATTAAGGGGATATGCGGAATCAACAGTGTGAGCTTGTAAGAGACAGGGGCAGGAAGCATGCAGGCCACAGGATCCACCACATTCCTCAATTTACTTACCTCTCAGTGAGGTGGTGCTCAACCTGTTTGGACTGTATGCTTCAGGGTTAGGCTGGGTACTCACTGCAACCAGAACTCGACGATCATTTCCTGCTACACAACCTAAAAAGTGCCCGATCACTAACTCCCAGCACCAGGAAGCTGGCCCTGTGTAAGTGTAAGTATTCACTCCCACCCTGCAGGCTCTAATCATGATTGCCATAGAAAGAGAAAAATACTCAAAGTAGGTCCTCCCCAGGTTATGAACGCCCAAGTTATGTATAGAGTTATTGGCATTCAAGAGACTGCAAGGTAGCAGGGCTGCAGGCATCTTCTGCTGGGTGGGAACTTGGTTCGTAGCCGTGTTGCTGAGTTGTGTACTCATCAGGTTGTGAAAAGTTCTCAGGAATGAAACCCTCCCTTGGAGTCAAACAAACTGCTCCTCTATAAAGAAACAAAGTGTTGAATGAGGTCAAATTGGTCAGGCAGCATCTGTGGATGGAAATTAACCTACGAATTTGAAGTCTGAAGAAGGGTCTCGACCTGAAGGGTTATCTGTTCATTCCCCTCCACAGATGCTACCGGACATGCTGAATTCCTCTAGCAGTTTGCTTTTTTTAAATTTAAGATTCCAGCATCTGCAGTCTCAGCCTGCAGGCCCTACAGTATAACTGGCTCAATCTCCTCTCTAAATGATGCACGCTCCCTTTTTCATTTTGAAAGGTTAACAACATCACACAGATCTCAATGGTTGTAATATAGAGGATATTAGCCCACTGAAAGCCAAAGTGGGGAAGGCTATTTGCCCCAATGTAGGTGTCCACCATTCAATGAGATCACAGTTAATCTTTCAACTCAGCACCACTTTCTGGTACTCAGCCATTTCCCTCGATTCCTTTAATAACTAATAATTTATCATATTTGAACATACTCAGCACCTGAGCCTCCACAGTCCTTTTAGCTGGAGGATTCCAAAGTTATCTTGACACCACAGATGAAAAAAAATCTTCTAATCTCAGCCCTGAACGGTTGGTCACTTACTTTGAGACTATGACCCTTAGTGCTAGACTCCCCACCCAGGGAAACATTGCTCGCACCTACCCCATTAATTCACGTAATAATTTTATATATTTCAACGATATCACCTGTTATTCATCAAGCCTTCAGAGAAATGCGCTTAGTCTGCTTCAACTTACCTCGTACAATAAATGATCAAGAGACTATTCCCGAAAACTGGCATGAAATATTCCACTGGTACAGTAAAGGGCCTGTCCCACTTGGGCGTCATTTGCGCGTCATTTACGCGATATCATTTACGCGTCCCGACACACGCGTCATGATGCGCACGTGATGTGCATGGCATGCATCAAGCTCGCGTGGTGACGCATACAGCGGTGCGCATTTGCGCGCGGCGCCCCAGGATTTTTGGATTCACAAAATCTTTGCGCACCACCTGCGTGACGCGCTAATGACGCCCAAGTAGGAAAGCCCTTAAGGCAAATGCATTGGTTTCCCCTTTCTTTTCAGTCTCAACTTACCTTGGCAATCACTCCACCAACAGCACCCTAAATTGAGTGCATATATCAGACATGATGACTCCAGTAAATTTTCATGTACACAAAGGCATGAACACTCTGAACTGACTATGTGTTTGCCCTGTGGCCCACTGATTATAGCAAGCAATAAACTTCAAACATGCAACCAACAGAAGGTGCATGCATATTGCATATGCACACTACTGCAGAAGATGTCTATTGATCAGGGCACTCAGGAGAGAACTACACAGATTCTGGCTCAAGTGAATACTAATGATTCCACGACCCAATTTGAACTGCTCAACCCGTGTAATGGTTAATTCTTCTCAAATAACCATATAACATATAACAATGTGTTGTTGGGATTAAACAAAACAGGCCAAATACTCACTTATCTAATGACCACTGATGGATGAGTGTAGCAAGCCCTCAGTATTTCATCTCTGCAACATACACCAAAACAAATAGAAGTACCACTTCTAGATATTTAAATCTGGAAAGATGCTACTAACCCATGCATTCTCAATGTTAACCTTCAAGTGAGTGAATGTCACTAAAATGCTTACAACATACCTTGCTTTCAATTTTGTTTTGTTTTTTAAAACATCCTTCTATTCTATTAGGATCAGTATCACTATGGGCACAAATTATTGCCTGCGTATTACTATGCGCTACCTGCAGTGGGTTTTCCTCTCTTCCACTTTCAAGTTACCTTAAGAGACTGTCCCACTTGGGCGACCTAATCCACGAGTTCTGGCGTAACTCTCCTTCATGTTCGAGAGTGGTCTCCGCGTACTTGAGGCCTCAGCTAGGTTACGGCGCTTTTATCAATATGTTAAAAAAAATGCCCGCAAGTAAAAAAAAAGGTCGCCATGGAAAAAATAGATACTTTTTTTACTCGTAGGTTTAGTCGTAGTAGGTCGGCATGTTAGTTGTAGGTAATCGAGGGTGGTCAAAGGTAGTCGAAGGTAGTCATAGATAGTCTTCATCATAGTCGAAGGGAGGTCGAAGGGAGGTCAAAGGAGATTGTCTTCACGCTCCACTATTCGGTGTCCAATTTTCCCAAAGTTAGTCGTAGCTAGTCGAAGCTGGTCTTCAACATAATCGAAGGAGGTCTTCTACATAGTCGAGGTCTTCAACATGTCATTTTTTCAAACTGTTCTAAACTTGCCAATTAGGTCACCTAAGTGGGACAGCCCCTTTAGTAAACATCCTACTTCTGTGCTTCCCAGTTAATAACACTGCGTATGACCAAAAGAACAAATAGGTAATCAACAGATCATTGTCATAAGATCATAAGGTTAATAAGTGATAGTAGTAGAATTAGGCCATTCGGCCCATCATCTACGCCATTCAATTATGGCTGATCTATCTCTTCCTCCTAACCCCATTCTAATGCCGTCTCCCCATAACCTCTGACACCTGTATCAATCAAGAATCTATCTATCTCTGCCTTCAAAACATAACAAAACAGAATCCCGCAGATTCACCACCCTACGACTAAAGGCATTTCTCCTAATCTCCTTCCTAAAAGAACATCCTAATTCACCTCAGTGGTATTAAAATAGCACAAGAGGGTTGCTAACCAGTTAGGCCAAAGACATTGCGAGCAGTGGCGGACTGGCCAGGGTGTCAGCTTGCCCGATGGCAAGTGGGCCCCTGTTGAAGTGGGCGCCCTTTGTCTCCTGGCAACCAATATTTTAAGACCCAGTCCGCCACTGATTGCGAGGAGGAAAAGGAGGTGGGTGAGACATAGAAACATAGACAATAGGTGCAGGAGTAGGCCATTCGGCCCTTCGAGCCTGCACCGCCATTCAATATGATCATGGATATGATTTGGCCCAGGGGAAAAAGTTCGGCATCAACCAATACCTCTGCTGGCCTGGTCATTTTCTTTAGGTGTCGTAAATCTATTCTCACAATCATTGAGTTAGTGGCTCCTGGCACCTGTCCAATTTCTTCCAACTATCTTTTTCCTCCATTAACTACTGCACTGACATTTTGTTCCAAGCCCATCTATTGTTCAGGTGAAAGCATGAAGAAAACAACTGAGAATAGAATTATAAACTTAGTGTATCTCCAGTGAATATAAATGTACTAAGTGTAATAAATGGAAGATATAACCAAACATAATTTGAATTGTTGTGTTGGGTAAATTATTCACTTCAAGTTTCCAATTAGATTTTGCTGTAAAGTTGATTTAAAAAAAGCTCTATAATGAAAAAAGTAATTTAATTCAAAGAATAAAGCAATGGATCAGTCTGTAGGTTAGACCACCAGAGGGTTGCTCTAAAGCCAGTTAACATAGATTGGCTTCTCAATATATTAAGCATTTGTCATTTGACGTTAAGAGATTAATTGCAAGCTGCCAACAAACAGTAACTCGGCAACTGTGCATTTACAACCGTAGTCCACAAATTATACACCAGTCTTTTTCAAAATCAAATAGCATATATATTTAAAATGAACATGCCTCCAAAGATGTGTCTACTGGAAGGAATACAAATGGCTTTAATACTACCCAAAGGTATTAGGAATAAGGTTGCAATTCTATTATTCTAGAGAACAGTCTTATGATTTTGTTCAGATGAAAAAGTTCAAAACAATGAAAAAACATTGTACCCTATTCACTTGATAATGATCACTTATAACAATGGAGTTGTACACACTAATATTCCATCTATTTATTATGATAGTCAAGTTACGATGGTACTATAAAAAGATAAGTAAATGTGAGCAGGAATAGGCCCCTCAAGTTTCCCTCACTGTTCAATATAGCTGATCTGTTTCCGGCCTCAGTTCCATGCCCTCACATCCCTGATCTTTCACATAACCTTCACGATATGTTAGTTACACCAAAAGTGTCAATTAAAGCTGTGCACCTTGAGAGTGCCCTTAACCCCGATAATCCCAGAAAACAAGGAATTATAGAACAAGCAACTAATACTGACAAATGCTGCTGGTTTACATTTCCTCTACCAGTCAGAAATGGTTGCAACACGAAAAGGCAATATCTTTTGTGGACAAAGAATACATTCCAAAACAATGCAAGTCACAGTGAAAGAATTGTCTTCAATGCACTTTCACCATCTGTTCTTTAACAATATTTGCAAATGAACAAGGCCAAGAAACATAATGATTATCACGTCACCCCTCCGTGCAAAGTACAAAGATCTGTAATTAAACTGAGTAACATTTAGTGGCAGTGAATAATCAGCAAACAAATGAGCACATATCTTACTGCATATTATCTGTACACAGAGGTTATATTTAGTAATGAAAAGCATCCAGTATAATTTCTGTTCTGGAAGAATTACAGTTTTTTTCCCATATTTTAATGTTATTTGAAGAAATTACCAAATATAATTTTACAACGTGCTCCGAAAAAATACCCCTCTTTATTAAAAAGGCACCACTCATCAGGATCAATTAAAGCATCAAAACAGGCATCCTTTCTTCCAACATGCAATTACATCATCAGAAATTCTGAAAATGTATATTCAACAGTAACAAGCCATTGTGTAATTACTGATCTACATGGCTGTCTCTGCACTGGTCTGGACCATCTGTACCCAAGACCACAATTAAAGTTTGTGCACAGAGATCCACCCTCCCCCCACACTTGGTGCTATAGCAACAAAGAAAGCAAAATGCAAGTGCTGACTCTCACCAGACACAGAGCCCCGGAGAGAAAAATAAATCAGAGATGAAGTACTTCCTACCGGTGCTCATTAAGTTCTTCCTTGCCCCTCGAGGATGTCTTGGACCTCCTCATACCTTGAACGTTTCCAATTCCTACCCCCTACTCTTACCACTGGCATACCTTACTGGAGAAAAGGAATAGGTGACGTTTCAGGTCGAGACTATTAATTCTGGCCAAATTGGAGATGCCAGGACACTAACATTGAGCAAAGGCTTCTGGCTGCTAGGCCATTTGGTCAATTTAAATGTGCCTTCTGCAGAAATGGGACAAGCTGCAGAATTGTGCCAGCTTGTCTCGAGCTTAGATAAGAGTTGCTGGGAGAGAATGGGACATCTGCAGTTCTGACAATTAGGTGTAAATTGCATGAAACGGATTAGGTGAATGCAAACCAGACATACACATTGTAAATTATTGTTGCAAAGCTTTACTTTGCTAGATGTTGATTGGGTTAAATGTTGAGCCATGTCTGGGTTTCTTGAATATCTGGGCAAATGTTGCTATGTTTGCTTCCTTTCAGAAGCTCCATTTGAATACAATGTTTTAGTCACTACCAGTCAGATAATAATAATTATTAATAATAACCTATTATTGGGTTAGGTAAATGTCTATCATGTGCTGTGTTAATCGATATCTGTTATTGGACTGTAAAGAGGCCACCACCAAAGATCTTATAGCGGAGCAAGATGGGTTACTCTCACGCAAACGCGTAGTACGCTCATGGGCGGATTCATGGGTGATTATAGGACCCATTTTAGCGACCAGTCCCCGCCATCTTGTTCCGCCATCTTGCTCCCGGCCAAAGATCGGATCTTTGTTTCCGCAGCGGGGAGAAGGAATGCGTAGCCCGGGGCAGCGGGGAGAGGGGGTGTGGGGCCCGGGGCGATAAGGCCTAATGTGTGTGAAGTTGCGGGGAGGTTTACAATGTTTCTTATTTAATGTCCACACTCCCTCTTATTTAATGTCCCTTGTCTAGTCTGAAATAAAGTTCATCATTGGATCAGAAGAAATATAATTGTGTGTGTTATATGATTATATACATTTATATCACATTCATGTATGTGTGTTTATAAACAATTTATTCTTTAACAAGAATTAACAGAATTATGAACTAACAGAATTATGAATCTAACCCTATATCACACACAAAAACTTCCCCACCAATGTCAATTACCCTGCGAGTCGGGTCGGTTCCGGTTAATACAAAATCAACTCAAACACTGCTTGTGAGCCATTTAAAAAGAAATGATTTAAAAAACATTAAAAAAGACAATTACCAGAGTCAAATTTTATTCTTGACAAGAAGTATGAACTGACAGAATTATGAATCTAACCCTATATCACACACACAAACTGTTGCCCCGCAACATTGATTACACTGCGAGTCGGGTCGGGTCAGGTAGGCTCCGGTTACTAAAATGGGCGGGGAAAAATGCCCAGAATCCCCTCCGTAGCGTACTACACGTCAGCTCATTGTATTTCGCAGGAGTAGCCCATCTTGCTCTGCTCTAAGATCTTTGGCCACCACCATATGGTTCGGGCCCCTCAAGGTTCAGGGACCTATAAAAGATAGCTCCCACGAGGTCCTGTGTCAATCTGGGAGAATGCTTAGGACTGCGTTCCCGATGTTGGGGGAGTCCAGAACCAGGTGCCACAGTTTAAGAATAAGGAGCAAGCCATTTAGAACGGAGACGAGGAAACACTTTTTCTCACAGAGAGTTGTGAGTCTGTGGCATTCTCTGCCTCAAAGGGCAGTGGAGGCAGGTTCTCTGGATGCTTTCAAGAGAGAGCTTGATAGGGCTCTTGAAAATAGTGAAGTCAGGGGATATGGGGAGAAGGCAGGAACTGGGGAACTGATTGGGAATGATCAGCCATGATCACATTAAATGGCGGTGCTGGCTCGAAGGGCCAAATGACCTACTACTGCACCTATTGTCTATTGCGTGACCTTTTGGAGTGTCTCTGCTTGCACAAGGCTAGGAGGGCTTGGCCAAGCAGATACAAGGATCAAACCCGAGGTGGTTAGGTATAGTAATGGGGAACTGTTATTGTGTTTTTACAAAATAAAGTTTAGATGCGCAAGTGCTTTACTCAGTATCTGATTGACTGAAACTAGACTGGGGGAAGCTTCGAACGAGTGATTTACAAGACCACTTCTTCTGACTCGACCCTATTCCTATACTCCAGAGATGCTGTATGACTCGCTGAGTTACTCCAGCTTTTTAGAGTCATGGAGAGGGTCATCAAGTGATACAATGTGGAAACAGGCCCTTCGGCCCAACTTGTCCACACCGGCCAACATGTCCCAGCTACACTTGTCCCATCTGCCTGCGTTGAGTTCATATCTCTAAAATCCTGTACTATCCATGTACCTGTCTAACTGTTTCTTAAACATTGGGATGGTCCATGCCTCAACTACCTCCTCTAGCAGCTTGTTCCATACACCCACTACTTTGTGTGAGTTACCCCTCAGGTTCCTATTAAATCTTTTCCCCTTCCCTGACTATGCCACCTGTTAAAAGCTGGGATTAAATATATTGTAAGTGGTAAGAAGGCAAACACAGTTTACCTTTTAAAGACGATCAAAATACACAGTATACAGAATCCAAGGTGCCTAATCTGTGCAGCCTAACAAGCTTCAAATTGAGATAACGGGAGGTGAATTCCTTAAATAAGAAATCAGAACACTGAGATGCCATAACCAGTTACTTCCTGGTTCCGAATCTTCACCAAAATGTTCAAAATAGCTGACTACTCATACAACAGAGACCTGGTCAAAGACTCTCTGCGAATGGCTGAGATTACTATCTCTTGCATGTATCAACTGTACTATGTACCTATCTGATCTGATGTCATGGGCTAGAATCTGTTGCAGCAAAAGTGAGGCCATATTCTTAAATGATTGGCCTAACTGAACCTTTGTTCCATTCATCATCAGTCCAATTACTTGAAGGTACAGGGAATATGGTTCAAAGAAGGTAGGTTATGCTCTGAGAATTGGATGGTGTACATGATCAAGGTGAAACCAACATTGAGTATGTGGATGGCAGCATTTCCTCTTCGTTAAGGGAAGTTAACAAGTGTGAGGTGCTCTCAATGCAGTTGCATGTGGTCCAGCTGTGATCCATACCCTGCTACTGTACTTGCAACAGTCACTTGAGCCAACATGCATTTCATCTGAAAATTGTAGAGGCCATGTCCACAAGATTATGGTGTAAAAATCTCCAGAGAGATTGGGGCAAAAATCTGTTCCCAATTTAACCCCCGACCCCATCCACAAGTTGTATCAAACTGTGTGTAGATCCCAGGTACACAATCTCCAATTGTCACTCCAGGCCAAGGTTCTGCCTATCCCGAGTGTTGCAAAGGCCTCGCCACAGTGCAGAACATTCCATTTAGTCAGACTGTATGCCACAATACATGTTTCTCATTGAAATATTTGTTCAGAAAGTACATTTATCCACATGTCAATCTGGCAGTAGTTTGTTTGGAATGCACAGAGGTCCTGCAGGAAATAGAGATGGTGGATCACATTGGTTGGTTTCCTAAGCCTTAAATAAGCTTCAAGACCTCGTTTGGTTGGTGGTGAGATGGCCCCATCTTGTCAGATCTTACCTGCAGAGCAAATACTGTTCTCAAGGTAACCACAGTGCAGTGAGACCATCATCCTGGACAGGAGCGTAATACTGGAGTTTGTTATCTACACATCGTTTCCAAGGATGCATATCGATACAAATATCGATTGCTGGAAGACCATTAATTTAGTCTGCCTGGGACTGACTGACTGGTCATCCAGTACAAGGAGTTATCCACAATTAAATAATACAGACTGGCACTGTAGAACCGTGTGTTAAATGATGTGCCAAAATTGGTGTGTTCTTCTCAAAGTCTCCAAGAGGAAAGGCCACGGATTTGAGGTGTCTCCCATTGCCGTACACTGAGGGGCTTACCCCCGTATAGCAAACTGTCAAGCATATTGCTGATGGAAGGTATGGAAATGAGAAGAAGTACCATGTTGACATAATGTAAATTGTGTATGCAAATATAATGTTTGGTCCAATGAATGACAACAATGCAATTTCCAGTTTTATATATCTGCATTGTTCAATAATAATAGGGGTGGCACAATGGCACAGCGGTAGAGTTGCCTTACAGCGACTTGGGTTCAATCCTGGCTACGGGTGCTGTCTGTACGGAGTTTATACGCTCTTCCTGTGACCACGTGGTTTCCTCCCACACTCCAAAGACTTGGCTTGGTATAAATGTAAAAATGTTCCCTAGTGTAATATAGTATTAATGTGCAGTTGGTGCAGACTTGGTGGGCCGAAGGTCCTGTTTCTGTGTTGTATCTCTAAACTAAACTAAAATTAAGAATGTTTGTGAGGAAAAAAAATGGTTATTGAAGATATAGAAGTTATTTGTTTTCTATTGGATGTAAGCACACGACAAATTCAGCTTAATTTATTGTCATGCACAGTAGGGTACAATCAAATTCCTTGTTCACGTAAAACACACAGAGAAAACACTCTTCCGGAAGTGCCAGCGCTGCCCTGCAGCTGCGGCTCGCCTACAGTCCGTTTGTCTTTTCTTTTTTTGTTTTCTTTGTCCTCTTGTTTTAGTTTATTTCAGTTTATTTTAGTTGTGTATGTGTGGGTGGTGGGAGAAACTTGTTTTTAGTCTCTTCCTTCGGAGGGATGCGACCTTTTCTTGTTGTATCCCCCGTCTCCGTCTACGTCTGCGCTGAGGCCTAATGGCGGAGCTGAAGGCCTCCAACTGGGACCGACCTCGAGGCTCCGGAGGCAGAGCCAGGACTTACTTACCATTGCGACAGTAATAAACTAAATTATACATACCTTACATTATTTTTATCCTATTAATAGAAAAAATACACCATTAGTTAATGGCTGTGGTCTAATTATTCCTGCCTTCTGATTGTATCCTTACCTACTCTGTCTTGTTAACCTTCCAACTTCACCAGGAGGTCTATTTGATTACTTGGTTTCAGTTCTGAAATCCACACACGAGACATTTACAGGACCAATCCACTTTTAAAGACGAGTCTTGATAAGAAATATTTCCAAAATCACCATTTACCTATACATTTGAGATATGGTGGAGGAACTTACTAATAACTTTTGCAACATTCTATTCTAGCACTTGGCATCATCACCTTATGGTCAACTGTTGATCTTCTAGTGAGTGCAGGGGATGCAACCACCAGGTCAACTTTGCACAAGTTAACCGCAATATTTTGTTAAAGTGTTCACAGGCAATTATAAAACCTCAATGTATGTTTCAGGACGTTCTTGGAGATCTCCGAAGTCTGCTCTCTCATGATGGGACTCAATGTATCATTTATCAGAATGCAACACTTGGACATGCCTGGAGTATCTCTGCTGGACAGGCAGCATCTCTAGCGAGAAGGCATGGGTGACTTTTCGGGTCGAGACTGTTCTTCAGACAGACTTCTCGACTTGAAACATCTCCCATTCCTTCTCTCCAGAGATGCTGTCCCGCTGAGTTTTGCGTCTATCTGCGGTTTAAACCAGCATCTACAGTTCCTTCCTACACTTGGACTTGCCTACCTTAGTAGCCTCAACTTGCAGGTCAGAATTATTAAAGGCATAGATCAGGAGGATTTCTCATCTCAAACACAGTCACACACTACCTCCCAAGCTACCAGTGTTATGATAAGCATTGCAAATTGGTAATGTTTAGTGTGCAGGCAGAATGTTTTTCCAGAAATATGTGTGTACAGCACAGTCCTGTGGCAGCTGGAGATACTAACATCTCTATTGAAAATGTATCACTGTTGCAGGAGAGATTACTGCCAAACATGAAAGTTAATGTGTGGGAAGGAACTGCAGATGCTGGTTTATACCGAAGATAGACACAAAATGTTGGAGTAACTATGTGGGTCAAACAGCATCTTTGGAAAAAAAGGAATAGGTGATGTTTTCAGGTCAAAAGGGAAATTAGAGATATGAAAAGTTTCCAGGCATAGAGACGGTAGCAATGATCAAGTAAAGGTGGAGCCCACAATGGTTCAATGTTGGCTGTGGAAAAGGTGATAACGAAGGGATATTTGGATGTGAACAGTGGAACTGGCAGGTCAATTAGGGTATGGGGAGGGAACGTCAACATGTTGAAAATTTGTTCGGCGACAGTGGCAAATGTTGAAAATTTTGCGGCAGTCGCCTGTAGTCGCCCAAACAAATTGCCTAAGTGGGACAGGCCCATTAGTCTGTGTTGAGAACATAACTGTTCCTTTTAAGCTCTTAAGTATTCTGCCTGAGTTGGACTTCACAGTGGTATAATTTGATCACAAGAATTAATGACTGAGAAACGCAATTTATGTGTGCAAATAGCCAGTAACTTACCAACTGCTGGGGCAAAGATGATAGAGAATTGCTGCAATATAAATTTCATGACATCTATCATGATGTTGGGTTTAACTTCGAACATGCATCATGGGTTTGCATATAGTAATTTGCATTTCAATGAAATACAAATCCTGAAAGTGAGGGTTGAACTGCAACATTCAAAGTTCAGTTAATGATTATCTGTAGTGGGTTGTAGGAAGCCTGGAACCTTAACTCAGCAGTTGCTAGAATATCTCTATACTTATAAAACTCTGATCTTGGATGTGTGTGTATTTGTGCAATGTTCGTGTGCGTTTCACATCCCCTCGAAAACACAATGGCGAATTTTTTATATATTCCGATAGAGATTTATGCCGTGATGTCAAAAATCACCCTATCTGAAACTTTCATGCATTATTTCTCGCGTTATTAATGAAAATGTTCAAAATCTCAAATAACTTAGAAAATAAACAAGATGATTTCGCTGATTACTTCACCATGGATCTGACTGCCTGCCTCTGCTCGCGCTGCGAGTGACGTCACCCTGTTCTGTCTTCTGTACTTCTTGGCTTCTTAATTTTCACTTCTTTAAATTTGTCACTTAGCATTTTTTAAATGCTGCTCAGATCGAGCTTCGCGCTCCGCTGGGCTCCATGAAGTTCTAGAACATGCCGCGGTTATCCCCACGCAGGGGCAGTTGAGGGTGTGGGATCGCGCGATAGGAAGATGGCCCTGGCGGCCATTACTCCCTCTGGGAGAGTCTGTCTATGGAGACCTGCAATTCCTCCGTCGATCTCACAGACTCGGGGAACCGTGACGCCTTTTCCCCGCTGGTGATCTCGATCCCAACTGGCGATGTCTGGACGTATCGCGGGATGACCTCCCCCGCCCGATCGTCTGTCACGCGGTTGGGTGGGCTTCCCCTCCGTCTCCCTCTCTGTGCCCTTCTGTGTCCCTCTCTGTGTCCCTCTCTGTGTCCCTCTCTGGGCCTCTGTCCCTGTGTCCCTCTCTGTGCCTGTGTCCCTCTCTGTGCCCCTCTCTGTGCCTCTGTGTCCCTCTCTGTGCCTCCGTGTCTCTCTCTCGCTCTATCCCCCTCCCTCTCTAGACGTGCATGTGAGTTGGGGGCTATGCGTGAGTGGATAGGGTGGGGCATGGGGTAAAAGGAGTGAATGAATAATATAAATATAATATCAATGGGGGTGGTTAGTGTGTGTGTGGGGGGGGGAGTGGTTAGTGTGTGTGTGATGCCGCAGGCAGCCCCCTCCCCTCGCAATCGCGCGTTGAGGGGACGGGACCCAATGGGTCCCACTTAGTCTAGTAGAGTATCAAATAGTACAGTGCAGGAACAGGCTCCTTAACTCACATCTGTGCCAAATATTTAAGAAAGAACTGCAGATGCTGGAAAAATCGAAGGTGGACAAAAAAGCTGGAGAAACTCAGCGGGTGAGGCAGCATCAATGGAGAGGAGGAATAGGCGACGTTTCGGGTCGAGACCCTTCTTCAGACTGGTCTCAACCCGAAACATCGCCTATACCTTCGCTCCATAGATGCTGCCTCGCTCACTGAGTTCCTCCAGCTTTTTTGTCTACTTTCTGTGCCAAATATGGTGATTTAAACTAATCCTTCCTGCCTGCATGTGAACCACATCCCTCCATCCCCTGCATATTCAGGTGTTTATCTAAATTCTTCTTAATGGTCACGATGATATCTGCTTCTACCATCACATCTTGGAGCACGTTCCAGACACTGTGTTAAAAACTGTCCCACATAAACTTGCCCACTCCGACCTTAAAGCCATCTAGTATTTGATATATGTGCTCTGGGAGAAACCCACCCTATCTATATCTCTCATACTGAATAAAACTATTGGATTGTAGTAAAAATTGTTTTATTAATACCCAGACTGGCCTGTACCTGACAAAGTGTCTGAAGAAGCGTTTTAGACCCAAAACGTCACCTATTCCCCTGAAGAAGGGTCTCACCCGAAACGTCACCCATTCCTTCTCTTCAGAGATGCTGCCTGTCCCGCTGGGTTACTCCAGCTTTTTGTATCTATCTTTGGTTTAAACCAACATCTGCAGTTCCTTCTTACACATGCTGTCTGACCCGCTGACTTACTCAAGCTTTTTGTGTCTGTCTTCTGCACCTGACAAATGTAAACACAAAGTGTTTGTGTAACTTAGCTGATCATGCAGCATCTCTGGAGAACATCGATCTACAATCCTTCAAATGTGATTGACTGTTAACTTCTTCTTCAGTTCGTTGAAAATTAGGTAGGAACAAAAATACCAGCAAATGGAAGTCCACTTTAACTACCTCCACCACTTTCTTCCCTTCTCAGACAGGCACAGCCCATTTAGAAACATAGAAAATATGTGCAGTAGGAGGCCATTTGGCCCATCGAGCCTGCACCGCCATTCATTGTGATTATGACTGATCATCCACAATCAGTAATCTGTGCCTGCCATCTCCCCATCCATTGATTCCGCTAGCCCCTAGAGCTATAACTAACTCTCTTTTAAATTAATCCAGTGAATTGGCCTCTACTGCCTTCTGTAGCAGAGAATTCAACAAATCCACAACTCTCTGGGTGAAAAGGTTTTTTCTCATCTCAGTTTTAAATGGCCTCCCCTTTATTCTTAGATTGTGGCCCCTGGTTCTGGACTCCCCCAACATTGTGAACATTTTTCCTGCATCTAGCTTGTCCAGTCCTTTTATCTATATTACTAAATCTCTGATCTTGACCGCTTTTGGCCTACTGTGCTGCGATTTCCGACAGAACGCCGCCACCTACAGCCGTCATTTTTGGCCACCTCGCCCAGAGCCCCCTTCCGCCTTACGGGTGCGGAGGATTTTTCCCATCGATGACAAATCAGAGATATATTAATGTTTTTAAAAAATTCACCATTCTCTCTGCTGCCGCTGCTGGAGGGAGGGGGAGGGACTATAAAACCAGGAAGTGGTGTGCCTCACTCATTCTCTGCAAGATGGATGAAGCCAAGGGTCACGTCTCTCTGAGCTCTGAATAACAGTGAACAAATGTTTACACAACTGTGAGTACCGTTAATGTGGTTTGAAAATGAAAATATGGTTTTTTTTAAGTAAAAAGACACTGCCTGTAAATGGTTGTTTTGGGTGCTTTAGCTTGAAGTTGAAAGGCACTACCTACTGCAAATGGTGGCTTGGGAGCTTTGGTTTAAAGTTGAAAGGCACTACTTACTGCAAATGGTGGCTTGGAAGCTTTGGCTTGAAGTTGAAAGGCACTAGTTACTGCAAATTGTGGCTTGGGTGCTTTGACTTGAAGTTGAAAGGCACTACTTACTGCAAGTGATGACTTGGGTGATTTGGCTTGAAGTTGAAAGGCACTTCTTACTGCAAATGGTGGCTTGGGTGCTTTGGCTTGAAGTTGAAAGGCACTACTTACTGCAAATGGTGGCATGAAGTTGAAAGGCACTACTTACTGCAAATGGTGGCTTGGGTGCTTTGGCTTGAAGTTGAAATGCACTATTTACAGCAAATGGTGGCTTGGGAGCTTTGTCTTGATGTTTAAAAAATCACCATTCTCTCTGCTACCCCTGCTGGAGGGAGGGGGAGGGACTATAAAACCAGGAAGTGGTGTGCCTCACAGTCTCTGCAAGATGGATGAAGCCAAGGGTCACGTCTCTCTGAGCTCTGAATAACACTGAACAAATGTCTACACAACTGTGAGTACCCTTAATGTGGGTTGAAAATGAAAATATGGTTTGTTTGAAGTAAAAAGGCCCTGCTGCAAATGGTTGTTTGGGTGCTTTGGCTTGAAGTAGAAAGACACTACTTGCTGCAAATGGTGGCTTGGGTGCTTTGGCTTGAAATTGAAAGGCATTACTTACTGCAAATTGTGGCTTGGGTGCTTTGGCTTGAAGTTGAAAGGCACTAACTGCAAATGGTGGCTTGGGTGCTTTGCTTGAAGTTGAAAGGCACTACTTACTGCAAATGGTGGCTTGGGAGCTTTGGCTTGAAGTTGAAAGGCACTACTTACTGCAAATGGTGGCTTGGGTGTTTTGGCTTGAAGTTGAAAGGCACTACTTACCGCAAATGGTGGCTTGGGAGCTTTGGCTTGAAGTTGAAAGGCACTACTTACTGCAAAAGGTGGCTAGGGTGCTTTGTCTTGAGGTTGAATGGCACTACTTACTGCAAATGGTGGCTTAGGTGCGTTGCTTGAAGTTGAAAGGCACTACTTACTGCAAATGGTGGCGGGTGATTTGGACTTGCACCCTGCTTGAAATGGAATTTCAAGGAATAGTCATGAGTCAACTGCCAGCCCACCAGCTGTGAGTGAGCTGCCAGCAGATCAGGCTTGAGGGACTGAGCTGCCACCCCAAGAACCCATACCAGCACTCCAGAAAGCCCCCCCACTGGCCACCAATATTGGAATTGGTGGAGAGGTGGAATATTGCGTCGGGGGACCAGCCCTCCCGTGTGAACATGGGACCCAACGGGTCACACTTAGTCTAGTAATTTTATATGTTTCTTTTAGATACCCTCTCATCCTTCTAAATTCCAGTGAATACAAGCCTAGTCTTTCCAATCTTTCCTCATATGGCAGTCCTGCCATACCGGGGATTAACGTGAACCTACGCTGCACTGCCTCAATAGCAAGGATGTCCTTCCTCAAATTAGGAGACCAAAACTGCACACAATACTCCAGATGTGGTCACACCAGGGCCCTGTACAACTGCAGTAGGACCTCTTTACTCCTATACTCAAACCTATTGTTATGAAGGCCAACATGTCATTAGCTTTCTTCACTGCCTGCTTACCTGCATGTTTACTTTCAGTGAGTGGTGTACAAGGACTTCCCATTTTCCTAATCTGCCACCATTGAGATAATAATCTGCCTCCTTGTTCTTGCCGCCAAAGTGGATAACCTCACATGTATCTACATTATGCTGCATCTGCCATGCATCTGCCCACTCACTCAACCTGTCCAAGTCACCCTGCAACCTCCTAGCATCCTCTTCGCAGTTCATGCTGCCACACAGATTTGTTTCATCTGCAAACGTGCTAGTGTTACTTTTAATTCCATCATCTAAATCATCAATATATATTGTCAATAGATGCGGCCCCAGCACCGAGCCTTGCGGCACTCCACTCGCCACTGCCTGCCATTCTGATAGGGACCCGTTTATTCCTACTTTTTGTTTCCTGTCTGCCAACCAATTCTCTATCCATGTCAATACCCTACCTCCAATACCATATGCTCAAAATTTTGCCCACTAATCTCCTGTGTGGGACCTTATCAAAGGGTTTCTGAAAGTCAAGATACACTACATCCACTGACTCTCCTTCATCCATTTTACTTGTCACATCCTCAAAAAATTCCAGAAGATTAATCAAGCAGGATTTCCCCTTCATAAATCCATGCTGACAGACCAATCCTTTTACTGCTATCCAAATGTGTCGTTATTAATTCTTTAATAATTGACTCCAGCATCTTCCCCACCACTGATGTCAGGCTAACTGGTCTATAATTCACCACTTTCTCTCTCGCCCCTTTCTTGAAAAGTGGGATAACATTAGCTACCCTCCAATCCACAGGAACTGATCCTGAATCTATAGAACATTGGAAAATGATCACTAACACATCCACAAATTCCAGAGCCACCTCCCTGAGTACCCTGGGATGCAGACCATCAGGCCCTGGGATTTATCAGCCTTCAGTCCCATCATTCTACCCAATACTATTTCTCGCCTAATGCAAATTTCTTTCAGTTCCTCTGTCTCCCTAGATCCTCTGTCCGACTTGAATTTATGAAATTTATTAAACCAAGATTATCACACTGTATGGAGCTCTAAATATCTTACATGATCTCTTTGCTATCTTTCCTTGTTCTAACATTTTGAAACCTGAGGAGCAAGAGCTGACATGGAGAAATAGCTTTGGTTGCCAAATCTAATGACAATTTTAGCAAGTCTAGCAGCAATCTAAATAGCAATACTTTCTTGCAGTATGAATGAAAATTAATTTTATCATCTGCATCAGGCAAAATGAATAAGTCACGTATGTGCTGTAGCACTGTGGTTGTATTGTTGGTAATCCAAGACCTGGAATAATGTTTTAGAAAAATGAGTCAAATCCCTCCATGGTAACTTGGGAAATTAAGTCAAATTCAGTTAAAGAAATTAGTCTGACATCAAAAAGCAAGTATCAATATTGTTGATCGCAAAACAACCAGATGGGTTAAAATGTCACCAATAACCTCAGGGAAGGAATTTTGCCTTTGTTACCATGTATGATCTATGTGAAACTCCAGATTAACTTATCTGGTTGACTCTTAACCACCTTATGAAGTAGCCCTCCTCTCATTTATTCCAAAGTGCCACAATTCAAGAGATCACTCACTGCATATTAATTGCATTTCACTGGACTATTTCATTATTCCTCACTCTTAAGCAATAGAGAGCTGCTCCATGTTCCCAGATGTGGATGCATCGCTCTAGAAAGATTTTAAAATATTTATCATATATCAATAATATAACCAAATCATACGATCAAATGTTTACATTACAGATACCTCTAAATTTTTCAGATTATTTCTCATTCCAATGTTCCATATAAAGAAACGGAGCACAAAGACTTTATGTCCCTTCAAATATAAATACTAGAGGCATGTAAAGAAAAACAACAGCCCTTTTGATTCACTGCAGACCTGCCCCTGGATTCAAGCTTTCACAAAGAACTTATTATGATGTGAAACAACAACACTATTATTCAAAATTAATTACATTCTGTAAACCCTTTATTTTCTGTCATCATTTGTGAATAATAACAATTCAAACAATTTTTAATTCATTCATTTGAATGTTAATATTCAAGCAGTGCCTTGATAGGTTCAGGTGATCATTCAATAGCCTGTGCTATATCTGAAATTTCTATTCAATGCAAAATCAATATTTGAAATTCAAAATTGATATATTTCAGGAAACAGGAGATAGCATCAACAATGCAAATTTTCACCTCACGCATTCTGAAAGCTGGTCAGTTCCACTGAGTCATTTTGGCAAAAGATCAATACTGTGAAACAGAGCACTTGCCACATACGCGAGTGGACTTACTGAACGCTCCAGCTTTTCTCCTGTTTCCATCTATTGATTGTTTGTTTGCTTCAGGCAGGATGAGTTGCTCCTGGCACTCAGGATTTTCACAATGCCGCCCACAGAACCGGGTGCAGCTAACACACCTCCAAGTTGATCACTGATAAATTAGTACAGGCTTCAAGAAACAACAACTTGGAGAATTTTTAAACCCTGATAAGTGAGTAAATGAGACTGACTTTACCATCAAAATCAGCCAGGTATGGCATTCAGCATACATGATAAAATTGTTTTTTTCTTCTTTTTAATCATATAATGTAAATTTATTTTATAATTTCACCATTGCCATCAAGATGAAGGTACAGGAGCCTGAAAACGGTAACGTCCAGGTTCAGGAACAGCTTCGTCCCTACAGCCATCAGGCTATTAAACACAACAAATAAGCTCTGAGCTGCAAAAGACTATATTATTATTGCACTATATTTGTTATTTATTGAACGTTTTCTTCTTTTTTTTTCACATCCCCCATTATGTACTATGTTTACATATTCATATAACCATATAATATAACCATATAACAATTACAGCACGGAAACAGGCCATCTCGACCCCTCTAGTCCGTGCCGAACACATAATCTCCCCTAGTCCCATATACCTGCGCTCAGACCATAACCCTCCATTCCTTTCCCATCCATATAACTATCCAATTTATTTTTAAATGATAAAAACGAACCTGCCTCCACCACCTTCACTGGAAGCTCATTCCACACAGCTACCACTCTCTGAGTAAAGAAGTTCCCCCTCATGTTACCCCTAAACTTCAGTCCCTTAATTCTCAAGTCATGTCCCCTTGTTTGAATCTTCCCTACTCTCAGTGGGAAAAGCTTTTCCACGTCAACTCTGTCTATCCCTCTCATCATTTTAAAAACCTCTATCAAGTCCCCCCTTAACCTTCTGCGCTCCAAAGAATAAAGCCCTAACTTGTTCAACCTTTCTCTGTAACTTAGTTGCTGAAACCCAGGCAACATTCTAGTAAATCTCCTCTGTACTCTCTCTATTTTGTTGACATCCTTCCTATAATTAGGCGACCAAAATTGTACACCATACTCCAGAATTGGCCTCACCAATGCCTTGTACAATTTTAACATTACATCCCAACTTCTATACTCAATGCTCTGATTTATAAAGGCCAGCACACCAAAAGCTTTCTTTACCACCCTATCTACATGAGATTCCACTTTCATGGAACTGTGCACAGTTATTCCCAGATCCCTCTGTTCACCTACATTCTTCAATTCCCTACCATTTACCATGTACGTCCTATTTTGATTTGTCCTGCCAAGATGTAGCACCTCACACTTATCAGCATTAAACTCCATCTGCCATCTTTCAGCCCACTCTTCCAACTGGCATAAATCTCTCTGTAGACTTTGAAACTCTACTTCATTACCCGCAACCCCACCTATCTTAGTATCATCTGCATACTTACTAATCCAATTTACCACACCATCGTCCAGATCATTGATGTACATGACAAACAACAGTGGACCCAACACAGATCCCTGTGGCACCCCACTCGTCACTGGCCTCCAACCTGACAAACAACCATCCACCATTACTCTCTGGCATCTCCCATTCAGCCACTGTTGAATCCATCTTGCTACTCCACCATTAATACCCAACCATTGAACCTTCTTAACCAACCTTCCATGAGGAACCTTGTCAAAGGCCTTACTGAAGTCCATATACACAACATCCACTGCTTTACCCTCATCAATTTCCCGAGTAACATCTTCAAAAAATTCAAGAAGATTAGTTAAACATGACCTTCCAGGCACAAATCCATGTTGACTGTTCCTAATCAGACCCTGTTTATCCAGATGCTTATATATATTATCTCTAAGTATTCTTTCCATTAATTTGCCCACCACTGACGTCAAACTAACAGGTCTATAATTGCTAGGTTTACTCTTAGACCCCTTTTTAAACAATGGAACAACATGCGCAGTACGCCAATCCTCCGGCACTATTCCCGTTTCTAATGACATTTGAAATATTTCTGCCATAGCCCCTGCTATTTCTACACTAACTTCCCTCAATGTCCTAGGGAATATCCTGTCCGGACCTGGAGACTTATCCACTTTTATATTTCTCAAAAGTGTCAGTACTTCCTCTTCTTTGATCCTCATAGTTTCCATAGCTACTCTACTTGTTTCCCTTACCTCACATAAATCAATATCCTTCTCCTTGGTGAATACCGAAGAAAAGAAACTGTTCAATATCTCCCCCATCTCTTTTGGCTCTGCAGATAGTTGGCCACTCTGACTCTCTAATGGACCAATTTTATCCCTCGTAATCCTTTTGCTATTAATATAGCGGTAGAAACCCTTCGGATTTACTTTTACCTTACTTGCCAAAGCAACCTCATATCTTCTTTTAGCTTTTCTAATTTCTTTCTTAAGATTCTTTTTACATTCTTTATACTCCTCAAGCACCTCATTTACTCCATGCTGCCTATAACTATTGTAGATATCCCTCTTTTTCCGAACCAAGTGTCCAATTTCCCTTGAAAACCATGGCTCTTTACAATTTTTACGATTTCCTTTCAACCGAACAGGGACATAAAGATTCTGTACTCTTAAAATTTCACCTTTAAATGTACTCCATTTCTCTTCCACATCTTTCCCATAAAACA
This sequence comes from Amblyraja radiata, assembly GCF_010909765.2. NCBI lineage: Eukaryota > Metazoa > Chordata > Chondrichthyes > Rajiformes > Rajidae > Amblyraja > Amblyraja radiata. The sequence continues at coordinate 73,676,483 of NC_045961.1, forward strand.
AACTGTCCCAATTTACTCCTTTTAAATCCTTTCGCATCTCCTCAAAGTTAGCCTTTCTCCAATCAAAAATCTCAACCCTAGGTCCAGTTTTGTCCCTCTCCATAATTATATTGAAACTAATGGTATTGTGATCACTGGACCCGAACTGTTCCCCAACGCATACCTCTGCCACCTGACCCATCTCATTTCCTAACAGGAGGTCCAGTACCGCCCCTTCTCTAGTAGGTACTTCTATGTATTGTTGCAAAAAAACTATCCTGCACACATTTTACAAACTCCAACCCATCCAGCCCATTTACAGAATGTGTTTCCCAGTCTATGTGTGGAAAATTGAAATCTCCCACAATCACTACCTTGTGCTTACTACTAATATCTGCAATCTCCTTACATATTTGCTCTTCCAATTCTCGCTCCCCATTTGGCGGTCTATAATACACCCCTATAAGTGTTGCTACCCCTTTCCCATTTCTCAGTTCCACCCAAATAGCCTCCCTAGACGAGCCCTCTAATCTATCCTGCCAAAGCACTGCTGTAATATCTTCCCTGATAAGCAATGCAACACCTCCACCTCTTGCCCCTCCAATTCTATCACACCTGAAGCAACGAAATCCTGGAATATTTAGTTTCCAATCACAGCCCTCCTGCAACCATGTTTCACTGATCGCCACAACATCATACTTCCAGGTGTCAATCCAGGCTCTAAGTTCATCCACTTTTCTTACAATGCTCCTAGCATTAAAATATACACATTTAAGAAACCCACCCTCTCTTATTCTCTGATTATTTTCTTTTTCTTCTCTCTCCCCTACATTTTGGGTCAGAGTGCTACCATTCTCTGCCCCCTGCTTCACACACTGACTGCTAGCTTTCCCAATTTGAGTCCCTCCCCCCAACCTTGTTGTGCTGCAGCAAGTGAGAATTTCATTGTCCCATCCAGGACATATGATAATAAAACACTCTTGACTCTTGAAATGGCATTTAAAAAACTATCAGATAGAATAACAGAGAATATAAAGGGAATTATTCTCCAGTTAATACAAATTAAAACAGTTACTTTGCTTACATTATAACATATACAATAATTGGTTTATTTAATGACATTTGCTGGCTATAACATAACTTGGGGAACTTGCACACATTGCTCTCACCTTGGTCAAGTCTAAAGCACAATGATCGTTTTGCTGCTTCAATCTCATGGCCTGGATGATCAAGCACCTGTCGACACCATTCAAGTGGGTTCATGGCTTTCTGTTCCATGGTTGGCTGCCTTCTTGGTGAAATATACAACCTATAATGAAAGCACACCACTCACAGTCATTTATCATTGTAGATGGACAGGCCACAATTAATTCCCATTTATATAATCACGCAGGTAGTGCACACGCAGTTTATCTTTATGCAGTCAGTCTAGGCAAGAGCAAAATGGTTGCATCAAAGACAATTGAAGTTAATTATCACATTTGGAAACTCTAAACCACTGGTCTTTGATGGCTTATGAACATTTAACATGAACAAACAAACTCCCCTGAGTCCAATCACATAAGCAAAGATGACAGATTTACACATTAAGGCAAGGATAGAAAGGCACTGCAGAAAGATGTTCCTGGTTGTAAAGTGAAGGAACGGATAATGAACCATATCTATGGTCTCAGGCAGTGCCATTAGTGACTCTCTGAGTGGGTCGCATGAAAGCTAACCTTCAAGGGATTCAAACAAGAATTCCAGGGAAGGCACACATCTTAACACTCAATAAAACATGAATTATAGAGACCAACATACTGGCCCAGCAGAACATCTTTTGCCTTTCAAAAAATATATTATATTCATAACCAGAAAAAAAAAATGTTTACAAACATCCACAAGACTCATTTAGGGTCAATAACTAAAGAAAGAACAAGAATATAATGTATTGTTTCAAATAAACACATGTAAGCAAACATTCTTCAGGCAAAAATGACCTGCACCTGTATAACAATGGAAATAAACTTTTAGAAAGGTATTCTTAGTAATTTCTTTCATGGTTGGAAATACCCAAAATAAGTCTAGGTGTTATCATGGCAGCTTGAAAACTTTGCTTGCAAAATTATGAGAAATAATATGAAAATCAGTTTACATTATCACGAGTTACACCTAACCTTCTGAACATTTGGCCTTAGGGAGCTTCCATCTGTAACCAACTTCTCGACTTCCTGACCTATAGGCCTCAGTTGGTTAGAATTGATCATAACATGTCTTCTTTATTTAAAATATATTTTTATTAGAAGCGTAAACACTTAATAGCAACACGGTTTGATTATCAATTACATTCATAGAAGCTTCTGTTCTTTTAATATAATTTTTAAGAGATAGAACTGAAAAGAAAGATCTATGAACTAATAGAAAGGAAGGGATAATGAAAACAAACAAAAAAAAAACAAAAATAAAAAAATTACCAATAACAGTTTTGGAGATAGGTCCGTAGATTATAAGGCATAATTATTCATCCAATCCTGGTCACGGGTTTCAGTCCAGCTTCTGTGTTGAACCAATTTACCTCTTTAAAAAAATCAATAAATGGAGACCATATTCTAACAAATAATTCTGGTTTGTCAATTAAGACAAATCTATTTTTTTCCAAATGTAAGGTCTCAGACATTTTTGTAATCCACATTTTAATTGTGGGGGTTGTTGGATTTTTCCAAAATCTTAAGTATTAATTTTTTTCCAGTAATTATACTGTAATCAAGAAAATATCTTTGATTTGTTGTAAGTTTTATACTTTGTTCTGATATTCCCAATATTATTAATTTTGGATCGGGATCCAATTGAATATTAACAACTTCAGAAATAATTTTTAAAATATCCATCCAAAATGTTTTAATTTTTATGCAAGGCATGAGTTAAGTTGGCTTGTAGGTATTGACATTTGTCACAGATAGGCGAGATAATTGGAAACATTCTGTTTAATTTTGTTTTGGAGTAATATAATCTATGTAATACTTTAAATTGTATTAAAGAGTGTCTGGTGTTTAACGAACAGTAATGTATATGTAATGTATTACATGTCATCTACCCTGATCCTTGACACTCATGCCGATCAGAGTTGTGTGCTCAGTTTCTTGCTCTCCTCTCGGTACACCCATGATTGTATGCCCGTGCAATGCTAACTTGATCTTTAAGTTCACCATTGTTGTTGGCTGGATCAACAACATTATAACTTCAAGTACAGGAGCAAAATCAAAAATCCTGGGTCATATTGCCATGATAATACCTAGTCATTAACATCTGCAAAATGAAAATGGTGGTTGGCAACTGAAGGAAGCAAAAGTGCGAACAGAACACTGTCATTAACAAAGCCACTGTAGGGATGGTCGGCAGCTTCAAGTTCCCAGGCATTCATATCATTATCAATCTAAGCTGGTGCCCTCACATTGATGCAATAATCAAGAAAGCACATTAGTGTATTCACTTTCGAAGGCATTTGAGAAGATCCAACATGTACACAACATCTACAGATGCAAGTTAAAAAGTGATACTAGTAAGCCCGTATGGCAACTGCTCTGCTCATGACTAAATGAAATTGCAGAGTGGTGGATACCACTCAGTCTATCACAGGCTCTTCCATCCACCCACCCCATTTTCAAAATGTGTTAAATAAGGAGTTGGTGCAGAGGGCAGGGATTTAGATTTCTAGATCACTGGAATCTTTTCAGGGGCAGGGTGACCTCTACAAAAGGGACGGGTTGCACCTTAATTGAAGGGGGACTGACATTCTGGCAGGCAGGTTTGCTAGTGCTACACAAGTAGATTTAAACTAAAAAGTGCCGGGGTGGAGTCAACAATGTGTGCAGTTAACGGGAAAGAGAGTGTAGGAAAGGTCACATTTAAACTAACAAGGCAGGGCTATGGGAACAAATGCAAGGAGACAGAGGCGCATAAAAGGAAAGCAGAAGCAAAAGGTACAATACAATACCAATACAATACAATACCTTTTATTTGTCATTTGAACCTCACATGAGGTTCAAACGAAATTTGGTTACTGCAGCCATACAAAAAAAGAACCAAGACACACACCAACACAATTCAATTCACATAAACATCCATCACAGTGAGTCTCCTCCTCACTGTGATGGAAGGCAAAGACTTGTCTCTCCCCTGCTCTCCATTCCTCTCCCGAAGTCGAGGTCAAAGCCCCCGGCGGGCGCTAGCAAGTCCGCGGCCACTCAAAGCCACGCCGGGCGATGTAGGGCCCTGCCCCGGGTCTTGATGTTGGAGCCCCCGGCGGGCGCTAGCAAGTCCGTGGCAATTTACAGCCGCGCCGGGCGTTGTAAGGCCCCCCTCCAGGTCACTCTCAACCCCGCAATTCGGGCGGGAGAAGTCGCCGTTGCCGGTGCCCCGCAAAGCAGTCTCCCACCGGGGACCCGCGTGCTCCCGGTGTCACCATCCACCGGAGTCGGGTCGCAGCAGCTCGCCCCCGCAGCTCTCCACGCTCCGAAGCTGGCTAGCTCCACGGAGGTAGGTCCGTAGGTCCACAGCTCCACAGGCTCCACAGCTCCACAGGCTCCACAGCTCCACAGGCTCCACAGCTCCACAGGCTCCAAAGCTCCACAGGCTCCACAGCTCCACGGAGGTAGGTCCACAGCTCCACAGCTCCACAGGCTCCGTGACTTGAGCCCCCAGGTCGCTCCGGTTGGAGGCCGCTCCACGGCGCTAGGCCCCAACGGCAAAGGAGACCCGACAGGGAAAAGGTCGGGTCTCCATGCAGGGAAGAGATTTAAAAGTTTCCCCCACCCACACATACACATTTAAAAACCCATTACAAACTAAACCCTCAACAGGACAAAAAAATAACAAATACACAGACAGACTGCAGAGGCCGCTGCGACATCGGTCGCGCCGCCCAGGTAGAAGGGAAATAAGAAAAACAAACCTGAAAGCTTTGTGCCTTAATGCGAGGAGCATTTGTAGTAAGGTGAATGAATTGAATGCACAGTTAGTAGTTAAGGAATATGATATAGTTGGAATTACGAAGACATGGCTCCATGGTGACAAAGGCTGAGAGCTAAACATGCAGGGGTATTCAATATTCAGGAAGGATAGTCAGAAAGGAAGAGGAGGTGTGGTGGCATTGCTGGTTAAAGAGGAGATTAATGCAACAACAAGGAGAGAGGTTAGCTTGGATGCTGTAGAATCGGTATGGGTAGAACTACGAAATACCAAAGGGCAGAAAACGCTTGTTGGAGTTGTATACAGACCAGCAAACAGCAGTAGGGAGGTTGGGGATAGCATCAAGCAGGAAATTAGGGATGCTGGTAGCAAAGGTACAGCAGTTATCATGGGTGACTTTCAGTAACAGCGCTGAGGAGGATTTCCTGGAATTTATGCGGGATGGTTTTTTAAACCAATATGTAGAGGGCAGGCCACTCTAGACTGGGTATTGTGTAATGAGGAAGGATTAATTAGCGATCTTGTTGTGCAGGCCCCTTGGGCAACAATGACCAAAATATGGGGGAATTCTGCACTAGGATGGAGAGTGACATGGTTAATCAGAGACTAGGGTCCTGAACTTAAAGAAAGGAGACTTTGAAGGTATGAGACGGGAATTGGCTAAGTTAGACTGGCAAATTATACATAAAGGGTTGACGGTGGAGATGCAGAGGCAAAGATTTAAAGACCGCCTGGATGAACTACAAAAATTGTTGATCCCTTTCTGGCGAAAAAAGGCATATAAATTGGCCAGAGGAAGCAGTAAACTGGAGGACTGGGAGAAATTTAGAACTCAACAGAGGAGGACAAAAGGATCAATTAAGAGCATGAAAGAAAGCCTGAGGTAATATGAAAACTGACTGTAAAAGGAAAAGATTAGTGAAGACAAATGTCTTACAGTCAGAGACGGGTGAATTCATAATGGGAAACAAGGAAATTGCAGAACTGTTAAACGAGTACATTGGTTCTGACTTCACTAAGGAGGACACAAACAAGCTCCCGGAAATAGTGGCTAGTGCTAGGGGCTAGTGGAGTCAAGGGATATGGGGAGAAGGCAGGCACGGGTTATTGATAGGGGACGATCAGCCATGACCACAATGAATGGCCTCCACCTGCACCTATTTTCTATGTTTGTATGTTTCTAAATACTAGGGAAATACTAAATAGAGGATCTATTGGGAGGAAGGAACTGAAGGGAATCCACATTATTCAGGAAATGGTGCTAGATGGACTGTTGTCACTGAAGACAGATAAATCCCCAGGGCCTGATGGTCTGCATCTCAGAGTACTAAAGGAGATGGATCGTGGAATTTGAGGATGCAATGGTGATACTTTTCCAATGTTGTCTCGACTCTGGATCAGTTCCCGTGGACAGGAGGGTAGCCAATGTAACTCCACTTTTTAAGAAAGGAGGGAGAGAGAAAACAGGGAATTATAGACCAGTTAGTCTTACATCGGTACTGGGGAAGATGCTTGAGTCGATTACTAAAGATGTTATAGCAGCGCATTTGGAAAGCAGCGACAGGATCGATCAAAGTCAGCATGGATTTATGATGGGGAAATCATGCTTGACTAATCTTCTGGAATTTTTTGAGGATGTAACAAGTAGAATCAATAAGGGAGAACCAGCGGATCTGGACTTTCAAAAAGCCCTTGACAAGGTCCCACACAAGAGATTAGTGAGCAAAATTAGAGCACATGGTATCGGAGGTGGGGTATTGACATGGATAGAGAACTGGTTAGCAGGAAGCAAAGAGTAGGAATTAACAGGTCCTTTTCAGAATGGCAGACAGTGACTAGTGGGGTGGCGAAAGGCTCGGTGCTGGGACCCCAGTTATTTACAAGGTATTTAGACGAGGGAATTAAATGTGACGTCTCCAAGTTTGCGGATGACACAAAGCTGGGTGGCAATGTCAGCTGCGAGCGAGGATGCTATGAGGCTGCAGGGTGACTTGGATAGGTTGGGTGGGTGGGCAGATATATGGCAGGTAAGTAAGTAAGTTAAGTAAGTAAGTTTATGGCCAAGTATTCACATACAAGGAATTTGCCTTGGTGCTCCGTCCACAAGTAACTACATGACATACAGTGACAGTTACGAATGACTCAGAAAACACAAACATTAATAAAAATGTTTGTTTTCCTTTGTCCTGTTGTTTAGTTTATTTTAGTTGTGCATGTATGGGGGGGGTGGGAGAAACTGTTTTTAGTCTTCCTTCGGGGGTGATGCGACCTTTTCTTGTCATATCCCCCGTCTGCGCTGAGCTGGTGGCCTCCAACTGGGACCGACCTCGAAGCTCCGGAGGCAGAGCCAGGACTTACCAGCGCGGGGCTGGCTGACTACGGGGCTGTGGTGGCGTTGCGGTGGCGACGACCCGACTTTGGAGCCTCAGAGGCTCGGCCGCGGGCCCAGTGGACTCGGCTGCGGGCCCAGTGGATGACATCGTCGGGAGCTCGCAGGTCCCAGGTTGGTGACCGGTTTTCTGGAGTTCCTGCAATGACAGCTTCGTCCGCTGGACTGGAGAGTGGCAGCTTCGGCAGCTTCGACCGCCCCGGGCCGCGGAGTTTGAACCGGCCCGTTCGCGGAGCTCTGATATACGGTCGCTGGACTTACCATCACCCGGCGGGGTCCCTACATTGAAAGCTGGATCGCCTCAACGCAGAGGGAGATGAGGAGGGAAGAGACAAGGACTCTAAGACTTTTGCCTTCCATCACAGTGAGGAGGTGCCTGTGGTGGATGTTAAACTGTGTTAAGTGTGTGTTTTGTTATTTTATTCTATGTATGACTGCAAGGTATACCATTTCATTCAGACTGAAATGTCTGAATGACAATAAAGGATATATTACTTGATAAGACATCAATGATAAAACACCATTGATCAAGCATGTGAACCAACAAAATACCAGATCAAAGGGAGGCTACAGATTTTTGGCTGTTGAGTAGAGCAACTACTAATGGATAAAAACTGTTTTTATGTCTGGATGTGGCAGCTTTGAAAATCCAGAGTCGCCTTCCAGAGTGGTGATTCAAAGAGTTTGTGGCCAGGGTGAGAGGGGTCAGAGCTGATCTTGCCCGCTCGCTTCCAGGCCCTTGCAGTGTACAGTTCATCAATGGAGGGAGGGTTGCAGCCAATAATCTTCTCTGCTGATTGGACGATTCGCTGCAGCCTCCAGGTGTCTTGCTTGGTGGCTGAGCCAAACCAGACCATGATGGAGAAGGTGAAAACAGACTCTACTATGGCCGTGTAGAATTGGACCATCGTTGCCTGTGGCAGATTGTGCTTCCTCAGCTGCCGCAGGAAGTGCATCTTCTGTTGTGCCTTTTTGACTGTGGAGTCGATGGTAGCCCCCCACTTAAGATCTTGGAGATGATGGTTCCCAGGAACTTAAAAGACTCCACAGATGTGACTGTGGTGTTGTTGATGGTGAGTGGGGAGAGGGGAGGGGGAGCTCTCCGTCTACAATCAATTCCACTGTCTTAAGAGCATTGAGCTCTAGGTTGTTGCTACGGCACCAGGACGCCAGCTGTGACATTTCCTGTCTGTAGGCAGATTCCTCTCCATCCTGGATCAGTCCAATCAGGGTTGTCTCATCTGCAAACTTGAGAAGCTTGACAGAGGTGTCTGTGGAGGTGCAGTCGTTGGTGTAGAGAGAGTAGCGGAGAGGAGAGAGTACGCAGCCTTGCGGTGCTCCTATGCTAAGCATTTGCGGGTCCAAGAAGTGCTTTCCCAGCCACACATGCTGCTTCCTGTCTGTCAGGAAGTTGGTGATCCACTGACAGAGGGGTTCAGGCACAATCAACTCGGAAAGTCTGGAGTGTAGTAGCTCTGGCACAATGGTGTTGTGAGCTAAAATGAACAAACAGGATCCTCGCATAGGTCCCCTGGTGGTCTAGGTACTGTAGGATGAAGTGCAGGCCCAGGTTGACTGCACAGATCTATTGGCCCGATATGCAAACTGCAGACGGTCCAGCAGGGGGTTTGTGATATTTTCAGCTTGGCCAGCACAAGCCTTTCGAGTGTCTTCATGGCTACAGAGGTCAGTGCGACAGGCCTGTAGTCATTAAGACAGGTAATCCTTGCCTTTTTGGATACAGGGACACCTTTTCGTTGTTCTGACCACAGGCTTAGCAGTTTTTAGTTTCTGCCTATAGGTCGGAATAAGGTGAACAATGCAATGATCAGAGCGACCTAGACCCGCCCGGGGAACAGAGCGATATGCGTTTTTGATTGCTGTATAACAGTGATCGAGGGTTCTCTCCCCTCTGGTGGGGCAGGTAACATGAAGTCTGTATTTTGGAAGGTCACGGCTGAGGTTAGCTTTGTTAAAGTCCCCCAAAACAATGACCATGGAGTCCGGGAAGTCACTCTCTACCCTCATTACCTGGTCAGTGAGTTGCGTTTGCGCCTCACGTACACAGGCTTGGGAGGGAATGTAAACTCCAGCGAGAATAAAGGAGTTAAATTCCCTCGGAGAGTAGAAGGGTTTGCAGTTTATAAAGAGGGATTCTAGGTTGGGAGAGCAGAAATTTGACAGTACCGTGATGTCGCTGCACCAGTCCTGGTTGGTATAGAAGCATATTCCACCGCCTCTTGATTTCCCCGCTGCCTCCACTTTACGATCCGCTCTGTGAAGTTGGAAGCCAGCCAGTAGCAGCGCGCTGTCCGGGGTCGACTCACAGAGCGAGGTCTCGGTGAAACACAGGGCAGCAGCTCGAGAGAAGTCCTTGTTTGTCCAATGCAGGAGTTGCAGATCGTCCACTTTGTTCTTGAGAGAACGTACGTTTGCCAGGAATATGCTCAGGAGTGGTGTGCGTGATCCTCGTCGCCGGAGTCGGGTGAGTGCTCCAGAGCACTTCCGACGGGTCCTCCTCCATCTCAAGACCTTGAACGCAACCACAGCCCCGCCGACGAGTATGTCCAAATAATCCAGCAAGTGAGAGGAATCCGAAACGATGTTTGGAGGTACTGTATGTCCGATGTTTATGAGTACCTCTCTCGTGAAAGTAATCTTTGTAGGGTTTTCACAGATGACACAAACGAACAAACACATACAAAACAGCAAGGAGCAGTACACCGTGGCCGCCATCGTCGGCGCCAGCAACAGCTACACTGCAAGCAGCTACATGCATATGATGCAGTATAATGTGGATAAATGTGAGGTTATCCACTTTGGTGGCAAGAACAGGAAGGCAGAATATTGTCTGATTGGTATCAGATTAGGAAAAAGGGAGGTCCAACGGGATCTGGATGTGCTTGTACATCAGTCACTGAAAGTAAGGATGCAGGTACAGCAGGCAGTGAAGAAAGCTAATGGCATGTTGGACTTCATCGTAAGAGGATTTGAGTTTAGGAGCAACAAGATCCTACTGCAGTTGTACAGGCCCCTGGTGAGACCGCACCTGGAGTATTGTGTGCAATTTTGGTCTCCTAATTTGAGGAAGGAAATTATTGCTATTGAGGGAGTGCAATGTAGGTTCACCAGGTTAATTCCCAGGATGGCGGGATTGACATATGATGAAACAATGGGTCGACTGGGCTTATATTCACTGGAATTTAGAAGGATGAGAGAAGATCTTATAGAAACAAATATAACTCTGAAAAGGATTGAACAAGCTAATGCAGGAAAAATGTTCCCGGTGTTGGGGGAGTTCAGAACTAGCGGGTCACAGTTTAAGAATAAGGGGTAGGCCATTTGGACTGAGATGAGGAAAAACCTTTTCACCCAGAGTTGTGAATCTGTAGAATTCTCTGCCACAGAAGGCAGGGGAGGTCAATTCACTGGATGTTTTCAAGAGGGAGTTAGATTTAGCTCTTAGAGCTAAAGGAATCAAGGGATATGGTACTGATTTTAGGTGATCAGCCATGATCATATTGAATGGCGGTGCTGGCTCGAAGGGCTGAATGGCCTACTCCTGCATTTATTTTTCTATGTTTCTAGGATGGCTGGAAATAACACCATGGATGCTTGCTACCCTAGCCATTCCCTTTTCTCTCCTCTACCTTCTGGGAGAATGCAGGAGCTTGAAGGCTCAGATGTCCAATTTTAAGTGCAGCTCCTTCTCCACTGCTATCAGACTTCTGAACCATTCACCTCTTTCACACCCCTTCCCAGAGGTGCTTCCACACACTCTTAAGGGCCTATCCCACTTGGCGATTTTTTAGGTAACTGCCGGTGACTGTCATCGTCGTAGCAGGTCACCAAAAAAACGGCGACAAACTACGTCATCTTGGCGACAACCTACGATGGCAGCTATGTCAGGAGAAGTCAAGCTATGCTTATTGGCGTCAAACTCATTGTCGGCAAAAAATTTTCAACATGTTGAAAATTTAGCAGCGACCAAAAAAATGTTATGACTTTTTGTGCGAGTGAGGAGACTATTCCCAGCGACCCCGGCGAACATGTGGCGACAAACTAGTCGCCTGTAGTTGCCTAAAAAATCGCCTGTGGGACAGGCCCATAACTCTTAACTCCATCTCATTTGGTTAGTCTGCTGTTATACTTTTTTAAAATTGAAGTACAATCTTGCACTATTCTGCTGACTTGCACTTGCCATTGTAATTATTGTTTTGTGTATATTGTATGTATGAGCTATGTGAGCTCTGAGTGGACAAGGAATTGTGGCGCATATGACACAAAAATAATTTGAAACTGCCCCCTCCCATTACAGTGGCAATTTCGAACTTTGACTGGTAAAGTTCCCTACTCCCAACTCGCAGGTAATAGTGGACACAGGTGAGGTGGGGGGGTTGATAGGCAGATGGTTGGAACAAAGGCCAGAGGTAAAAACAAGGTGTGAGACAGGGTTGAAGAGATGCAAATTGTGAAGCCAGAGGGAGGAAAGAAGCCTGAAGGTGGGAGGGGGGAGAAATAGGTGTCAGTCCAGTTGGGGCACAGAGGACCAATGAGGGGGGTGGAAGAAGGGGGGATGTGGGGGAGCCGGGGACGGGGGGAGGGGTAGGGCAGTTAGAGGTTACCTAAAATCGGAGAATTAATTGTTCATATTGTTAGGTTCCAAGCTACCCAAGCGGAAGATGAAGTAATATTCCACCAGTTTGGGTGTGGTCTCACTCTAGCAATGGACGAGGCCCAGGACAGAAAACCCAGTGTGGGCATGGGAAGGGAAAGTCAGTTTATTCAGTTGTGATTTGGTTATTCTCCTTGCCTCACTTTTATTACTATGTGTTACGAAGGTGGAAGGATTATGTTTTTGAACATTTTCAAGAAAAGATTAGTTCTATAAATAGAAAACCAAGGCAGGTTTGCTGAATAGTGAAGTGTGCTAATTGGGAAATGCTTCTGAAAACATTATGGCTCTCAGTGTGCTGTCAGGTAACCAGTGATTCTAAGCATTCAGGGCATGGCATTGAGGCACTAATGAGGGCGAGTCAGGAATCACTTTGTATTCAATCCTCAGATTATGGCCAAGGAGGACTTCGTTAGAGCATTTCATAAATTCCACATGGGAGACTGGTGCAAAAGGTTAAGGCCAGTGAGATCATGGGCAAGTTGGCAAATTGGATCCAAAATTGGCTTGGCAATAGGAGAAAGAGAGTGATGGTAGATGTATTGTTTGTTAATTGGGTGCTTGTGACCAGTGGTGTCCCACAAGTCTGTTTTGAGATGTAGGGGGCAACATTTACACATGGGAGCCTAATTATGTACAAAATTAATATTAAAAAGGCAACATAGTGGCATAGTTGGTAGAGCTGTTGCCTCACAATGCCAGTGACCCGGGTTTGAACCTGACCTTAGGTGCTGTGTGTGCCATGTGCAGATGGGACTTCGAAGGACGAGAAGCCGAAGCCAAGAAGTGGAAACCGGGATACCGAACGGACACGACGGTGAAAGAATACAAAACCGAATGGACATGACGCCGAAAGGATATGAACCCGAGCGAACACGACGCCGAAAGGACTGAACCTGAACGGACGCCACAAAGACAAGGCGCAGAACGGACATGATGTCAAAAAGCTGCAGAACGGACATGACTTCTCCTGGGACGGGATTTGTCCTAGACCTTGTCAGCGATTGGTCCAGACCCCCACTTCCATCACATCACTGGCCGGAGGACACGGGAGGGGGAGCTTGAGCTTGTGTTTGTAAAATGGTGGCAGTGACTCCAAGCCGCGGCGATTACCACAGAGGCAGTGATGTGATGGACGCCGCGGTGGTCTGGATCAATTGCTGACCTTTGTCGATGACCTACAAGGTGACGGACAAATCACATCCCCGGAGACGTACAAGGTACAACAATTTAACTATTTCAAAATTTAACAAGGTACAACAATTCTTGCAGCAAATATAGATTTTTTAAAGTGTTTCATACCTATTTATCATTTCAGCTTCATGTGCGTCCGGCGTCAGATTGTTTTTCTGCTTAAAATCTGACGGGGAACAAACATGACGTCAAAAAGCCTCTGTGGAAATTGCAGCAGCTTGGAGTCATTGCCACCGTTTTTCAAACGCAAGCTCAAGCTCCCCGCCCACCTCCCACCCTCCCTCCCATCTCCCCCAGCCAGTGATGTGATGGACGTAGGGGACTGGACCAATTGCTGACCTTTGTCGATGACTGACAAGGAGTCGGACCACTCCCATCCCCGGAGACGTCATGTCCGTTTGGCGGCTTTTCAACGTCATGTCCGTTCTGCGTCTTGTCTCTGCGGCGTGGTGTCCGTTTGGGTTTGTAACCTTACGGCGTGATGCACTTTCGGCTTCGTGTCCTTTCGGCGTGATGTACTTTTGGTATCTTGGCTTCCTCTTCTTGACTTTGGCTTCTCGTCCTTCAATGTCCCGTTTGGGGACTGTGTGTGTGGAGTTTGCACACTTTCCCTGTGATTACAGGTGCTCTAGTCTCCTCCCACATTCTTTGCTTGTAAATACGCAAGTTTGTAGATTAATTGGCCTCTATAAATTACCCTGAGTATGTAAGGAGCCAATGCAAAAGTGGGATAATACACACTCCTTGCACACTAAGGGCACAGTGGTGTTTGATATTCTGTGCAGAGTTTCATGCTGTATCTTTTAATCAAAAAGGAAATCACCAAGGACCAACATAGAATTTAACATAGAAACATAGAAATTAGGTGCAGGAGTAGGCCATTCAACATGATCATGGCTGATCATCCAACTCAGTATCCCGTACCTGCCTTCTCTCCATACCCTCTGATCCCCTTAGCCACAATGGCCACATCTAACTCCCTCTTAAATATAACCAATGAACTGGCCTCGACTACCCTCTGTGGCAGAGAGTTCCAGAGATTCACCACTCTCTGTGTGAAAAAAGTTCTTCTCATCTCGGTTTTAAAGGATTTCCCCCTTATCCTTAAGCTGTGACCCCTTGTCCTGGACTTCCCCAACATCGGGAGCAATCTTCCTGCATCTAGCCTGTCCAACCCCTTAAGAATTTTATAATTTTCTATAAGATCCCCTCTCAATCTCCTAAATTCTAGAGAGTATAAACCAAGTCTATCCAGTCTTTCTTCATAAGACAGTCCTGACATCCCAGGAATCAGTCTGGTGAACCTTCTCTGCACTCCCTCTAGGGCAATAATGTCCTTCCTCAGATTTGGAGACCAAAACTGTACGCAATACTCCAGGTGTGGTCTCACCAAGACCCTGTACAACTGCAGTAGAACCTCCCTGCTCCTATACTCAAATCCTTTTGCTATGAAAGCTAACATACCATTCGCTTTCTTCACTGCCTGCTGCACCTGCATGCCTACTTTCAATGACTGGTGTACCATGACACCCAGGTCTCGCTGCATCTCCCCTTTTCCTAGTCGGCCACCATTTAGATAATAGTCTGCTTTCCTGTTTTTGCCACCAAAATGGATAACCTCACATTTATCCACATTATACTGCATCTGCCAAACATTTTTCCACTCACCCAGCCTATCCAAGTCACCTTGCAGTCTCCTAGCATCCTCCTCACAGCTAACACTGCCCCCCCAGCTTAGTGTCATCTGCAAACTTGGAGATATTGCCTTCAATTCCCTCATCCAGATCATTAATATATACTGTAAATAGCTGGGGTCCCAGCACTGAGCCTTGCGGTACCCCACTGCCTGCCATTGTGAAAAGGACCCGATTACTCCTACACTTTGCTTCCTGTTTGCCAGCCAGTTCTCTATCCACATCAATACTGAACCCCCAATGCCGTGTGCTTTAAGTTTGTATACTAATCTCTTATGTGGGAGCTTGTCGAAAGCCTTCTGGAAGTCCAGATACACCACATCCACTGGTTCTCCCCTATCCACGCTACTAGTTACATCCTCGAAAAATTCTATAAGATTCGTCAGACATGATTTACCTTTTGTAAATCCATGCTGACTTTGTCCAATGATTTCACCACTTTCCAAATGTGCTGCTATCCCATCTTTAATAACTGACTCTAGTAGTTTCCCCACTACCGATGTTAGATTTACTGGTCTGTAAATCCCCGTTTTCTCTCTCCCTCCCTTCTTAAAAAGTGGGGTTACGTTTGCTACCCGCCAATCCTCAGGAACTACTCCAGAATCTAAAGAGTTTTGAAAGATTATTACTAATGCATCCACTATTTCTGGAGCTACTTCCATAAGTACTCTGGGATGCAGCCTATCTGGCCCTGGGGATTCAATGTTTCTATGTTAAATTATGAGGAATATAGATAGGGTAGGCTGTCAGAAAAAAAATCTCCAATATCAGAAGTAGATAAAACTAGAGGACAATGCCATATGGTAAGGAAGAAGAGATTAAGAAGGGATATTAGCAGAGAGTGACCAGAAATGCACTGCCTGAGACAGCGTTTAAAGCTGGATTACTGACAACATTTAATGTGTCTAGGTGCACACCTGAATTGTTCAGGTATGGAAAACTATGGTCTAAATGTTGGACAATGGTATATACTGCACTAAGTGGGATCCGTTGGGTCCCTGTCACACGGGAGGCCTGGTACCCCAATACAACCCATTCCCCCAATGTAATATTCCACCACTCACCCATAGCCCCCAACTGTGCAGGCGCGGCTCATTTCCCCTCATCACCAGCACTCTCTTCCCTTCCGCTTCACCCTCGCGCTTCTTTCCCTTCTCCTCCTCCCCTCCCCAATCCCTTCCTCACCTCTCCCTCTTTCTCCTTTCCCCCTACCCTCAGTCACTCCCTCCCTCCATAAATCCTCTCCCCTCCCTACCCCCCTCCTATTCCTCTATCCGCCACCTCACCTCCCCTATCCTCCCCACTATCCTTTCTCACGACCCCAACTGCCCTATTCTCCCTCTATTCCCCACTCCCTACCTCCCCCACCCTCCCTGCTCTCTATTCCCCCTCTTCTCCCCCACTCTCCCTCCTCACCTCCTCCTTCTTTCCCCTCTACTCCTACCCTCCCCAATCCCTCCCTCATTGCTCCTTTCCCCTATGCTGTCCCTCCCTCCCTCCCTCCCTCCATAACTCCTTCCCCTCCTCTCCCTCTATCCCCCCTCCTCCCCCACTCTCCCTCCTCGCCTCTCTCATTTTCCCCTCCGTTCCTTCCTACCCCCTCCTCTCCCTCAATCCCCCCAGCCTCCCTCCTCACCTCCCCAGGATCTTGAGGTGGTCGCTCCTCTGACCAGAGGCTGCCTTGACTGGAGGTTGCCTTGACTGGAGGTTGCCTTGACGGAGGCCACGCGCCGACTGGAGGCCGCATGCTGACCTGAAGCTGCATCCCGACTGGAAGCCACTCGCTGATGCCGGGCAGAGGCAGGCATCGCCGATGACTGACAGCGGATGCGGCCAATCAGTGCGGCGATTGTGCAGGAAGGGGCATGGCTGTTTCGGCAGTGACTGACAGGTGAGGAGACCAATCGACGCATGCGCATTTTTTAGATTTTTAAACCTTAATAACTTTTAAAATATACCACCGATCAGAACAAAACTTGTTGCACTTGAAACACAGGAGAATGGTGATTATGGTGGCAAAAAGATCGTAGCACTATCATGTACCGTTTCTGCGCAAATGTAAAAACAATGCAAATGGGAAGAAAACAAGATGAGAGTTTTAGTTATGTACTAGACTAAGTGGGACCCGTTGGGTCCCAGTTTCACATGGGAGGGCTGGTCTCCCAACACAATATTCCACCTCTCCACCAATGAAAAATATTGGTGGCCAGTGGGGGGGGGGGGGCGGCTTTCTGGAGTGTTAGTATGGGTCTTGTGGGCTGAAGGCTGGTTTCCAGAGGCTAGTAGGGACATTGTGGGGCGAATGATTCTTGGGCTGCCGGCTCAATCGCCCAAGCCTGGTGTGCTGGCAGCTCACTCACTCACGGCTGGTGGGCTGGCAGTTGACTAACGGCTATTCCTCGAAATTCCATTTCAGGCAGGGTGCAAGGCCACCAAGCTCAAGTGCAGTTTCATGCCACTTCAGGCAGGGTGCAAGGCTGCCAAGCGCAAGTGCACTTTTCAATAAGGGAAAGGCAGCTTTAGCATTTTCAAACCAAAGGCAAAGGCAGCTTTAGCATTTTCAAACCAAAGGCAAAGGCAGCTTTAGCATTTTCAAACCAAAGGCAAAGGCAGCTTTAGCATTTTCAAAGCAAAGGCAAAGGCAACACACTTTAGCATTTTCAAACCAAAGGCAAAGGCAGCTTTAGCATTTTCGAACCAAAGGCAAAGGCAGCTTTAGCGTTTTCAAAGCAAAGGCAAAGGCAACACACTTTAGCATTTTCAAACCAAAGGCAAAGGCAACACACTTTAGCATTTTCAAACCAAAGGCAAAGGCAGCACACTTTAGCATTTTCAAAGCAAAGACAACACACTTTAGCATTTTTAAAGCAAAGGCAACACTTTAGCATTTTCAAAGCAAGCAACACTTTAGCATTTTCAAAGCAACCAACACTTTAGCATTTTCAAAGCAACTAACACTTTTGCATTTTCAAACCAACAAACACTTTTGCATTTTCAAACCAAAAACAATTTTTGCATTTTCAAACTGCATTTTCAAACTACATTTTCAAACCACATTAAGGGCACTCACAGTTTAGTAGACATGTGTTCAGTGTTATTCACAGCTCAGACTGAGAGATGTGACCCTCTCGCTCCCCCATCTTGCAGAGACTGACTGAGGCACTCAACACTTCCGGTTTTATAGTCCCTCCCCCCTCCCACCAGAAGGGGCATGGCCTTTATGGCATGAATGACAGGAGAGAGAATCTCAACATTTTTTAAACATTAATAAGTCTTTTAGTTTTCATCGATGGGAAATATCCTCTTGTCATCCTCTTGCCCAGCAGAGGGGGACTCTGAGTAAGATGGCCAAAAATCACAGCCGTAAGTGGTAGCGTTTTTTTCTAAAATCGATATGCACTGCAAACAGGAAGTGGTCAAGATGAGACTTTTAGTAATCTAGACTAGACCAAGTGCAGACCCGTTGGGTGTGCTCGCCAATGCAAGATTCCACCACTCACCCATTCTCCCAATGCAAGCCGTTCCCCAACGCAATATTGCACCACTCACGCATAGCCTCCAACTGTGCAGGCGCAGCTCATTTCGCCTCATCCCCAGCCTCCTCCTCTTCACCCTCTCTCTTCAATCACTAGAGAGGGAGGGGGGCAGAGAGGGAGGGGTGGTAGAGAGGAGCGGGTGGTAGAGAGGGAAGGGGGAGAGAGGGAGGGGGTAAAAAGGGAGGGGGATAAAGAGGGGGGGGTAAAGGGGGGGGGGGTAGAGGGGGGGCAGAGAAGGGCAGAGAGAGAGGGGGCAGAGAGGGAGTGGGGTAAAGAGGGGGGGAGGGGTAGAGAGAGAGAGGGAGGGGGTAGAGAGGGAGGGGGAGGGGTAAAGAGGGAGAGGAAGGGGAGGGGAGGAAGAGGAAGGTAGGGGAGGTAGAGGGAGGGGGAGAGAAGGAGAGTTGCAGAGAGGGTGGGGGCAGAGAGAGGGAGGGGGGTGGACAGAGAGGGATCTGGGTAGAATGGGGAGGAGGGAGGGTAGAGGGAGAGGGCGAGGCAAGGAGAGGGAGGGGATAGAGAGGGAGGGGGTAGAGAGGGAAGGCGTTAGAGAGGGTGGGAGTGAGGGAAGATAGGGAGGGAGCATCTCCCTCCTCCACCCCTCCCCATCTGTCTCTTCATGCCCCCCCCCCATCTCCCTCTACCACCCCACTCCCTTCCCCATCTCCCTCCTCCTCATTTCCCTCATCCTCCCCTCACTCCCATTCCCTGCCCCAGGACCTACCCAGGTCGTAGTGCAGCACCAGGGCCTGGAACTCAGCTTGGTTCTCGTGCTCTGCCCGGCCCTGGCTGTGGACTCCACCGACTGGCTCCAGTGCAGGCCCCGCCTTCATCTCCGGGCTCGTCCCTGACCCCGGATCCAGGCTTGTCCTTGGGTTCAGCGGCGGCTTCTTTCTCAGCCCCGGTCACAGCCCCATCCCAAGCCGTGGGCTCGGCCCCCATTCCAGCTCCAGCACCACCCTCCCCACCGGGCGTCGGGCGCCGGGCGCCGGCAGCCACCGATGTATGATTCTAAGATTGTAGGACTGATGTAAAAAATGGTGGCACCATTTATCTGAATTGGATTTCTGTAACTGAGGGGAGGGGGTTCGGAGGAAGATTTTAAAAAATAGAATGTTTTAGAATGTGGTACAAGGCAGCACAGTGTTGCAACGATGGAGTTCCTGCCTTACAGTGCCATGGACTCGGTTTTGATCCTGGCTAAAGGTGCTGTCTGTACGGAGTTTGTATGTTCTCTCTGTGACCTCGTGGGTTTTCTCCGGGTACTCCATTTTCTTCCCACACTCTAAAGACATACAGGTTTGTAGGTCAATTGGCTTTGGTAATTTTTTTAATTGTCCTTCATGTGTGTTGGTTAGTGTACAGTGTGATCGCTGGTCGGCGAAGGGCCTGTTTCCACGCTATATTTCTGAGGTCTAAATTCCCAAGTTTTTGACCATCAGAGAAGTGTCAAAGAGGACGGGGCATCAGACGACTACCTCAAACTGACTCACACACTGTTGCCCCAATGATTGCCCTTGGGTACAGGGGAACGCCTTGTCTGGTTCGCTGCAATGGAAAGTGAAGTGTGGATAGATGGAGACCGTAGACACGGAGTCCTCAAAAAGAAAAATTATGCCCAAAAATTCATTCCTCATCAGTAGAGTTATACATGCTATTTGGCAGGGACAGATGCAATTGTACAGTCTCAGATATTGTTGGTGAACATACAGCAATTTGACACAACAAGCCTATGCCAGTTCCCAGTAGACTAATTCTATCAATCACATTGCCCACACTTTTCTGTATAGTTCTGCAAATTATCCTAATTGGGTATCACAATTTTCTGACACGAAGTGTCTCATTCCTGGAGTTTAGCAACTTGGAAACTATTTTTGCCAGGTACCATTATTAATGGTGACACAGGTCAACAACCCAAACCTTTCTATTTACACTTATGCAGAGTATTTCAAGCATTTTCTGCATACATGTTATTCACAGTTGTTCTCTGCCAGTGAAGTTTAGTCTAATGACGCTAATGAAATTAATTTTGGTAGCAGAGTACCATGTATTGTTGCCATTATATAGTATTTTATCATAACTGGTGGGAGATGTATTTCTGTGGTAGTTTTCACACACACAGCTTCTGTTCCTATGTCTTCAGTTGTCACCAATCTAATCACAATCCCTTTGATTACTAAAGTGGGTCAAACTAGATACAGCACAAGATTCTTCACAACCTGCTAGAACTTACCACAGAAATTAATAGGTGTCACAGTTGGTGCATGCTTAATCAAAATAAATAGCTAATTTTAATTATAACAGAAAAAGCAAATAAATAAGTTAGATATCAATAATTTACTAATTTTACAAATGCATATCCTGTCATAGAACTTTGTTCATTGGGAACATAAATTTGGAAATTTGGGTCACTAATACTTATTATTTTAAATGGACAAAAGACAATCATTTGAATGTCCAATGTTGCATTATGTAATTCCCAAAATAAATGCAATTTCAAATCCAGAAATTGACTATTCAAAGTAGTTTGTTTCAACGGTTTTGTTCTAATATGGAGATTTTATGAGAGTTAACTATGCATAAAATATCATTACATGACTGGGGCTACATCAACAAACTACAAAACAAAAATCACATCAAATTAGGAACAGAGGAACAAATGTAGTCTCTTAGTCCTTCAGCCACTTTTGCCATTTAATAAAGTCAGCAATTACCTAATTACAAATGCCATTTCTTCCTTCTGCTGTATCTCTCAATATATTTTGATTAACAAAATCTATCAACCTTAAATTTAAAATTAACATTTGACCCAGTATCCATGGTCATTGCCAACCATTTTTACCTTGTAAAAGTGTTTCTGAACTGCTAAAAAATCTAACTTTTAGACTAGTTCGCTGATCTCCTATAGACATGAATAATATCTCTCTCTGAATCTTATCAATTCTCCTTCACATCTTGAGAATTTAAAGCAAATCATCTCTTCCAGATTCTGCAGAAGACAAACCTAGCTTCTGTAATCTCGGCTATTGGTTTCAATCATTGCAGTCCATGCAATATTCTGAATAATTGATGACTGAAAATTACCTTAGTGTAGGTTAATATAAAAACTCGATGACACACTGGTACATGTGACAATAAAATGACCTTGAAACCTTGAAAAGAGAGTTGATGGACATAGAGTGATACAGAGTGGAAACAGGCCCTTCGGCCCAACTTGCCCAAACCGACCAACATGTTCCATCCACACTAGTCACATCTGCCTGCGTTTGGCCATATCCCTCTAAACTTGTCCTATCCTTGTACCTAAATGTTTCTTAAACGTTGCAATAATACTGCCTCAACTAGCTCCTCTGGCATCTTGTTCCATACACCCACCTGTGTAGAAAAAGTTACTCCTCAGAATGTGAGAATGAAAATAAGTTGAAAGGAAATTAAGAAATAAGTAGAGGAATGGAGTGTACCCAAGTGTCAACATAGAACTGACAGGCCAAACAGCCTCCTTCTGTGTGGTTATAAAAGAATCTGAAAAATAAAAAGGGGATAAATCACCTCATGGGGAGTGTACTGTAGGCCCACAAATAGTCAACGGGAGTTACAAGAACGAATATGCAGAAGATTGCATGCATCTGCAAAACTAATAGGACTGTCATAGTTGGGGATTTTAACTTTCCCAATATAGGCCGGAACTATCATAGTGCCAAGGGCCTAGATGATGTGGAATTTGTTAAGTGTATTCAGGAAAGTTTCCTCGGGCAATGTGTAGAGGGCCTTACATGGGTAAGGGAAAATCTTGATTTACACTTTTGGGAAATTGGGAAGGGCAAGTGACTGATGTGCCCATGGTGTCCAGGAGTGCAGGTACATTGTTCCTAGAAAGTGGTGTCACATGTAGATAAGGTAAGATAAGTCAGGGTATTTATACTTAAGTAGGGATGTTATATTGTAAAAGTTGTTCGTGAAGCCACGTTTGGAGTATTGTGTTCAGTTTTGGTTACTCGGCTACAGGAGGGATGTTGTTAAGCTGGAAGGAGTGCAAAGAAGATTTATGGGGTTGTTGCTAGGACATGAGTCATAGAGAGAAGTTGGGCAGGCTAGGGCTATATTCCTTGGAGTGCAAGTGGCTGAGGAGTGATCTTATAGAGATGTACAAAATCATGAGGGAAATAGATAGGGTGAATGTACATAGTCTTTTACCTAGAGTAGGAGAATCAAGAATCGGAGAATATAGGTTTAAGGTAGATGGGGAAACATTTAATGGGAACCTGAGGGGAAACTTTTTCCACACAGACGAAGGCGGGTATATGAAATGAGCTGCCAGAGTAGGTAGTTAAGACAGGTACAGTAACAACATTTTAAAGAAATTTGGACTGCTATATGGATAAGAGAGGCTTAGAGGGATATGGGCCAAAAGGAGGCATGTGGGATGAGTGTAGATTATGGTATCTTAGTTGTAATGAGCAAGGATTTGGTGGAAGGATTGTTTCCAAGCTGTATGACTCTATAAGCATGAAACAAAATGAATCAAAAACATTGTTTCCAAAACATTGACAACCAGAACTGCATGCCTTACTCTAGATTTGGGTCAGGACCTTTCTTCAGACTGATTGTAATGTGGGTAGAAGCTGGAAAAGAGTGCAGGTGGGAGAAGCCCTGGCAAGTTAGAGATTGATTGAGGTGAGAAGGGTTTGGCAGATGGATGGACAAAAGCCAGATATGAAAAGGCAAAAAGTGTGTGATATGGAAATGTGGATAGAAGAAGTGTGAACTGTGAAGCCAGAGGATGGAACATAGGTGAGGCAAGGGAAGAGAGGGGGAATATGCTATAACTTACAACTGAATCATTGGATCCTCTAATTTTAACTAACCTGCAAATATCCCTCCTCCTTCCCCTTATCCCCTTCTCTTCTCTGTGCCCACCTCTCTTCACACATCTATTCTTATCTCATCTCATACTTTATCTTTTTCATCTCTGGTCTTTGTCTGAAGCATCATTCTGATGAAGGGTCCCAATCCAGCACTTTGTCACTTGTTTTAGTAAACCAGCATCTGCAGTTCCTTATGTCTTTAATAAAGCCTGCTCTGTATATAGCTCTGTCAATGTTGACTTGCCAATACAAATAGCAACATAAAGGATTCTACAATATGCACACAGTAAGTTCCCACAAAAGAACAATGATCAGATAACGGGTTGACAAAGCATTGTAATTTGACTTGATACTAAGAAGAAAATATCTGCTCATCTTTCAGTGGTGCATGATTCATATTAAACCAACAGAAGTGATCTCATCCAAAGGTCAAACCTCTGATTGTGTGACATTCTCTCAATACTGCATTATCATTGCTGGTTATACTTAGTGGTATCCATCAGCGAGTTCGAACAGAATACAACTAAAACCCTCTCAGGACAAAAGCTCTTAAAATGTAGAATGCAATTAACGGCATACTTTTAAAGCTGACCTATATGTGAGAGAGACGTGAATGACTTACTTTTGCTGGATTTAAAAAATCATTACCCTTCAAAGAAGCTGCTATCGAGTATTACCTCAAATGGAACTATGCCTCCAAGTGAGACAACGTTTTGCATACCGTATGCAGTACAGGTCGTTCAGCTATGGGAAAGATGTAATTAAGTTGGGAAGGATGCAGAAAAGATTCAGCAGGATGTTAACTGGGCTTGAGGGCTTGAGTTAGAGGAAAAGGTTGGACCATTTTCCTTGAAGTTTAGGAGACAGAAGGCAGAATTTATTGAGGTGTAAAAACCACAAGGGTCATGGATACTGTGAGCACTCAAAGCATTTTTCCCAGGGTAGAGGATTCAAGAACTAGTAGGCAGAAACTTCAGGGCCTGTCCCACTTACGTGTCCTTGGCACGCAAATTACGCAACCTCATGGTCCCGCGATGGTCCCGCGAAGGTCGGGCGCGATTACATGCATGCACACAGCCGTCTGGAGCGCGTGACGTCATTTGAAGATGGACACAAAATGTTGGAGTAACTCAGCGGGACCGGCAGCATCTCTGGAGAGAAGGAATTGGGTGACGTTTCGTGTCGAGACTCTTCTTCAGTCTGAAAAGAAGGTTCTTGACCCGAAACGTCACCCATTGCTTCTCTCCAGAGATGCTGCCGGTCCCGCTGAGTTACTCCTGCATTTTGTGTCTATCTTCAATTTTCTTGGCCCCGCTCTGGGAGTAGAAGTGGGGGTGGATCCGGAGCGCGAGATGTCAGATCCGTGAGCCCCAGGCTGAGTTCGGCGATCGTTTGCCTGCTTCTGCTGCTGTTGAAGGTGAGACGTTGTGTCGCGTCAGGGTCTTGGGCCTGTCCCACTTTGGCCGTCAGTTCCGTGACAGACCGTTGGCTCGCGAAGATTTTATTCACTACAAAAATTTCAGCTACATATCCCTCCGCGCTTCTCAGTGGGACCGGCCCCTTGCGACCACACGATGCCTGTGCGCCTCAACACGACCACGGGGTCGCGTAATTTGCGTGCCAAGGACACATAAGTGGGACACCCATTTGCGTGCCAAGGACACGTAAGTGGGACCCAAACGTCATCCATTCCTTCTCTCCAGTGATGCTGCCGGTCCCGCCGAGTTACTCCAGCATTTTGTGTCCATCTTCAAATGACGTCACGTGCTCCAGAAGGCTGTGCATACGCATGTAATCGCGCCCGTCCTTCGTGGGACCGTTACGGCTCAACGCAACCACGAGGTCACGTAATTTGCGTGCCAAGGACACGTAAATGGGACAGGCCCTTTATGGTGAGAGAGGAGAGTGGGCCGTCAGGGACAGGATTTTCATTCTGAGGTTAGTCCCTATCTGGAATGAGCCAGAGGAAGCTATAAAAACAATTGGAACTAGGACATTGAGAAGAAATTTAGACATAATTTATGGATGGGAATGGTTTGGGGCAAATGAAACAAGCCAGTGTGCCATCTTAGTTGGCATGAGCAAGGTGGGCTGAGGGGCCTGTTTTCACGGTGTATAACTTTATAACATTCTACTCCACCACAGAACAAAGCGTCTGCTGCACTTTCAGAGACACCTTTAATCTGGTCTTCATTATTGAACCTGGTCAGCAAATGTCCAAAAACAAATTCTCCCTCCAAAAATGTTTCTTAAATTCACATTTGACAAAACATTCTCTCACTACATTAAACAAAACACTTTTATTTTTCATAAAATTAGGCAATTCATCCCAATGCCAATAAATAATTAGTCTGATGAAGTCTGATGAAGGATCTTTACCCGAAACATCACCTATTCCTTTTCTCCAGAGAGGCTGCCTGTCTCGCTAAGTTACTCCAGCATTTTGTGTCTATCCTCGCTTATAAATGAATGTTGTGCAAGCAGCAATAGCTTATGGTGTCAAGACAGGGATAAGGCGAGAAGGAACGACTATAGATACCGACTGGCTATCTGCGGTACATGGCAGTTCTCCTTCCGTGTCCTGCGGTCTACTCTGGCTACGATGCGCCGGCACCAGCAGGACCTCGTTTTGACTCTCCCGAAACCTCGGGCCTCACTCACCCAGACCTGCAACAGACCCCAAGTTTACTTTATCCTAGGGCAGATCCACGTCTTCAATAAACGATTCCTGGCCCACCTGGTCTCCACCAAGGACCTTAAACTCGCCCGCCTCCCGCCTGCTCCTGCCACCAACACTCCGCGACTCGACCGCCTGCAGGCCCTGGGCCCCTCCACTGGCCCGCGCCCACATACCTCGACTCCATCCAATCCCCCCTGGTTAAATCCCTCCCTACCTATGTTCAAGACACCTCACACACTCTTCGTCTACTCCATGACTTCCGTTTTACAGGCCCCCATTCCCTCATCTTCACCATTAATGTCCAGTCATTCTACAACTCCATCCTCCACCAGGAAGGTCTTAAAGCCCTCCGTTTCTTCCTCGACCGCAGAACCAACCAATCGCCGTCTACATTACTCTCCTCCACATGCGGAGCTGATCCTTACCCTTAACAACTTTTCGTTTGACTCCTCCCATTTCCTCCAAATACAAGGCATGGGCCCAAGCTATGCCTGCCTCTTTGTAGGGTACGTCGAACAATCTTTGTTCGAGGCGTACCATGGACCTATTCGACCGAAATTGACCTAAATTGGAGGAGCAGCACCTCATATTTCGCTTGGGTAGTTTACACCCCAGCGGTATGAACATTGACCTCCAATTTCAGGTAGTCCCTGCTTTCTCTTCCCCTTCCCAGCTCTCCCTCAGCCACTGTCTCCGCATCTTCCTTTCTTCTTCCAGCCCCCCCACCCTCACATCAGTCTGAAGAATGGTCTCGACCTGAAACGTCGCCTATTTCCTTCGCTCCATAGATGCTGCCTCACCCGCTGAGTTTCTCCAGCATTTTTGCCTACCTTCGATTTTCCAGCATCTGCAGTTCCTTCTTAAACATGTTCCTTCAGCTCACTCTGAAGGATAATCAACGCAACACATATGGGAACGAGAAGCCTTCACTGTAGAATGGTCAGCCTCGTCAGTGTAATGGTGATCAGTTAGAGGGGACCATCTCTGAATGGATCTGAAAGCTGTTCACTGTACCTCGGTACACGTGACAATAAACTAAACTCAACTCATCAAGAGCTGACTTCTTTCCTTTTAGTGCAACAGAAAATTTTCATCATCTGTGGATATAACTCAGAAATAATCCAAGAGCTGACTTCGGTATCTCAAGTACTGCTACCAATTGTCAAAGAATGTGTGAATTATGCAAACCATTTTGCATAAATATTCATTAAAGATTACATTGTGCAACCTTAAGTAATATCTATACTGAAGCATCTTTTACTGTAGTCTTGGTGTTTTGGTTGTTGACATTACACTGTATAAACCAGGTTGAAGTAATTTTAGGCCTGCATTCCTAAGGCCTGCAGTCCTTTCAGGTTCGGCAGAGGTTCACTTGCACCTCCTCCAACCTCATCTACTCTATCCATTGTTCAAGATGTGGCCTCTTAAATATCGGAGACCAAACGCAAACTTTGCAGAACACCTTCGCTCAGCCCGCGTGAGCCAACCTGATCTCCCGGTTGCTGGACAAGTTGAAGAAGGGTCTCGACCGGAAACGTCACCCATTCCCTTTCTCCAGAGATGCTGCCTGTCCCGCTGAGTTACTCTCGCTTTTTGTGTCCATCTTTGGTGAAGAACAATACTCACAACAAGCACATTCTTTCTGCACGTGGGTCACAATAGACCCACCAACACCTAAGGCGTCCTGGCAGAACATAGCCGAAGAGGCAGGACAAGAGCCAAAGGGGTGGCACAGTGGCGCAGCGTTAGGGTTGCTACCATACTGTGCTGAAGACCCAGGTTCTATCCTGACTACGGGTGCTGTCTGTATGGAGTTTGTACATTCTACTGTGCATGTGACCTTGTGGGTTTTCTCCAGGTGCTCCGATTTTCACCCACACTCCAAAGACGTATACGTTTGTAAATTAGTTGGCATCTCCAAATTGTGAATTGCTCCCTTGTGTGTAGGATACTGCTAGTGTACGGGATGACCGTTGGGCGGCGCAGACTCGGTGGACCGTTTCCACACTGCATCTCTAAAGTCTAAAGTCTCCATACGAATACACGTAGCCAATGTAGACACATCTTGGTGAAGCCAGCAAATTCTCTCTCTGGTTCTGTGATCTAAAAGGAAAATAAGGTGAGCTTCCTCTCCTTGGGCATGGAGATTAGATGGTCTCTTCAATGAGGGGTGATGTGGCAACCACCTCGAATGATCTGGGGTTAAGATGCAGAAAGTGACTTTAATCATTGTCTACTTGAGCAACGCAATCAAGGCACACAAGAGGTCACAATATATTTGAGAAAAAGACACAAGGAGCAACTCAGCGGGTCGGGCAACATTTCAGCAGGCTTTGTCCTCCACTACCACTTTTACAACTCCCCCCCCACCCCCGAACTACACCAGTCTGAAGAAGGGTCCTGTCCCAAAACGTCACACATCCATGTTCTCCAGAGATGTTGCCTGACCCGCTAAGTTACTCCAGCACTTTATCTTTTTTTGTATGCCAGCATCTGCAGTTCCTGGTTTCTCCAGGTTATATTCAAGGTTGCTGTAGATCACCAATGTCAGCAAAGATGTGGTACAGCTCAAGTGTTGGCATTTAAATAGCATGGTTTCTGAGGAAAGAGGGACTAGGAACTGGTCATTCTGTGTATCAATAAGAACTGCCATGTTTATTAACCGTGGCAGAGGAAGTTTAATGTTACGTGAGCAGTGACAATGTTTTGGGGGTAGGAAGAGGAATAATGCCAGAGGAAGAAAGTGGGAGGCAGAACCAAATCCAACCAAAATAATGAGGACACAAATTTCTCAACCAATGCTAAGATATCAAGGAACATGTAAAACCTTGCTCTGCTACAATATAACTTGACTTTCAACTCTGGTCTTCATAGAGAAGATATGGAATTGATATTTCCCCTCGCTAAGGTGAGCAGAACCAAGTCTACAGTTTCAAAATAAAGGGCCAACCAGTTAGGACATCCATCGATTTCCAGAAAGATAGATTTTGAGATGTTAAGTGAGTTAAAATATATAAATTACCACCAGGAAAGTGGTATTGAAGTAAAAAGATTGGTAATGATCACATTGAATAATGGAATGGCCATTAGGGCTGAACTTGGTACTCCTACTCTTTATCGTGTTCTAGCAACACAGCATTTTTTGGGTGGATTTGTATAAATGAGCATTCAACTCAATGGCCTCTGTAGAATACAATAATAAGATCATAATTAGAATATGATGTATACAGCAAAAAGGTATGTTCTATATTTATCTTGCATTCTCAGCTTTGCAAAACATGACCACACAGCTGAAGTACAGACAGTTCTGCTATATAACAATAATGCATTCTTAAAAAAATAAAGACACAAGCGCTGGAGTAACTCAGATCATGTGGCATCTCTGGAGAACATGGACTGGTGATGTTTAGGATTGGAACCTGTCTTCAGCGATTGTCGGAGTGTTGGGAAAAAAGCTGGAAGAGAAGAGAGGCAGGACAAAGCCTGGCAGATTATAGGTTGATACAGGTGAGGGAGGTTTTAGATAGGCAGATGGTTGGACAATGACCAGAGAAGAAAAGGCCAGAGGTGGCCAACACAGTGACGTAGCTGGTAGAGCTGCTGCTGCCCTACAGTGACAAAGACCAGGTTCGATCCTGACCTTGGGTGTTATATATGCGATGTTTTCACACTCTCTGTGACTATGTGTTACTTACAGTCATAGTCACAGAATGATACAGCATGGAAACAGGCCCTTTGGCCCAACTTGCCCACACTGGCCAACATGTCCCAGCTACACTAGACCCACCTGCCTGCGTTTGTCCATATCCATCCAAACCTGAAGAGTTTGTTTTAATGTACTTCGGTTTGTCTTATGTGGGGGGAGGGGGGAGGGGGGGGGGATCAGGGGAAACTTTTTTTTCAAGTTCCTACCTTCCCGGATATGTGATTGATTTTCGGATCACATTCTCCGGGCTCTGCGGCCTACCATCGCTGGAGCTGGGAGCTGCCTCGGACTGTCGTGAGCCCCACCGTGGGGCGCGGACTTAACATCGGAATGGATCCCTTGCCTGGGATCGCTCCCACCATGGCCTGCGGACTTACCATCAAGAGCTCGCAGTCTCGGGAGAGGCTAGTCGGGAGCTCCAACGATGTAGAAGGTTCAACCAGCCCCGAAGCGAGGTTCGATCGCCCGGCGCAGGGGAGCTGACATTCCCCCGCTGCGGAAGCTGAACGCCTCAACGCTGAGGGCCCGAACACCGCCGGCTACGGGAGTCAAGACCGCCCCGTCAATGGAGGGCTCGAGCCCCCCGACCGAGGAAGAACTAAAGGAAGGACTTGAACTTTATTTCGCCTTCCATCACAGTGAGGAATGTGTAGGAGTCACTGTGGTGGATGTTCATGTTAAAATGTGTTTTTGAGTCTGTTGCTTTTAATTGTATGATTGACCTGGTCAGTGAAATTCCTCATATGTTGCAAAACATACTTGGCAAATAAAATCGGATTCTGATTCTGATCCTGATTCTGATTCTGATTCCATGTAGCTGTCTAACTATTTCTTAAATGTTGCGATAGTCCCAGCCTCAACTAACTTGTCTGGCAGCTTGTTCCATACACCCATGACCCTTTGTGTGAAAAAGCTACACCTCAGATACCTATTAAATATTTTCCTTCATCTTAAACCTCTGCCCCCTGGTCCTCAATTCACCTACTCTGGGCAAGAGACTCTGTGCATCTACCCATTCTATTCCTCTCGTGATTTTATACACCTTTATAAGATCAACCCCCATCCTTCTGCGCTCCAAGGAATAGAATCCCAGCCTACTTAACCTTTCCCTATAGCTCAGACCCTCTAGTCCAGGCAACATCCTCAGAAATCTTCTCTGTACTCTTTCCAGCTTGACAACATCTTTCCTACAACATGGTGCCCAGAACTGAACACAATACTCTGAATGAGATCTCACCAACTTCTTATACAACTGCAACATTACCTCCCAACGTCTACACTCGATACTTTAACTGATGAAGGCCAATGTGCCAAAAGCCTCTTTGACCACCTTATCTACCTGCGACTCGACCAAGGAACCATGCACCTGCATTGCTAGATCCCTCTGCTCTACAACATTCCCAAGAGCCCTATCATTCACTGTGTAGGTCCTGCCATGTTAGACTTCCCAAAATGCAACAGCTCACATTTCTCTGTATTAAATTCCATCAACCATTCCTCAGCCTACCTGGCCAATCGATCAAGATCCCACTGCAATTTTTCACAACCATCTTCGCTATCTGCAAAATCAACCACTTTTGTATCACCAGCAAATTTGCTAGTCTTGCCATGTATGTTCTCATCCAAATCTATGATGTAGATGACAAACAAGGCCCAGCACTGAACCCTGAGGCACACCACTAGTCACAGGCCTCCAGTCCAAGAGGCAACCTTCCACCATCACCCTCTGCTTCCTTCCATGAAGCCAATTTGCTATCCATTCAGTTATCCCTCCTTGGATCCCATGCAATCTAATCATCCAGAACAGCCTATCATGTGGAACTTCATCAAATGTATTACTGAAATCTATGAATACAACAACTACAGCCCTCATCAACCTTTTTTGTCACGTCTTCAATCAGATTTGTGACACACGGCCTCCCACGTACAAGACCATTCTGGCTATCCCTAATGCCTGTATATCCTATCCCTCAGAATACTCTCTAGTAACTTTCCGACTACAGATGTCTGAAGAAGGGTCTCGACCCAAAACGTCACCCATTCCTTCTCTTCAAAGATGCTGCCTGTCCCGCTGAGTTACTCCAGCTTTTGTGTCTATCTTCGGTTTAAACCAGCATTTGCAGTTGCTTCTTAAGCTCACTGGCCTATAGTAACCAACATTTTCCCTGCTATAGGATTTTCTCTATAGGATGTGTCTATACACTACAGAATTCATTATGCTACTACCATCAGCAGTTGTATCATCAATGAAGATAAGTGAGCCAGTACCTTCAGCAGCCATACATGCTCAGGCCATAACACCCCCACCACCGTGTTTCCAGATGAGGTGGTGTGCTTTGGATCTTGGGCAGTTCCCTCTCTCCTCCATACTTTGCTCTTGCCATCACTCTGATATGTTAATCTTCATCTCATCTGTCCACCAGACTTTTTTTCAAAACTGTGGTTGCTCTTTTAAGTACTTCTTGGCAAACTATAACCTGGCCATCCTATTTTTGCAGCTAACCAGTGGTTTGCATCTTGCAGTGTAGTCTCTGTATTTCTGTTCATGAAGTCTCCCCAGAGAATGGTCATTGACAAATCCACACCTGAAGAGTGTTTCTAATCTGTCAGACAGGTGTTTGGGGATTTGTCTTTATTATAGAGAGAATTCTTCTGTCATCAGCTGTGGGGGTCTTCCTTGGCCTGCCAGTCCCTTTGCGATTATAAGCTCACCATTGCTCTCTTTCTTCTTATTGATGTTCCAAACAGTTAATTTTGGTCAGCCTGAGGTTTGGCTGATGTCTCTAACAGTTTTATTCTTGCTTCTCAGTCTCAGAATGGCTTCTTTGACTTTCATTGGCACAACTTGGAAAGATAGAAAGACTGGAGGAAAGACTAGGTGCCGAGAGCTCTCTTATACCTGCATTAAGGAGGCATTTAAACATACCTGAGCAATTACAAACACCTGTGAAGCCATGTGTCCCAAACATTATGGTGCCCTGAAATGAGAGGACTATGTATAAACACTGTTGTAATTTCTACATGGTGAAACCAAAATGTATAAAAAATGGCTTTTATTAAAATCTGACAATGTGCACTTTAACCGCATGTGATTTTTTCTATTACAAATCTCAAATTGTGGAGGACAGAGGCAAATAAATAAATGATGGGTCTTTGTCCCAAACATTATGGAGGGCACTGTAGGAAATGTCCAGCAGGTCATACTGGGTTTGTCGAGGAAAAAAAACTAAGCTAGCATTTTTTCTCATCACTAGCACGATCTCATATGCTGAGCGTTACTTACCCAACTCTACATTTTGCGGCTTTTTGATCCCTTTGTTTGTTTTCCTTTTCTCTAAACTCCCTTATTGCCTG
This sequence comes from Amblyraja radiata, assembly GCF_010909765.2. Taxonomy (NCBI): domain Eukaryota; kingdom Metazoa; phylum Chordata; class Chondrichthyes; order Rajiformes; family Rajidae; genus Amblyraja; species Amblyraja radiata. The sequence goes on from NC_045961.1 coordinate 73,709,499, forward strand.
AAGAAAGAGATAACTTCATCAACAACGTTCCCCACACCAACACTGCTAAGTCCTTATTAGAGATATTCACAGTACTATCCACCCCTTTCGCATATCCCTCTGCAACCAATTTGTTTTCGCTCATTCCCAGTTCTAACGACGGGTCTTCAAACTTGAAATGTTAACTCTGTTGGTAGACACAAAATGCTAGAGTAACTCAGCGGGACAGGCAGCATCACTGGAGAGAAGAGAAAGAAAAATACCCATTCCTTCTCTCCAGAGATGCTGCCCATCCCGCTGAGTTACTCCAGCATTTTGTGTCTACCTTTGATTTAAACCAGCATCAGCAATTCTTTTCCACACATGTTAACTCTGCTTCTCTTTGCATAGATACTGCCTGACCTGATAGGTGCTTCTCGCATTTTCTGTTTTTGTTTCAGATTTCCAGCTACTGCAGTTTTGAATCAGGGGATGAAACATCAACAGCAATCTACTTAACTTTATCTTATTGCAGTCCACAAAAGTAACTAAGCTGTCATTCACAGAATCAACTGAGGTTGACAGTGAGGTCTTAGCTGACCTGTTCCATCTTACAATGGTCATCAGGGTCCAATTTATGCCACACAAACCCTTACCATCTTGTGCCATTGAAAGGAAAATAACGTGCGAAGCATAAATGAAGGCATAGTGAAGGGCTGCTGCTACATTTTCACAGAATAATGAATTGGGACATTGGGATTCTTATCCTTCCATTACTCATCTGGCGAGGAATTTGGGAGAACCCTGGAACATACTGTTCCAGTGTTTTACTTGAGCCTCTATATGGTTAAATTTGCCATGAATTATCACAGGCCATAAGGGGAATAGAGACTTGAATATTAAGCATGACACCCGAATAATCCGATATATCAGTGTGATACAGACAATCTTCCAAGCAATTTGTTAGGGACATCCTCAGAAGGACATAATCCCCAATTTTAATGTTCCTACTAAATGGCCAGACCAACTATCCATACACCCTTGTAGAAACAAGGAACTGCAGATGCTGATTTATAATAAAGATAGACACAAAGTGCTGAAGTAACTCAGGTGAGGCAGCATCTCTGAAGAAAAATGATGGGTGATGTTTCAGGTCAGTCTTGATTGGTCCTGGTCTTTTCTTGCCTCCAATTCGTCACCACCACACACACATCCCCTTCCTCCAACCCCTTCTTTCAGTCTGCAGAAGGGTCCCGACCCATTCTTCCTACCCAAAGGTGCTACCTGACCCACTGAGCTACTCCAGCATGTTGTGTCTATCTTATCCATACACCCTTTTGGAATGAAATTTGCACCAGATTATAAACCAAATATACAAGATGGTTATCCAAGCTTGCTGGCATTGATTTCCCTTAGGACCTTAACAAGTGGCGTAGAACACACACATATATTCTGGATCCATAGTCCATAGAGTTATAATAGTACCAAGAACTTTTCCAATCTAACCTTTCCTTATCCCTGGAACTAATTAGATAAATCCTCAAATCACAGAATCATAGAGCACAAAAACAGGCCCTTTGGTCTATCCTGTTATTGCTCACCTCAACTACTTATCTATATTGTAAACCAGTAAACCAGCACCTACAGTTTCTTGTGTCTACCTATCTATACTACTCCAATTTCACAGCACTTGGTAGCTACGTTTCTATGCCTTGACAATTCATCCAGATATTTATTAAATGTTATAAGAGTACCTGCCTCCACCACCTTCTTAGGCAATGCATTGCAGATTGCAGCCATCCTCATGGTGAAAACTGTGTTTTTCCCTCAGATCTCTTCTTATCTCTTTACTTTTCACATTCAATCGGCCCTCTGTATTTATGTACCCCCGCTATGGGAAAATAATTTCTTTCTCTACAATATCTCTTGCTGTGTCTCTTACCATTTAATATACCCCTGTAATACGGAGATGAGGAAGAATTTCTCTCGGAGATGGTCTCAGGAGGACAATTATGATCACATTCAACACCAAGAGACACACATTTTTGGACCATGGGTATAATCGAGGATTATAAAGAACATTCAGAAACTGGCGGTTGAGACAAAAATCTTGAATGTTTTGAATGGCAGAGCAGATTTGAGGGGCCAGTGTCCTTTTCCCACACGTTCCTAATACTTCATGTTGCTAGTTTTAATTACCATAAAAAAATGCTCATTAAATTTTTACTATTTGTTCTTTCAGGAATGTTAATTGATCATAAAGGAATGCATAGACTTCCAAATAAGAAATGATCTTATGCCTTCCATTGATAAATACAATAATAAAACAAAGCAGAATTACATAGATGTGCATTCGGTTCATATCATTACATTCATGAGAAACTAAAAACAATTGTGTCTTTTATTCTGGGAGAAAAACACCATTTTATTTAAACTACGTTTTGTTTCCTTCTGTTTGGTTCCATTTATACACACAATTCTGATGCAAGCATTGAGAAACATGATGTCCCGTGGTACTACATTAAGGAATATTTAAAGGGAAAAATTTGAGAACATTTGATGATTGGGCACATTCAGTGGATAGATGTGCAGTGAGTGAAGTATCCTTCTTTGCAATCAGAACCAATCTGATAAAAGTAAAAGTTTAATGAGTGAAATCTAAATTTAACCACATTATTAACCTACACACCTGTCAGTTACTGTGGCTCTAAACTCTGGAATTAACTTCCCAAATTCTCCATCTTCTACTCTTTTCTCCTGCCTTAAAAACTACTACTTGGTCTCCCTTTCAATCATCTGACCAATTTCTTCTGCTGTGGTTGACAATTCCTGTGAAGTATCTTGTGGCATTTTGTTGCATTAAAGTTGATGTAATTGCAGAGATCCAAAAATATCCTCCCACTGAGCACTTTATCCATTTTTACTTAATAACTATTCAGACACTCCCATAGCTTGCAGTTGAGAACATGAGCATTAGAACCCTATTAATAAATTGAGTAAACATTTAAAGAAGATAGTCACAAAAAACTGGAGTAATTCCACGGGTCAGGCAGCATCTCTGGAGAAAAGTTATAGGTGACGTTTTGGGTCAAAGCCCTACTTCAGACTTAAGAAGGGTCTTGACCCAAAACATCACCTATTTCTTTTTTCCAGAGATGCTGCCTGACCCGCTGAGTTACTCTAGCTTTTTGTATCTACCTTTGGTTTAAACCAGCATTTGCAGTTTGTTCCTACACATTTAAAGAGCATAATTGGTTACATCATGACAGTGGTTGGCCAGTAAAGATCCATCTCACTATTTTATGCCAGATTGGCTCAATTTTCACTGTCTGATTTGCACTTGAACGGATAATGTAACTGACTACATCAGTGTAGCAGTACTGAATTGTTAGAAGTGCCAGCCTCCAGTTTATCTCCCAGGCAGAGCTTCAGGAGAGTCAAGCAGCCAGCTCTCCCTACCACAATTACATGGCAATTTGGTGCATGTTAAAGATGGAGCCAAACAGCCAGGAATTTGGGAGGAAGTGCTTGTCTTTAATAAAATATCCAGCATGACGCCATCACTGGAAGCCCGGGGATGTACATAGTCTAAGGTGTATATTTTAAACAGAGAGATTCTCCTTCAGGGGCAGGGCAATCACCTGGAACGGTGAAGGCCCTTGACGTAATTCTTGTTCATAATTCATGTCATAGGAGCAGAATTAGGCCATTTAGCCCAAAAAATCTACTCCACCATTCAATCATGGCTAATCCATCTTTCCCTCTCAAACCCATTCTCCTGTATTTTCCCCGTAACTTTTGAGACCCTTACTAATGAAGAACCAGTCATTCTCCACTTTAAAAACACCCCAGGACTTAGCCAGCACAGTTGTCAGTTAATTCATTCCACCGATTCACCACACTCTGACTAACAACATTCTTCCTCCTTCTTTTCAAAGGCGTGTCCTTTTATTCTGAGGCCATGCACTCTGGTCCTAGATTCTCCCACCAGCGGAACAACCTCTCCACATTCACAGGCCATCCACTATTCTGTAAGTTTCAATGAGGTCCCCACTTGCGCTTCTAAGCTCCTACAAACATTGCTCCAACTCGACCTGGTCCACAAGGAAAGCAAACCACACAACCTCCAAACAGATTGTCATCTCCCCCTTTGTTGTTCTTGTGAAGCATAAAGTTGCATATTATCGACAGATTTTGCAGCCCTACCCACTATTTGTTTGGATTGAAATGTAATATGTTTGGGACCTGTTGGGTAGTTAGAGCAATGTGCCACTATTGTATGAACAATGTGGAATTGGCTGTAAGTCTTAGGTTTGCTAACTCCATTTTGGTTAAATACCTTACATGCAATTAAATTCTTATTTTCACAACTATTTTCTTGTAAACGTACATTATAGTGTATTGGGCACCTGAAGTTACATGGCAGCATTCTAATGATCAATGAAAATGTTACAAGACCAATGGGTATTAAAAGATTAACCATGTGCTTTAGACAGCTACATTGTTATAATTTAATTGGTGTTTTTTCCTGTGGCTGTATTAAGCATATTGTTTATTTATTGCCTGCCAATGTATTATAATTGTGGCATTTCTAATGCTTTTAAGTTCCTCTTTGGCAACTCTGGGGCAAAGCAACATCCATCCCATCGGATAATTTTTAGAAGGTCCTGCACAAAACTGTCAACAAAGCAAAACAGAATACACACACAAGGTTTGCAATAATCCATTAGTTATTGTGCAGCATCAGACAGCGCTAAAATTGCGAACCGGGAGTTTATTAAAGGATCTCCTCCTTCCTTGGTTTTGCTATTGTTAGCATTCCCTACTCAGACATAAACTCCACCACTGGAGGTTTCTAGCGCGAGGACTATAAAAAAATTGTTGCAAATTGTGACAAGCAGCAAACTACTTCCAACACACAATGGTCTTAAACTGTGTTTAAATTTTTTATGAGGAAGCCAATCTAGAATCTAATAATACACATCCTCCATGGTCAATCAAAGGGAAGATTACATCAAATAAGATATCACAGAAAGAGGATAAAAATTAGTGACCAATCAGCCTAGACACAATAACAGGATGATACGGTGTTTTTTACTGAAAAAGAAATGCTGTGGCATTTGGCAGATCCTATAAAACATGAACGCAGAACGGACAGAAAATCTAATAGATGAAACATCAGCAATAATATCTAACACTCTACAACACTCATAATAGTGTGAACCACCAACACAATACAAGGCAATATAATAGGGCAGAAAGGGAATCTTGTTTGCCTATCAAGAAGAAAGAAAAAAATATTGGGCCTGAATGGTGAGTGGGGAGAGGGGATGGGGAAGTTGACCAGGAGCAATGGGAAACTGAAGAAGGTGGAGAAGAAAAATCAGAGAGCCGAGGGGTGACTAAAGGGCCTGTCCCACCTCAATTCTTTCGGCGACTTGCCAGCACCTGCCAGAGTCGCAGCAGGTCCCCTAAATATTTCTAAATTGTCGGGGCAAGGAAACTGAGAGGCATCAACAGAGGGCAGAGAACGGAGAGAAAGGATGACAGGGAGTTAACAGAGACAGAGGGGCAAAAGGGAGGATGGCCACAAAAGCAGGAGATGGGTCAAGATGAGGTGGGAGAGTGGGATGGTGATGATATTGGGATAAGGAAGGAAGAATGATTGGGAGGGGAAGGGGGAATGGGAGGATGGTGAGAATGGAGCACGGGGAGGGGGAGCAGAGAAAGGGGAATGAGGAGGAGGGTACGGGGAGTGGGAGGGAGAATGGAAGGGAAGGGGTGGAGGGAAGGAAAGAAGGGGAGGGAAGGAAGGAATGAAGAGGGATAGGGAGGGAAGGAAGGGGAGAGGGAGGGAAGGAAGGGGAGTGGAAGGGGAGGGAGGGAAAGGAAGGATTGGGGTAAAAGAAGCGAAGGAAATGGGTAAGGGAAGGAACTGTGGGAGGGAAGGGAAAGCAAGGTGGGATTAAGTAGGGAAAGGGGGGGTTTAGAGGAAACAAAGAGGTGATAGAGGATGGAAAGGGGAGAGGTAAGGGGGTAAGTAGGCAAAGAGGGATGGATAGAGGACGGGAGAGTTTAGAGGAGAGAAAGAAGTGAGGATAGAGGGTGGAAAGGGGAGAGAGGGACGTTTAAAAGGAAGGAAGCTGAGAACGGTGGGGGGGGGGGATGAGGTGAGCGAGAAGGGAAGGGGGTATTGATGGGGACGAGGAGATGGTATGGAGGGGAAATGGGGGGACAGATGAGGGAAAGGGGGGGATAGAGGAGGGAAAGGGAGGAGGGGGGTATAAAAGGAAAGGGAGAAGGTGGGAGGGATGATGTGCATGAGGAGAGGGAAAGGGGCTGATGATGGTGATGGGAACGGGGAGAAAGGGAGAGTTGAAGACATCTTTCAGCAACCACTGTCGGGGGGAGGTGGGGGGGGGGGGGGGGGGGACAATACCAGCTGTCCTCGTCGCCGCTGCACCGTCCGTTGTCCAGGTCCAGGGTGTCGATGTCGTCCAGCAGCAGCAGCCTGGCTGCCCGGGACTCAGGTCCGGGGGGCGGGCAGTGGAGGTGAGCCGATCCCGGGATCGTGTGGAGTAGAGCGGCAGCGGGAGCCTGGTGCCGTCCGCCTGAGCCCAGGTAGACCTGCAGAGGGGCGGCGGCGGCGGCGGCAGCGGCAGCAGCGGCAGCAGCGGTAGCGGCGTTCGCCCGGCTCTTCAGCTGCTCGTTCTGCCACTCGAGTTTCCTCACCAGCTCCTGCAGTTTCTTCACCTCCAGCTCGGCGCTCACCTTGGAGCTCACCTCCCCCGTGGTCCCCATCATCTTCAGCAGGGGCGCCTCCATGCTACCCACACCTGCCCAGCGGAGCTGCTGCCTCCCGAATCCGTGTCCCCCTGCCTCCTCCCCTCCCCTCCTCTTCTCCTCACACACAACAAAGAGCTGCAAAACACTGCGACGAGCTAGATCGCAGAACCCTCCTCTACACTAGAATACCCGCCCCTCCATGACAGCGCCGACTACTGCGGGGTGGGGACTGTTTCTTGCAATAAATTCACCCGCTGACTTCGTTTTGCGTGTCTGCGTCTCTATATATGTCGTTGTGTGTATTTGTGTGTGTGTCTATATCTATGTGTCTGTATGTGTCTATATCTATGTGTCTGTATGTGTCTGTCGATGAGTGTCTTTGTGTGTCTGTGTGTATCCGTGCATGTGTGTGTCTGTGCGTGTCTACGTATAATCTGAAAGTATTTTATTCAAAACTGGGGTTAGGTTCAAACCATCTCAAAAAGATACATTGTCATCTTGGAAGAACGCCGAGCCACTGACATCTTATCTGTACACCCCCTCCTTGGCCGTTTACTTATTCCAGCATCAGTACCCCACACCACTGGATTTATGTTTCTACCCTGAAGCAGGGTCTCGACCCAGAACGTCACCTATTCCTTTTCTCCAGAGTTACTGCAGCATTCTGCGTCTATTTTCGGTGTAAACCAACATCTGCAGATTCTTCCAACACATTATATTTCTGTTGTTGCCCCGTGTTAGTTTCAACGCGGCAACCCGGCATCCTTGAAATATAATGAACCCAAGTATCTGGGTACGCAGCAATATTTCCAGCCTAGGTATGTGTGCACATCGCCTTCTGTGTAATCAGTGCAGATGTATGCCTCCTGACTGATCAGCCAAGTATGTATGCATATCTCCTTCAGCTTGCACAGATCAGCTACCTGTGTATGCCTTCTGTATAATTAGTCCAGTGACCTTTAGAATATTGTGTTCAGTTTTGGTCACTATGTTACAGGAAAGATGATGTCAAGCTCCAAAGGGTTCAGAAAGGATTTACCAAGAGGTCGCCAGGACTCCAGGGACTGAGCTATCAGGAGAGGTTGAGCAGGCTAGGACTTCATTTCTTGGAGCTCATGAGGATGAGGGGTGATCTTATAGAGGTGTGAAAATCATGATAGGACTGGATCGGGTAAACACACAGTCTTTTGCTGAGGGGAATCGAGAACCAGAGGATGCTGTATATGTTTAAGGTGAAGGCAGAAAGATTTAATGGGAACCTGAGAGCTAACTTTTCCACACAAAGGGTGGTGGGTGCATGGAACTAACTGCTGGAGGGGGTAATAGAGGTACTATTGCAACATTTAAGATTCCGACAAGTACATGGATAGGATAGGTTTAGAGGGATAGGGGCCAGAAACAGGCAGGTGGGACTAATGCAGATGGGGCATGTTGATCGGTGTGGGCATGTTGGGCCGAAGGACCTGCTTCCATCTGTTTGACTCTATGACCTGCATATTTTGCCTTCAGTATGTTGAACTCAAATAAATGTGTATGTCCTTAGTTTGTTATTGTCACCTAGATCGAGATACAATGAAAAGCTTGTTCTCCATGCTATCCAGTCAAATCATACCATAAATGAGTACAATAGGTCCTCTTCTGGAACAGCGCACAGAGAGTTGCCTAGTTCTGGTGCCATCTCTGTAAAGTCTGCTTTGGGCCCATGGTTATATACAGTTTCTTATTTTCTCACTTTAAGACCCGATGTCCTGCCAGCAATGGATCATAGAACAGTACAACACAGGATTGGGCCCTTCAGCCTACAGTATTTGTGCTGAACATGATACTCGGTTAAACTGATCTAATTTGCCTGCACATGATCCATATTCCTCTATTCCCTGCACTTCCATGTGCCTATCTAAAAGCATCTAAAAAGCCACTATTGTATCTGCCTCCACCACCATCCCTGGCAATGCGTTCCTGGCCCCCACCACTCTCCGTGTTTATAAATCTTGCCCCGCACATCTCCATTGAATTTCAATGCAGATGTAGAGAGCATGCTGAACGGTTGCATTGTGGCTTGGTACGGCAACCTGAGCATCCAGGATAGGAAAAGGCTGCCCAGTCCATCATCGGCTCTGACCTCCCTACCATCAAGGGGATCTATCTGGCTGCCTCAGAAAGGCTGCCAGCATCATCAAGGACACACACTCATCTCTCCGCTGCCATCAGGTAGAAGGTACAGGAGCCAGAAATCTGCAACCTGGATCTGAAATCCAGGTACATGAATTGCTTCTTCCCCACAGCCATCAGACGATTATTAAACACAACTTCAATCAAACTCTGATCTATAACAGCCTATTGCACTTTATCTGTTTATTTATGTGTGTGTATATATATATATATATTCTATGGTATATGGACACACTGATCTGTTCTGTATTTATGCCTACAATATTCTGTTGTGCTGGAGCAAGCAAGAATGTCATTGTCCTATCTGGGACACATGACAATAAACTCTCTTGGCTTGACTTGACCTTAATGCTCTCCAGTGTTGCACATTTCCATCCGTGCGACCCAGCTGGATCTCCTGGTGAGGGGGGGGGGGGGGGGGGGGGGAGCACTGACAACGAAGGAGAACCTGGTGGTGGTTGGGGGGGGGGGGATTGGGCTGCTGCCATGAGCAGCGGCAGGGGCAGGCTATAGATAGGACTGTTCAGTGAACTTCTGTAACATTGGTGGCACCAAAATGTGGCAACACTTGTGTACTGCCTAGGTTAGATTTGCTGTATTATTTTACTAGGTTGTATGTAAAACAAAGCATTTCACTGTACCTATGTAGATGTGATAATAAAGTATAATTGAATCATTGAAATAGTGCATTCTTGCTTATCCACCTCTGCATGTCTTTTTTCAATATATTTATATTTCTATATTTATGCTTTTATTTACAATATATTTATTTTTCTCATGAACTGGCCAGAAATCTCTTTGGAACCTCTAACCTGATTGGTCATTATGGAGACATTGGATGATCTTTGACCTAACTCTATAAATAGAAGAGAGATTTGTATGTATACATACTTAACTATGTTTAGAACACAGTTCTGTGTTTTGGATATCTCTATACACATATAGTCGCATGCACCTTGTGTGTGTATGTCCATTTGCTTTACACATTTTAATTGCTATCAAGGAGCCAGCAAGGCACATACCATACTCCCCATTGTATAAATGTGACAGAAATATCCAGCAAGACCAGATGAGTGACTATATGTAAAAATGAAAGAATTTTGTCAGGTGATGCTCGATCACAGGTTTCTGTCTGGGGTTCAACACTGAATCCACCCCTGAATGTTTAGGGTTTCTAAGTGCTCTTATGCAAAGTGATAACTGTTAATTGCAGACCACAAGAGACTGCAGATGCTGGAATCTTCAGCAAAAAGCAAAGTGCTGGAGGAATTTAGCATGTCAGGCAGCAGTCCCGTACGAAGGTTTCCAAAAAGGGGGTTGACATGACAGGATTACAAAATATTTAATGTGAAATAGTGTGCGCACTGCGCACATCATGAGCGCAAAGCGTGAAGTCCTTCGATGCCAGGGTCCAGGGCCCGCTTAAGGGCCCTGGAAGCTCTGGGGTTTTAGATGCTCTCTGATGCATTCTGAGCCTTATTTTGGAGCATTTATGAACCAACTTTATGACCAATATTTCAGAAATTAACAGGAATCTGAGAAGTAGCTTTTTCACGCAAAGGGTGCTGGGTGTATGGTACGAGCTGCCAGAGGAGGTAGTTAAGGCTGGGATTATCCTAATGTTTAAGAGACATTTGGACACGTACATGGATAGGACAGATTTAGATGGATATGGGCCAAACGCATGTGAGTGGGACTAGTTTAGATGGGACATGTTGGTCGGTGTGGACAAGTTGGGCTGAAGGGCCTGTTTCCACACTGCATCATTTTATGACTAAAAAGTTAAGAAGAAAAATGAATGTAGATAAGTAGAACAGATTTGAAAGAGGAGTGAAATGTAAAGGCAGAGAGAGGTTTATGGGTGGAAAGGTCAGTGCGACAAGCCTGTAGTCGTTAAGACCAGTAATCCTTACCTTTTTGGGTACAAGGACAATAGTGGAGACTTTGATGCAGGCAGGGACAGTGCATCTTTGCAGGGACTGGTTAAAAATGAGTAATTGGATGTGAGGTTTTGGCGGGGGTGGGAAAGGGTCCACTCTTTTCATTACTGGAGTCTTGCCTTAAGTAGGTGTGAGGTGGTGAATGAGAAGGAGAGGGTGCAGGGTCCATTCTTTGCAGACTGGGGTCTGGCTGTGTTTGTTGGGGAGGGGGGTACCAGGGTACTCAGCTCTTTATCGATTAGGCTATCTTTTAACTCTTTAATGATTAGGCTATCAGCTTGACGCATATTTGCCCCCACCCCCTCCCCCCCCGATCTCGAAATGGAAATGTTACATCTGTATATAATGATCCCATTAAAATGTATATTTATGTCACAAACTATGGAATTCATATTTTTCAGTATTATTATCAAGAAAAAGAAAGCAGTTCCAATTGTTTGATATTATTTGATATTGTTTAAAATTATTCATATGGAGGAGAAAATATAATAGCTATAAAATCTACCTTAATTTTGCAATCTCACTAAAGATAATCCCCCTTTCCCTACTCCCTCCCCCATATATCTCTCCCCTCCCTTCCCAGCTCTTTCTCCCCCTCCCACATCCCCCCCCCCCCCTCTTTCTGGCGGGGGGGGACGAAGATGAAGGTGGCGTGGGCCCAGAGGGGGTGGCGTGGGCCCAGTGGCGGTCAGCAGGGGTGCCGTGGGCCCAGTGGGGGTCAGCGGGGGTGGCGTGGGCCCAGTGGGGGCAGTGTGGGCCCAGTGGGGGTGGCTTGGGCCCAGTGGGGGTGGCTTGGGCCCAGTGGGGGTGGCTTGGGCCCAGCGGGGGGTGGCTTGGGCCCAGCGGGGGGTGGTGTGGGACCAGCAGGGGTCAGCGGGGGTGGCGTGAGCCCAGTGGGGGTGGCGTGGGCCCAGCAGGGGTGGCTTGGGCCCAGTGGGGGTGGCTTGGGACCAGCGGGGGTGGTGTGGGCCCAGCAGTGGTCAGCAGGGGTGGCGTGGGCCCAGCGGGGGTCAGCGGGGGTGGCGTGGGCCCAGCAGGGGTGGTGTGGGCCCAGCGGGGGTGGCTTGGGCCCAGTGGGCGTGGCGTGGGCCCAGCGGTCCTGGTCGCCCAGAGGACGGTCTCCTGGTTGCCAGGCAAGCCGTTGGTGAAGCTCCGACGCCGCGGATGGAGACGCTGGACCAGGCGGGCAGACACCGCACCCCCCGCCCCTTCCCGGGCCTGGTGAAATGGGCACTCCCTTATCCCGCGGGCCAGATTTGTTTTCCGGGAAAAAAAAATTTCGATTTTCTTTTTTTTTTCTTTCCTCTGGATTTTTTCTTACTCTGGGGGAAAAAAGGGGGGTGCAGACGCACCCCACACACCCCCCCTTCAGACGGCCATGGGCAGCATCTGTGGAGGGAAAAGGGCAGATGGCATTTTGGGTCAGGATTCTTCTTTAATTATTCTCTCTAGTACTGAAAATGAATCATTGCAAATGTAGACTCGCATTATCTTAAGTTTTAATTGTTCCTTGAGATTTTAAAAGTATGCAGGTATTGTCCAAAAAAGGGTCTCAATCTGAAACGTCACCTATTCCTTCGCTCCATAAATGCTGCCTCACCCACTGAGTTTCTCCAGCATTTTTGTCTACCTTCGATTTTTCCAGCATCTGCAGCTCTTTCTTAAATAGGTTCAAATTAAATGCTTTATGTTTGGTTTCACTATTTTTACTCTATCCAGCACACCAAATTTGGCTTTGAATTTACACTCTAACGTAGACTTCCTTCTCGGTCCATGTTGTGTTTCTTTTCTGAAGATAGACACAAAATTGAATAATTCAGCGCGTCAGGCAGCATCTCTAGAGAAAGGGACTAGGTGATGTTTCGGGTCGAGATCCTTCTTCAGACTGAGAATCAGTGTAGAGGGAAACCAGAGATATGAAAAGGTACAGAACAATGGATATGGTAGGTTTAGAGGGTTTTGGGCCAAAAGCAGGCAGGTTTAGATGGGACTAGTTTAGATGGGGCATGTTAGTCGGCATGGGCAAATTGGGCCGAAGGGCCTGTTTCCATGTTGTAACACGTTATGACTCTGTATTGGAGCATGTCTGGCCAATAGCATATACCAATAAATTCTACGGTGTAGCACTCATAGCACACACATATCTGTGTATATATATTTCAAGTGGGAATGGTGTTAGTTCAGCTGCTGCGAGGCTTTAGCGACACAGGATCGATCCTGATCTTGAGTTTATCTGTGTGTCGTTGGGTTTTCGTCTTTAGATATCTGTGTGGAATTAACACATTCTCCCCGTGAACATCTGTCCCCCACCTCCCCCCACCCCCCCAGCAAGGGGACAGGACCCACTTGGTCTAGTATATAACTATAAAACTCTGATCTTGGATGTGGAAATGTGTGTGCCTGTGCGTGTGTGTGCATGTGCGTGCGTGCGCGTGTGTGAGTGCGCGTGTGTGTGTGTGTGTGTGTGTGTGTGTGTGTGTGTGTGTGTGTGTGTGTGTGTGTGTGTGTGTGTGTGTGTGTGTGTGTGTGTGTGTGTGTGTGTGTGTATGTATGTGTGTGTGTGTGATCACATCTACTCGAAGAAACGACGCGCTAACGGGAATATTTTTACATATTCCGGTAGAGATTTACCCCCGGAGGCAAAAGTCAGGTTACTTGATAATTTCCTGCTTTATTTCTTGAGTTATTAATAAAAATCTACAAATCCGAACAAAATTTGAATTCATAGCTGTTTGTTTCGCTGATGACGTGACAATGGATCTGCTTGCCTGCCGTGCCGTCTGCTCACGCTGTGGCTGACGTCACTCCCACCCCTCCCTCCTCCGCCCGTTGTTAAAAAGTTGCCCCGTCGACTGAACACCGAAGATCATCGCTGAAGCATGCGCTGCGAGTGAAGAACGAGCAAGTCGGGCCCTGTATTAGAGCTCTTGGGTCGGTCTCAGCTCCCGTCCGCCGCTGCTGAAAATCATTTGAAAAAAACCCTGCAGCCTGCAATCTGCAGCCTGGAGCCAGGAGCAAGGATTACTGCCTGTGCCACGCGACGGTGAGAGTAGGAATGGAGCGAGGTGGAGGATAAATGCGTGGCTGAAGGATTGGTGCAGTGGGCAGGGATTCAAGTTTCAGGATCATTTGGACTTCTTTTGGGGAAGGTGTGACCTGTACAGAAAGGACAGGGTGCACTTGAACCCGAGGGGGACCAATATCCTGGCGGGGAGATTTGCAAATGCTACTGGGGAGACTTTAAACTAGAATGGTTGGGGGGAGGGACTCAAATAGAGAAAGCTAGTAGACAGAGTGTGAGGCAGGAGGCAGAGAAGGGTAGCACTTGGATCCAAAATCTAGGGGAGAAAGAAGAAAAAGCAGATGGCAGATGGCAGATGGAGTTTAATGCTGATAAGTGTGAGGTGCTACATCTTGGCAGGATGAATCCAAATAGGACGTACATGGTAAATGGTAGCGAATTGAGGAATGCAGTTGAACAGAGGGATCTAGGAATAACTGTGCATAGTTCCCTGAAGGTGGAATCTCATGTAGATAGGGTGGTAAAGAAAGCTTTTGGTATGCTAGGCTTTATAAATCAGAGCATTGAGTATAGAAATTGGGATGTAATGTTAAAATTGTACAAGGCATTGGTGAGACTAATTCTGGAGTATGGTGTACAATTTTGGTTGCCCAATTGTAGGAAGGATGTCAACAAATTAGAGAGAGTACAGAGGAGATTTACTAGAATGTTCCCGGGGTTTCAGCAACTAAGTTACAGAGAAAGGTTGAATAAGTTAGGTCTTTATTCTCTGGAACGCAGAAGGTTAAGGGGGGACTTGATAGAGGTCTTTAAAATGATGAGAGGGATAGACAGAGTTGACGTGGACAAGCTTTTCCCATTGAGAGTAGGGAAGTTTCAAACAAGAGGACATGACTTCAGAATTAAGGGACAGAAGTTTAGGGGTAACATGAGGGGGAACTTCTTTACTCAGAGAGTGGTAACGGTGTGGAATGAGCTTCCAGTGGAAGTGGTGGAGGCAGGTTCGATTTTATCATTTAAAAATAAATTGGATAGATATATGGATGGGAAAGGAATGGAGGGTTATGGTCTGAGTGCAGGTAGATGGGACTAGGGGGAAATAATTGTTCGGCACGGACTTGTAGGGCCGAGATGGCCTGTTTCCGTGCTGTAATTGTTATATGTTTATATGTTGTATGGTTCTGCAACCAGCCCTCCCCTCTGACAACGCACCCTCCCTCCCCTCAAACTCTACTCCCTCCCTCTTTGCCCCCCCCGCTCCCTCTCAGCCCCCCTCACGCTCCCTCTCAGCCCCCCTCAGCCCCCCTCACGCTCCCTCTCAGCCCCCCTCACGCTCCCTCTCAGCCCCCCTCACGCTCCCTCTCAGCCCCCCTCATGCTCCCTCTCAGCCCCCCCCGCTCCCTCTCAGCCCCCTCCCTCCCTGTGCCTGTGTTCCTCTCTGTGCCTCTGTGTCCCTCTCTGTGTGCCTCTGTGTCCCTCTCTGTGCCCCACTCTGTGTCCCTCTCTGTGTCCCTCTCTGTGCCCCACTCTGTGTCCCTCTCTGTGCCTCTGTGTCCCTCTCTGTTTCCCTCTCTGTGTCCATCTCTGTGCCTCATTCTCTACCCCCCTCCCTCGCTAGTTGGGCGCTGTACGCAAGTGGATAGGGCAGGGGATGGGGTAAAAGGAGCGAATTAATAATATTAATATAATATCAATGGGGTTGGCTAGTATGTGTGTGTGGGGGGTGGTTAGTGTGTGTATGTGAGGGGTTGGTTAGTGTGTGTGTGACACTGCGGGCTGCCCATCCCCAAGCAACCGCACGTTGAGGGGACGGGACCCACCGGACCCACTTGGTCTAGTACATAACTAAAACTCTCATCTTTTTATCTTCTGGTTTGCATTGTTTTAACATTTGCGCAAAAATGGTACGCGATTCTGCTACGATGTTTAGCCACCTTGCTCACTGTTGTCCGGTGCTGCAAATGCACCAAGTTTTGGTCCAATTGGTGATATATTTCAAAAGTTATTAGGATTTAAAGATCTTAAAAACCGCGCATGCGCAGATTGATCTTCTCTGCTGTCAGTCACTGACCGTGGCCCACCTCCATGCCCACTCCCACCGTCCTATCAGCGCGGCCCGCCTCCCTGCTGGCCCCCATCTTCCTGCCGGCGCCCACCTTCCTGCCGGCGCGGCCCGCCTCCCTGCAGGCACCCACATTCCTGCCGTTTGCGGCACACCTTCCTGCTGGCACGGCCTTCCTGCCGGGGATCCCGAGGCCTGAGCCTGGCTCTGAGGGCGCCGATGGATGATGCTCCTCCGAGGCACGCAAGAAGGGAGAGGAGCGGCAACTCGAGATCCTGGGGAGGTGAGGAGTTCGTTTGGGGGGATTGAGGGAGAGGAGAGGCTAGGGAGGGTAAAGTGGGGGAGGTGAGATGGGAGAGTGGGGAGTAGGTGGGATAGAGGGAGAGGAGAGGGGTAGGGAGGAGAGAGGAGTCATGGAGGGGGTGTGACTGAGGATAGGGGAAAGGATAAGTGGGGGAGGGATTGGGGAGGTTAAGGAGAGGGGAAAGAAGAGGGAGGAGGTGAGGAGGGAGAGTGGGGGAGGAGGGGGAGTAGAGGGCGAGGAAGGGGAGTGGGGGAGGTAGGGCATGGGGAATAGAGGGAGACAAGGGCAGTGGGGGAGGTGAGGAGGGATAGTGGGTGGGATAGGGGGAGGTGAGGAGTGGGGGAGGTGGGGAATAGAGGGATAGGAGGGGGGTAGGGATGAGAGAGGAGTTAGGGAGGGAGGGAGGGAGGGAGGGAGGGAGGGAGGGAGGGAGGGAGGGAGGGAGGGAGGGAGGGTAGGGGAAAGGAGAGGGAGGGAGGGATTGGGGTAGGGGAGGAAGAGAGGGGAAAGAAAAGGGAGGGCGAAGAGGAGGGGTGTGGAGTGCAGGGGGATGAAAGGAAATGAGCCGTGCTGTGCAATTGGGTGCTACGGGTGAGTGGTGGAATATTATGTTGGGGGAACGGATTGCGTTGGGGATCAAGCCTCCCGTGTGACAGGGACCCAACAGGTCCCACTTAGTCTAGTGATAGATAAAAAGAAAAATAAGCCAATAATAGAGACAATAAACTGCAGTTGCTGGAATCTTGAGCAAAAAACAAAGTGCTGGAACTTTTGAATCAGTCTGAAGAAGAGTCCCGACCCAAAATGTCAGCTGTCAATCCATCTGAAGAAGGGTCTCAACCTCAACCTAACTCCATCCATTCTCTCCACAGATGCTGCCTGACCCGTTGATTTCCTCCAGCACATTCTTCCTTGCTCAATAATCAATGAATGCTTGTTGAAAATATTTCAAGATCTAAAAAGTTTCTAATGCTAAATTGGGTAATGTATTGCCACCCCTTGTTACCTGAAATGCAATATTTCTATATCTCCAACACCTGCAGTTTTCATCCTAATCAACACAAAACCTGCATGGTCAAATAAACGTCTGAATATTTACGTTTTAATCATTGAGGTAACAATTGAAGCTGAAACACCAAAGCCAATTTAGACAAAATCCCAGTTTGAAAATAAAAGATGCAAAAATGTAATCGAACATGGATTTAGCATTAATTTAAAAAATCAGAAGGAGCACCATGAATTATAGATATGTACCCTATGGTGACTGGCCCTTCAGTCCACAGAGTCCAGGCCAACCATCAAGCACCATTCACCCTTCACATTTTGTTCCCCTGCATCCCCATTAATTCTCCCCAGATTCTACCATTTAAACTACATATAGAAGCATAGAAAATAGGTGCAGGAGGAGGCCATTCGGACCTTCGAGCCAGCACTGCCATTCATTGTGATCATGGCTGATTGTCCCCAATCAATAACCTGTGCCTGACCTCTCCCCATATCCCTTGATTCCACTAGCCCCTAGAGCTCTATCTAACTATTTCTTAAATCCACCCAATGACTTGGCCTCCTCTGTGGCAGGGAATTCCACAAATTCACAACTCTCTGGGTGAAAAAGTTTTTTCTCACCTCAGTCTTAAATCGCTTCCCCTTTATTCTTAAGAGGAGCAATTTAGAGTGACCAATTAATCTTGGGTTGTGGGAGGAAACCCATTCAGTCACAGGGAGTGCTTACAAGGGACTTGTAAACACTGCCCAGTCCATCATCGACTCTAATCTCCCTACCATCGAGGGGATCTATCAAAAAGGCTGCCAGCTTCATCAAGGACCCACACCATCCTGGCCACTCACTCATCTCCCCACTGCCTTCAGGTAGAAGGTACAGGAGCCTGAAATCTGCAACATCCATGATCAGGAATAGCTACTTCCCCACAGCCATCAGGCTATTAAACTCAACTCAAACAAAACTCTGATCATTAATAGCCCATTGCACTTTATCTGTTTATTTATGTGTGTATATATATATTCTTTGGTATACGGTCACACTGATCAGTTCTGTTCTGTATTTATTTATGCCTACTATATTCTGTTGTGCTGAAGCAAAGCAAGAATTTCATTGTCCTATCTGGGACACATGACAATAAACTCTCTTGAATCTGTGGAGTCCATCAGTGGATAATTTTAAGGCAGAGATAGATAGATTCTTGATTAGTACAGGTGTCAGAGGTTATGGGGAGAAGGCAGGAGAATGGAGTCAGGAGGGAGAGATAGATCAGCCATGATTGAATGACGGAGTAGACTTGATGGGCCAAATGGCCTAATTCTACTCGTATTCCTTATGACATGAGTGTGAGTGAATGATTGTGGATGGGGTGTCTATGAAGTGGGCTGCTATGTCCTGTATCATGTTATGCCTTGGAGTGATGGAGTAATGTTGAAGCTACTCTCATCCAGGCAATTAGAGTGTATTACATCACACCCCTGACTCCAGTCTTGTAGATGATGGCTTTGGGGAGTTAGGAGATGAGTCATTCACCACTGGATTCTTAGCCTCTAATCTACTCTCCAAGTGACATTTAGTTTTGTTTAGTTTAGTTTAGTTTAGTTTAGAGATACAACATGGAAACAGGCCCTTTGGTCCACCAAGTCAGCGCTGACCAGTGATCTCTATACACTATCACTATACTACACGCTAGGGACAATTTACAATGTTTACAGAGCCAAGTAACCTACAAACCTGTACGTCTTTTGGAGTGTGGGAGAAAACCAGAGCACCCGGGGGAAAACCCACGTGGTCACATGGTGAATATACAAACTCCATACAGACACCACCTGTAATCAGGATTGAGCCCGGGTCTCTGGCGCTGTAAGGCAATAACTCTACCACTGCGCCACCATGCTGACATTGCGTACGTGACTACTCCACTTGAGTTTCTGTTCAATGATAATCCCAGAGTATTGAATCCCAGAGAATATTCAGTGATGGTAAAACCATTGAATGTCAGGGGTGATAGCTGGATTTCCACCAGCTCTCTCTCTTTCATAATTGGCTGTCCCTCAATCCTTTCCTCTCACCCACAACCCTTTTCCTCTTTTCATTTTTCACATGGACAGCACAAATTCAAAGCTTTTGTGTCTCTTCAAAAATGAAATAAACAGTGGGAATGACCAAATAACTAATATTTTTTCACATACTTTCATCTAACAGAGACACGTACTGCAAATCTTGAGATTGAACCCAATGCTTATTAGAATAATGGAGAGCAAAGGTATACTTGCCAAAATGACAAAGGACTGATTGTGAAATAAAGCGGATGATGGAAGAGTAAATCATGTTATCTAGATCAACATAATAATAACGAGTGTGCACTCTGAAGGCCTAAGTAGTTGATATAGACTTTTATTTGTGAAGGAAATGTACCACAGGAAAATAGCACTGACATAGTGGCTCCCAAGATCTTACTGAACAAGGAAGCAAGTGCAAGGTGCGAAATGGCCAACTCTTCATTTTATGTCTTATATTCTTATGAATTCAGATTCCACCATAGTAGGTGACTTGGAAAATGTTATGGAATTTAAAGTTAGGTTCAATAATGATGAAAGATTGTAAGGGTAAACTGTTTGATTTATTAATGCTTTTCAGAGAATAAAACTGCATATCTTAACGCGACCTGGTTGCATTGCAATCACAGATCTACAGCAATGTGGTTGGTTTATTAATATCCCTCCAAAATGCCCCAGCAGGCTAATCTATGCAAGGTCTATTGGGGATGTGGAACAAATGCTGGCCTTCTACACCGACAACTAATTCCCACAAATGAGTAAATAAACTTAACATTGAGTTAAAACTAAATAGTGTGGCAGAAATGTAGCTGGTAGTGCTGCTGCCTCACAGCGCCAGAGACATAGATTTGATCCTGGCCTCAGGTGCTGTGAGGCAGCAGCACTACCAGATGCATTTCTGCATCCTC
The DNA here is from genome assembly GCF_010909765.2 of Amblyraja radiata. Classification (NCBI taxonomy): domain Eukaryota; kingdom Metazoa; phylum Chordata; class Chondrichthyes; order Rajiformes; family Rajidae; genus Amblyraja; species Amblyraja radiata. Next base: position 73,729,711 of record NC_045961.1, read on the forward strand.
AATGTCATCGTTTTTTTTCCATGTGGTCTGCTTTTGAAATCTTATTTGTCAATGAGTTAACTAAAAATATCAATTGGGCATCATGGATTGGTGCTCTAGTTAATTCCAATTTCTTTTTAGGTCCCATATTTTTAAACCATTTTTTTTACATTAAAAAATCTAAATCTTCTTTCAATGTTTTAAGACCAAGTGGACTATATTTTTCTATGGGCAATATTCATGTCATTTTACCGGCAGAAAAATAATGCAAATTTTCTTTTATTTAATCATTATGACAATCAAATGTGACAAGTATAAATTGAAGTTGAATTCAACTCAAATCACTTTTATAAGTACTACCAAGCTGGTGGTTAGACTTGGAAAAATGCCTGATTATTTCCCTTTACCTTCAGGTCGATCCACAACTTGCAATGCATATTTGACACAGTGTATTGTGCATGTTTGAATGATCATGTCTATGCTTCTGCTATTATAATCACACCGGTAGAAAAATCTGACCACTTATTTGTTACGAAGATAACTTCAATAATTGAAATAAACAGATAATAACATATACAAATTTTCTGTACGTATTGAAATATAAGTTTCTGTAAAATTTAGCAAATAAATGATTTCCAATGACAATACAAGCCTTTAAAGACAGAGTAGCATCATACTAATAGGACTGTGCATGCCATAATTAGCAATGCACTAATGATACTGGGTGTCACGATTAGTTAATGAATATCATGTTTATTGAATTTGTTTTAAGTATATTGCCAAACATAGCCATGCAAATACAAAGATTTCTGCAGCACAGTCATCAAAGATACCAGTTCATCTGAATCTTTACCAATCGGCTGTTAAATCTTGAATGCGCGAGTCTGATTGGTTTTAGTCCTATAATTACATATTAGAAAACTGAAAGAAAACTGAAGAACAATTTGAAATGCAGGTTTGAATTAAATGTAAAATTTCTATTCTATTTATTTATCTTATAAAGTTATTAAGCCTTTTATAATTTGATGGGTGAGATTATTCTTCAGATAAAGGATAAAGCAAAATTAACACAGAATAGTTATTGATTCTTAATCACATAATCTGGTGAATCGTATTTTGAGAAAGAAAGCCGACTACACTCATGCTTCTTTAAATATTTGTCAAACAAGTAAAGAAATTATTTCTTGACAGGTTCACCTTCACCAGAATTATTTTTTTACCTTTACATAATACAAGTTGATTTTTTATCAGCTTAGCCCCATAGTACATTACAAGGTGAAATACATATTCCTTTATTTTAAAATAGAATACAGAAATTAGATTTTGAGAAAGTCAACATTATTTGTATGAGATAACCACTAAAATGTGAATGTTTTGTAAATATGTTCGTCCATTCCCGATAGATATCAAACTTAGAGTTTGTGATTCAGCTGATACTCTGTTCCAAGGGTCCATTTAGTACCCAAGTTGTGCTACAAAAGAAAACAGAAATGTTGTTCAGGATCAGAAAACAATAACAATGGCACATTTTGTGTTAATATTGAAATAATGTTTCATAACAATGCAATTTTTATACAAAAAAAATGTGTCACAATGAGCCAGTCTAGTTTTCACCTAAACAATCAAAGATTTTTAAAAAAAAGAAGTACTCCTAATGGGCCAAGATCCATAATGTAAAAGAAAAGAAGATGGGGGATGGGGGCAGGGGAAGGTATTATATTATTAAGTGGCACGACATTTGAAAGTGTGGAAATTGATCTCAGCTCGCTAGCATTAGCAATGCCAGCTGCCTATTATATTCCCTCCTACTGAAATTTTGTTCCATTGACATCAATGGAAAGAAATATCAGAAGCAGAGCACAACAAGCAGTTGATAAAAGAGTGGTTATTTAACAAAAGTCAACAAAGACAGATTCCTTAGTTGTGAATCTTGTCGATTGAAAGAGGAAAGAATGACAGTGTGGTAAACGCTCTGCCGATCTGAGTGCTGAGAAAATGTTGACCTTGTCTTTTAGTGTAAAATAAGCAGCAGTAAATTAACCAAGAACACCTTGCATCAATTCCAGTTGATATTCCCATTTCTATTTTTAGTAGAGATGATATCTAGGAGTGAGACGAAATGAGCAACAGTTTCACCATCGCCCGTTTTATATTTCTTTCTGTGTTCCTAATCTACTCCAAAAACTTGATATTAAAGAAAATGCAAATGTTGGTTTATGGAGATTCAGTGTGAAAGAAAACCTGAAAGATGATCTTTCATTTTACTTCTGTTCTTGCAGTTTTTTATTAATCAACATTTTCTCTATAGCTGTAACACTATATTCTGCGTTTCATTGTCTTTTTGTACTACTTGGTTTACTCATGTATGGTGTGATCTGCCTGGATAGTATACAAAACAAAGTTTTTCACCATATCTCAGGACAATGGTAGCTTACATTATATTGTGCAAAAATGATCCAAGTTGCTTCACTAGATTACATCAAACAAAAAACTGATGGTCCACATTGGATACGCTACCCCAGATAACCAAATGTTTAGTCAAAAAGGAAGATTTTAAGTTGCTGCTTAAAGGAGGAAAGAGATAATTGGATAAAAATACATTAAAAAAGGATTATTAAAGATTATTGCCCTTAGTCACCAGAAGAAGAACAATTAAATTGAAAAGGACAGAATGAGAGATGTGCAGAAAGCAAGGAATATCTTCTTCTCTCTCAGTATAAATGCTTTTATTTATATTGTTATTCTATTGGACGATGTAGTCATGTGTTATGCCTGCTTAAGACACTTGTCAGTGGAGAGCTGTCTTTTGAATAACCCTCTCAATCAATTTAATACAATATTTGCTATGTCTCAATATCTTTTGAAGATATTATCTGGGGAGGGGGTTACTTAAGGTATTCACAAACACAGTACAGAGCAAGAACGTGGAGGGATTTGAATCCAGTACAGAATATTTTAAATATAAAGTGTTGCTAAAACTAGGCCTGAACAGTTGTTCTGCGCAGATGACAGGTCAAGAGTGAGGAGATGGACAATAGAAATTCACATGAGCCCAAGTTTATAAAGAGCATTGCAAACAATTTTCAACTATTTGTACAAACAAGATATCCATGGGCTTTTCTATCTGTGCAGGAAGGGCCTCTAGTAGGATGCTGATCTAACTTACATAGCCTAATTAGACTAAGTGGGACCCGTCGGGTCCCATGTTCACACGGGAGGGCTGGTCCCCCGACGCAATATTCTGCCTCTCCACCAATTCCAATATTGGTGGCCAGTGGGGGGGGGGGGCTTTCTGGAGAGCTGGTATGGGTGTTGTTGGCTGCAGGAACTACTGGTCACCAGAGGACTAGTATGGACAATGTGGGCCAAATGAATTCTTGGGGTGGCAGCTCAGTCCCTCAAGCCTGATGTGCTGGCAGCTCACTCATGGCTGGTGGGCTGGCAGTTGACTCACGGCTATTCCTTGAAATTCCATTTCAAGCCGAGTGCAAGGCCACCAAATTCAAATCCATTTTCTTACCATTTCAAGCAGGGTGCAAGGCCACCAAATGCAAGTGCAGTTTCTTACCGCTTCGAGCAGGGTGCAAGGCCACAAAATTCAAGTTTAGTTTCATACCACTTCATGCAGGGTGCAAGGCCACCAAATTCAGGTTCAGTTTCCTACCACTTCAAGCCGATTGCAAGGCCGCCGAATTCAAGTGCAGTTTCCAACCACTTCAAGCAGGGTGCAAGACCACCAAATTCAAGTGCAATTTCATACCACTTCAAGCAGGGTGCAAGGCCATCAAATTCAAGTGCAGTTTCATACCATTCAAGGAGGGTGCAAGGCCACCAAATTCAAATGCAGTTTCATACCATTTCATGCAGGGTGCAATGACACCACATTCAAATGCAGTTTCATACCATTTCATGCAGGGTGCAAGGCCACCACATTCAAATGCAGTTTAATACCATTTCAAGCAAGGTGAAACCACCATAAAACCACACAAAACACCACATTCACAGTTCAGTAGACATTCAGTGTGTTCAGTTGATTCACAGCTCAGACAGAGTTGTGACCTCTCCCCCATCATGCAGACACTGAGCCACACCCACACTTCCGGGTTTTATAATCCTTCCCCCTTCCACCGGAAAAGGTGTGGCCTTCATGGCGTGATTGACAGGAGAGAGATTCTCAACACATGCACACTTTTATTTTTCATTGATGGGAAGAATCCCCTGCACCTGATCAGAGGAGGGGAACTGAGTAAGATGGGCAAAAATCACAGCCGTAAGTGGTAGCGTTTTACCTAAAATCAATATAGTGCAAACAGGAAGTTGTCAAGTTTAGACAAACAACCCTTTGCAGTGCCTTTTCACTTCAACCCAAAACCCGCCCAAACAATCATTTGCAGTGCATTTTCACTTCAACCCAAACAACCATTTGCAGTGCATTTTTACTTCAACCCAAACAACTATTTGCAGTGCATTTTTACTTCAACTCAAACCACCATTTGCAGTGCATTTTTACTTCAACCCAAACCACCATTTGCAGTGCATTTTTACTTCAACCCAAACAACCATTTGCAGTGCATTTTTACTTCAACCCAAACAACCATTTGCAGTGCATTTTTACTTCAACCCGAACAACCCTTTGCAGTGTATTTTTACTTCAACCCAAACAATCCTTTGCAGTGCATTTTTACTTCAACCCTAACAACCAATTGCAGTGCATTTTTACTTCAAACCAACCATATTTTCATTTTCAGACCACATTAAGGGCACTCACATTTGAGTAGACATGTGTTCAGTGTTATTCAGAGCTCAGAGAGACGTGACCCCCTCCTGGCTTCCTCCATCTTGCAGAGACTGAGTGAGGCACACCACTTCCTGGTTTTATAGTCCCTCCCCCTCCCTCCAGCACGGGCAGCAGAGAGAATGGCTAATTTTTTTTAAACATTAACATCTCTCTGATTTTTCATCGATGGGAAAAATCCTCTGGTCCCGGAGGGGGGCTCTGAGCGAGGTGGCCAAAAATGACAGCCATAGGTGGCAGCGTTCTCTCTGAAATCGCAGCACAGTGAGCCAAAAGCGGTCAAGATCAGACTTTCAGTAATATAAAAGATAGATATATACTTAGGCTACATATACAGATCCTTCTAAAGCTATTACTCCAGCATTTTGTGTCTATCTATGGCTTTCTTGATTTCACACTTTGTTCTTTCAGATGTCAAGACCATAATGTATGTAAAGAATTTTCACCAGCAAATCAAATACCAATTAGCAAATTTAATTTCAATGTTTGAAGATCAAACACCCGCATGGGATCCATGAGAAGATTCCCCAATGTAGGCTTTTGGGAAACTCAACTTAACTCTTGCCTTAATGCCAGACTTCGTGGTCCAATATGTTTGCGAATTTCACATTTGCTAGGCACCCCCCAAATCAGCCAGTATTTATGAAAAAATTATGAAAATAATTCAGTAAGCTCCATGCCACAAAAGCCAGGCCAATCTTTTAATTAGACATAATAATTGTTGTCACTCACCCTTTGCATTATCATAGCACCTCTCGCAATGCACAGTGTGATGGTGAACCCAGAGGTTGTCCCCAGCACTCAGATCTTCAAGCGATCGGTTGCAAATTTGGCACTGTAGTAAAATAAAATGTAATTATATAATCTGTGAGGAGCAACTGTGAAATAGAAAACCTGCAACCACTTATCCAAATATTTCCAATGAGAAATTAAAGATCAACATAAATTTTATTTTGCATGGCACAGTCTTACTATGTCCGACGTGGTAGTTTGGAGGGGGGGAAGGAAGAGTGGATCGTGATGATGGATAACATTATTTATGGTTGTCCTTAAGTTGTTTATTTGTTCAGGAAGACTTTGCATGGAATTAGGATGATCACGGGTATCATCTATGCACAATTTAAAGACATATTGTAATTAGTACTTAGGAGGAGTTTCTGTAGATTGGTATCAATTTATCAATCCCCAACTAATTGTATGAAGAATTGAGTAGATTAGATTATCAAGGTGAAAATAAATGAACAGGAAATAAATATTTTGGAGGATATATCCTAAAACATGAAGATTAATGGCTGAAAGATGATAGGTATATGGTTAATGTGACTTAATTTCACAGATAACATGGAAAAGGAAGGTGCTATTGACATTTTGGGTGGAAATATGTATCAGGCTTTACTAATTCTGTTTTTTACTCAGTTAAAACAAACATTACTTGACTATTAGAATGCACATGTAAGCCAGTGAGTCCTTGTGATGTTAGCAAAGCTTGTGATGGCACAGATACCGAGTAAGCATATTTTGCTTCAGCATAAAGCGATATTGGAAAGGCAGAAGCAACCTATTGTTTCATATAAGATGGTGTTAAAGCTTAATTGATAATATTTGAGCTGTAGAACTGCTGCCTCACAGCACCAAAGGCCCTGTTCGATCCTGACTACGGGTACTGTCTGTATCGTGTTTGTACGTTCTCCCTGTGACCGCATGTGTTTTCTCTGGTTTCTTCCTACGTTCCAAAGACATGCAGGTTTGTAGGTTAATTGGCTTCTATAAATTCCCCTGTGTAGGACATAGAACTAGTGTACGGGTGTTTGATGGTTGGTAGACACAGTTTGATGGTTGGCGTGGACTCAGTGCACTTAAGGGCCTGTTTTCATGCTGTATCTCTGAACTCTAAATTATTAGTCTTAACTATTGTTAGTAAGATCATTTACTCATGATTACAGTGAGTGGCACTTGGGCATGGTGGTATTGTGGTAGGTTTTATATGTTGCTCCCTTTATTAACGTAAAGGGAACTAGTGAATTCCTATTCCTTGTTCAGGAATAAGGATCCTGTCTGGAGTTATTTGCCTTGTATATGTGCTGGATGGTCTTGATCTTCAGAGATTTAGACCAGGAAGTCAAACATTGGATTAGGCTGGGTAGTTCTTCTTCTACCCACATTGGAATAAATAGGCTGAAAAACCTCTTGTGATGGAATAAATGTCTAGTAATCTATGGTTACTTCACCAGTCCGTAAGAGATGGCATAATCAATGGCAAATTATTGTACCTTAAGGCAAGATGCATGGCAGTTAATGTTCAAATCCTCCAAGATCATTTTTGGATCACCGTTGAAGGGTTTGTAGCATTGGCTGCAAACATTTTTATCTTTAGTAGTCCTGCAAACCAAACATTAGAGCTTCATTTTAAGATCATTTAACACTGTCACTACACTTTTACAATTGGATCAAGGAACACGTCAATACAATATTAAAAATATATATTTTCCGAACCCCAAAACAAATATACAAAAAACATATAATAAACACATATACCTACACACACATATATATATATAGACATATGTGTATGTGTGTGTGTGTGTGTGTGTGTGTGTGTGTGTGTGTGTGTGTGTGTGTGTGTGTGTGTGTGTGTGTGTGTGTGTGTGTGTGTGTATATATACACACACAAACTCACAAACAGATGGCACACTTGGCTTTGCCACAGATTGGGCTCAGGTTTGGATTTAAACTTAGAGTTTTCTCTCTGCGTGGAGACGAAATGCCAAGCACTGCCTTTGGCATTTTCCAAGAAAATAGAGGTGATGGGACCCAGAGCAGATGGGAAATGTTCAATCATGAATGGGCAATCATTATCAGTTCGGAACAATTGTTATTTGTAAACATCCATACAGGACAATGTGAATTCACCAATAAATCAAAGAAATGCAGTTTTATCACTTTCCTACATTAAATTTATATTATTAGTCAAGTCAAGTCAAGTTTATTCGTCACATACACGAGATGTGCAGTGAAATGAAAAATGGCAATGCTCGTGAATTGTGCAAAAACAACAAACAAACAAACTACAAACAGAATGGAACAGAATCACATATTCACATATTACATAATTGTGGGAGGGAGGGAAGAAAAATAAAAATAACAGCAATTTAAAAAAGACACCACACAACAGTAAAATGGTACAGTAAAGTTAGTCCCTGGAGAGATAAGAGTTTACAGTCCTAATGGTCTCTGGGAAGAAACTCCTTCTTGTCCTGGGCAGAGCAGTTCCCAAACCAAATTATGATATTTCCAGACAAGATGCTTTCCACAGCCACTGAGTAGAAGCACTGGAGGATCCTCAGAGACACTCTGAATTTCCTCAATTGCCTGAGGTGGTAAAGGCGCTGCCTTGCCATACTCACGAGTGCTGCAGCATGTGATGTCCATGTCATATCCTCAGAGATGTGGACTCCCAGGTATTTAAAACAGCTCACCCTACCCACAGTATCCCCATTTATCTTCAATGGTGTGTACGTCCTCGGATGATGTGCCCTCCTAAAGTCCACGATCAGCTCCTTAGTTTTTTTGATATTCAAGAGGAGGCTGTTGTCCTGACACCAGAGTGCCAGATCAGCCACCTCCTCCCGGTAGGCCTTCTCATCATTAACTCTATGCCAGGGCCTTCAGCCATGTTCAAACTGGGCATGACCTCATATGGTTGACAATGGATAGCACTTGATGAATTCTGAGCCCAGCCAAGGCTTTGTCGATTAAATCCAACCTGAGAAGGCTATCTTCTCAGTTTTAAAAGCTATGTTTTTGATTATTTTTTCCATTTATGGCTGAAGTACTCTCCTTCCATTGTTCAATCATAATTTTGAAAATTATTGGCCCTTTATGACCTTACTCGTGATAAAGAGCAGGCCCATAATTGGTGGATAGTTTATGTAGTCATTCAAACACAAGTTAACAAGATGTCATTCATCATTTAACAGGAGCCAGGAGGCATCAATATCAAGCAACACTCAGGATAAAGATGGTAAAGATTCCATTGCACTAACTCTTCAATCCAAACCCGAAGTTCAGGAGGATATTCTTTGCTACATCAGTTTCATTTTTTTCCTTTCCAGTACTACCTATATTTAATTAAATGGCTGATGTAGGGTCAGTTTTGTATTGAAAGCTGCATAAACATTCCGTTGAAAATGATTCACTTCAAAAGTGAAATGACTGAAGTGGACAGATAATGTATTTGGTTTTGCTCTAAACCATCTCAACACATTGTTCTGCTCCCCCTCCCAAAACAAAACAATTATTGTAAATTTGACTATCCCAATGAATCCTCAAATTATTTTGATACAAATTGGCTATGAAATTAGTGATCCATGGCTTCTTCCCTACAAACCATGTCCTGTATGCTCTGTCCGCATGTATCCAAGGTTCTACTCCCAGCCTGCCTTATGATCGTCTCCGCTATTGCCTTTGAATCAAAGTCATGTTGACAAAAGGATTACTATGAAGATACACGCGATTTTCATCTTTTGAAGCATTAACGTTGTAGGATCAAGAAAACCTTTAAAATTTGAGGACCACTATAAGCATTGACCCTCATAATTTGACCATACTCATCATTGGAGTATAAACTGGGTTTTTTTCACACAATGAAGTTAGGTAGCTATTATAAGTAAAACCATCATGTAATCAAATAGAATCTCTACCACACACAACCAATTCAAGCAAAAGTAAGGATTATTTTTCTTACTGTCCAGCGCTGGTGTATGCAGTGGTTAAGGTTATTACTTGTGCAGGACTCTTGCCATCTGAAAGCGATGAGCTGAAAAAACAAACAAAAAAAAATCATGTGATTATTAAGGAGTTGCGTTTCTATTTTGTTGCTACTATAAATGATTATTTTGTACAGAGAAGTAACAAAAAACATAAAAGAGGATTTCATGGGGAAGAACAATAGGAAAGATGGAAATGCTCTGCTGAGATCCACATGGTCTTATTTGGCTGAAATACCACATTTTGTGCTGTAATAGGAAAGAATAATTCTCTCTCCACATCTTATTGGGAGTAGATTTAAGGCACTACAGCCAGAAGACCTCTGATAATTGGCATTTGTAGCTTGCCAGTAGTGTGAGGAGTGGATAAGGAAGTGGGATAATAATAGAACTCTGAAACCATAACAATCATAAAAAAAGTCAGATAAATACAAAATGTTGGAGTAACTCAACGGATAAGGCAGCATCTCTGGAGAAAAGCAATAGATGACGTCCTAGGTGGGAACTTTTCTTCAGATAAAAAGCTTTAGCTGCTTCTCAATATAAACCTTGATTCTTAGAGCGGCAATTCAACCTAGCCATCTACCCCCCCCCCATCCCCCCACCCCCCTTATGTCTGAGCACTTAGCATAAATCATTCCACCTCTAAAAAAGGCAGACAATCCGTGTAGAAGTTTACGTAAAATAGAAAGGGCCAACGGTATTTCTCCAAAGATACATGACTAATGGACCCTTTTCCAGAAATGTTCTTGACATAAAACTAAAAGGGTAAATAAGAATAAAGAATTTGGAAAAGTAACTCACAAACAATGCAAAACTGTTAATCTGAGGAAATTTCCTTATCTTGTGCCATAATCCCCAATTTGTACAGGCAGTTTTCCCTTGGTCTTACAAGCACAATTAACAAATGTTTAAAACATTGGTATTTATGATGGAGATAGTTCATGATAAGCACTAAGAGCCAAACCTGGAGCTCCTGGGTTTCGGCAGCGAATAATTTGAGGATTGGTAGCTTGAAGATTCATCATCATCATAAGGAGGGCTGAAAATGTAAATTGTTACACTTCAGTAAAATATAATGGCTCTGCACTCCCCTTGCTGTTTCTCATAATTTTCCTTTGCATCTCAAATGCAGGAAAGCAATTCTGATTTCCTAATATTCAGTTTCATTACTCTTGCCATCAAAGTGAATAATTTGGTAGACACAAAATGTTGGATGGAGTAACTCAGCGGGACAGGCAGCATCTCTGGAGAGAAGGAATGGGTGACGTTTCGAGTCAAGACACTTCTTCAGTCGCAGAGTTATTCCATCCAACATTTTGTGCCTACCTTCGATTTAAATCAGCATCTGCAGTTCTTTCCTACACAAAGTGAATAACCTTGTTTTCCCACCTTATGCTGCATTTGTTAACATTTTGCTTACTGATGAATGACTCTCCTTAAACTATTTGTAGAATCCTCACCATTTTCCTTTCCCCCACTTAAGTGTAATTTACAAAAATAGCTACAGTATATTTGCTTCCTTCCACTAAATGATTAATATATGTTGTGAACAGCTGCTTCAAAATATATATTCAGACATGTGTTTGTTGTATTTATCCACTTTGTCTAAATCTTATCTACTTTGATCAGACCTTATCAAAACTCACAAATGGACAACATTCATCAAATTTTCAGTTCATTCCAGATTTTCAACCTACTTAATTGTGGCCCTTGCACTTTTTTTTATTAGTACATTCTATGTGGCTGTAAAGCTATATTTAGCACTGTTTATTTACACGAGTAAATCATGTAAGCTTTGATTTGCCTGGGTAGGATGTAAAACACAGCTTTTCACCGTATCTTGGGTTCACTGTATCTGAAATTTGTCCATGGGTGGACAAATTGACAAATGCATGATATACATATATAAATGTATGTTTTTCACCTCTGAAATTTACTTTCATTAGATTCATCAGAACTGAACTCAACAAATCAACACTGAACTTCAGCAAGCAAACGTTACTACCATGTGCATGCAATAAAGATAGAATTTCAATCCTTTTTTGTAAACTGAACCCACTGATTTTTGATTATGATCTTGGAATCTAATGTTACATCATCCCCATTGTCATACATTTATCCCAATAGTTCAAACTTTAGTTGATAACTTTTTAGTTAGGCAACACATCAATGCAACTGGTAGAGCTACTGCCTCACAGCTCCAGTTCATTCCTGACCTCTGTTTTTTTACAGGATCGGAGAAACGTACAGCAGAGAAATATCCCTTTGGCCCACCAAATTGACATAGTGGACGAGTCTGTATGGTCACAGTTTTTCAGATTGGGGAAAGCAAGAGGAGGAAAGAGAAACAGAAGATTGAATAAATTACCTGTTTTCCTTATAGGAAGAGCGAGAACTATATGGCTCGTCCACGGCCGGACTTTGATCATTTTTTGAATTATAGCTGAAACAGACAATCGTTGACATACATCAGTTGGTCACATTGAATACATTGATGAAATTACACCATGTTAAGCTATCGTGTGAATTTATCCAAATATTTAAAACTATTTTTTCTTCAGATATCAGTGAAAAGCTGTAAGATCAACTACACTGCATATTACTCAACTCTCAGTTCTTTCTGCAGTCAATAAATTGGGGGTATATATTCAGAGTATATTTCAATATAACCTGTTTAACACCATTGTCATGATTACAGTTAGTCCCTGCAAAGATTAAACCGTCCACAGCACTAATAATTTCTCCCCACCATTCAGACTTTGCCTTAGCCTGACTATATCTCATCCCTAATAAATTATAATGTGCCACGGCACTGAGATACAAGTTTACAACTCACAAAATTAAACTAAAAGAAAAAAACAAGAGATTAAAAATCAATACTTGCAAATGCTGAAAATCTAAAATGAAACCAGTAAATATAGGGAACACTGGGCAGATCAGGCAGCAGCTGTTGTAAGTGAAATGCTTCAGGTCAAAGACCTTTTGTCAGCAGACCAAAGCCCACCTGCACAGTAGAATGAGAGGAAGCAGAGAGCAGAGTGGGAGGAGATCAGATGGTTCACACAACATCTGCATACTCAGGACAATCAGCTAACGAGAGAGTGACCTGTTTACACAATAATCCTTGAATACTCGAGAAAGATCTCCAAAGCATAGTGGCCAGCTTCATGGTTCAATGCATTTATAAATGAGATAAATATTTCATTATTATCATATCTCCTTGTGACAGAGTGCTCCGATTCTCACCCTCATCCGAAAGACGTGTATGTTTGAGGGTTAAGTGGCATCTGTCACTTGCCTGCAGTATGTAAGGAGTGGATAAGGAAGTGGGATAACATAGAACTAGTGTAAACAGGTGATAGATGGCTGACATGGACTTGGTGTGCCAAGTGGCCTGTTTCCACGCTGTATCTCTAAACTAAAATAAACTAAACTAAACATGAAAAGAATGTGCCTGCGACCAATGGAAGCAAATTAAGTTACAAATAACCTCTCCATGCAAATTGTACACTTTGTGTTGAGCTTCAGTTTGGTGTCTATGAAAGCATAATTTGAATGACTCATGTTAGCCTAAGCAAGTTAGGTATAGCTGTTCCTTTTTTTGTAAACTAGGATCTGCAGTTCTTTATTTCTACCTGTAAGTCTTGCTCGTCTTGGTATATGAAGTTGGTGACTTGTATGGTGATTCATCATTAAGAAGATCTTTTTCATTTGTAGAACTAAAATAGAACCAAGGGAAAAACATTTGTAAATAATTCTATTTAACAAAATGTATATGTAATTTTCTATTAGTTTGCTTCAACCACTTTGCAATGAAGTTTAAATTTCCATTGTTGTGATTGTGTCGTCAATTGTGAAGGGATTTGCCTTCACAGGACATCATTTGCCAGGACATCATTTTATCTTTGGATATTTGTCAAAAGAGCCCCAAAAAATATTTGTAATCTGCGACACTTCTGCTAACTTCAAGATGGGCTTCCTGGGTACAAACGCCCAGAGAATGTGCACTTTGTACATTCAGTACAATTATGATATTTAAAATATCATAACATTACTATTAAAGATTATATTTCCAGCACATTATAATGGGCAATAAGTGCATTTGCTCATATCATTATTTATGAATAACATTTTTCTACACCAGATTTACTTTGAAGAAAATGTTTCCTCACATTGGAACAGAACGCTTAGGGAACCATATAGCAACACAACTTAGTGTCTTGAAAAGAGAGGTAAAACAATTGGAACAGGACCAAAGAGGGAATTTTGGCCATGTGCAATATTGCAATAAGCAATAATGAATATCATGTTTATTTTCATTAAAGTTGAAAGTTACACAACATTTCAGGTTGTTTCCTTGATACTATTTTTTTTAATTTTAAATTTTTAATTTTATTTAACACAACAAAACAAAAAAGAGAAACAAAAGAAAGAAACAAAAGACAACAGAAAAAAGCCTTGATACTTGAATTGAAAATTATCTCAAATGTTAATAAATGACTACATAATACTTTGGTAGCAAAAACAGGAAGGCAGATTACTATCTAAACGGCATCATGTTGGGAAAAAGGGAAGTACAACGGGATCTGGGGGTCCTTGTACATCAGTCTATGAAAGTAAACATGCAAGTACAGCAGGTAGTGAAGAAAGCGAATGGCATGCTGCCCTTTGCAACAAGAGGAATCGAATATAGGAGCAAGGAGGTCCTTCTGCAGTTGTACAGAGCCCTAGTGAGACCACACCCGGAGTATTGTGTGCAGTTTTGGTCCCCTAATTTGAGGAAGGACATTCTTGCCATTGAACGAGTGCAGCGTTAATTCCCGGAATGGCGGAACTGTCATATGCTGAGAGAATGGAGCAGCTGGGCTTGTACACTGTGAAGTTTAGAGGGATTAGAGGGGATCACATTGAAACATATAAGATTGTTAAGGGTTTGGACATGCTAGAGGCAGGAAACATGTTCCCGATGTTGGGGGAGTCCAGAACCAGGGGCCTCCGTTTAAGAATGAGGAGTAAGCCATTTAGAACGGAGACGAGTCTGTGTAATTCTCTGACTCAGAGGGCAGTGGAGGCAGGTTCTCTCCACCTAGCGGAGTCAGGGGATATGGGGAGAAGGCAGGGACGGAGTACTGATTGGGGATGATCAGCCATGATCACATTGAATTCAGATTCAGATCAGATTCAGATTCAAATTTATTGTCATTGTGCAGTGTACAGTACAGAGACAACGAAATGCAGTTAGCATCTCCCTAGAAGAGCGACATAAATATGAGCAATAAATAAATATATATGGCGGTAAAGGCTCGAAGGGCCGAATGGCCTACTCCTGCACCTATTGTCTATTATTAGTGAACAAGATTTTCTTCACTCCACAAGGTTCATGACCAAACACTAATGGGAAATGTATACATAATTCAGCAAAATAAGCATAGACACAAAATGCTAGAGTAACCCATCAGGACAGGCAGCATCTCTGGATAGAAGGAATGGGTGACGTTTTAGGTCGAGAAACCTTCAGATCTTCTGAAGAAGAAGGGTCTCAACGCAAAACGTCACCCAAGATACAAGATACATTTATTTGTCACATGTACCAATTGGTACAGTGAAATGTGTGGTCGCCATACAGCCATACAAATAATAAAGAGCACAGAACACAATCGTTTTTAACACAGACATCCCCACACAGCAGGATCAAAGTTTCCCACTGTGAGGGAAGGCTCCAAAATTCAGTCATCCTCCTCTGTTGTCCTCCTATGGTCGGGGAGCTCCCGAACCCCCCACTATCACCGCTACGGGCAGCCCGATGCTCAGGCCCGTTCGCCGGGGTGATGGAAGTCCGATGTCGGGACTGGAGGACATCCTCAGCGGCTTGGACATCTGAATTGGCCACCACCTGCCAGAGTCCGCGGCTCCCGAAGTCCACTGGCCGCGCTGGGCGGAGATTCAACGCTGGCGGCCCTCGGCAAAGGGCCCCAGGACTCCGCGATGTTGAAGTCAGCACCGCCCGCCCTGGAAGCTCTACGAACCACAGCTCCGATGTTGAAGCAGCAGGCCCAACACTCTGGAGCTTCAAACGACGATCCAGGTAGGCGTCGCCCCGCTCCGTGATGTATCCAGTGCTGCGCCGCTGCTGCTGAAGCTCTGGACCGGGTCCCCAGCAGGAAAGGCCACTCCAATCCAGGTGGTGGGGGGGGTGAGGACGCGACTCGGAGAATAGTCACATCCTCGCCAGGAAGTGACTGGGAAACGGTTTCCCCCTTACCCTACCCCCCTCCCTCACATAGAAAAGCTAGAGAATCCCCAAAACATACTCATAAAACTGACAACAAAAATAAATTTTAAGACAGAAAAACAGACAGACTGTAGGCAGAGGCTGCCATCAATGCGGCATCCCTAGTGGCCTGTCTTCTTCGAATAGTGACCCATTCCTTCTCTCCAGAGATGCTGCCTGTCCTGCTGAGTTACTCCAGCATTTTGTGTCTATCTTCGTTTTAAATCAGCATCTGCAGTTCCTCCCAACAAGATAGAATCTATCAATGGTTTCAAACGGAGATGAGGGGAAGAATTCAGCTAGGCCTCACATTTTAGACTGTTATTTAGCATGAAATCGCAAGCAAAATCTCAGGAAATGATTGGCTATTTTCCGGGAGCAACTCAATCCTGATTCTACTCCACCGTTTGCACAATACCTAGCAAAGTTCCACCAATTCCAAAAAGGCCATGAAATAAAAAATCAGGAACCAAAAGGTAAGTTGCACTTACTCCCATCATCACCAAGTGCTTCGAGAGGCTGGTCCTGGCACACCTCAAAAGCTGCCTACCTCCCACACTGGACCCCTAACAGTTCGCCTACCGCAAGAACAGGAGTACGGATGCCATCTCAACAGCACTTCATTCTGTCCTCTCCCACCCCGACAACAGAGACACCTACGTGAGAATGCTGTTCATCGACTATAGCTCAGCATTTAACACCATTATCCCCTCAAAACTGATCACCAATCTCAGCGACCTGGGCATCGACCCCTTTCTCTGCAACTGTATACTGGACTTTCTAACTAACAGACCCCAGTCTGTTAGGTCAGACAACCACACCTCTTCAACCATTACCCTGAACACCGGCGTTCCACAGGGCTGTGTGCTGAGCCCCCTCCTCTACTCCCTCTTCACCTACGACTGCACACCTGTACATGGTACTAACACCATCATCAAGTATGCAGATGATACAACGGTGATTGGCCTCATCAGCGACAATGATGAGTCGGCCTATAGGGAGGAGGTCCAGCTCCTAGCAGCATGGTGCGCTGACAACTAACCTGGTCCTTAACTCCCAGAAGACCAAGAAGCTCATTGTACACTACAGAAGGTCTAGGGGTGGCACGCACACCCCCATCCATATTAATGGGACGGAGGTGGAACGTGTTTCCTGCTTCAGGTTCCTGGGGGTCAACATCTCCAATGAGCTCTCTTGGACCCACAATAACTCAACACTGGTCAAGAAGGCTCACCAGCGTTTCTTCTTCCTGTGGAGACTAAAGAAGGTCTATCTGTCTCCTCAGCTTCTGGTGAACTTCTACCGCTGCACCATCGAGAGCATCCTTACCAACTGTATCACAGTATAGACGGCATCTGCTCTGTCTCCGATCGGAAAGCACCGCAGAGGGTGGTGAAAACTGCCCAACGCATCACCGGTTACTCACTCCCCTCCATTGAGTCTTTCCAAAGCGAGCGATGTCTGCTAAGGGCGCGCAGCATCGTCAAGGACTGCTCCCACTCCAGCCACAGACTGTTTCCCCTCCTCCCATCCGGGAGGCGCTACAGGTCTCTCCGTTGCTGGACCAGCATATTCAGGAACAGCTTCTTCCTTGCGGCTGTTACACAACTTAACTCTGCACCTTGGTCACCCCCCCCCCGCCCGCCCCCCCCGCCCCCGGACATCCTTCCCCCAGAAAATGTGCACTACTGCCACTGTATGTACATATATATATTTTATTGTTCCATTATTCTATGTTCGATCTTCTGGGTGAGATGCTAACTGCATTTCGTTGTCTCTGTACTGTACACTACACAATGACAATAAAGATGGAATCTGAATCTGAAGTTATTATGTGTGGAAGTTTCGAATAGAGCAAAAAATAATTGTTTAATACTGTGTATAATTTGGTAAGCTAATGCTAATTTTCTTCAAAAATGAAATTAATTTAGTCAGAACAATCCTGACAGGAGCCATTGTACAACCAACTTTGAATGGGACTTTGTGTGCCTCCATCATCATCATTCACTGAAGGCAGAAAAATGCTGCAATCCACCTTGTAACGGAACTCTGCACGAGCAAACATTATCACTTCACAGAAAGGAATGGAGAAAAATCCAGCCATGTTATATTATTTCTTCACAGAAAATATATCAGAACAATTGATAGTATGACAAAACACAATTATAAAATATGATACCTTGACTTCTTGGGAGTGTTGTCAAAGCTTGATTTTGTGCTTGAAGTGGTGGAAGAGGTGATGTTGGCCCAATCGTCACTATTCCAGTTAAGATGAAAATGATTAATGTTTTGAACAGTGCATTACCAAATATTGTGAGTTGCAAATATAATATTTATTCAATTGCTGCCAGTTGCTCAGTTTGCAAACAGACGTGAACATTCTAAAGATGTGATGTTTGTTGGCAGGAGGTTTGGGCATGGAACAATGAATGGGTATCACACAAAGTATCTTTTACAATTAGTTAATATCCCAAGTTTACCAATGTCAACAGCACCAGGGGAATAAGGACAGACCCTGCTAATGGGTGCAATGGGAATAATAAAAATATCAACACCCCATTACTTAATGGATATAGAAATTGCCTGCACTGCCCGCAATTATTGGACATTCCTGATTTGTCCAAATAATTGTTTAATTCTGTATTTAATTTGGTAAGCGAATGCTAATTTTCTTGCAAAAATGAAATTAATTTAGTCAGAACAGATTGTATTAGGAAAACAATACAGTAAAGACAATACAGTACCTGCCAGAGTTTGGGTCAAAAGTTGTTTTTGTGCTTGTGGTGTAAGAGTTGGTCTTTTCCCAATCTCCACTGTTCCTGCTAAAATAGAAAGATTGCTTCAACTTTGCAAATTTTAGAGATTTATAATTTGTTAAATGTTTGCTTTGCTTTAATTCTCCTCTTCTTTCCGTCTTAATGTTCATCTCATCAAATATATTTGATGGAGGTGATGTTGCTAAATGGAAGAGGCTGAGTAAACTAGGGGTGCAAGGGAAGCAGATTTTACACAAGTGTCACCAACCAACTATATGAACTATGAGTCACACGGCAGCTATTATTACATGGGGTTTACCAAACTGCCTGACTTTCATTTAATTGACTCAAAAGGTAGAAATCAAAGAATAAAACAAAAATATAACCAGTAGATGATTTTGTTTTTGCCTGGGTGGAAGTCAAAAATTTACTTTAACTTTGGAATCAGTAAATACTCTATCAGAACTATAAAGGTGACTCTATCATAAGGTGAGGTTGGATGAACATATGTGGGAGAAAGAATAGACGGCACAGGAATACGTACAGATGAGGAAGCATGGATGATGAAACTTTAAATAGAGCATAATGCCAGCCTGAATTATTTGACTCGGTGGTGATATCGCATTGGTTTTCATATGTTATTGTCGTATGTATTGAGTTGCAAGGAAAAGCTTTTATATGCATACCATCCAATTAAATCAGTTCACACTATACACGAGAACGATCAAGCCACACCAGATACCAGAATGCAGAATATAGTTTAACAGCATTGTAGCATTAAAGTTACAGAGAAAAAGCCCAGTGTTTGCAATGAAGGTAGGTTGGAAGATTGGGACTACCTCTTAACATTAGTCTAATAACAAAGGTAAAGAATCTGAGTCTAGTGGTACACACTTTCCAGCTTTTGTTTCTTCTGCCCTAGATGAGGGGGGAGAAGTGGGACTGACTGGAGTGAAAAAATATCCTTATTTATGCTGTTTAAGAAGGAACTGCAGATGCTGGAAAATCGAACAGTCAAGAATCCTATTTCTTATTATCATTCACTGGTTGACTTCAATGAGAACCGTTTCAGGCTCATCTTAGATGATGCCAAGAGACACTTCTGTATTTTCTTTGCCCTACTTCAAATCACACATTTTTGCAACATTTTGCTTTCATCAACTTGTTACATGTATTGTTGTATCTATCATTATCATGTATACAATGTACCCCGTGATCTTAATAAAAACAAGGAATTTCATTGCACCCTTGTGAGTACAACAATAAACTAATCTGAATCTGAATCAAATATTCTATCGACAATCTTAATTTAAACTCACATTGAGAGAATAAATGCTCAGGTTAAGAATGAATGTACTCTTACAGATATAGAATCCAGAAATGAATGATGCCTTCAGAAAGGGAAACAATCAAATAAATGAATGGGAAAAAAATGTAATTATAGTGGACCCAAGCATGTCAGAATATGTTCTTGGAATACAGGAGATGTGAAAAATTTCTTTGAAGTAATTGAAGACAATAACACTCACAAAAAAGATTAAGACTGGAGCCACTGAAAGATTTGAAAATGGTAGCCTCAAGCTGAATGTACAAGGCACATATAGAAAAGCTCTGTTCATTATTAGTGAACAAGATTTTCTTCACTCCTAAAGGTTCATGACCAAGCACTAATGGGAAATGTATACATAATTCAGCAAAATAAGCATAGACACAAAATGCTAGAGTAACCCAGCAGGGCAGGCAGCATCTCTGGATGGAAGGAATGGGTGACGTTTTAGGTCGAGAAACCTTCAGATCTTCTGAAGAAGAAGGGTCTCAACACAAAACGTCACCCAAGATACAAGATACAAGATACATTTATTTGTCACATGTACCAATTGGTACAGTGAAATGTGTGATCGCCATACAGCCATACAAATAATACAGAGCATAGAACATGATAGTTTTTAACACAGACGTTCCCACACAGCGGGATCAAAGTTTCCCACTGTGAACGAAGGCTCCAAAATTCAGTCATCCTCCTCTGTTGTCCTCCCGTGGTCGGCGAGCTCCCGAACCCCCCACTGTCACCGCTACAGGCGGTCCGATGTTCAGGCCCGCTCGCCGGGGTGATGGAAGTCCGGCGTCGGGACTAGAGGACATCCTCAGCAGCTTGGACATCCAAATCGGCCACCACCTACCAGAGTCCGCAGCTCCAAAAGTCCACGGGCCGCGCTGGGCGGAGATTCAACGCTGGTGGCCCTCGGCAAAGGGCCCCAGGACTCCGCGATGTTGAAGTCAGCACCGCCCGAACTGGAAGCTCTACGAACCACAGCTCCGATGTTGAAGTAGCAGGCCCAACACTCCGGAGCTTCAAACGGCGATCCAGGTAGGCATCGCCCCGCTCCGCGATGTATCTAGTCCTGCGCCGCTGCTGCTGAAGCTCTGGTCCGGGTCCCCAGCAGGAAAAGCCGCTCTAATCCAGGTGGTAGGGGGGCGAGGACGCGACTCGGAGAAGTGTCACATCCTCGCCTGGAAGTGACTGGGAAACAGTTTCCCCCTTACCCTACCCCCCTCCCTCATATAGAAAAGCTAAAGAATCCCCAAAACATACTTTTAAAACTGACTTTTTCTGTCTTTTTTAAAAAGACAGAAAAACAGACAGACTGTAGGCAGAGGCTGCCATCAATGCGGCACCCCTAGTGACCTGTCTTCTTCAAATAGTGACCCATTCCTATCCAGCGATGTTGCCTGTCCTGCTGAGTTACTCCAGCATTTTGTGTCTATCTTTGGTTTAAATCAGCATCTGCAGTTCCTTCCTACAAGATAGAATCTATCAATGGTCAATGGTCTCAAACAGAGATGAGGGGAGGAATTCAGCCAGGCTTCGAATTTTAGATTGTTATTTAGCATGTAATTGCAAGCAAAATCTCAGGAAATGATTGGCTATTTTCTGGGACGAACTCAATGCTGATACTCCTCCAACGTTTGCACAATACCTAGCAAAGTTCCACCAATTCCAAAAAAGACACAAAATAAAAAAACAGGAACCAAAAGGTAAGTTATTATGTGTGGAAGTTTCACATAAAGCAGAAAAGAATTGTTTAATACTGTGTATAATTTGGTAAGCTAATGATAATTTTCTTGCAAAAATGAAATTAATTTAGTCAGAACAATCCTGACAGGAGCCATTGTACAACCAACTTTGAATGGGACTTTGTGTGCCTCCATCATCATCATTCACTGAAGGCAGAAAAATGCTGCAATCCACCTTGTAACGGAACTCTGCACGAGCAAACATTATCACATCACAGAAAGGAATGGAGAAAAATCCAGCCATGTTATATTATTTCTTCACAGAAAATATATCAGAAGAATTAAAGTATGATACCTTGACTTCTTGGGAGTGTCGTCAAAGCTTGATTTTGTGCTTGAAGTGGTGGAAGAGGTGATGGTGGTCCAATCATCACTATTCCAGTTAAGAAGATGAAAATTATTAATGTTTTGAACAATGCATTACCAAATATTGTGAGTTGCAAATACAATATTTATTCAATTGCTGCCAGTTGCTCAGTTTGCAAACAGACATGAACATTCTAAAGATGTGATTTTTGTTGGCAGGAAGTTTGGGCATGGGACAATGAATGGGTATCACACAAAGTATCTTTTACAATTAGTTAATATCCCAAGTTTACCAATGTCAACAGCACCAGGGGAATAAGGACAGACCCTGCTAATGGGTGCAATGGGAATAATAAAAATATCAACACCCCATTACTTAGTGCGTATAGAAATTGCCTGCACTGCCCGCAATTATTGGACATTCCTGATTTGTCCAAATAATTGTTTAATTCTGTGTTTAATTTGGCAAGCGAATGCTAATTTTCTTGCAAAAATGAGATTAATTTAGTCAGAACAGATTGTATTAGCAAACAATGTCAGACAATACAGTACCTGCCAGGGTTTGGGTCAAAAGTTGTTTTTGTGCTTGTGGTGTAAGAGTTGGTATTTCCCCAGTCTCCACTGTTCCTGCTAAAATAGAAAGATTTCTTCAACTTTGCAAAGTTTAGAGATTTTTAATTTAAAAAATGTTTGCTTTGCTTTAATTTTCCTCTTCTTTCCCTCTTACTGTTCATCTCATCAAATATATTTGATGGAGGTGATGTTGCTAAATGGAAGAGGCTGAGTAAACTAGGGGTACAAGGGAAGCAGATTTTACACAAGTGTCACCAACCAACTATATGCACAATGAGTCACACGGCAGCTATTATTACATGAGGTTTACCAAACTGCCTAACTTTCATTTAATTGACTCAAAAGGTAGAAATCAAAGAATAAAACAAAAATATAACCAGTAGATGATTTTGTTTTTGCATGGGTGGAAGTCAAAAATTTACTTTAACTTTGGAATCAGTAAATACTCTATCAGAACTATAAGGATGACTATCATAAGGTGAGGTTGGATGAACACATGTGGGAGAAAGAATAGACAGCACAGGAATACGTACAGATGAGGAAGCATGGATGATGAAACTTTAAATAGAGCACAATGCCAGCCTGAATTATTTGACTCGGTGGTGATTGGTTTTCATATATTATTGTCGTATGTATTGAGGTGCAGGGAAAAGCTGTTATATGCCACACCAGATACCAGAATGCAGAATATAGTGTAACAGCATTGTAGCATTAAAGTTACAGAGAAAAGGCCCAGTGTTTGCAATGAAGGTAGGTTGGAAGATTGGGACTACCTCTTAACTTATCGGAGGATAGTTCATTAGTCTGATAACAAAGGGGAAGAATCTGAGTCTAGTGGTACATGCTTTCAAGCTTTTTTTCTTCTGCCCTAGATGAGGGGGGAGAAGTGGGAATAAGGAAAAATATCCTTATTTATGCTGCCTTCTTTTCCAAGGCAGCTTGGTATAGATAGAGTCCATGGTGGGCATTCTGATTTGTGTGATGAATTGGACTACATCCACAACTCTCTGCAATTTCTTGAGGTCTAGGGCAGAGCTGTTTCCAAATCAAACTGTGTGGCAACACAATAGCATGCTTTCCACAGTACATCTGTTGAACTTGAAATCATATGTAATCATCCATAAAATTAATTTCAAGATCTTTCTTTCCCCAGAAAATATCACATGTTAAGTGTTCAAGCCTGGGTAGAAGATGAGGTTGCTGGTTGGCCAGCAGACCTTTAGATGAGGGAGGGATAACTGAGTCAAGAATCCTAATTCTGATTATCATTCACTGGTAGACATCATTGAGAGCTGTTTCAGGCTCATCTTAGATCAGATGTTCTTAACCTTTTTGGTACCATTACGCGCATACGCAAAAAAAATACTGTATGTGGTATGTACTTTTGTTAGGTTCCTAAACATGGGCTCAACAATTTGATATGTTATTTGTGTCCCCTTCATGACCCCTGGCAAAGCCCCAAACAACCCCCCATAGGGGGTCACGACCTCCAGGTTAAGAACCACTGTCTTAGATGATGTCAAGAGACATTTCTGTATTTTATTTACCCTACTTCAAATTACACATTTTTGCACCTTTTAGCTTTCATCGACTTGTTATATGTCCTTTCCAATCCCTCCTTATAATTAAAGCCCTCCATTTCAGACAACATCCTGGTAAATCTCTTCCGCGTTCTTTTTAGTGAAACCACATCCTTTCTATTACGTGGTGACAAGAACAGCATCCAATATTCCAAGTGTGGCCTAACCAATGTCTTGTACAGCTACAACATTGTTTTAATCTACATCACTAAAATGGGATAAACAAAACTTGTATTTTATAAAAGTGCCCCAAAAGTTTGCTAAATTTGGTGAATGATCATAATAATATAAATAAAAAATTACCTCCTCCTCTACCCTCAGCTTTTTTTGCTGATAACGCTAAATGTTTCTTCTGGCTGCTGTGAGAAACTATGGCTCCTTATCAAAACACTGCACAATTTTGAACCATTTCTTTGGAATCTCCCATTCACTTCATTGTGCCAGGAAAAATAATCCCAAGTAGAATCCCAACAGTAGAATTGTCAATGATGCATACTGGCCAATTCTCCACCTAAGGGATCTTACCTTTCATTTGTTTTGTCTGAAGTAACAGACAGATCTATAAGACTTTTACTTTCAACCTTAGGCAAAGTATCTGATGACCTTCAAACAAAAAAAAACAGAAGTTGTATTATAGCCACCTGGAATGAGAACTTGGACAATAATGCATTTTTAATTACTTGACTTCAGCTGTTACCAGAACCCCATACCATTTTGCAGACAGATTTAAAAGCAAAAGAACTGACTTTTTCTTTAGCATCACAACAAGGACTAATCTCCTGCTGAGATCACATCAACCTGGCAGCAGCTGACTGTTGTTCCAGACTAAGTCTCTTGACATCATCTAAGACAGTGGTTCGTAGTGTAGCCTTCTGCTCAGCAAAGCACCGGCCAAGAAACCATGCCAAACTCCACAGATTCCCTGCTTTTATGTCTGGTACTCAGCTGATGAAAGGTTGGCCCAATGGTGTAGCAGGTAATGCTGTTGCCTCATAGTTCCACTGACCCATTTTCTATTCTGACCTCTGGAACTGTCTATTTAGTTTTCCCTCTGTGATCATTTGGGTTTCTCCCAGGTACTCTGGCTTCCTGCCACATCCCAGAAGATGATGGAAGGTCAACCGGATTCTGTAAATTACCTCTAGGGTAGATGGTTGGTAGAACAAGTATGGGGAGTTGATGGACGTGCGAGTGAAATAGGTTTCAAGGAAATAAATGGGTTAATGGGACTGATGAAATTAGCCAAATTGCCTCCTTCCATGTCATAAAAAAAATATGAATTGTCTGCCAATGCATACTGATCTCACATGAAGAACGGATGCTCAGGGAATTTACCACTGCATAAGAATGCCCTTACATCATAACAACTGCAAGCATCGTCAGGGGAAGAGAGAACACTGGAGAGTAAATCCAAGAGAAGTTCACCTGTGATCATTAGTAATGAATGCCCACAAGAGTGTTGGCCATCATTTGTTCTCTGATCCATTAGCTTAATGTGAGAACAACTGTCAGCTACTCACATTAAGTAAAGGCAGTGACCTACGGTGAATCTCTCCCTGCATTCACATTTTTCACCAAAAGATAACTTAGTCAAACACTGTCATTGAATTTGTAACTCGGAATATGTAGGAGGATGCTTAGAAATCTATAAAATAACTTTTAGAAAATAACAAGTTCCCTTGCATGGGAAAACTGTATTGCTGTCAGGTGTTAGTACTGATAATGATCCACCACCAAAACATTAGCTATTGTACATGAAATGCAAGCTTACCCCTTGCTTGTCTTTTGTGTGGTTGGAGTCAAATCGATCAAAGATTCATTCTTGGTTGGTGTTCTGCGAATAGAAGGGAAAATTGGATTATAGCCGTGGTTTGCATGCTCAGTGCCAGTCTTTTGCAGGTTCTTCAGATGGCTTAAAAGTCTATAATTTCCCCAGTGCTTGGATGGAGTTACTTATTGGTGATTGTGCAGTGGAGCAGTGGTTGTTTTGGTCACAGGCCTGCCAACAGTGCCCAAGGGTCAAGACCACTAGTGCCACAGAAACTGAATTTAATAACAAAATGTTGGTAGTGTGTGAGGTTCTGCATGGAAGGAAAGTCTGGCGAGCGAGGGACTATAGAGGAGTGGGGTCAAATGATCAGTGAAGGTGGGACAAATTTTTCGATCAAGTCAGGTCTTGGACCTGCTCAGATAGTTTGTGCAGAAGCTGGCCCTGCAGTCAGAGTCTGAAGAAGGGTCTCGACCCGAAACATCACCTATTCATTTTCTCCAGAGATGCTGTCTGACTCGTTGAGTTACTTCAACTTTTTGTGTCTACCTGCAGACACCACAGTTGGAAGCCCAGTCCTGCAGGAGTGGTCTGCTTCCAGAGATAGCACCTGTAAATTATGTCTGAACAATTTTCTTCTGACAGTGTGGCTTAAGTCCTATCTAAATACTGTGGTAGGAGACTACAATTCTCACATGTTTATTGACTAAAGCATTTACCCAATCACTAATCCATTGGCATGAGGTTGTAACTCAGTAGAGATGTAGCAATTATTTGTGTAACTGATCAAATTAGGTTTGTTTGGTAGTGCACTCAGCCAATAAACTGATGTGTTAAAATTATATTACTGTAAATACACAGGCATTGGGGTGGGAAGTGATGCTTGCTAATATGCACTAAATATGGGCATTTGTTCAGCATTTTAAACAAACCACTCTGATCCTGACTATAATGGAACTGCTTTAAGGTAATGGAACACAACATGCATTATGTATTACCTTCAACCAAGGGTATATTTGCAACCTATTATTTATCATATGGAATGCATTTTACAGTAGTCTCCTGCCCTGAAATGTGTAAACAATGCTGCAGCAGCATGGCTCATATTGAAATCAATGAAATCCATGACCTGTCTGCACGATACTCTGACACACTAAGCACTGAATTAGGTGTTGGTCGCTGAGAAAGAGAGAGACAATCAAACACTAGAGGAAGCTACATGGAACAGCCAGAAGGCTGAACTGAACTGAAGCAAATGACACCGACATGCAACAATATGGAGAAGGTGTCTATGCCAGGACAAACATTTACACAACCCGTTCTATTCCAATTGCAGAGCATTTATATCTTGGATTGGGAGGAGTGAGTGCAGGATGTTGGCAGAGATGTGGGGGGGAAAGGGGGGGGGGGGGGGGGGGGTAGGGGGGTGGGGGGTTGTTAGAAAGGGAATGCGAAATTATAAATAGCAAATAAAGTTGAAAATATGCATGTAAATCTTTATTTTAGCTCAGATGGTGAGAAAGCGAAATTCAAACCAGCCACAGTCAATCCTGGTGTGATGTATTGAGGGTTTTCTTGTGCAAAGAGTGGAATAATACCTGGAATGGGCATGGCAAATACTCGGTGCATTTAAAGATTGCAACAGAGGCACTGCAGGATGTTACTGGATGAATGAACTAGTATAATTTATCGGTGTTCATAATCCATTATTATCTTGTGATCTTGCAAACATGTTTTGCTGAGTTATATGTTCCAGGGAGGAGGCTATGACCACCAGTAGTGCATGTAAACATCACATTACTTCGCTCTGCATGATGAAAACCATCACATAGTACATAACTGGCTTGGAACATATGAAGCTCTCCCCACCCTTTGGCATCTCTCCCAACCCAATTACGTGACATTATTCAGCCACACAGGTAAGAATTTTATTTTTCCTTTCCTGCTGCTTATGACAATTAAACACTCTTGGAACGGTAGAGTATCCAATCCAAATCCCCAATTAGGATTGGACCAATCACAATTAAAAGACATTTGGACATGTACCTGTACATGTTTTGAAAAGGTTTAGAGGGATTTGAACCAAGCATAGGCAAATGAACTAGCCCAGGTAGGCAGGGGCGGCACAGTGGCGTAGCTGTAGAGATGCTGCCTTACAGCACCAGAGACCCGGGTTCGATCCTGATTGCGGGTGCTTGTCTGTACGGAGTACGGAGTTTGTACATTTTCCCCGTGACCTGTGTGTGTTTTCTCCAAGATCTCCGGTTCCCTCCCACACTCCAAAGACATACAAGTCTGGAGGCTAATTGGCTTGGTATAATTGTAAATTGTCCCTAGTGTGTATAAGATAGTGGTAGTGTGTGGGAATACTACTTCCACGTTGTATCTCTAAACTAAACGAAATCCAAAATTAGGATTGGACCGATCACATTTAAAAGACATTTGGGCATGTACATGTACAGAAAATATTCACAGGGATTTGGACCAAGCCTAGGCAAATAGACTAGCCCAGATAGACATCTTGGTCGCCATAGACAACTTGGTCCAAAAGGCCTGTGTCCATGCTGTGACTCTATCACTCTATGTGTTTTATATATGTGGAAACCTTAAAGTATATCTGAAATACAAATTATATTTCTATATCATTTCAGGGTTTCTCAAATTATTGCATAATCAACGTGACTATATTTGAAGTGTCTGAAGACTTTTGAAACACTGCAGCTATGTAGAAATAACTACAGGCAACTTAAACAAAGCATGTTCCCATAAATAGTAGTATGCCCCCATCGGTCATGCCTGACCATGGGTGATGCATCCTAGTATGCAGGTGATGTGTGGTCAGATGCAAGCCTGGGTGATGTCATATGGAGGACAGGCTGTTGCCCATGCAGCACGTCCCCCCTCTCCACGTCGCTGATCGATCCAAAGGAACAGCAGGGCAATTACAGTTTGGCACCAGTGCCATCGCAGGAGCTGCCAGAGCGAGGTTGTAGACAACGACAAACTGCCTTAGGGGCTCCGACTCCGGATTTTCTTGAGGTTTACTCCAGGAGCCTTTTCCATAACTGGATATGGCCACAAGGCAGTGGAGATTTTAAATTAAGAGTTTTCCCTCTCCTAGATGGACCACCTTCCCAGGCTGACGAGCCCCATCTGTCCGAGACCCATGGGGGCGGGAGCGTCTACCTTCCCGTGCAGGTCTATAGCACCTGCCCACTGCCCATAAATAATGTGATAATAATAGTTGTTTATAATAAATATAGATAGATGAAACTAGAGTTGCCCTGATCTTTTTCCAAATAGTGCCACGAGATCTTTACATCTATTTGAGAGGATCTCAGTTCAAGACCTCATCCAAAAGAAAGAACCCTATAATATAGCAATGAAGCGTCAACTAAAACCAGTGGCCTGAATTCTCTGGAGCTGGATCCAATTCCAAAACATTGTTGATTAAAAGCCAAAGTCTTATCAAATGGAAATGCTTAAATGTTAATTCTTAATGTGATGTATCCAATCTAAAACTGTAGATTAAAAACATCTCTGATAGTACATTCAAATGTTTTTATTTAAGTTAGTTTATTTTTCCTGATTTGCTTGCCAGCTCCTATTAAGTTTGTGTGAATGAAGCACCCACTTTGTTTCTGTAATTAAAACATTGCATCCTGTTTTAATAACTATAGAATAAAAATATATATTATATACATTATGCAGCACAATCGATTCTTAAAAGGCAGGATCATGCTAGATTCCTTACTTGACTGACTTTCGCTCCAGAGTTGAGGTCTTTGAAGTATTGACATTTGGTAGTGTTTCATCTTTTTTGTTATCCCTTTTCAGAATTGGCCTATCAAATGGAAATGCTTAAATGTTAATTCTTAATGTGATGTATCCAATCTAAAATTCAAGTCATTAAAATGTTTGAACAGAAATTTAATGAGTGTGTATCATTGCTGATTTTCCCAAGGGAAATGTGGCCAAAAATCTCAGCTTCAAAAATTTCATTTCATTTTAGCTTCATTACTATGTGGTGGTTTGGGGCACTCATACAAACATTGTCAAAGATGGAAATCTCAAACTTCAGCAGTTTGTCCTAGGATTGAGCCCAGTTCACAGTATTTAGAAGGTAGGCACAAAATGTTGGAGGAACTCAGCGGGACAGGCAGCATCTCTGGAGAGAAGGACCAGGTTACGTTTCGGGTCGAGAGTCTTCTTCAGATTGAAGAAGGGTCTCGACCGAAAACGTCACCCATTCCTTCTTTCCAAAGATGCTGCCTGTCCCACTGAGTTATTCCAGCATTTTGTGTCTACCTTCGATGTAAACCAGCATCTGCAGTTCATTCCTACACCTTTCACAGCATTTAGAACTGGGAGATTTGCTACTGTACTTGAACTAGTTTGAAGCTTGTGCATCAGGTTCAATGGAAGGAAACGAAAACCAAAGTGCACACCAGATAAAGCGGCATTTGTGCAGGGAAATGGATAGATGACATTTTGGGAAAAAGGGTCCTGACCTAAAACATCATCTTTCCATTTTTCTCCACAGATTCTACTTGACCTGCTGAGTTCATCCAGCGCATTGTTTATTACTCAAGATTCAAGCATCTGTAATTCCATTCAATAGGAGGGAATGATCATTGTTTAGTTTAGAAATACAGCATGGAAAAGGCCCTTTGGCCCATCGAACCCTCGCCGACCATCAATCACCCATTTACACTATTTCTATATTATCCCACTTTTGCACCTATTCCCTACATACTGGCAATTTACAGAATCTAATTCATCTACAACCCCGAATTTCTTTGGGATGTGGATGGAAACCGGAGCATCCAGAGGAAACACACCCATAGGGAGAAAACTCCATACAAACAGCACCCAAGGTAAGGATCAAACCCAGGTCTCTGGCAGTGAGGTAGTAGCTTCACCAGTGTGCCATCCCATAATTTCCAATTTTTTAAATTTGAGTCAATTTAATCTGAACTTATTATTTTAGTGATTCAGTTTATTTGTTTTATTTTCCCTTTTTAAAAATTGTTAATACTTTAACTATTTTAGCAGTACGTTAGACTTTTATTGATTCTTGAAATGGTGTTCAGGTGGGAGAGGGATGGGTGGAGATAGTTATAAAGGATGGAGGTGAGAAGTGAGAAGACAAAGAGCTGTAGGTGGTGGACACTGATAAGAAAGATAGGTGAAGAGTGAAATGTAAAATAGGAGGGAGGGATGGTGGGTAGGTGGGCTTAAGAAGGGACAGAAGAGAGCTGGGGAGGGGAGGGGGCAGCTGGATGATGAGCAGAAGAAAGAAAATGGGAACCAGGAGGACTATGAAAGGAAAGATGAACATGAGAGAACCTGGTTGGATCTGAAGGAAAGATCATTGGCAATGGGTTACCTGCAATTCGAAAGTACAAGTTCATGCCATTGAGTTGTTGGCTAACCAATGGAATATGAGGTGTTTTTCTTCCAGTTGTGGTGGGGCCTCACTTTGCCAATTGAGGAGGCTGAGGACAGACAAGTTATTATGGGTAGGAAGGAACTGCAGGTGCTGGTTTAAATCGAATATAGGTACAAAATGCTTTTGGAGTAACTCAGCAGGACAGGCTGCATCTCTGGAGAGAAGGAATGGGTGACGTTTTGGGTCGAGACCCTTCTTCAGTCCTGACCTTTGTCCCACTGAGTTACTCCAGCATTTTGTGTTTATCTTCGGGTTATTACGGGAATGTGAAGGGGAATTGAAATGGCAACTGGTAGTTGCGAGTAGGCTGTTTTATATATATTCACAGTGAATAATCCATTCCAGGAAAGAGTTAATCAAGAAACAGATGATATGTGAATCCAGGCATGGAGCAAGACATAGAAATTTTATCCCATTATGCTGTGTTAAACATGGTGACATTGAGCACTGCCTTGCCTCTACTCCACAGCCATTCTTACATGGCAGAGATTACAAGAGCCAAAAGATTTATCTCGTGGATGTTATTTTTGCCAGAGCAAATCAATGCAAAATGGAAAGATCTTTAAAAAAATAATGCATGGGTTTGATATAGCATAGATCGGAGATTTACAAATAGTGGCTTGTGAAAAGGGAATTGAGGGAAGTCTGTGCTCTATAAAGACAAAATGTCAAGGACATCTACGGTCTCATGAAATAATGATTGGGTCACATCTATAACACATCTATTGGAATTCTAAAGGCTATAATTGTGACAAATACTACAATTGATTGGGGGGAACAGGAGAGCAGCTGGTAGGGCTGCTTCCTCATAGCTCCAGTGGCCCGAGTTTATACTGGTCTCTGGTGCTGTTTATGTGGAGTTTTCACATTCTCACTGTGGCTACATAAGTTTCCCCTGGACCCTCCAGTTTCTTCTACAGACATTCAGATTGGCGACGTTAATTCTCTACAGTGTGTGGGTGAGTGGTGCAATCTGGGCAGAGTTGATAGGAATTCAGAAAAAATAAAACGAGATTAGTGCAAATAGATGCTTGTTGGTCTACATGTACATGGTTGGCCAAATAGCCTGATTCCATGCTATATGATTCAATGACGCTAAGTGTCTTCCTTAGCAAAAATAAAACATTTCATACGGAATATAGAATGGATATTAAGAGGTTATACAAATGGCAACAGGACTGTTTAATTGCAATTGCAGGATACAATGGCAATGAGTACTTACAACATTGTTAAAGTGTTTTAGAAGAAACAAGCTTATAATACGGACAGTCCCCAGATTACAATAGGATTTTGTTCTGGAAAACTGTCCATAATCCAAATTGTTCTCAAGTTAGAAATGAACAAAAACAGTGCGTGGAAGATGGTCACAGAAACAGCTGTGGCAGGAAAGCAGGCAAGCGTGGGAAGAGTGGGTGCACTGACTTGGCGAGTGAGCAAGTGAATCTGCTCACTGCTCTCATCTTAGCTTGGTTTGCACAGACCCCCCCCCCAATTGTTGCAGCTCAGGGGTAGGAGGGGGATCAGGGAGAGACGGCAAGGGGAAATGCCCTGTCACACCACCCAGGCAGAAGGTGCCTGCAGCCCAGTCCCCATTCACCCCACCAATCTCCCAAACAATCGTTCATGGGTGCAGTGTGTTCCTTATTCGGGCGTTCATAACATGTGGAGAATCTTCATTGTAGGATAATAAGAAATTCAGATATAAAGTACATAAAAAACTCAGTTTTGTGAAATGATACAAAATATCCAGTAGCTGATACGTACGTTGTGGATGTTTTATCCTGCGTTGTCACTTGACCATCAGGGGAGGGCCTAGTCTGTGGTCTAGAACAGTCAGAAAAAATAATTAATTCCATTTATAATTCCGTTTTTAATTGCCTTTAAAATAATGTTAATTCTACAAATAATCTTGAAGCACGTAGAAGATGTTTAACTGGTTGTCATATTTACCAGTTCAAGGAAATGGCAAGTTTCATAGGATACAAGCCAAATGAAAATTCACATTATTTCATGGCAACATAACTAATCGAGCATTTGTCAGCACTGGGCCTGTACTCGCTGGAGTTTAGAATAAGAGGGGGAACCTCATTGAAACATACCAAATAATGAAATGCTTGGATAAAGTGAATGTGGAAAGGATGTCTCCACAAATGGGAGAGTCTAGGACTAGAGATCATAGCCTCGGAATTAAATGACGTTCTTTTAGGAAGGAAATGAGGAGAATTTTCCGTAGTCAGAGGATGGTGAATCTGTGGAATTATTTTCTACAGAAGGCTGTGGAGGCCAAGTCAGTGAATATTTTTAAGGCAGAGATATTTAGATTATTGATTAGTACAGGTGTCAGAGGTTATGGGGAGAAGGCAAGAGAATGGGGTTAGGAGGGAGAGATAGATCAGCCATTGTTGAATGACAGAGCAGACACTGGGCCGGATGGCTTAATTCTACTATCACTTTTGGCCAAATGACCTTATAACTATTGTCAATGACCATAGATTTGGGAGAGAGATTTTATTAACTGGGCCACCATTATTTACAAGAACCTATATTCAACAATGGCTAAATGAAGGTCAGTGGGTAACCATCCAATCATGACCTTACCTCTTACTGGTCGGAGTATCAACTTTTGTT
Source organism: Amblyraja radiata (assembly GCF_010909765.2). NCBI lineage: Eukaryota > Metazoa > Chordata > Chondrichthyes > Rajiformes > Rajidae > Amblyraja > Amblyraja radiata. The sequence goes on from NC_045961.1 coordinate 73,763,663, forward strand.
TCAGATGAAACTATTGTCCTATAGGAAAAATACATGAGGGAAGATGCAATTTCAAGTTGAAATAATTCACAATTCTCATCACCGTCATAGAGTCATAAAGCACGGAAACAAGGCCATTAGTTCACCTTGTTCATGCAAATATGCTAGTCCCAAGTACCTACATTTGACCCATAATTTAATGTTTTATGTGTCATTCCTAACTGTCACTGTATGTCATGATGTCACTTGCGGGCAGAGCACCAAGGCAAATTCCTTGTATGTGAATACTTGGCCAATAAACGTATTCATTCATTCAATCCCTTAAATAGTCCTATTCATATATCTTTCCCTATATCTTTTAAAAGTTGTAATTGTATCTGATTCTGTAGCTACCTCTGGTAGTTCATTGCAAATCCAGACTACTATCTGAGTGAAAAATGATACCCTGAAGCTCATCTTAAATCTCTCCCTTCTCACATTAGGCCTATGCCCTCAGGGAGTTTCCTCCTCCCTGGGAAAAAAGACTGTTAGCATTTATTTCATCCATGTAAAGCTCAACGAGGTCACCCCTTAGCCTATAGCGGGGTGCCCAGAAACGCACACAGTACTCCAAAATAGGTCTCTCCGACAGCTTGTACAAACATAATAATGTCCCAATCTTTGTACTCGTTACATGAATGCCAAATGCCTTTGTCACCACAATGTTCACCTGTCTTGCCACCTTTAGAGGACCATGCACCTGTACTCCCAGTTCTCTTGCTTCAGCAACACTCTCCAAGGCTCTACCATTTACTGTGTAAAAACTAGCCTGGTTTGACATACCAAAGTGCAACACCTCACACTTCAAAAATAAACTATCAGATTTGTGAGACATTATTGCCCCAACACAAAACCACGCTGACTAACCGTTATAAGGAATGCTTACATGCTGCTTAGATTAACTACATGTTACAACTATAATTACATTTAACTACATGCTTATCCAAATTCTAGTAGAATCTGTCCCTAATAATTTCCTCAAACAACTTATCCACCATTGATGTCACTGGTTCATAGTTTCCTAGCTTATCTTTGCTGCCCTTCTTAAATAACAGTACAACATTAGCTTCAGTCTTCCAGAATTTCACATGATTGACAATGCTTAAATTAGGCAAGTATTTAAAGAATGGAATCATTAAATAAGTTTCTCCATCCAAACCCAAGGGTAGACAAAATAAGAGATAAAATAAGAAATCAGGAATAAAATTAAAAAGCAATATGTAATGGAAATTTGAAACATCCTCTCCCCCCCCCCCCCCTCCCCCCCCAACATTGCATAATTGAATATATGAGTCCAATGGATTTTTGTGGGTCAGGTTTGGATAAAGTGATATGGATCTAAGAAAAGTACTTGGAATTATTTACACAGGTTTGAGGGGCCGAATCACCTTCTGCTCCATAATTTCTCAGAAAGGTGTGTTGCAGCATTGGAGCGAAGATTAACATACTATTTTAATGAATAAGTTAATATGATGAGAGTACCATATGCTAAATCTGTAAGTTTGCTGATGTTAATTAAAGTGCAAGGCCTGACAAGCAACAAAGAGGGATTCAAATAGATTCAAAGGGTTGAATAATTAGTAGTGCCAATAGGTGGTAGCAGCAGTTTGGTATTCATGCAGAACTTTAAGGGGTTATTCATGGAGTTAAATATAAATTCAGAATTTAATGTAATCGTTCTGACATCACATCAACAGATAAACAATATTATTTTATTGTGAGCTAATAGCAAGTCAAATTGTAAATTATTTGAGTTAAGTTGCAATGACTGATGTACATGTAAGTTTGAGGGCGGTATGGTGGCACAGCAATAGGGCTGCTGCCTTACGCCAGAGACCCGGGTTCAATTCCAACCATAAGCCTTTACAGAGTTTCTCCCTGTGACTGCGTGAGCTACCTCCGGGTGCTCTGGTTCCTTGTACATTCCAAAGGCAAATGCATGTTTTTAGGTTAATTGGCTTCTGTAAATTGTATAATTAGACAAAGAAACAAATACTTACATCTTTGGCAAGTCATCAGAATTGCCTGTTGATAACCTAAAATTTGTACATAAAGAAGCAAGCTATCAGGTAATTTCCTCAATAAAACATCAGGGCTTTGATTCATTAAAAAAAAACATAATCAGTCTTAAATTTTAGTAACAAAGATTTCAATTTCAGAAGCTAGATTCAACATGCTATTCCACATTCCGGAGAGATTAACTTATTATTTGACACAATATTCAGACAGTTTATATCATATATCGCCTGCCGTTCAATAATATTGAATGGTTTCGAATTGATACTGACCATTGTAAAGCAGTGAATAATCTTAAGTGCTTTATTTTAATTTTATTTTAGAGATATAGCATGGAAATAGGACCTTCGGAATATCGAGTCCACACAGACCACTGATCCTCGCACACTAAAACTATCCCATACACACAACTGGGCAATTTACAATTTTACCAAAGCCAATTAACCTACAAAACTGTATACCTTGAGAATGTGGGAGGAAAGAGGAGCACCCAGAGAAAACCCACAGGGACAACGGAGAAACTCCGTACAGACAGCAACCATGGTCAGGATCGGACCCGGGTCTCTGGGGTTGCAAGGCAGCAATTCTTTATATCATTTTACTGGTCATAGACTGCCGCAAGCAGGGCTGGAAGGCAAGGTGTATGCCCATCGAGGTTGGGTGCAGAGGTTTTGCAGGGCAACCGCTCTACAAAGCCTTGAGTGGACTGGGCATCAACGGAGTGGCGAGGAGAAGGGCCATCAAGAACACCACAGAGGCAGCGGAGAAGGCCTCGAGATGGCTCTGGATCAGGAGAGGAGGTCCATGGGGAGGAGCGAATGCCACCTGAACACGTCGTGGTCTGATCAACCACGGCTGGGTCGCCTGGGTGAGGGTGTCTGATGTTGAAAGACCCGAAACACCCAATGACCCCAGGTTACATCACTGATGATGTGTTCAGGAGCATCTATCGATGTATTTGTATCAATCAATATCATTTTACTGGATGGGAGTGATATTTAAATTTGAATATGCAATTTATATTAAAAATCCTTACATCAATCCATCAATTAACAGTTTATCAGGTGGCTTTATGGGTTGGGAACTGATAAAAAAAAGTTATCGCAGCAAAAATTAGAAACCATTTAAGCAGTGATGAGAGCAAAATATGGCCCTTTAATCCCACTGATGAATGCATAAGGAAGCTTATTGAAAATGTACCACGCTCTAAAATTAAAATCACAAAAATACATTGCTCCTGATATTATAGAAGACAGCACCCCCTAGTGGAAAAATATATCTCTTTATTGTATAATCCAAGTAACTGTAGACCTACACTTTTCCTGAGGATTGAGAAGACTGTATGACATCTTTTGATTTTGAAAAATAGCAGATACTAGTCTTGTGATTGTTCATCTCTCTGTTGAATGAGAGCTTTGTATCATAACTGGCTGCCAGGTTTGCCCACAAAGCATCACCGACTCTACTTCAGATAAATAATTCATAAATTGGGAGCAACGATTATCTCAAGCACCATCACTGGCTTCATCACGTCCGGCTCCCTGCCCTCCCAAACCTCCAACCTCATCGTTCCCCAGTTGCGCACAGCCCGATTTTATCTTCTCCTTAAAATCCACAAATTCACATTGTTTCTCCCTGTTCATGTCCCACCAAACTTATTTCCATATATCTCGACTCCATCCTATTCCCCCCTGGTCAAATCCCTCCCCACCAATGTCCAAGACACCTCACATGCACTTCATCTCCGTCATGACTTCCGTTTTCCAGGCCCCCATTCCCTCATCTTCACTATGGATGTCCAGTCACTGTACACCTCCATCTCCCACCAGGAGGGTCTTAAAGCCCTCCGTTTCTTCCTTGACCGCAGAATCAACCAATCCCCGTCTACTAATACTCTCCTCCGCCTAGTCCTTACCCTCAACAATTTTTCCTTTGAATCTTCCCATTTCCTCCAAATCCAAGGCGGCTATGGGCACGTGCATGGGCTCCAGCTATGCCCGCCTCTCTGTAGTTGAACAATCCTTGTTCGAGGCGTACTGTGGCCCTATCCCCGAACTCTACCTCAGCTACATTGATTACTGCATTGGTGCTACCTCCTGCACCCATGCAGAACTCACTGACTTCATCCATTTCACCACTAACTTCCATCCAGCACTCAAATTCACCTGGACCATTTCTGACATCTCCCTACCTTTTCTAGACCTCACCATCTCCATCGCAAGTAGAAGACTACTGACTGACATCTAGTACAAACCAACTGATTCCCATGGCTATCTGGACTACACCCTGCTTCCTGTAATGACTCCATCACCTACTCCCAATTCCTCCATCTACGCCGCATCTGCATCCAGAATTAGGTGGTCCAGACCAGGGCATCGGAGATGTCCTCATTCTTTAGGGAACGGGGGTTCCCCTCTTCTATTATAGATGAGGCTCTCACCAGGGTCTCCTCTATATCCCGCAGCTCTGCTCTCACTCCCCATCCCCCTACTCGTAACAAGGACAGAGTCCCCCTTGTCCTCACCTTCCACCCTACATCTTCCCATCTCCTCCCCTTTCTGCTTTCCACAGAGACCATTCCCTCCATAACGCCCTGGTCAATTCATCCCTTCCCACCCAAACCACCCCCTCCCCTGGCACTTTCCCTTCCAACCGCAGGAAATGCTACACTTGTCGCTTTACCTCCCCCCTCGACTCCATCCAAGGACCCAAGCAGTCTTTCCAGGTGAGGCAGACATTCACCTGCACCTCCTCCAACCTCATCTACTGCATCCGCTGTTCCAGATGTCAATTGCTCTACATCGGTGAGACCAAGCGCCCAACACCTCCGCTTAGTTCGCAATAACCAAACTGATCTCCTGGTGGCTCAGCACTTCAAATCCCCCTCCCATTCTGAATCCAACCTGGGCCTCTGCCATTACCAGCGTGAGGCCCAGTGCAAATTGAAGGAACAGCACCTCATATTTCGCTTGGGTAGTTTACACCCCAGCGGTATGACATTGACTTCTCCAACTTCAGGTTGCTTTCTCCCTCCTTCCCCACCCCTTCCCAGCTCTCCCACAAGCCTACTGTATCCGCCTCTTCCTTTCTTTTTCCCACCCCCCCCCCCCCCAACATCAGTCTGAAGAAGGGTCTCGACCCGAAACGTCGCCTATTTCTTCTCTCCATAGATGCTGCCTCACCCGCTGAGTTTCTCCAGCGTTTTTGTCTACCTTCAATTTTACCAGCATCTGCAGTTCTTTCTTAAACATAAATTGGGTGGGTAAGTGTTTTGGTTAGCCAATAGATTTTGGAAGATATCCCATGTTTCTCACAGTCCCATCTGACTTGTGTAATGCAGAGATGTTGGCCAAGTAATGGAAAACAGTCGATTGTCAAATATAAATCAACAAGAAAATTTATATCAGTATGCAAACATTTTTTTTTAAATTTATGAGCCCTGATGTGCAGTGCTAGTTTCAAAATGAATGGGTTAATAAGTATAGAGTCATAGTCATTGCACAGAAATTATCCCTTCGGCCCATCTTGTCTATGACAACAACCTATGCCTATTGTATTGTTATTATTACAAAATGTAATTGACATGACATAACAAGAAACCCCATTCCCATTTTAGAGAGGAATTTGCGGTGACATTTCCATCATACCTGTTAAGTCTGTCCGAACTTGAATATTTCTTAGTAGGACTGGTGACAACAGTGCTCTCTTTATCTCTGTTGACATGGAAATAAAAGGTTACAAAGAGGGTTGGTTTACAAGGGAGAAAAGAAACACTCTTTCAGCACACAACTACTTTCAACAAAGTAAAAAATAATATCAAAAGGAGAATTTTAAGACATAAAATTTAGAATGCATCTTGATTTGAAAGCTGCCCCCATTGACTAAACTTAGTCGATTTTTCCATTTTGAGTTTGGGAAGGTTTAGGTTCCACTGAAATGAAAGATGGTATATGAGAGAGTACAGTAGAGACATGTAACACTTTACTGGTGGTAGTTATTATATCTTGGACCAAAAAGAACAAATGCCTTTTCGGAAAAGAGTGATACGTACATGGAATGGATTTCCAGGTGGAGGGAAATTGGTTAAACATCAACAGAGAAAGAAATTTAGGGACATTCTCAAGTATGCACTAAGAAAGCCAACTGCAGATGCTGTAATCTTCAGCAAGACACAAAGTGAATTATGAGTTTAGTTTATTGTCACGTGTACCTAGGTAAATCTGGTAACAACATTGATAACAAACAGATTTTGGATCGATGCAAAGTCTAATACAACCTGATTTGCAATTGAAATCATCAACATGCAAGAGGCTATTTCGCATTAACTTTTAGTTACTTTGGATTTAAATTATTGATATACCAGCAGGTGCTCATATAATTTTGCAAATTTGTATTAATGTTCCAATATGTTGATCCTCTACTATCTTAATTCTAAATATGAAAGAAAATTTAGAACAATTATTGACACTTTCTAATGAGATATTTGCATAATCAGTCTGAAGAAGGGTCTCGACCCGAATCGTCACCCATTCCTTCTCTCCAGAGATGCTGCCTGTCCCACTGAGTTACTCCAGCTTTTTAAGTCTACCATATTTGCATAATATTATTGTTTGAAGTTTCTTAAGGTGTAACCAAAGTTTATCTTTTTTTAAATCTTTATACCATCGGTATTGTCAGTATTATTGCTATGGCTGATGCGTTGACCAATAATTTCAGCATATTATTGTTGAATTTGTTTTAATGAACTAGGTACCTAAATAGAGGATGCAAGGTCCTTGAGTAACTCAGCAGGTCAGGCAACATCTCTGGAGAACATGACATTTTGTGTCAGAATCCTTTTTCAGACTCGACTAGGGTCCAGACCCAAAACGTCACTTATCCATGTTCTCCAGAGATGCTACCTGGCCCGTTGAGTTATTCCAGCACTTTGTGTCCATTTTTGTAAATCAGCATTTGCTGTTCCTTGTTTCTAAATACATTGATAGTTCTGTCTTGATCTTCACCATTTATAAAATATATTGATTCTATGGGTCCCAACCATAATAACAATGTAATCCTACAGTTTAGATGAAGATAGTTCAAATTAAGCCACAGATGCCAGGTCCCTTGCAGTCAGAAACAGGTGAATTGATCATGGGGAACAAGGCTACGGCGGACCAATTGAATAACTACTTTGGTTCCGTCTTCACTAAGGAAGACATAAATAATCTGCCGGAAATAGCAGGGGACCGCGGGTCAAAGGAGATGGAGGAACTGAGTGAAATCCAGGTTAGTCGGGAAGTGGTGTTGGGTAAATTGAATGGATTAAAGGCCGATAAATCCCCAGAGCCAGAAAGGCTGCATCCCAGAGTAGTTAAGGAAGTAGCTCCAGAAATAGTGAATGCATTAGTGATAATTATTCAAAACTCTTTAGATTCTGGAGTAGTTCCTGAAGATTGGAGGGTAGCTAATGTAACCCCACTTTTTAAAAAGGGAGGGAGAGAGAAAACGGGGAATTACAGACCAGTAAGTCTAACATCAGTAGTGGGGAAACTGCTAGAGTCAGTTATTAAAGATGGGATAGCAGCACATTTGGAAAGTGGTGAAATTATTGGACAAAGTCAGCATGGATTTACCAAAAGGTAAATCATGCTTGATGAATCTTATAGAATTTTTCGAGGATGTAACTAGTAGAGTGGATAGGGGAGGACCAGTGGATGTGTTATATCTGGACTTTCAGAAGGCTTTCGACAAGGTCCCACATAAGAGATCAGTATACAAACTTAAAGCACACGGTATTGGGGGTTCAGTATTGATGTGGATAGAGAACTGGCTGGCAAACAGGAAGCAAAGAGTAGGAGTAAACGGGTCCTTTTCACAATGGCAGGCAGTGACTAGTGGGGTACCGCAAGGCTCAGTGCTGGGACCCCAGCTATTTACAATATATATTAATGATTTGGACGAGGGAATTGAATGCAACATCTCCAAGTTTGCGGATGACACTAAGCTGGGGGACAGTGTTAGCTGTCAGGAGGATGCTAGGAGGCTGCAAGGTGACTTGGATAGGCTGGGTAAGTGGGCAAATGTATGGCAGATGCAGTATAATGTGGATAAATGTGAGGTTATCCACTTTGGTGGCAAAAACAGGAAAGCAGATTATTATCTAAATGGTGGCCGATTAGGAAAAGGGGAGATGCAACGAGACCTGGGTGTCATGGTACACCAGTCATTGAAAGTAGGCATGCAGGTGCAGCAGGCAGTGAAGAAAGCGAATGGTATGTTAGCATTCATAGCAAAAGGATTTGAGTATAGGAGCAGGGAGGTTCTACTGCAGTTGTACAGGGTCTTGGTGAGACCACACCTGGAGTATTGCGTACAGTTTTGGTCTCCAAATCTGAGGAAGGACATTATTGCCGTAGAGGGAGTGCAGAGAAGGTTCACCAGACTGATTCCTGGGATGTCAGGACTTTCATATGAAGAAAGACTGGATAGACTCGGCTTGTATTCGCTAGAATTTAGGAGATTGGGGGGGGATCTTATAGAAACTTACAAAATTCTTAAGGGGTTGGACAGGCTAGATGCAGGAAGATTGTTCCCGATGTTGGGGAAGTCCAGGACAAGGGGTCACAGCTTAAGGATAGAGGGGAAATTCTTTAAGACCGAGATGAGAAAAACATTTTTCACACAGAGAGTGGTGAATCTCTGGAACTCTCTGCCACAGAAGGTAGTTGAGGCCAGTTCATTGGCTATATTTAAGAGGGAGTTAGATGTGGCCCTAGTGGCTAAAGGGATCAGGGGGTATGGAGAGAAGGCAGGTACAGGATACTGAGTTGGATGATCAGCCATGATCATATTGAATGGCGGTGCAGGCTCGAAGGGCCGCATGGCCTACTCCTGCACCTATTTTCTATGTATCTATGTATCTATTTTAACTGAAGAGTTTAGAAGAGATATTTATTTAGGAAGAAAAAGCAGGCAAAGAGATTAAAAGAGAAAGCTTCCATAGCCAAAAAAATGACAGATTATACTAGTGGGCTAAATGGTATATTCCCCATCAAATCAATATCATTCAACAAATGCATCAATAAAATATCAATCATGTGGTATAAATCCCTCTCAGAAATTTTGTACCAGACCATTAAGATATGAATTTAGTCAAATCAACATGCAAGTCAATTGAAAACATTGTCAGAAATTTGAAATAAGCTTTCAGCAAGTAAAAATAATTCTGATTTACAGTCAATTCTGATTTACAATCAATTAGTGACCCAATGACTTTCATTTATGCAACTGGTGATTGTGTTAGTAAATTCTTCATTGGTTGCATTTCAGTGAATTGAGTAATTCATCATAGGCTTGCAGTAATATTAAAACTAAAACTTCAACATTTAATAGGATTATTTAAATTTAAAGAGCTAGGAGCTTCATCCTTAAATACTGAACCACACTTGACTGACTTAAATTATACAGTCAGCTCATTCAGTCACCTGCTTGCAATCCAGTAGCACATTTCATGCAGAGTTAAGAAGTAATGCACAGTTTTGAAAGTCAGGAATGCAGAGTGCAAAAATTAAAAAGTCCTATTGCTTGCATGGTCATAGAGAGAACGTGCAAGCTCTGTACAGACAGCACCGTAGTCAGGTTCTAACCAGGGTCTGTAGGACTGCAACTCTACCTCTGCGCCACTGTGCCGCCCTGCTGTGCCTCTATGCCACCTAGTAAAGCTAGTTAAACTGATCTCATCTGACTATTCATGATCCATATCCCTCTATTCCCTGCACTCCATATGCTTGTCTAAAAGTTTCTCAAATGGCCACTATTGTATCTGCCTAAACCACCACCTCTGGCAGTGCTTTCCACCACTCTGTGCAAAAAGGTTGCCCTACACATCTCCATTAAACTTTCCCACTCTCATCTTATAGCTATGCCCTCTGGTGTTGGACATTTTCACCCTTAGGAGAAAGGAGAGATGGAGTGTGTCAGTGAGAGAGAGAGAGAGAGAGATGGAGTGTGTCAGTGAGAGAGAGAGAGAGATGGAGTGCATCAGTAAAGGGCCTGTCCCACTTGGGCGTCATTTGCGCATCACGCAGGTGGCGCGTGAGGATTTTGAATCCTGGAGCGCAGCGTACTACCACGCGTCACTGCCTATGCCACCACGTCTCACCATGCGCCATGCATACAAAATGCACCCAATGCGCGCATCGTGTAGCGTAAATGATGTCGCGTAAATAACACGCAAATAACGCCCATGTGGGACAGGCCCTTAAGAGAGCGTTGTTACACTATGGATAGTCCCTACTATTTTGCAGTCCAAAGTCACATCTACAAGACTGGCATCTGATCACAAAATGGCAATTAAAAATGAAAGATTATAAATATACACAACTCGCTATCTTTATATATTTTTAGCAGTGTTGTTTGAAGGAGGGACTATTTCAAAATAAACAAATTACATGTTTTCAATGTAGAAATTGGCAAAGAGGCTTCCAACTGCCTTATTGGTTTTACGGGGGAAAATAACCATATTATGTGCTACTGAATTGTTATAGGCATCAAAATTATTCAAGAGTGCATCAGTGTAGGATGTTAACATTCAAAATGACTTCAGCATTTAGAAGACACCTGAAAATTTGCCATGTGTGCAACACCAGTTGTATAAATTCTACTTGTTGGGAATGGTTAACATATTGTTTATTATCCATTGACAGAGGCATACCTGGTTTGTTTGCAGTGGTTAAACTCTACCGTGTCAGGCTTAAAACACTCATGTAATGAATAGCATGCTTCCACCATTCCCAGCAAGCAATCTATATTTAAAAATGATTCAGAATTGTGGGACAATTGTTTTTGCTTCTTTTGATTCTTCATCAGGAGTGTCACTGCAGCTTGGACACTGCCAATCACTATCGCAACTGATGTTATTTCTACCTGTTCAGGAATTCTTCAGATCTGTATCGACTGAGCAGACCTTTATTAGAGAGCCTTTGAAATGGCTCAGAGGTGCTAACGGAAATAACAGTTCTATACCTGAAATATACAAAGCTACACAATTTTACTTAACAAATATGACCATACATGGCAAAACATCATCACAGTGATTACAAGATTGTAAGTCTGCCATTGCTTATCATTTCCTTTTGCATCATACAACACCATATTAACAGGACTCAAATGTTCCTCAAATATCCGCTCAAACACAATAATAATGCCATAGTTAAGGTGCATTAGAAACAAATGTACATGATATACAATCCAAGATGTTGCCCAAGTCTTCTATAGGTAGGGATTTTTCTGGATCCTCATGCTGGAATCTAGCTAACTCAGACAATTTGAAATTTATTGCAAGCATGTTGACATAGAAACACAACCTTAAGTCTTTCACTGACGATTTAGTTGACTGAAACCAGTCCTGAGCTGAAGAACATTATTAAAAGTGATAATTAACATCTTGGAGTAAGATATGGGTTTTCCAAAGGGACATAGGGCAAGGATAGTAAAAACGTGGTGTGTAAATAATTTCAAGCATCAGATTGGGTGCTTGAGGATCACTGCAACTTAAGCAGAAGTTGCCAGTGTCATGAGATAGGCATGTAGGTTTGTCCGGAACTGACCTTTTGATCTCATCTAGAAACACTGCACCAGGTAGACACATATTTGCACGGTTGTGCCATAGCCACATCCTAAGTTTTATGAACTAGTGTTATAGATGTGTTACTTCATTTACGTTATTTTTTCTTGCTGCCTGCTTTTGATTTCAGTTGGAAAATTCAACAAGAAATGGTTAAAGTGTTGTACCCGCTATACTACTTTGCAATTTCAGACTAAATCCTAAATGGCAAAGGTTAATGTAAATAGCAATTTCTCTCCATTTTTAAACTAATTTATGTTTTCATAACAGAACAAATTAAAAGAATAATGGAGAATTGGGAATAAATCATACAAATTTTCACATAGTTCCCATGTATTTTTCCTTCGTGGTTTATTTTCCATAAGACACGTAGATTTTTCTCCCTGGAAAATCCACGTATACCTTTATATTTATACCCACTTATACCCACGTACAGAATCGCACTTTAACCTTTAATCTTAATGACTCATAGGCTTATTGATTGTTGAATCATTCCAGATGTAAAGGATATATATAGCCCTCAGCCACTTGTGCCCTAGACCCACTGCTACAATTGCTGTTATGACTTCACCTTGTGAGTTTTTCCTGGCTTGAAGTCCATGGTGACTTGTGGAGGTCAGTAGTGCTGCCACTGATAAAAAAAAGACAAAAAAAACAGTGATTCCATTGCTGGTACATGGTCATCTTATTTTGTCAGTTGATTTGCATTGCATCATGCATCAAATGAGCTAAGAAAGAAAGAAATGGCCAAGTGCTAAAGTAAAAAATAGGAAATGCAAGCAAAAATAGCTCTTCATCATCTTTTGTGTGTGCAAATTCCAAACATTTGGTGACGTTATTACATCTTTCTAGCATGTTATTTTTATCTGTGCAATCGTAACCTTTATTATGGAATCTAAAGTGGACCAATATTATTATTACATAGTTTCAAACATTAATCTTCGTGGTTTTGAAGAATTTTACTGATCGAGCATACACTTTACAAGAGTTTGTTTCTAGTGCATGTACCCAGGCTGTGTGTTCTGGTGAGCTTCTTCCCTGATTCTCTTGGAATATGTGGAGTAGGGAATAGGCTGAATGAGTCAAGAAGGGCTGCACATTTGGGACACATCTCTTGTGGAACCCCCACAAGACAAGGTCAGGAATTCCAAAGGAAACTGGAATACATGGGAAGGAGTGATGAGCGAGAACATACCAGCAATTTCCAAAATATATTCCTCAGTCCCATTTGTTCAGTATTAAAAAAGAAAGCTCCAGACCATTTTCCAGGCAGGATCTATAAAGTTCGTCCCAGTTCTGCCAATGAATTACCATGTTGGAATAAGATATTCCTGCTGATAATCCCCAGCCCCTTTCCATACACATGACTTTGTTTAGGAAGACAAATGTCTTGGTCCAAACAACAACCCATGAACAATCATAGGGAAAAGCATATTTTTGGGAAAACATGTTTTCACTTAATTAGTGTATTAAATGACAAAATATTTCCATATATACTGGGTACATGTTTTGCGATACCACATCATTAATACAATGTTTTTTCAAGAATAGTCACCTACAAATATTCCAAATGGAAGATACAGATACCAAAATATTTTTGTTACTTAACCCGGTTTTAAACTAGAAACAGTTTGATGCGATGATTTTAACAATGTAGCAATGCAGCGTCTGGAGATGTTCATGTGCCAAATTTTGCAGGATTTATTATTCATTTTATTGCCATTTATTGCTCTCATTAAATACACTTTAAACATAACGAAATTAGCAAAACAGCAATATATCACGAAGGTACACAAAATTGCTGGGGAAACTCAGCGGGTGCAGCAGCATCTATGGAGCGAAGGAAATAGGCGACGTTTCGGGCCGAAACCCTATATCACGAAGCAAGCATCATTTGAAAGCAAGACTAGATGATTTCTGATTTGTTATTTCAAGATGTAAATTTTGATGTGTCAGGAAGTATCAGACAAAATTAAGTTGACTGAGGTGACTGGAGGAAAAAAAGCCAGGATCATGTCAGGATCAATTGATTGCCATCATGATTTCAGATGGGGTATATGCTATCAGAGCCATAGACTCTGAGAGACATCATCAGCCTTGGTACCTGTGCGGCAACTCTTCAGATCGGAATCGATTGATTACAATTTTCTTACGGCTGCTATTAATTACCCATGTGCTGCTGGTGCAAAAAACAGTTATGTCTAAGTCGTCACATTTGGTAGCATGTCTCAAGTTCTGTTGAAATAGACAAATATTGGGGTTTTTTCCCAATTTAAATGTTGCTGCAACCTATTAAGAAAATGGATTCAACATTGGTTATATGATAGTCAATTCCCAGTATTCAGATATGAGAAAGGAATTTTGACATTGCCGTTATCAATTCATCAGCATAGGGATGAGCTAAATAGTCCAGGATTGGGAAAATTATTTCTCCGCACGGAATTCATCTATCTCAGGCATAATTGTATTAGGTTTTGTACAGAGAGTTGTATTTAACAAAGAAAAAGGGTCATGCATTAAAGCCTCACATTTATCCATTACCCAAATAAAGCCAGCAAGCACAGACATGAACATTTATATAAATTAAATTGAAATTCCCAATTTTCATTATCTTCATATTGTAAAGGAAAAATGTTTCAAAAACAAAATAACCTTTGCAGTTCTAGATATTTCATAATATATTTATTTTATTGAACTCAAATATTTTGTTTGTGTTCTTTTCAGAAGAATATGATCTGTATATCATTACGTTGAACTACACTTTGCAGAATTTGGTGAATCAGATTATTTATAGAAATACATATGTATTGTATATATAACCATGCTTTTCTACAAAACATATTAGAAACCATTAACCAACAATAAAATGTAACATGTCTTTGTTTAAATGTGTTGTAGGTCATTCTTTCCCACTGTTTACCTAGAACGGTGAACTTTGGTATGAAGATAGAAGTTAAAATACCATAAAGAAACCCAAAATGGAATGTTGACTTATTTAATTGACAGAAAGGTCATCTATGCCTATAAAATTAGTACTCTGGGCCAGAGACATGATGAAGTATTATTGATGTCCTAGAAGTTCCTTCAATTTCAATTACACCTCTTCTGGAATGCACCGTCACGGATCGGAACGCGCCCCGGTAGGCCCAACTCGCCCCACAGGCCTCCCAGGGGACTGCGGTGAAGTCGGGTGGCGAGGTCTGTCTGGGCCGAAGGAGCCTCAGTGGTGGCGGCGATGAGAGCCTCGGCGGTGGCAGTGGGAGACTCGGCGGCGGCAGCAGGCGCCTCAGCGGCCACGGGAGCCTTGGGGGTAACATGGGCCTCGGCGGCAATGTGGGCCTCTGCGACAACAGGTGCCAATGTGGGCCTCGGCGGCAACAGGTGGGGCCTCACGGTCGATGAGCGTGAGGGGGGATGGGAAGATAATGGGGACTCGGCATGGGGGACCGCCGTGAAGAATAATGGAGGACCCGGCGTGAGGAGACCGCCGTGAGGGGCGATGGGAGAACAAAGGGGGACCCGGTGTGTGGGAGGGGGGGCACTCTAGTTTAGAACCCTCTGCCCAGGGGATACATCTGTGTTTGTTTGTTCATTTGTTCCGGTGAAGGGTATGTGCACACGGTAGCCAGCCAACAGTTGCTTGTCTTTTTCTTTTTGTTTTCACTTTTAATTTCAAGTTTTTGTGTATTTTGTGTGTTGTGTCTGTCGGCAGACCAATTTCCCTCTGGGGATGAATAAAGTTTATCGTATTGTATCGTATCATTCCAACAATGTCTAATGTTTTTCGTAATTTTTTCCTAGCCAGATTAGTTCACTGGTTGTCATTGAATTTAACCAGAGGAAGTGGAAATAGTGTATCAAATAAAGGAATGGGAATTATTGAAAGCAACTTTCAGACTTTAACAGTGCATTTGTACATTCCAGAAAACATCAGTTCCATGATGAAATGATACTGAACTGTAACAGTTTTGTCATTAATAGAACCACAAAAGTTTGATTTTTTGCAGAGTGTATAGTTGGACACTGCGAAAAGAATGAACTACAGTATTGTTTCTCATATCGAAGAATGTTTCACTCTTTTGCAAAATGTATAAATGCTATTGATTACACATATTCATTTGTCTCGGCAACATTTGGTTTGTAGTGATGTTGTTCTGCCTTTGGCCAGTAGGAGTCATATTTTCCAAAATGGATTCACTCCATTTGTTACAGGAACAACACATTTTGAGGTTTTTCATCTGAAACTCTGTTAAACTGAAGTATGTACTTTTTGTCCATTAACTGATGAGCCATCCTAACATAATAGTGTATATTTTTATTTACATATTTTATGGTATCATGTGGAATATAAGAAAAGTCATACCTTTTTCTTCCATCTAGGGTGTCACCCCTTTTTGTTGGCGTCACTTTACTTGACCCAGTTGAATCCCTGCATGCAAAACATTAAAATTGTTGTGATCAAAAATGTCAAGTGCAACATAATTCAATCAATGTCCTTTCCTTCCTTGCGTAAAATAAAATATTTTAAAAGGTATAGTGTTTTAAAGTATGAAAAATTAATGGAGATTTCAAAGAACCTATTCATTTCAACTTCATGGTGGGATTATCTAGAGACACTGGATATGCATATTCATGATTGCATCAAATAATTAATCGATTCTTAAAAATATAATCAAAAGTCCACTTTACACTAAATGTATCCAAACTAACAATAGTAAATAGCAATAATGGCTTTGTATTGTTGGGAAACTCACTTTTGCCATTGGCAGTCGGCATTAATACTACTGCATTAGATTTTTAAAACCAGCCTGTAAAATTCTTTATTCTGTAAATAAGAGTATCAGAGTGATACTGCTAAATGATCCATAGAACATTAGAGTTGCATTTATATAATTGTAAATATGACAATGGTTCACAATGCAGTCATGACTGGTCATTCCATGTTCTAAAACTCCTTTATCCAGACAATAGACCTGTTGAAGCATTTTCTACCAGATTTATATCATGCATATTGAAGGAATAATGTGGCAGTCTGCGACAATATGATTTGCAGCTAATCGGCATGAATGCCAAAGATAATGCAAAACATATTTTTGCTAATTTCTCTATGGGCAAAATTGAAAATTAGAATACGTAATGGCCAATGGAACATAAAAGCAACATAATATAAATGTTCACATACATGAAGCAGTTGCAATTACAGAACCATTGAGAGTTCTCACAGAATAGTTCTCGGTGAATGTGTGCAGTTTATCAGTGATTAGGTTATGATGCAGCATTTAAAATGCAACAGATTTTTGTTACCTAAACGGATTTCCATCTGCCTTTACTGGGTTTAATGCTTTTTTTCCATAGTTGACATCAACTGACGGATTTCTGTGAATGCAGAAAATATGTTTTTGAGGAACATACATGTACACACATTTCAAAACTGGTGCAACCCTTCAATTTTATAGCATAAATTGCTGGGTTGCAGATATGGCATATTTCACCAAATTACAGATTATTGTTAAAGTGTCAGCAGTGGAGGAGGAGTGAGCATTCCATCTGAGATCAATGATGATTACAGGTTCAAGGATAAACCTAAGCAATAGCAATGACCGATTAAACACTGGAAAGGGTTTGAAGAAGATTTACAAGGACAGCAGAATTATAATTATGAGGAGAAACTTGTTAGGACGGGTTTTTTTCCCTTTGGATCAATGTAGATCAAAGGGAGACTGAAGGCATGTAAAGACAAAGGCCCATTGCTTTTAGTAGATAGAGGGAAGTGGAAAAATTAGCAGGTACAGTAGTTAAGATGTTTAAGAAGGAACTGCAGATGCTGGAAAATCAAAGGTAGATAAAAATGCTGTAGAAACTCAGCGAGAGTAAGTGTTCGGCACGGACTAGAAGGGCCGAGATGGCCTGTTTCCGTGCTGTAATTGTTATATGGTTATATGGTTATATGGGTGCAGCAGCATCGATGGAGCGAAGGAAATAGGCAACGTTTCAGGCCGAAACCCTTCTTCAGACTTCTTGAGTCTGAAGAAGGGTTTCAGCCCAAAACGTTGCCTATTTCCTTCGCTCCATAGATGCTGCTGCACCCGCTGAGTTTCGCCAGCATTTTTGTCTACAGCTGCATGAACTGCTGAGTTTGTCCTGCATTTTCTGTTTATATTTGTGATTTGTACAGCCAAGTTTAAATTTTGCTGGAGTTTTGACCAAATAAACAAGTTCACAAGTTATAGGAGTAGAATTAGGCTATTCGGCCCATCCGCCATTCAATCGTGGCTGATCTCTACCTCTTAATCCCATTTTCCTGCCTTCTCCCCATAACCCTTGACATCCATTCTAATCAAAAATGTGTCTATCTCTGCCTTAAAAATATCCACTGTTGTTCTCAAGAGAAGAGGTAGAAGATAGAACCAATAATCATCCTGACCAGTTTGTCAAGGTTGACACAACAGTGGTACTGGCAGATTCTTGGGAACTGACTCAAATTACCAGCATCTCCACTGAGTGGCACAGTGGCGCAGCAGTAGAATTGCTGCCTTACAGCGCCAGAGACCCAAGTTCGATCTTGACTACGGGTGCTGTCTGTGCAGATTTTGTATGTTCTCCGTGTGACCATGTGGGTTTTCTCCGAGAACCTCCGGTTTCTTCCCACACTCCAAAGACGGACAGGTTATAAGTTAATTGGCTTCAGTAAAATTGTCCCTAATGTGTAAGATCGTGTTAGTGTACGGGGAGATTGCTGATTGGCGTGGACCCGGTGGCCCATAGGGCCTGTTCCCGCACTGTATCTCTAAAGTCTAAAAGTCTAATAGTCTAACTTTTAGACTTTAGAGATCTCCCTTCCTTCTAACTCCAGTCACTATGTTGCCTGGGTAGGAGGTTGTCCAGAATTGAAGGAGACAATGTGAAGAAATCTCAAAAAATTGAAAAAATAAAATAAACCCTTGTTTCCATTATACTAAAAATACTGAATTATTTATTAATTGAATTAGTCTGTTCAATATTTTGTTGCTCAACTCAACCAAGGTAAACCAATGTTGTTTGATACTTACTGAGAGTCATCTCCCTTATTTTTAATCCATTCTTGATCTCTCATTAACCGAGTTTTCTTCGTAGTTTCTCGGATGACCTGGTCCCTTTCACCTAAAATTGAAGTTTAAAATTTGTGAATAAGTATAGTGAAGGAAACACTATTGATAAAATTAAAAGTCTATAATTGAAAAGCAACTACTCATGGGCAATAAAACACTGTTCAACACAATAAACTCATGTATGCTGACCACTCCTTTTTTTAAAAGCTCATCCCTATCTTTTTCTATGACTGTAATTTACAATTCTTAAACATAGAATTTAGTTCATGCATCCTGTTCCAGTAACCGGGGAGAATATGTATTTTAACTCTATCTACTCACCTCAGTTCCTTTAATTTTCCTTCGTGTCAAAAAATTAATCAACATGTTTTGAAATTACCCTCTAACCTAGCCTCAAATAGTTATTTGGTGAAAAGGCTGAACATTTTCATTATTCTTTATCTGAAGAATTATCCTTTCCATTTCACTATTGAATGACTATTGTAATTATCAAGTCATACCCTTTTCTTTGGAACCTCTCATCAAAATAAACAATGTATTTCTCACAATCTAATCAAATCCTTTATTCATATTAAGCACTTCAATTAAATCACTATTGAATTTTCTGTATTCCAAGGAACTCAATCCTGGCATATAGCATCTGTGCTCAAAATCAACTTTGAGCTGCCATTATTCCCTCTAATCTCCTAACAATGACTTCAAATCTACGACCTCTGAGTTTTAACCTTTCACGTTAGAGAAATGGTCCCATTCTATTTAAAAGACATCCCAACGCTTCATAAACTTACATGCCTAATTAACTTTCCCTTCAACCCCCTATGCTCCAAAGAAAGCAAACCGTTTATCCAGTCCGTTTATCCAGACCAGATTGTTACAGTTTTCTAGTCCCAACAAACATTACGTAAATTTCCTTAGCACACTCTCAACTCACATTAGATATTTCCTGTAAATAACAATTGGAACTTTATGCAATACTTAAAGCAGACTAATTAGTGCTGCATATGGTTTCAGCATGACCTTTCTACTCATATGTTCTATGATTTGGCTTATAAAGAACATTATCCAGTTTGCCTTTTTCAACCACATAAACCAGCTCTGCAATCAACGTATATGCTCTCCTCTGTCCCTCATATCACTTGGGCTGTCCTTATTCACCCTTCCTATCAACTTTTACTACTGTCAGTGAAGCCTGTCATTCAGCAGCTCTAGATTTGGCAATCCCATATTTTTTTTCTTTCTGGAAGTATGTTTATCTTGAACCCCATTCTTCTTCTTCTTTCCTGTCCTTATGCTATATAATGGCTCGCCACTGCTGTACACATCGTGACTCCAAGGGTTTCGGCAATGTGTTAGTGGGAGTCCAGACCATGTGACGTGCAGTTGATGGTTGGCCTCTTGGTTCCTCAGGTGGAATGCACAGACCTGTGTTTTCGATGGGTTGGTACGCAGCTGGTTTTCCTCATAGTATGAATATAAACCGGTGAGTGCCTCTGTCAGCATTGTCTCAACATCTTGGAACTGTGTACCCTGCGCTGTTATAGAGAGATCATCTGCATAGATGAAACGCTTAGTTACCAAGTCAGTTGGCTGGTCATTGGTGTAGATGTTGTACAGGATCGGTGTCAGAACACTTCCTTGTGGGAGGCTGTTCTTCTGTCATCGCCATCTGCTATGTTTTCCTCATTTCTCGCCAAAGAACCTTCTATTCTGGAGCTTTGTTTGTATTAGCTCGGTTAGATGCAGATCATTTGTCATCTCAAGGATCTTGTAGAGGAGTCGTTTGTGGTTGATAGTGTCGTATATTGTTGCTGACAAATTGACAAACACTGCTTCCGTGATTTGCCCTTGTTCGAAGCCATCTTCCATATGTTGTGTTAGGTTGAGGAGCTGGCTTGTTGTGGACTTGCATGGGCGGAATCCTGCCTGTTCTGAGATTAGGTGTTCATCTACATATGGAGCAAGGCGGTTGAGGATGAGTCTCTTAAATAGTTTGTAGGTGTGGCAGAGTAAAGAGATGGGTCTATAACTCTTCGCCTCTGAGGGGTCCTTCCCCGGTTTCAGTAGTGTGATTACTCGAGTCTGGCGCCAAAGCTTTGGGATTGTCAGATTGGCGGAGCATGAGTTGTAATGAACCCCATTAATCTTCTTAAAGGCCTCCCATTATTTTGAGACTGATTTACCCAATTAGGTGGCAATAAGTGAAAATATATGCAAGATTTGAACTATGAGTATTTTTACCTGATTTCGGATCTTGCCAGTGTTTATTGCCCCTCCCTAACTTCCCCTTAACTAAGTGGCTTGCCAACCCAGACCAGGCCAATAGGAGATTTCCTTCCACATCAGTGAACCAGATTGCTTCTACACCCCAGAGTATTACTTATGTTTCTCTTTCATTAGCCGGTCCTGCACAATGTTTGCAGTATTTTCTGATTCCTAGGAATTGCAAATTTCCCTTTTACAAACATCACTTCTCATTATGTTTTAAAAAAAATTCAAGATCTATTTAATTACTGGAATTTAAATTTCCCAGTTACACCAATTTAGATCTCAAAGTCCACAGTCCAGGCCTCTACAAATGATTCTCATGATTTAACTGTTAAATTACCATGCTATTTATAAATAATAGTTTTCAAATATATATGCCCTGGCAAAAGATATTATTGTTACAAACCTGAAGTGGCTGGTTTGTCATTGTTGAATGCATCAGATATTTTTTTAAACACAGACATGTCCAACAATTTGTAGTTGCTGCTGATTCGTCAACAATAAATGCGACAATAAGGTTTGCCTGTAAGTAAATAGAGCCAGGTTTAATCAGCATTTCTTGTTTTGTGGCCTGTTCAGCCTCTTTATTAATTAACTCATTTATCTATTTATTTATTTATTTATTTATTTATTTATTTATTTGGGTAATTGGGAACGAATTTCTACAAAATCAAATGAGCAATAGTCACAACAGCAACAACAAAAGCAAAAGGAATGCAGCAGCCATGAAACATCAGCGTTTTCAGTGAACCAAGGGCTCTGTAGCAGGCAAGCACTGCCGTTTTCTAACTGTGAATGTGGAAAAATGCATTCTTGCAAGTCTCGGGTGTGCAAACAGTTGAGGGGTAGAGAAGGAAATTTGACAATAACTGAAGAAAATGGAAGAAACTCACCAGATAAAAAAGAAAGTGATGGCTAAAACAACTCATTATGAAGACACAGACAAAAGAACATATTTTTTCTAGAATGCAGCAAATAATTAGTTTACAGATTAAATATAAAATAGGTGTTGTAATAAGCATTAGATTAATATGACAGTGACTCACATAAACCTTTAACCTGTTTATTGATTGATTTAAAATGTACAAAGCAAGGATGTAGATCTCCACAAACCACCTCTGGTCTAGTATATCTAAAACAGCACCAAATTGCTCAAAATTTGATTGGTTTATCAAACTTTCTTTTTGGAACACTTTCAGAGTAAACTTATAAATTTCTTCCCTTATCATTGTTTCATGAATATTTCGTCTTTTCTGTGCATTTGTCCATTGAAAAGACATCTGGTACAGCTTCAGTCCTAAGGCTTCAATGTGCAACCTTCCAATAAATGACCATCTGCACTTTCAAACTCAATTGAGCATGATCAAGCCAAAATTATGATGTCCCATCTTGAGAAACTAACAATTGGTTCCTTTGAAGTGAAGCATGCTAAGAAATCAAAGAAATAAACTTTTGCCACCATAAAATTAATACATCGGTGAACATGTTCCACTTGGTTCATGTGAAGGAGGAACATATTACCAAAGATAGACACAAAATGCTGGAATAACTCAGCGGGACAGGCAGTATCTCTGGAGAGAAAGAATGTTTTGTCTATCTTTGGTTTAAATCAGCATCTGCAGTTCTTTCATACACATTCTGTTTAAACCATATACCAGTACATCAAAACAGGACCCTCCACCTAATTTGATGAATTTCAGAGTATTGTTGGTGAGAGTCAACAGGAGCAACATTCAAGAGCATACATTTGTAAATTTAATATTTTGTCCAGGAATATTCTTCAGTATAGGAGGAAAGGTTACCCCTTTGACAAGCTAGAACAGCAGTCGGAACTATACCTCAGTGATAATGGAATCCATTGTAAGTTTATATTATTTTTGGGGTAAGTTTGAAACCACTAGAGATAGCAGCATTGCCATTGGGCTTGCTGAAGCTAGGGTTATTCCAGCAACGTTGTTACATTGTAAAATGCATTTTATTCTTTAAAGAATCTTTAAACATGAATTGTTTATAGCCCTTGTTGCCACTAAATTATCCTTATTATCCATATCCACATATGCCCTTTTAATAAGAGTAGGCTTTTAATGCTGCAACAAACAACCATGGAAACATGGGTTCAGAGCTTCCGTGCAATACCGTCAGGTTTGGAAATACCGTCAGGTTTTATGAAGTTGCAAGTTGCATGGAGTTGCATGCCTCCAATGACTCTTACAAACTTCTACAGATTCACCATAGAAAACATACTGTCATGTCATATTACAATTTGGTTTGGGAAGTGCTCTGCCCAAGACTGCAAGAAGTTGCAGAGTTGCAGATGTAGCCCAGTCCATCACACAGATCAAACTTCCCACCATTGACTCCATCTACACTTCATGCTGCCTCAGAAAAGCAGCCAACATAGTCAATGATTTGTCCCACACAAGTCATTCCTTTGTCTTCCCATGTCCATCCAGCAGAAGACACGAAAGCTTGAAAGCACAATCACCAGACTCAGGAACAGCTTCTCCCCCTCTGTTATCAGGCTTCTGCATGGTTCATACATAAGCTAGGTCACTGTCCAATTCACCTCTATCTGATTTGTCTACAAAACTGATGCACTGCAATACTGAGAATTATATTCTAAACACTATATCTTCCCTTTTGCTCTGTCAATTGTACTTGAGATTGATTTGATTGGATTTATGTATAATGTATCTGGTCAGTTTGGATAGCATGCAAAACTAAGCTTTTCACTGTACCTCAGTGCAAAGGGTAAATAATGAACCTAGACCTTCTGGACAGACCAATTAAAGAGTGACAATGTGACATATAGTGGGAGCATTGCATATTTACAAAAGCATGTCACGTAACAAATTCTCAAAATGTGTGATTTACAATTCCAGAATGTTAATATGTTTAAAGACAGACACAAAGTGGTGGAGTAACTCGACGGATCAGGCAGCATCTCTGGAGAATAAGGATAGGTGATGTTTCCCGTCAGACCCTTCTTCAGATCTGATGGAAAATATTTCTACCCACTTTCTTGTTCTGCCCATTATAAATGGAGCTAGTTTGAATGAAACAGTCAGAAGCAGAGCGAAGTAAAAGCATCAAACGCAAAGGGAGAGATTAATTTGTTTATCAAATGGGATGACACATTGAGATCTCAAAATGATTCACTACAATCCTACAGGAAGGAAGCATTTCACACAGAGAGTGGTGAATCTCTGGAATTCTCTGCCACAGAAGGTAGTTGAGGCCAGTTCATTGGCTATATTTAAGAGGGAGTTAGATGTGGCCCTTGTGGCTAAAGGGATCAGGGGGTTTGGAGAGAAGGCAGGTACAGGATACTGGGGTAGATGATCAGCCATGATCATATTGAATGGCAGTGCAGGCTCGAAGAGCCGAATGGCCTACTCCTGCACCTATTTTCTATGTTTCTATGTAAGCATACCTTTGTTTCACAGTTGAGAACCTACATGGGTCTAAACTCAAACTAAAGTGCCAATTAAATGACCTAATCATTAATAATACAATTATATCTAACAAATAAAAAGATTGTGGGCAAAACTCAAAGTGCTGAAGTAACTCAACAGTTCAGGTAGCATCTCTGGGAATGAAAAGGTGGCATTTCGGAACGAGACCCTTCTTCAGAATAAGAATGTGGGAGTTGCTTCATTTTTAAAATTTATTTTTAATAATATTTTTATTAGAAGCATATGCATATCATAATACATTTTGTTTATCAATTACATATTGTTAATAGTTGGGGTCCCGGCTATCAAAATAGCTGGGGTCCTCGTCTATCAATTACATATTAACACAGCTTCTATTTGTTTATTTTTTTTATAGATAGGAAGAAAAGAGAGAAAAAAAACGATAATAAAAAAATTAAAAAATAGAATAAATGACCAATAATACAACTTTGGAGATAGGTCCGTAGGATATAAAACATAACTATTCATCTAATCCTGGGTTCAAGTTTCAGTCAGGCTTCCGTGCTGGACCAGTTTACCCCTTCAGAAAATCAATAAATGGAGACCATATTCTAGCAAATAATTCTAGTTTGTCATTTAAGACAAGTCTAGTTCTTTCCAAATGTAAGGTAAGTTGCTTCAATTTATGAGCTGCAAGGATTGAAAACCAAATCCTCACAACCTACTAGAAAATGGATATAAATGAAAGTGTTCAAGTTCAAGTGTATTGTAAGCAATGTCTAAATCCCAAGAATTATTTTTAAAAACAGCTGACATTTCTAGATTGCGTATTTTATTTAGAAGTTATCTATGGTAAAGTCTGATCATCCAGCACCTCTGGGCCGGAGAAGCATATTTTCCAGACTTTTGGATGTTACCACTGTTAATATTCTAACACACATTTTCATTACTTTTTAATTTACGTATTACAAAGTAATATATTAAATTTTGCAATGAATAGAGTGAGTTTAAAGGTAGCAGGAACTGAAGCCCAGTATCGTTGCAATCATCCCCTCATTCTTCACACCGGATGCTTAAGATCTCAACCCCAGTTCTGGCCTCACATTGATCCAACAGTCCACATTGATCAGCACCAGCCACACCCCAGATCTCAGCTCTGATTGCACGCCTCACTTGCACTTTAAACCCCTGATTCACAGACTACACAGAGCAAGCCATATGCTGAACTGAATGAATTTCCAAATAATTCAATACCAAATTATTGCGGTTTTACTGTTCTGGAAGAAAGCCATTCAGCCAGCGCCCAGCAGAGCAATCCTATCAGTCCTAATCATCTTCTTATTTATTACTTGTCGTAGCTTGTCTTACTTGTCATAGCTTGCAATACGTAAATTAAAAATCGGTGTGTGTGACTTCGACTAGGAGGTAGGTTGTTGTAGACTTTGTCGTAGGGGGGTCCAGTCGCTGGTTTATCGGCTACCTGCTACGACTATGACAGTCGCCGGCAGTAGCCGAAAAAATCGCCTAAGTGGGACAGGCCCATTGCCTTGCTTGATTGCTGCACTGCTTTAAGTGCCTAAGTGATTCTCTGCATTTTATTTCTCACCATCTTCCTCCACACACATTTACTCCAGAGAACTCGCCTTGCTTTTAGTGGTAGAAGTTAGTTTTTGCACCTCTACAAATGCATTGAGCAAACTGACTTTGTTTGTTGCAAAATCGATTGTTTGCTGTGAGTCATACTATCCACCCATCTCTAATGTAATGGTTGCAACACCATTCACCATAAGTAGCACAATTAAAAAATCAGCTATTGCAATTGGGCAAATTATTTTACACTCATCTCATGGTTTTAAAAACAGTGGAAGACGGTGTTGAGTGTAAAGACTATCAAGGCATAATTGTTTGTATTACAATACCATCCAATATTAAATTGACCCAGTATTGTTCTGCTGCCAGTGTTTTATTAGTCTCTTTAA
The DNA here is from genome assembly GCF_010909765.2 of Amblyraja radiata. NCBI lineage: Eukaryota > Metazoa > Chordata > Chondrichthyes > Rajiformes > Rajidae > Amblyraja > Amblyraja radiata. Next base: position 73,790,052 of record NC_045961.1, read on the forward strand.
ACAGCGTGAGCTGTGCTTAAATCAGCCAAAGCAGTGATTCAGATTCTATTCTGGTGCAGCTGGTTGCTTGAACAAGGAGTTTCTGGGTGGGGATTATCATAAATTACCTCCTTTACACATGCACTCTTTCATAACAGCATTCCACTGTTCGGCAGATTTTACATCCAATCAAACAATCAGCCCAGTCTCTCTCTCTCTGTCTCTCTGTCTCTCTGTCTCTCTCTCTCTCTCTCTCTCTCTCTCTCTCTCTCTCACTCACTCACTCACACGCACTCTCTCTCTCTCTCTCTCTCTCTCTCACACAAACCAACACACACACAAACCATCTCTAATCATTGCCTTGGATCTGGACAATCTGTCTATTTTATACTAACTATTCCTGGAATAGCATATTCTTACTAATGTGCAATGCAGCCAGAAAATTGAAAGGAAGAATAATCACATTACTAATAAATCTCATGAATCTTGCTAGTTTAATTTAGACAACTTCTCTGTGATTCTCATACAGGCAGCATCTCCCCTTTGCCTCTGTGTTATTAAAATACTTTGAGGATTTGTACATTAATCTCTCATTAACCATTGCAAGGAAGTTAGGTTTCACAATGAACATGTAAGCACTTGTCGAAAGGTGATAATAGTCACCTCAACCTTTCTATTTTAGAAGTGAACCAAGAGTGGTCGATGTGAAAAAAACTAATAATTATACAACCTTACAATTGATCTTTTGATTTTAGTTTATTCACCTCTATTTTAATTCAATACACAATAGACAATAGACAACAGGTGCATGAGTAGGCCATTTGGCCCTTCGAGCCAGCACCGCCATTCAATGTAATCATGGCTGATCATCCACAATCAGTTCCCCGTTCCTGCCTTCACCCCATATCCCCTGACTCCGCTATCTTTAAGAGCCCTATCTGGCTCTCTCTTGAAAGCATCCAGAAAATCGGCCTCCACCACCCTCTGAGGTAGAGAATTCCACAGATTCACAACTCTCAATGTGAGTTCTAAATGGCTTATGTGCCTGTCACACTTAAGCGATTTTTCAGGCGACTGCCGGCGACTGTCAAGTTGCCGGCAGTCCCCTGAAAAATCGGCAACTTGAACAGTGACCATAATGAGGCCGCAACTAGTTCCCAGAATGCGGGAACTCCTCACGACCAAGAAGGCGACTCCCCGGCAACCACCCGCGAACATGTGGCGACCGCAGAGTCTTCTACTGCCACCTAAAAAATCGTCTAAGTGGGAAAGGCCCATTACCCCTTAATCTTAAACTGTGGCCCCCTGGTTCTGGACTCCCCCAACATCGGAAACATGTTTCTCTCCCTTTAGTTCGCTTTGCTTGACTTTATTTTAATTCTTCATTGTTGTTTTGGTTCCCCACTCTTTTTTTCTCACTTACTTAAATATCCATAAGGGTATGGTCTTAAGGTTTTTCCATGCAAGGAGATCCCAAAGTGCCCTGTTGCCAACATCATGCAGTTATCAGTTCATTATTGACTAAGCACAGTGGTAAAGCTGTTGCCTCACTGCACCAGAGACCCAGGTTTGATTCTGACCCTCGGTGCTGTCTGTGTAGAGTCTGTACCAATAACAGACCCTCTTATAAACTTCCACTTCCCTTTCTGCATTACAATTAGTTAATGTTTGTACAAAATTAAATGTGCTTGATACATTGAGAAATTCATTGATAAATGATGTAGCACATTAATGATAGGGTAAAGATAGGGTTCTTGGTTGGTTCTTGGTTTGGATGAATTGGATGCTATTTGGCACTTTCTGACATTGTGTCAACTAGGGAATAAAATGGACTAGCTCATTGCATTTGGGGATATCACTCTTTATCCACCCAATGATTTAATTGCTTCACTTTCTTTCAAAAGGGAATCACATGGTATCTGTTTGGAGCAGGAGGTTGGCAATGAGATTGAAGATCAGACACAATCTTGTCAAACAGTAGAGCTGAATGGTCTACTTCAATTTTCATTTGTTTTGTTCTTATGTACCTGCAATTAAACCAGTGAGACTTTACTGGAAATTGTTGCTGGATGCAACTGGCAGCCAACTGCTTTCTCAAATACCAACTATTCATATCTTCATTAAAGGCACTAAAAGACACGATGAAGAGGCAATAAGTAAAAGATTCTACTCAATGAGGATCCCTGCCATGGAAAAGGCCCAGGTCTGTTATTATTGCTCAATGACATGTGCACGTCAGAACAATGTGACCTGTCCTCCTTACATTCCACCTGCATGTGTGCTGACTACATTTATATTCAACCAAGGTTCTTATTTCAATATTTGTCATGCAAAAATGTAATGGAATGTCAGTTCAGGTCAGGTCGGGGGGAGTCGGGTACCATGTAATCCCGTCACCCCTGCTCCATGGTCGGATAGTCAGCGACTAAACCATCTCCCCATCTGCTTTGCCAGTTGAGGAAGGGCCTGTGGACCCCAGCAGGACAAAAAACAAGACCTGCCAAAGGGCGGATGAGCTTCTAGCGAGCCAACGGCCATCCACACTTCAGTAGAAGTTGCAATCACTGTTGTCTATTATAGCATTGTAAGGAATGATGTTAAAGCACACACACCAAAATCTTATACTTCCAGCAGCGGAAGTCCGCAGGAACTGGAGGACAGAGATGTGTGGTGCGTCCGTCACCGTTCCCGTCGGAAACCAGCACCACTGCATCACTAATGTTTTCAACGATGATGATGATGATATCATTTTCCAGCTGAAGAAAGCATTGATGAGACAATATTTGGAGTATTGTGCACAATTCTGGTCACCTGCTATAGGAATGATGTTATTAAGCTGCAAAGGGTGCAGAAAAGACTCACCAGGGTGTTACCAGGACTTGAGGGCTTGAGATATAAAGAGTGAGTGGATAGGCTAGGACATTTTTCTCTGGAATTCAGGTGGCTGAGGTGTGACCTTATAGAGATATATCAAATCACGAGAGGCATCACAGTCTTTCTTCCAGGGCAGTGTTTGTCTAAAAATAGGTGGCCAAGGTTTAAACCGATGCTAGTTTAAGATGAGAGGGGAGAGATTTAGAAGAGACTTTAAAGCAATTTCTTCATCCATAGGTTTGTGCTTATGTGGAATGAGCTGCCAGCGGAAGATATAGAGAATGAAAGCCATTGAGGCAGGTAAATGGAGAGCAAAGGTATAGATGGATATGGACGAAGCAAATGGGACTAGCTCAGCTATAAAACCTGGTTGACATGGATACATTGGCCTGAAGAGCATATTTCCATGCTGTATGACTATAACAAATAAAAAACAAAGACTTCCCTCTTTCACAATGTCTTTGGTAACTGCTTTTATTATTAAAAGCCCTGTCCCACGGTAAGAGTTCATTCCAAGAGTTCTCCCGAGTTTTGCCCTGATTCGAACTCGGAGATTTACGGTAATGGCCACTCGTCAGTACTCGGGGCTCTCGTGGACATTTTTCATCATGATGAAAAATCTTCACGCGTCTTCCCGTGCTTAACTGCCGTTAGCGCATCTTCCCGAGTACCCGTCGTTAGCGCTAAGAGACGTCCCCGAGCTCCGAAATACCCGTTTACGTTCATTCTCCGAGCTTACCACGAGTTTGATTTTTTTAAAACTCGGGAGAGCTCTTGGAATGAACTCGTACCGTGGGACAGGGCTTTAAGGAAGTCAGCTGGTCATTATTGCATTGATACTTATGGGAGCATCAAACATAGAACAGCATAGGCATAGGCCCCTCAACTCACAATGTCTATGTCAACCATGATGAAAAATTAAACCTATCCCATCTGCCTACATATGGTGTATATCTCTCCATCCTTCATGTTCCTATGCATGTCTAAATGACTCTTAGACTTGCTGTTTGTATTTTCCACAAACGTGATTATAATTGAAATGGCTGCAATCCATTTTGAGCCACACTGAAAGAGTGGTACGAGGTACTACCATGCAATATGAATGCATTTCTTTCTTTCTACATGGCTTTTTCTGCTGTACTCTCCAGTAATTCTTATGAACTCCTGGAGTCCATATTTAGCAGGATGGTCATTGGCCGATCTTTAGTCAGACTTTACTGGACTTTATCTTGCACTAAATGTTATTCCCCTTATCATGTATCTGTGCACTGCGGATGGCTTGATCGTAATCATTTATAGTCTTTACGCTGACTAGATAGCACACAACAATAAAGCTTTTCACTGTACCTTGACACACGTGACAATAAACAAAACTAAACTGAAAGGGCAACCATATAAAATACTAAATCCACTATTTGCATTTGATATAACTATGACAAAAAGCACCTGATTATTCTTCCAGGATATGAGAATATAGAGTATTATTTTTAATTATAATTTTCTGCAGATGATGGACATCTAAAATTAAAAATTAAAATAATGCTCAGCACCAGGCAGCATCTGTGAGAGCAAAACAGTTTTGGGCCAATAATTTCATCAGTTGTCATTTGTCTGTTGTAACTCTGTTGGAAATTCATCAACATGAAAGATTCTCCCACCCATCTCTCTCAACCCCACATCCGTGATGACCCGTCTTCCAACAATGGCTCTGAATCCTCAGTTCTGGTTCCATTCACCCTGCCCAAGTCCAATTCTGCTCCCAGTTTCTAACTGGGTTTCCGACTTTGGTGAAGCCTGCTTATTCTGATTCCGGAAATCTCAAACAATCATCCTTGACCCTGACTAGATACTGCACGGAAACAGGCCCTTCGGCCCACCGGGTCTGTGCCGACCAGTGATCCCCGCACATGAACACTATCCTATACCCACCGGGGACAATTTTTACATTTACCAAGTCAATTAACCTACAAACCTGTACGTTTCCTCCACACTCTTTGGAGTGTGGGAGGAAACCAAAGATCTCGGAGAAAACCCATGCAGGTCACGAGGAGAATGCACAAACTTCGTACAGACAGCACCCATAGAACCCGGATCACCGGCGCCGCATTCGCTGCAAGGCAGCAACTCTACCGCTGTGCCACCTTGACCGCCTCCCTCCTCTTAATGCATGAAAAGTGGTGTGTCAGGCTCATTCAGTGTCACGTACTCTTTGAGGGTCGGGCTCTGCCAAGTTATGCTATGCTGACCACAGTGCCGAAAGCACAATTGGCATACCAAGTTGAAGCACTTCATCATGCCTCCCAAGTGGCAATATAAATCTGGGCTCCTGCTTCTTTGCAAGCCCAATTGGGTGTGACAGCCTGCGTGGGTGGAGGCAAAGTAAACTTATCTGCTGTTTTGGCAGAGGCATATTAAACAACAGGAAATACCCAAAGCAGAAAATAAAGCACAGTTAAGATTGGAGTACTTCAAATATCATAAAGGAAATGGAATGAGGAGTTGCCCAATAAAGTCTCTGCCAAAGGTCAGGGTGTGAATCATAGTTTACATATTTCACAGGTTAAACTCACCCATCCCTAAAGACGAATGGACAGATTTGCAGAGGCTTAATCATTCTTCTCTCACTGATTTCAACGTTGGCCTCCTGCTCACCAGGAGGAAGGAACCAGCCTCTCCAGACACTGAAGATCGGCTTTTGATTGCCATCACAGCCAAGTGGTGCTCCTTTTTACTGGAACAAATGGTAGGGGTGGGAGGGGTGGATGGTGTAATTTGGGAAGATTAGATACGGTAGGAGATTACAGACTCATCTGGTGGCCAAACCTGTCAGAGGAGGCTATTGGGAGGCATGAATGGATAAAAGAGCTGCAGCACATTCTGTCTTTTCAAAGATTATGAGTCAGGGTGAGTAGGAATTGTAAAATGGATGGCTGAGACATGGGCATGTGGGGAGTACAGTAGGCATAGCTATATATATTGGTTGGAGGGTTTAGACGCTACTAAAAACAAAGACCATAAAATGAATGCCCTGATTATAGCACAATGTCAAGTAAATTATAATTCTGTATTGAAAGAGAGTGCTCATAGATTAAGGTTCACCCCCATCATCACCCCACTGTCCCAGACTGTGTAGCCAGCTCCGCCATTGGCAGGTGTTGTTTCCTTAGATCCCATAGTGAAGGGGAAGCAATTCCTCCCTGCATCATACTCATCACTGTGCACGTGTGCATCTGTGTGTGCACACACACACACACACACACACACACACACACACACACACACACACACACACACACACACACACACACACACACACACACACACACACACACACGCACACACACACACGTGTGCGCACTGCCCAACATCATTCCAGTTATCACGATTTACTAATCACCATCTAGCTCAGATCCAGCTAATCCAGCTCAGATATAGTTACCACCTGCTTTCGATAAGAGAGGTTTAGTTTATAGATACAGCATGGAAACAAGTCCTTTGGCCTACTAAATCCACGCCGACCAGGGATCTCCATACACTAACACTCTCATGCACATTGGGGACAATTTACACTTTTTAGTGAAGCCAAGTAACCTATAAACTTGTACATCTTTGCAATGTGGTAGGAAACCGAGCACCCAAAGAAAACCCACATGGTCAATGGGAGAATGCACAAACTCCATACAAACAGCACCGTAGTCAGAATCAGACCTAGGTCTCTGGCGCTGTCATGTGCCAGCGTGTCGTCCCAAGTATGAAAATTTAAATGAGGCATAGGCATTATAATTGCTGTGGATATTGAATCACCTCCTCACAAGTTAGCTGGGTATATCACCAATTCTGGACTATCCCCTCTTGCACAAAAAACTCACTCCAGACGGTGCTGTTACACAACCAGGCATCTCTTGCCATATAATGCCCGGTTTGCCATATTCCCTGAACTTCCTGAAAAATGTAATGTTCTCAGTATCTGTTTGCTAAATGTGCTTTATGAAAGTAAATTATGTCTCAAGGTTTGCACAAGTCTCGAAACAATGAAAATAAATTTACTTAGGTGTACACACTATAGAAATGTACTATGCGTTTGGGCTAATAATGGGAAAAAAGCTCATACTTAAATTCTGGAAAAATGCGCCCACACCAACAATAAAAATGTGGATATCAAATATGTTTGAAACACTACATCTGGAAGAGATGAGATTCCTCTTAGCAGGTAAAGCAGACCAATTCCAAAAGACGTGGTCTACGTTTTTGGAACTATTACAAGCATGAGGTGCAATAGTAATTTAAAAAATAAATAAATAAATAAATGGTACCAGGATCTGGTAACGGGGGGTAAAACAACAAAAACAGACTTGGTTGGTAGTCCCCTTTCTGCAGAGTTTAATGTTATAATAGAGCGATTGTTTCTCCTTTATTTTTCCTTCTTTTCTAGGGTCTACTTTCTTTCTTTACTTCCTTCTCTAACTTCTTTTCTAAGCGGCTTTCTTTTCTCAACACTCTCTTGCACCTTCACGACTCTTGCGCACTTTCCTTACTTCCTTTACTTCTATCTTTTTCTTAAAGTTCAAAAAATGAAGCGGTACAAAAAATGTATTAAGACATATGTGTTGTGTATTATTGTAACTTACCGTACTTCTAATAAAAATATTTTCAAAATTAAATTAAAAAAAAGAAATGTACTATGCAAATAACCCAGACAACCTAACAGCAGGTGCACATATGACCAGCAAACCTGAGAAGAGAGGCTTTGTTAATTTTAGTATGTATTCATTGAATAAATCTACCTACCAATTGACACACTTCCCTTTATTCCATAAAATAATACACAAGCATGTGAATAAAATGATCAAATATAAAAGTTAAACTTGTGGCTTTATTGCCATTAAAATGGTTCATATTGTATCTGTTTCTTTTCATATCAATTACTGCCTGCCAAATTCAATCGTATCTTACACAACGGCAAAGACCTGACCAGAATTTTGCCGTAATTTGTAAGGTAATATCCACTCAAGATTATCTTTTCTATTTTCTCAACCTAGTTTGGAACAGCAGTTGGAATTGTGGCAGCAGTACCTCTTCACACAAAGGGAGGACTTTCACACACAACATCTCAACTGGAAGGAGAGATATTTAATAATTTTACATGTTCACAATTGTTGAATGTGAGCTCTTAAGGGCAGCTTACAAGGTCTCCTGTAGTTATGCCTAAATCTGAGGAAACGAATGGAAAAATGGGTTGCAATTTTAAGATGCCATTTTAGAAAAACTAAAAATGTCCTAAAATCAACTACACACACAAGACACTGAAGAACCCGGTATTTTTCATGAATGCTTAAAGGAAAATCAGATTCCTGTAAAACATTTATTTGACCCTGAAAATAAAGATAAAAGACATATACAAGTACAAAAGATAAATCGTAGCGTGCAGATCAATTATAAATGCCAAAAGCAACACCATTCTCTCGGATACTGGGTAACAGCAGCCACTAATCTGCAGACACTTAAACCTACAACTAGATTTGTTGCAATGCTCATCTGTCCAGTTTTAACTCCCTTTTGATTTCATCTAATTTCTCTCCCAGCCAATGACACCAAAGTTTAGAGTCTGTACTTACACGTTTAGTCGATCTGAGTAACTGTGTAGTTAAATTATCTAGGTGGAGAAAATTTGCTTCTTTAAAATTCTGAGTCACAAAGTTTGCGAGAGTCTTTGGATGGGTGTGTTTGCAATATCTCTAAACTGGTTATGCAAGTTTTGGGTGCGGTTGTATTCACTTTGGAATGGCACCAATGCACACGTGGTACATCTTTCTCAAACGCTGAATAGCAATTACAAATGTCCATTAAATCAATTACCCAGAGATGACATGTTGTTTAAGAAGGAACTGCAGATGCTGGAAAATCAAAGGTGGACAAAAATGCTGGAGAAATTCAGCGGGTGAGGCAGCATCTATGGAGAGAAGGAAATAGGCAACGTTTCGGGCCGAAACCCTTATTCAGACTGATGTGAGGGTTGGGGGGGGGGGGGGGGGACGAATTGACCAGGGAGTTATGGAGGGAGAGGTCTCTGCGGAAAGCGGACAGGGGAGGAGATGGGAAGATGTGGCGAATGGTGGCGTCACGTTGGAGGTGGCGAAAATGACGCAGGATTATTTGTTGTACGTGACGGCTGGTAGGGTGGAAGGTGAGGTTATCTGGACTGAACTTCTTCCCACCCTGCTTCCTGTAAGGACTCCATCCCCTATTCCCAATTCCTCCGTCTACGCCACATCTGCACCCAGGATGAGGTGTTCCACGTCAAGGCATCGGAGATGTCCTCATTCTTCAGGGAATGGGGGTTCCCCTCTTCTACCATAGATGAGGCTCTCATCAGGGTCTCTTCTATACCCCGTAACCCTACTCTCACTCCCCATCCCCCGACTCGTAACAAGGGCAGAGTCCCCCTCATCCTCACCTTCCACACTACCAGCCGTCACGTACAACAAATAATCCTCCGTCATTTTCGCCACCTCCAACATGACCCCACCACTTGCCACATCTTCCCATCTCCTCCCCTGTCTGCTTTCCGCAGAGACCGCTCCCTCCGTAACTCACTGGTCAATTCGTCCTTTCCCACCCGAACCACCCCCTCTCCAGGCACTTTCCCTTGCAACCGCAAGTAATGCTACACTTGTCGCTTTACCTCCCCCCTTGACTCCGTTCAAGGACCGAAGCAGTCTTTCTAGGTGCGGCAGAGGTTCACCTGCACCTCCTCTAACCTCATCTATTGCATACGCTGCTCTAGATGTCAGCTGCTCTACATCGATGAGAACAAGCGTAGGCTTGGCGATGGCATCGCCGAACACATCCGCTCGGTTCGCAATAACCAACCTGATCTCCCGGTGGCTCAGCACTTCAACTCCCCCTCCCATTCCGAATCTGACCTTTCTGTCCTCGGCCTCCTCCATGACCAGAGTGAGGACCACCGTAAATTGGAGGAGCAGCACCTCATATTTCGCTTGGGTAGTTTACACCCCAGCAGTATTCCGAGTGGTGGCGCCATAGAGTGTGGCAGCCTCGCCTGCAGCTGTTAGTTTTTCACCCCTTATTTTAATTTTTAGTTTGTTAAAAGTTTTGTTTTGGAGGCCTTTAAGACTTTTTTATGTGGGGGGGGGGAGGGGGGAGGGAGACCGTTTTTTCCAGTCCCTACCTGGGCGAGGATGCGTCCTTCCTCCGAGCCGCATCTTCGCCCCTCCTCGCGGCCTCCAACCTGGATTGGCGTGGCCTTTCCTGCCAGAGACCGCCCAGAGCTTCAAGCTGCAGCGCAGCACTGAGGTATCATCGCGGAGCAGGCGATGCCTTACCCGGGTCACCGTGTGGAGCTCCGGAGTGCTGTGACTGCCGACTTCAACATTGTGGAGCTGTGGGGTCTGCGGAGCGCCCAGCCGTGGCGGCGCTGACTTTAAACACCGCAGAGCCTGGGATCTTTCGCCGAGATCGCCAGTGTTGGAGCTCCAACCAGCACGGCCTGTGGACTTAAGAAGCCGCGGTCTCCGATGGCTAGCGGCCATTTTGGAACTCCAAGCCGCTGAAGAGTGTTCTTCCGACGCCAGAGTCCCATCATTCCGGCGAGAGGGGCCTGAAACATCGGGCCGCCGTAGCGGCGACTACGGAGGCCACGGGTGAACATAGAGGAAGTGGACAGAACTTTGCTGCCTTCCATCACAGTGGGAACCATTGTGGGGGGGTGTTTTTATGTTTAACGTTAAATTCTTTAATGTTGTGCTTATTTTATTGGTGTGCTGCAATGGCAACTCAAATTTCACTACACCAATTGGTGTATGTGGCAATAAATGTAATTTGTCCTTTGTCCTTTGTATGAACATTGACCTCTAATTTCAGGTAGTCCTTACTTTCTCTTCCCCTTCTCAGCTCTCCCTCAGCCCACTGGCTCCTCCTCTTCCTTTCTTCATCCCGCCCCCACCCCCCACCACATCAGTCCGAAGAAGGGTTTCGGCCCGAAACGTTGCCTGTTTCCTTTGCTCCATAGATGCTGCCTCACCCGCTGAGTTTCTCCAGCATTTTTGTCTACCCAGAGATGACACCTTGTATTCAAACTAGTTGTTGAGTTCCCTACATTACAACAATGATTGCACTTCAAAATGTGCTTTGGACATCTTGAGGTACTAATAAATGAACGTTGATTCTTTAAAGGATACCTGGGCAAGATTATTGAAATACTGTTCTACTATGTTATGTTTTACTTTATTTCAAATTCAATTCCAGCAGAGATGATAAAAAGACAGTACTTTAAATCCTCATCAGGGGCTCACCAAGAGCAACACTTCAAAATGTTAAAGGGAAGTCAAGAATTAATTGGCACAGACTGACAGTTTTCATGTTACAGCTTGCAGCATTTAAAAACCATATCCAGTCTTTTTATGTTAACTAGCTTTTCAATCTCAATTTTAATCTCTCAATTTATCTGGCCACAGTGTACAACAAACTCAAACTGAAATGAAAATTGCAAGGAAGAAAAGTTCTGATTTACATGGCGCTGCCACTCTGTACACTGGAGGTACAGACGGTCTCAATGCTAATGGCATGTTGGCCTTCATAACAAGAGGAGTCGAGTATAGGAGCAAAGAGGTCATTCTGCAGTTGTACAGGGCCCTGGTGAGACCACACCTGGAGTATTGTGCGCAGTTTTGGTCTCCAATTTTGAGGAAGGACATTCTTGCTATTGCAACTGTCATATGTTGAAAGAATGGAGCGACTGGGCTTGTATACACTAGAATTTGGAAGAATCAGAGGGGATCTTATTGAAACATACAAGATTATTAAGGGATTGGACATGCTAGAGGCATGCAACATGTTCCCGATGTTGGGGGAGTCCAGATCCAGGGGCCACAATTTAAGAATAAGGGGTAAGCCATTTAGAACGGAGATGAGGAAAAACTTTTTCACCCAGAGAGTTCTGAATCTGTGGAATTCTCTGCCTCAGAACGCAGTTTAGGCCAATTCTCTGGATGCTTTGAAGAGAGAGTTAGATAGGGCTCTTAAAGATAGCAGAGTGGGGATATGGGGAGAAGGCAGGAATGGGGTACTGATTGTGGATGATCAGCCATGATCACAGTGAATGGCGGTGCTGGCTCGAAGAGCCGAATGGCTTACTCCTGCACCTATTGTCTACTGTCTATTTTATTGTCTATTGAGTCCTTGTCAAAACCCCCAGCAAAGGGTTTGCCACAGGCCAGCTGATGAGAAAATCTAAATAATGCCTCTGGACTTGGGCATCCAAAACATCAAGGTGAGTGAGGTGTCACAACCTGTACTGCATTAGCCCATTCACACCACTGAAGGAAGAACTGCGATATATAATTGACAAGGAAATGTGGGGCTTGGAATTCAGCTGCCTGCGAGAATTATTGGCTGCTTCCCAATTCCAGATTCTTCCTCTAAAACCTAAATGAGACAGAAAGACCTGTTGGAGTAAACCTGCAACTGGAATTGGGATTCTTCCCCTATTGTCCCAAGGATTTGGCATTAGCAAGCTCTGTAATTGTAGCTGGTTAAACTCCTGTGTGTAATTGTGATGCAATCTTGAGCTTTTTATGCTTCGACACTTGCCAGTTTTGCCCATATTTTCTGGGAAGAGTTACTTCTTTAGAAGTGAAGGGCGTTCACCCCTTATTATTCAAACCAATGATATCCTAATGTGAAACTGGTTGTAAATTGATTTGTGGGTTTTGTGTAGGTTAATTGGAGACTGTAAATTACCTCATTGTAGGATAAAGGCAGAGAAAATCTCAAAAGAAATGATCGGCATACGGGAGAGAGAATAAGTAGCAGGGACCCAGAGAAATAATGAAAGGGGGAATGGGACTAATAAATTCGACACCATAGCTTCCTTCCATGTTGTTATAAGATAAGATACGATATACAATGACCATGTTAATAGGTATCGTTACGTTCTGAAAACCTGCCTCCAAAAATCATCACTCCCTGATCTGACATCCTGATGTTTAATCATGGTGCGAAAAACATATCTTCACTTCCAAACAAGATTTTAATTATGTATGAAACATACGCATATAAGCAATTTCTTTAAGATTGTGACTATTTCTCAAACAATACTATTTTCACTCAACAAGATTATTGGCAACATTTGCCAGTTTAGTGTTCTTTCTACAATAGACCTTGTATACACAACAATGATCAGTATACAATATTCCAATTAAGGTTGTATCAAAGCTACCAATGTGTTAGAAAAATACAAATATTAAACTTCTGTTACTCACCTGTCTGAATTAGTTCTGAATGAAATTCCTTTGCAATTTTGTTGCTGGCTGGTGTTAAATGGTGAGTGGTTTTCGTTTCAGTGTCAGTCCCGACCAACTGAAATGAGTAATGGTGAAGTTAAAGCTCACTCCCAGCTTATTTGTTCTGCATTGATAGGTTTCCACCCCCGTGGCAATGACTCACACTCTCACTCCCTCTGGGTGGAGAAAAAGTTTGCAATTTGTGACAAGCAGAAAGCACTTAAACGAAATAATTAGATTGGCAGTAGAGTTTCCACATTCCACCACTCCCTCTCGAATCAATGCATTCCTTCCATATCAGTGTAACTCCACCTGAGCAGATTCCACCACTCATACATGTTTGCAATGCAGCTATGCCATACACCTGTCTGTGAGGTGTACAGGGATCAACCTCTTCATAAGATAACTCTTTCACTGTAAAATGTATTGAATAATAAATCGATTGCCGGTCAGATACCAGAAGAGCACGCCTTTAAGAGGCATCTAAATTCTGAAATAAGATTGCAAAGTGTTGATTTTTTTTCAGAATACATTTTAGTGAAAATGTATATCACTAATATGCAAATGTCATGAAATGAAAGGACAACAGAGAAAGTTGGATATACTCGGTCAGCAGGCCAGACAGAAGCAAGAGGGTCGGAGCATTGTCTGGTTCTTTGGATTTCCAGCATCTCCAGCTTTTTTGCATTTCAATTGCCTCAACTGGAGTGATTAACACCATTTCTTAAACTGTTTCCATATATCTTACCAGATGGGGACTCAAGGAACTGCAGATGCTGGTTTACTAAAAAAAAAAGTGCTGGAGTAAATCGGTAGGTCGGGCAGCATCTCAGGAGAGGCAATATTTCGGGTCAGGGCCCATCTTCAGATTGATTAGTAAGATACCTATCCTTTTTAAATGTTGTTATAGTCTCTACCTCTTTAATCACTGGCACGGTCCATTTATCTTTTTAGATGGTTGTAAATCTTCCTAGCTGCCCTTTGGTACAACCAGTATTCAATCGGAAGTTAGCTTCCAGTGTTATTGATTTACTTCCAATGGCATGAAAGTCATTGTAGAATCACTTGAATGTTTCCCCGTAACTTTATTTTAGCTGTAATTTCTGCCTAATAATCTGCAATTGTTGAACAATGTTCAGGCTTGTGTTACATTTAATATGGCTCTTTGGAAGATGAGATGCTCTTCCTTGAGGTTAAATTATGCTTAATGGAACAGTTTTGGAGACGGTGACAAAGTGGTTGGAGTAGGAGTGACAAGGAGAATTAACATGACACGTGCCTGGAACCTCATGGCACCTTTGCTTTCTGAATGACAATGTCCTGCAGAGTGGTGACTCTATAGTCAGAACCAGGGGTAAGAATAAGGGACAGGGATGAGGAAAAACATTTTCACCCAGCGAGTTGTGGATCGGTGCAATTCTCTGCCACAAAGGGCAGTGGAGGCCAATTCACTGGATGTTTCCAAGAGAGAGTGAGATATAGCTCTTAGGGCAAACGGAATCATGGGATATGGGGAGAAAGCAGGAACAAGGTACTGATTTTGGATGTTGAGCCATGATCATATTGAATGGCAGTGCTGGCTCGAATGGCCAAATGGCCTACTCCTGCACCTATCTATGTTTCTATGTTTAAGAAGGAACTGCAGATACTGGAAAATCGAAGGTACACAAAATGCTGGAGAAACTCAGCGGGTGCGGCAGCAGCATCTATGGAGCGAAGGAAATAGGCAACGTTTCGGGCCGAAACCCTTCTTCAGTCTGAAGAAGGGTTTCGGCCCGAAACGTTGCCTATTTCCTTCGCTCCATAGATGCTGCTGCCGCACCCGCTGAGTTTCTCCAGCATTTTTGTGTACCTTCTATGTTTCTATAATCATTGAGGTTCGGGACAGCCACGTCCAGCTATATTGTCACTTCATCTGCGTGCCTGACACTAGACTCCATGAATCAGCATTCCTCTTTGATTTCTGTGAGAGGAAGAGATTTCTAGAAATACAAAGAAGATGCTTCAGGAACATTGTCAAAGTCTTGTGTAACACATATAACAATTCATTGGATCATTGGAACCCATGGCCTGTGACCAGTAAAATAGAGAAAAGCATCCCAAAAAGCATTGAGTGGGTTTCTTCCTCTTGATTTCCTCTACATCTACACCCCCAGCATTTAATTTCCATCTCAGCACAAGAACATATAGTTCCTTGAAAGTGGCATCACATGTAAGCTTTCGTTACATTGGACCTTCATCAGTCAGGGTATTAAGTATAGAAATTGGGATATTATGTTACAAGTGTACAAGACATTGGTGAGGCTGCATTTGGAGAAGTGTATTCAATTTTCGTCATGCTGTTATAGGAAGAATGTTATTATGGTAGAAAGAGTACAGATTTACGAGGATGTTACCAGGACCTGTGGGCATCAGCTGTAGAGGGAGGTTGGGCAGGCTAGCACTTTATTCCTTGGAACTCAAGAGGCTGAGGGGCAATCCCGTAGAGATGTATAAGATCATGAAGGGAATAGATAGTGTGAACACAGTCTTTTTCCCAGAGTAGGGGAATCAAAAACCAGAGGACATGGGTTTAATGTGACGGAAAAGATTTAATACGAAAATGAGAGGCAAAGTTTTTTCACGCTGATGGTTGGTGTGTATATGAAACAAAATGCAAGAGGAGGTAGTTGAGGCAGGTACTATAACAACATTTAAAAGACAGATACATGGATAGGAAAGGTCTAGAGGGAATGGAATAGCAAGGAATTGCAGATGTTGGTTTATATCAAAGATAGACACAAAATGATGGAATAACTCAACAGGTCAGGCAGCATCTCTGGACAAAATGGATAGGTGACATTTCGAGTTGGGACACTTCTTCAGATGAATTGCAGGGGCAGCAGGAAAAAACACTTGGCGCAAAGAGGTTTTGAAACAACACCCTGATGCCTAACTCCAAACTGAACGCAAGTGTTTAGCGAAGTGTTCACGTGCACCTCCTCTAACCTCAACTACTGCATCCAGTGTTCCCCATGTGGCTTCCTGTACATCGGTGAGATCATGTGCACCATCTGTCGTCGGAGGAGGTCGGGGCGAGGGAGGGAAGAAAATAGGGGTCCAGGTGAGGCACAAGAGGGGGGGGGGGATGTTGGGTTGGGGGGTGGAAGGGGAGTGGGGGAGAAAGGGGGGGGGTTATTCCAAATTGAGTTATTCCATCATTTTGTGTCTATCTTGGGACGACAGATGGTGCAATGGGCTAAGTGTTCGGCTGGCAACCGGAAGGTAGCCGGTTCGAATCCCACTTGGAGTGCATACTGTCGTTGTGTCCTTGGGCAAGACACTTCACCCACCTTTGCCTGTGTGTGAATGTGTGTGAATGTGTGTGAGTGATTGGTGGTGGTCGGAGGGGCCGTAGGCGCAGATTGGCAGCCACGCTTCCGTCAGTCTGCCCCAGGGCAGCTGTGGCTACAGAAGTAGCTTACCACCACCGAGTGTGACTGAGGAGTGAATGAATAATGCGATGTAAAGCGCCTTGAGTATTAGAAAGGCGCTATATAAATCCCATCCATTATTATTATTATTATGTGCAGTTTCGGCATCCATTTCACTGAATACTTGCACTCCGTCCGCCAAGGCCTACGGGATATTCCGGTTGCTAACCATTTGAACACCCATTCCCATACTGACTTTTATATCCTGGCACTCCTCCATTGCTAGAGTGAGGCCACAATGGAGTATCAGTGCCTCATATTCCTTGGGTAACTTGGGTATACTCATTGAATTTTCCAATTTTGGGTAGCCTCAAACAACCCCCCCCCTTTCTCCCCCACTCCCCTTCCACCCCCCAACCCAA
Organism: Amblyraja radiata; assembly: GCF_010909765.2. Taxonomy (NCBI): domain Eukaryota; kingdom Metazoa; phylum Chordata; class Chondrichthyes; order Rajiformes; family Rajidae; genus Amblyraja; species Amblyraja radiata. The sequence goes on from NC_045961.1 coordinate 73,807,041, forward strand.
CATCCCCCCCCCCCTCTTGTGCCTCACCTGGACCCCTATTTTCTTCCCTCCCTCGCCCCGACCTCCTCCGACATTCCTTTCTCTGGCTTCACAATTTGCAACTCTTCACTCCTCCTGTCTCCTTCACCCCAACCCAAAACAGCACATGTCCACGTTCTCCAGAGATACTTTGCTCGACCCAATGAATTATTCCAGCACTCACTGTCCTTTTGTGTCAACCAGCATCTGTAGTTCCTTGTTTCTACATTCTAACATACAAAACTGTACTAGGTCATATGGCCTCACGTCTATGCCTAATCCACTACGCAAATAGACCATGAATGAATCTGTTTGTAGACCTCAGTTGCAGTTTTCTACTCAATCTTCTAGCAATTTTAATTCAGTTCCACATCATTTATATTGACACCTCTGGATGGAAACTCAGTGCCTACCAGTTCCTGCTGCAAAGTCCAGAAGAAATTTTCCAAGAGACACAAGAATGGGCGGCACAGTGGTGCAGCTGGTAGAGTTGCTGCCTCACAGCACCAGACACCTGGGTTCAATCCTGACCTCGGGTGCTGTCTGTGTGTAGTTTGCACGTTTACCCAGTGGCCGCATGTGTTTCGTCCGGGTGCTCTGGTTTCCTCCCACATCCCAAAGACATGAGGTGAAAGGTCTCGACCCAAAACATCAACTATTCCTATTCTCCAGAAATGCTGCCTGATCCTCTGAGCTACTTCAGCTTTTTGTGTCTATCCAAGGACATGTGGGTTTGATGGTTAATTGCCCCTAGTGTGTAAGGAGTGGATGCAAAAGTGGGGCAACATAGATCTAGCGAGGACTCGGAGGGCTGAAAGACCTGTTTACATGCTGCATCTCTAAACTAAACTGAACTAAACAACAGACACTGGAGCCTTGAACAAGGAACAAACTTCTAGTGGAACTCAGCAGGTCAGGCAGCATCTGAGGAAGGAAGTGGACAAATGGAACTCTTTTTCAGAACCTTTCAGAATGAGTCATATTCATCTGCCACAGTTTCTGGGTCAAACACACACAACAAGTGACACAATCCTTAAAAGAAAAACTGCAGATGCAACTAATCTGAAATTAAACCAGAAAATATTGAACACACTCAGCTGGTCAGGCAACATCTGTGGAAAGAGAAACAGAATTAATGTTTCAGGTCTGGGATCCTTTGTCAAAAGTAACAAAAAGAAAAATAACACATTATTTTTCAATAGCACGAAAGGTGAGGAAGAGAAGAGTTGAATAAAGGGAATTTCTCTGATAGCTTGAGACCAAGTGACATCATCCCCTCAACAGTACTCCTTAGGGGACTCTTGATATGGAAGTTCCTCCCCATTTTCCCGGAAGGACCATTTTTGGTCATTTCTGGATTAAGCACTTTTTCATTGTTCAGTACTGGATTGGGTTCACCAAGTCCTATTGTTTATTCTCAGTTCGTTGGGACCCCCCCCCCCACTGTACCTCAGTACATGTGACAAATAAAGTTCACGTTATAGGAGTAGAATTAGGCCATTCGGCCCATCGAGTCTACTCCGTCATTCAATTATGGGTGATCTCTGCCTCCTAATCCCATTTTCCTGCCTTCTCCCCATAACCCTTGACACCCATTCTAATCAAGAATTTGTCTATCTCTGTCTTAATATTATCCACTGATGGCCTCCACAGCCCTCTGTGGCAATGAGTTCCACAGATTAACTACCCTCTTACTGAAGAAGTTCCTCCTCACCTCCTTTCCAAAAGAGCGCCTTTTAATTCTGAGGCTATGACCTCTGGCCCTAAAGTATCATACCATACCTTCTCAGTCTACCCAACAATCTCATCACCAACCCCCTTGATTCATCAGGCCTTGACACAATGATCACCATACTCACTTCCCCTGACACAATTGCTGAATTTCCAAATGAATCGCACCTTCACACCCCACCCTTCTTCCCACCCCCTCAGCCACCCTCTCCCCCATGCCCACAAGACCCTCCCACCCATGCCCACAAGACCCACCCCCTCCCCATGCCCACAATAACATCCCCTTACACCTTGATAGACACAAAATGCTGGAGTAACTCATTGGGTCAGGCAGCACATCTGGAGAAAGGACCCTTAATCCCTGACCTGAATCCCGCAATGTCTACACCACTGCTCTCATTGGAGTAATCGAATTGGGAGTGGTTTTGACCTCCAAGCCCTGGCCTCCCAATGGCCAAACCTCAAACCTGCCACTAAAGACCTTAATGCCCGATGTTGGGGAAGTCCAGAACAAGGGGTCACAGTTTAAGGATAAGGGGGAAATCTTTTAGGACCGAGATGAGGAAAACATTTTTCACACAGAGAGTGGTGAATCTCTGGAATTCTCTGCCACAGAAGGTAGTTGAGGCCAGTTCATTGGCTATATTTAAGAGGGAGTTAGATGTGGCCCTTGTGGCTAAAGAGATCAGAGGGTATGGAGAGAAGGCAGGTACAGGATACTGAGTTGGATAATCAGCCATGATCATATTGAATGGCGGTGCAGGCTCGAAGGGCCGAATGGCCTCCTCCTGCAACTATTTTCTATGTTTCTATGTTTCAAGCTATCAGAGAAATTCCCTTTATCCAACACTTCGCTTCCCCACCTTCCCTTCAGACCATTGTCCTTCTTTCCAGCACCCACTGCACTAACCCCTGATAGTTAACTTTAGGAGAGCTCCCCCTCCCCTCACCCCACTCACCATCAACAACACCACAGTCACATCTGTGGAGTCTTTTAAGTTCCTGGGAACCATCATCTCCAAGGACCTTAAATGGGGGGCTACCAACGACTCCACAGTCAAAAATGCACAACAGAGGATGTACTTCCTGAGGCAGCTGAGGAAGCACAATCTGCCACAGGTAATTATGGTCCAATTCTACACGGCCATCGTAGAGTCTGTTCTCACCTTATCCATCATGGTCTGGTTTGGTTAAGCACGACATCCGGAGGCTGCAGCGAATCGTCCGATCAGCTGAGAAGGTTATTGGCTGCAACCTTCCCTCCATTGATGAACTGCCACTGCAAGGGCCAGCAAGCGAGCGGGTAAGATCATCTCTAACCCCTCTCACCCTGGCCACAAACTTTTTTAATCACTTCCCTCTTGAAGGCGACTCCGGATTGTCAAAGCTGCCACAGCCGGACATTAAAACAGCTTTTTTTCCACGAGTAGTAGCTCTACTCAATAAACAAAAATCTATAGCCGCCTTTTGCTCTGGTATTTTATTTAATTCACATGTTCAATCAATAATATTTTGTTATTAATGTTTAATGTTTTATGTGTCATTCCTAACTATCACTGTCACTTGCAGGCGGAGCACCAAGGCAAATTTCTTGTATGTGAATACTTGGCCAACTTGTTCATTCATTCATTCATTAATTCATTCATTCATAGGTCAGATCTGACCTCCAGCCTTAATGCAGTACCTTTCTTCACAGGTTCCATTGTATTTACAGGAAAACGTACAATGACTTAGGTCTGATGTGATACTAAAGTTAGCGTGTGACTGAAATGCCCATTAGCAGCTACAAAGTGATCAATGTTGACCATTTGCCGTGCCTTTAACAATGCTCTACAGTCTCTGGGCTTCATTTAATTTTTGAAAAATAATGTATGCGATTTAAAGAGAGGTAGCAATTTTTTCACTTCATCCCTCTGATTAAGCCTTTCCCACTATGAGACCTGAACACTATGGGAATTAATTCTGCGACCAGTTAATTATTAGTTTAGCAGTCACACACAGAGTAATGTTTGAAATGCACTCCGATAATTGAGGTTCACAGCTGCTGGTGCAGTTTAAAGAATTATCCCTATAATTTCTAAGGTAGACAAAATATCCCTATAATTATCCCTATAATTTCTTCTCGTTAATGAAATTACCTCTTATAGTCATTAATAAACAACTGCATTGTGAAACAGCATTGTATAAAATGTCACTAAATCCCCTTGTGTTATACTGGTCACCATAAAACTAAAAGCACTTGGCTCAAGGCAGCAAAATGAAATATTTACAAAGAATCAGGATTATTTGACTTGGTCACATCAAGAGTGTTTTATTGTCATATGTCCCAGATAGAACAATGAAATTCTTACTTGCTGCAGCACAACAGAATATGTGAACATAGTACACTGTAAACAATATGATAAATGAGAGAGAATATAAAGTTCAGTGTGCATATATACACATATTCACAAGTACACATCAATATCTATATATATATAAACAAAAAAACAAACCATAGTAGTGCAATAATAATAATAATAATAATAATAATAATAATAATAATAATAATAATAATAATAATAATAATAATAAGTCTATTTTTGCGGTCTCAAGAACGACAACTGTAGTTTTAAACTGATCTTTTTGTTCGAAAATTCGGTTTTCACTACACAGGTTCTCTAGACATGTGTGGCCACATCAGTGGTCAGCGCTGAACTGCCGCACGAAAGCAAAACCGTGCGAAAACAAGCAGCCCCTCCCGAGTCACATGACCGCGGCTTCCGAACGGCAGGTTCGATACCTGCCCCCTTCTCAGAATTCGCGGTACGGAAACGCACGGGTAACCGAACGGTTCGACCGGAATGCGTAGTCCGAGGTCGCGGGGCGAGCGTAACAGTAGGGGCCGGCAAAACAAAACCGGAGGGACGCGAAAAACGTGAACGAGGGACGGGCGTAACAAAAGGGATTGGAGAAATATGACCGGGGGTAACAGGTGCAGAGGGTGGTAAAACGGTCGGTGGACGTCCTCTACGCCGCGGAGTAGCCACTGTCACTGGGCTATCCTCGTCGACGTGTGCTGGCTTAAGGCGGCTCACGGAGCCGAACTCCTCCTTGCCACCCATGTACAACGTAAGCGTCGAGGCGCCAGTACTCAGCGCCCTGTACGGACCCTCGTACACCCACTGTAACGGCGAGTGGTGAGCATCTCTACAGAGAAAAACATAAACACAATCCCGTAACATAGTAGGCGCATGCACCGCAGACGAACCATGCCGGGAAGTGGGAACCGGGACCAATGCGCCTGCCCGCTCACTCGCGAAGGTCAGCTAATAACGCCGAAACCGGAACCTCTTGATCCCGGTGGACAGGCATGAAATCCCCAGGAACTCGCAAAACCGAGCCATAAACCAACTCGGCCGAGGAGGCTTTGAGGTCTTCCTTAGGCGTGGTTCTGATGCCTAGGAGAACCCAAGGCAACTGGTCGACCCAATCTGGGCTGGTGAGTCGAGCTTTCAACGCCGACTTGAGGCGCCTGTGGAAACGCTCAACCAAACCGTTGGACTCTGGGTGATACGCGGTGGGCTGATGCAGCTTCGCGCCATACAGCTGCGCCATACCGCTCCACAGGGAGGACATGAACTGGGCCCCACGATCGGTAGTGATATCGGAGGAAACCCCGAAATGAGCGATCCAATTCGAGACAATGGCCCTTGTGCATGCCTCAGCGGAGGTATCCGTTAACGGTATAGCCTCCGCCCAGCTGGTAAACCTGTCCACGATAGTCAGTAGATGAGTAGCCCTGCGCAAACACAGCAAGAGACCCACCAGGTCAACATGAATGTGCAGGAACTTGCCGTCCGGAACGGCGCAATCCTGCACGGGCGGACGCACATGCCTCTGTACCTTGGAAGTTAGGCATGGGACGCAGGAACAGGCCCATGCTGCGACCTGCTTCCTCAACCCATGCCAGACGAACATCGGCGCGACCAAGGCAGAGGTGGCGTGAATGGACGGGTGCGCTAGGCTGTGGATAGTGTTGAAAATCCAACGCGTATCACCCAGAGTCCAACGGTTTGGTTGAGTGTTTCCACAGGCACCTCAAGTCGGTGTTGAAAGCTCGACTCACCGGCCCAGATTGGGTCGACCAGTTCTTAATTCAATTATTAAAAGTATTATTTGCAATACAATAAAACGAAACAGAACCCACCACCATAGTACAAGACAAAACAAATATACCAAGTAAACTACTAAAGAACTATATTACAATCCTTGTCCACAATACACTCAACCCCCCTCGGTGCCCAACGGTCCCGGAAATCCCCCAGGGTGCCCGTGGACAGTGCGTAGTCCCTCTCCAGTGGACATAACCCCGGAAAACGGGCAGGCAGCTGGTTTGGGCAGAGCCCTCTTCCGCCTGGTGCCGTGACTCGGGGATGGCCAGCTTGGCCAGTCCCAGGAGCAACCCTAACAGGACATCTTCAGCCCTACCCTATGGTAACCAGCTTGGACGGGATGAAGGTATTGAACGCCGAGCTGCAGTCTATAAACAACAGCCTGTCGGAAGTGTTTTTATTGTTCAAGTGTTCCAATGCGGAGTGGAGAGCCAGTGAGATCGCATCCTCCGTTGACCTGTTGTTACGGTAGAAAAAACTGTAGTGGGTCATGATTCTTGTTGAGGTAGGAGTTGATATCCGACATAACCAACCTCTCAAAGCATTTCATCACCACAGATGTTAGTGCCACAGGTCGATCGTCGTTGAGGCATGTCACCTTACTATTCTTGGGCACCAGTATTATTGATGCCCTCTTAAAGCAGGTGGGAACCTCAGACCTCAATAGTGAAAGGTTGAAAATGTCTGAAAAAATGCCAGCCAGTTGCTCTGCACAGGTTTTGACCGGGTATACCATCAAGTCGAGGCCCTTTCAGAGGGTTCAACCCCCTGAAGGATCTTCTGACGTCGACCTCTGTGACTGTGACTGCAATACCATCAGGGCGTATGGGGGCTCAGGAAGGCAAATCAGTGTTCTCCCAATCAAAACGTGCGTAGAAGCATTGCTGAACGTCCGCCCCATCCTCTGTATGCCGTAATTCCTTTAAAGATTGCTAGTTAGACTGCTCCACACCAGGGAACAAAGGGTGCATTGTGTGTGGCACATGAGCCCATGTAATCCAAAGTGAACTCCTTATTTAAATATCTGAATAAGGTTTTTGTTTGCTTCAAGTAGCCATCCCCAAAGCGTGGCCTTTAAGCTTTGAAACTTGCTGATGACAGTCACCCACCTTCCAGTGTAAACATAATATTTAGAGATCAGATCTTACACATCTTGCCCTTCTCATAACTTGTTTCTGATCCTAGAGTTCAGCCTCAGGATTCTTCTCTGAATTGGTTGCAACACCAGTACATTTCTCTGTGAACAAACCCAAACCATGTACATATCTCCAGAGCCTTGGAATATGCCAGCATCATCAGGACCGCAGTTGAGTACCTCTAACTTTACTTGACTCACCATTGACAGGAGCAAAAGATCGAACAGGAGTACTGTGCAACACAATGCTAACAGTGATTACTAGAGCCAGGATTTTGCCATAAATGCCATGTGCCTTTTCATGCCTTTTTTTTGATGAATTCAGGAAGATAATGCCTTTTTCACGATTGAGTGCCTAAATCAGCCTTTTTTGCCATTTTAATGTAACTTACAAGAAAATTAACAGCACCAGGCAAAACCTGGCTGTAAATGGGTGTTGTGATGATTGGAGAGGGGTGCATGGGAAAGGGTCCAGTCTTTGCAGACTGCTTTAAGTAGGTGTGAAATGGTGATTGGGGAGTAGGTGGAGAAGGATCTAGTCTTTTCAAACAGCGAGTTTGGAGTCAAGCTGTGAGTAGGTGTGAAGTGTTGGTTGGGGATGGGGTGTGGGGTACCAGGGTTAAATTTCTGTTTATCGAACCTGCAGTTAGAACTCGTTCAGGTCATTGGTCAGCTGACGATTCCCCAAGGAGCGGGGGGGGGGGGGGGGGGGGGGGGGGGGGGGGGGGGAGAGGTGTTTCCTCTTGTAGCTTGTGATTTCTTGCAAGCCCTTCCACACTGAAGAAGTAATTTGCTGAGAACTTGCTCCTCAACTTCTCAGAGCACCTTTCCTTGACAGCTCTGATTCCTCTTCTCAACTTCATAATTTGAAAAAAAAATGCTAGTAGGTATGAGCAACCAGGCAATAATGTAGTATACCTTTATAATGATCATTTTTAACCATATTTTGGTGGTGGAAATACATGCCTTTTTATGCCTTTTTTTGGGCAATAAACGCCTTTTTGTGCCTTTTTTGTAATTTTATTTTGCCTATTTGCCTGCCTATTTCAGTTTTTAGTGCCTAAACATCCTGGCTCTAGTGATTACACTTTGATTGTATTAATTGACCCTGGAAAATTCGAGGCCAATAGTAAAAATCAAGCACCTTTGCCAAATTCCTGACTCCTATATCATAGGCAAATAACAACTACTTGTAAATACTTGCTCAACCATAACAGTAAAGAATGTGATTGTTATTTATACATCTATGACACAGATCATAGTAACTCTTTGAGAAACAAGGACGGAAAGGTGTGTTTGAAAGACAATGATTGTAAGCACAGACTTCTGATAAATCCTGTATTAGAGAGGTAATGTTTAAGGAAGGAGCCCCAAAGAGTAGGTCATAGAGCAGCTAAAGGCTCTGTCTCCAATGGTGGGACACATGGAGGTATGGGGGGCTGTCTGGCAAGCAAATGTAAAGAATTGGACAGGAACAAATAGTTTTAGTTTTAGTTTTTTCATTTCAGAGATACAGCGCAGAAACAGGCATTTCGGCCCACTGAGTCTGCACCGACCAGCAATCCCCGCACATGTGCACTATCCTACACTAGGGACAATTTTTACATTTATACCAAGTCAATTAGCCTACAAACCTGTGCAACTTTGGAGCGTGGGAGGTAACCGAAGATCTCAGAGAAAACCCACGCAGGTCATGGGGAGAACATACAAACTCCGTACAGACAAGCACCCATAGTCAGGATCGAACCCGGGTCTTTGGCGCTGTAAAGCAGGAGCTCTACCGCTACACTAATGTGCCGCCCAAATAAATCTAAACAACATTGAAAAAGAGGGTAAGAAAGAGTTTTAATTCAAGGTATGTTTAGAAAGGAACAGCAGATGCTGGTTTACACCAAAGATGACATTGTATATGAGCTACATATGATACAGCCAATAATTCCAAAAGTTTCTCTCACGTCTTATCCATTATTGCCTTTAATATCTGGTGCCCTTTCACAGTACTGAACCTACATCTCTTCAAACTATAATTGCTGCCATCTGTTTTGGGATCTGTTTTGGAGTAAGGGGGAACTGTACGTAAGGGATGGATTGCACCTTAACAGGTGGGGGACCGGCATTCTGGCAGGCACGTTTGCCACTGCTACACAGGTGGTTTTAAACTAAATAAGGGGGGGGGAGGGGGGTGTCAAATGGGATAGTCAAGGACGGAGATAAGGGAAAGGGAGTAAAGGGATAGTTAATGACCCAGAATTAACGGGAAAGAAAGCTCACAAAGGGATAGGAGAGTATGGCCAAGTGTAATAGGGATCGATGTGAAAGGTGAGATGCGTAAGGAATTAAAAGTATTGTATATGAATGCACAAAGTATAAGAAGTAAAGTAGATGAGCTTGAGTCTCAGTTAGAGGTTGGTAGATATAATACATTTTTATTTTAGTTTTTATTTATGGGCACCTTTCAAGAGTCTCAAGGACACCTTACAAAAATTGAGCATGTAGAGGAAAAACATGTAAGGGGAATGAAATAAATAGTAGAGACATGACTAGTACACAAAGTAAAGACAGAATTCAATACAAAACACAGTATGAGGCAATTAATGCACAGATGAAAAGGGACGGGGGCGTGGGGATTACTGAGACGTGGCTGCAGGAGGATCAGGCCTGGGAACTTAATATTCAGGGTTATACATCCTATAGAAAGGACAGGCAGGTGGGCAGAGAAGGGGGGGGGGTAGCTCTGCTGGTGAGGGATGGGATTCAGACCCTTGCGAGGGAAGACATAGGGATTGATGAGGTAGAGTCACTGTGGATTGAGTTGAGGAATTGCAAAGGCAAGAAGACACTAATTGGTGTTATCTACAGACCTCCAAATAGTAGCCCAGATGTAGGGTGTAAGTTGCAGCAGGAGTTAAAACTGGCATGTAACAAAGGTAATGTGGTGATGGGGGATTTCAATATGCAGGTAGACTGGGAAAATCAGGTTGGTTCAGGACCCCAAGAAAGAGAGTTTGTAGAATGCCTCCGAGATGGATTCTTAGAGCAGCTTGTAATGGAGCCGACCAGAGAAAAGGCAATTCTGGATTTAGTGGTGTCCAATGAACCAGATTTGATAAGAGAACTAGACGTAAAAGAACCGCTTGGTGGTAGTGATCATAAAATTATTCGTTTTAATCTGCAATTTGAGAAGGAGAACGTTAAATCAGAAGTGTCAGTGATGCAGTTGAACAAAGGGGACTATGAAGGCATGAGGGAGGAGCTGGCCAAGGTAAACTGGAAAGGGATCCTAGCAGGAATGACGGTGGAACAGCAATGGCAGGAATTTCAAGGCATGATCCAGAAGGCGCAGGATCATTTCATTCCAGAAAGGAAGAAAGATTCTAAGGGTAGCAGGAGGCAAATGTGGCTGACAAGAGAAGTTAGGAATAGAATAAAACTAAAAGAAAAGATGTATAACATCATAACGTCCATAATTAACTCCTCCCTATCAACTGCTACTGTCCCTACATCTCTCAAAACAGCTCTGTCACCCCGATTCTAAAAAAAACAGGTTCTGATCCAAACAATCCAAATAACTACTGCCCCATCTCCAACCTCCCATTCATTACTAAACTTCTGGAAAGGACAGTAGCGACACAACTTCAAGTCCACCTTCAAAACAATAACCTCTATGAACCATTTCAGTCCGGTTTTCGCCACAATCACAGCACTGAAACAGCCTTGGTAAAAATTACAAATGATCTCCTTCTCGCAGCTGACACCGGCCACTTATCCATCCTGATCCTCCTCGACCTCACAGCAGCCTTTGACACCATCTCCCACCCAATTCTTCTGGAACGTCTATCTGCCACCGGCATCAACAACAATGCACTACTTTGGTTCAGGTCCTACCTACACGACAGAAAACAGTTCATCCAGGGAAATAAAGTCACATCCACAACTGCCACAGTCACCCATGGTGTTCCTCAGGGATCGGTGCTGGGGCCACTGCTTTTTATCATCTATATTCAACCTCTTGGCAATATTCTCCGTCAATTTGGAATCAATTTTCACTGCTACGCCGATGATACACAACTTTACCTCTCCACAAAACCAAACACCTCCCTTCCCCCAACTGCCCTCACCACCTGTCTTCAAGCTATCAGCAACTGGATGTCACTCAACCTTCTAAAACTCAATGGAAATAAAACAGAAATCATGCTAATTGGCTCAAAGTCCACACTCTCCAAAACCCACCCATTCACCATTTCAGTTGATGGCTCACCCATACCCACCTCCTCCCATGTCAAATGTCTCGGCGTCATTCTGGACAGTACACTTTCCTTTGGCCCCCACATCAGCAATATCACACGCTCTGCATACTTTCATCTCCGCAACATCTCCAGACTCCGCCCCTCCCTCTCCAAAGACAATACAAAAGTCCTCATCCACGCTCTGGTCACATCCCGCATCGATTACTGCAACGGCCTCCTCACTTGCACCTCCAATAAACTTCTTCATCGCCTCCAATGCATTCAGAACTCTGTAGCCCGGATCATCGCCCGCACCAGATTATCGGACCACATCACACCCATCCTCACTCAGCTCCACTGGCTCCCTGTGCACCACCGGATTAACTACAAGATTTTACTGCTGACCTTCAAAGCCCTACACCACCTTGCTCCCCAATACCTGACCTGCTGCTACCATACACTCCTTCCCGGTCACTTCGTTCCTCCTCAGCTGCAATTTTAACTGTCCCCACATTTAGACTCAGCACCATGGGTGCCAGAGCCTTCAGCTGCTCTGCCCCACGTCTCTGGAACACTCTCCCACCTCCCATCCGTCACCTGGACACTATCGATCAATTTAAATCACAACTCAAAACACACCTGTTTAGATTAGCATACCTGACATAACTTCCACCATGTTCACCCTGATTTTAATGACTTAAATGTTTTGTGTATTTTTTGTTTTTTTTATTTTTTGTTTTTAATCAACTTGATTTTAATACTGATAAATGTATTGTGATTTTATGTCCTGTAAGGTGTCCTTGGGTGTCCAGCAAATAAAATGCATTATTATTATTATTATTATTATTAACACAGCAAAGAGTAGCCGGAAGCCAGAGGATTGGGAAACTTTCATAGGACAACAAAAATAAACAATACCGGCTGAAAAGATGAAGTACGAGGGGAAGCTGGCCAGGAATATAAAGAAGGACAGTAAAAGCTTCTTTGGATATGTTAAGGGAAAAAGAATAGCAAAGTCAAATGTGGGTCCCTTGAAGGCAGTCACGGGTGAAATTATTATGGGTAACAAGGAAATGGCAGAAGAGATGAACAGGGACTTCGGATCTGTCTTCACTAAGGAAGACACAAACAATCTCCCAGAAATACTGGAGGACAGAGGATCTAAGGGGGTAGAGGAACTGATAGAAATTTTCATTAAGCGAGAAATAGTATTGGGTAGGCTAATGGGACTGAAGGATGATAAATCCCCTGGGCCTGACGGTCTGCATCCCAGGGTCATCAGGGAGGTGGCCCTAGTGGATGCATTGGTGATCATTTTCCAATGTTCAATAGATTCAGGATCAGTTCCTGTGGATTGGAGGATAGCTAATGTTATCCCACTTGTCAAGAAAGGAGCGAGAGAGAAAACGGGGAATTACAGACCAGTTAGCCTGACTTCGGTGGTGGGAAAGATGCTGGAGTCAATTGTTAAAGAGGTAATAGTGGTGCATTTGGATAGAAGTAAAATGATTAGTCCAAGTCAGCATGGGTTTATGAAAGGGAAATCATGCTTGACTAATCTTCTGGAATTTTATGAGGATGTGACAGGTAAAATGGATGAAGGGGAGCCAGTGGATGTCGTGTATCTAGACTTTCAGAAAGCCTTTGATAAGGTCCCGCACGGGAGACTGGTGACCAAAGAGGTGCAGAGAGACCTGGGTGTCCTTGTACACAAGTCACTGAAAGTTGGCGTGCAGGTACAGCAGGCAGTGAAGAAAGCGAATGGAATGTTGGCTTTTATAACAAGAGGATTTCAGTATAGGAGTAAAGAGGTTCTTCTGCAATTGTATAGGGCTCTGGTAAGACCACATCTGGAGTATTGTGTACAGTTTTGGCCTCCTAATTTGAGAAAGGACATCCTTGTGATTGAGGCAGTGCAGCGTAGGTTCACAAGATTGATCCCTGAGATGGCGGGACTGTCATATGAGGAAAGATTGAAAAGACTAGGCTTGTATTCACTGGAGTTTAGAAGGATGAGGGGTTATCTTATAGAAACATCTAAAATTATAAAAGGACTGGACAAGCCAGATGCAGGAAAAATGTTCTCAATGTTGCATGAGTCCAGAACCAGGGTCCATAGTCTTAGAATAAAGGGGAGGCCATTTAAGACTGAGGTGAGAAAAAAACTTTTTCACCCAGAGAGTTGTGAATTTGTGGAATTCCCTGCCACTGAGGGCAGTGGAGGCAAAATCACTGGATGGATTTTAGAGAGAGTTAGATAGAGCTCTAGGGGCTAGTGGAATCAAGAGATATGGGGAGAAGGCAGGCACGGGTTATTGATTGGGGACGATCAGCCATGATCACAATGGATGGCGGTGCTGGCTCGAAGGGCCGAATGGCCTCCTCCTGCACCTATTTTCTAAGTTTCTATGTTTCTATCTATACTTAAAGCCCAAACTGCTTCAAATTGTGTTCAATGATATCAAGTGTTCTTGTCAGCTTTTGGTCCATTACTTTCCACTAATCCAAGGTCTGTAAGCTTTATCCTTTTATATCATTTGTAAATCTCCACTCCATACAATAGAGACCTCTAGTTAATCACTAGAATATGTAACCAGTATAAAAGCTGTGATGGTTAAATAATGTTTGTTTAATGCCCGGTGGTATTTAACAATATTTAAATGGAAATTTAAATTATTGACAACTAAAAAAATAAGTCTTGCTCAAAATAGAAAAAAGAGTGAAATAAAATTATTAAAATTTACAGGGACACAAGATACTGTAGAAGCCTTCCACTCTCGGACATCTAGTGTCCTCGATCTTCAGCAAATGTGGTTCACCTCTTTGAACGTCCCTCTCGCTCTTGTCTCCTTTTTGTCCAGCAGCTCATTTCTCGCCTTCTCTTCAAACACAGGCTGAACTAGGATAGAGGTGCCCTGGTTCTCACCTTTCCCACCTTCCCACAAGTCTCCACATCTCATAAATCCGCCTGCTTCATTGCGATTCCACCACCAGTTGCATCTTTCCATCCCCATCTCTTTCTATATTCCACAGAGAACACACCCTCTCTGTGACTCCTTGGTTTGTTCACCACACCCTATCGATCTCATCCGCCCTAACTCCACAGGCACTTTCATAAATTCATAATTTCTAGGGGCAGAATTAGGCCATTCTCCACCATACTCCACCATTCAATCATGGCTGATCTATCTTTGCCTCTCAACCTCATTCTTCTGCCTTCTCCCAATAACCTCTGTCACCCTGACTAATCAAGGATTTGTCAATCTCTGCCTTAAAAATATCCATTGACTTAACTTCCAGAGCCATCTGTGGCAATGATTTCCACAGATTCACCACCATCTGACTAAAGAAATTCCTCTTCATCTCCTTTCTAAAGGTATGTCCTTTTATTCTGAGATTATGCCCTCTGGTCCTAGACTTTCCCATTAGTGGAAACATTCTCTTCACATCCACTCCATCCAGGCCTTTCACTATTGGATAAGTTCCCCCTCATCCTTCTAAACACCAGCGAGTACAAACGCTCATCATATGTTAACCCAATAATTCCTGGGATCATTCTTGTAAACCTCCTCTGGACCTTACTTTCCCTACCACCACGGGAATTGCAACACTTGCCCCGACACCTTCTCTCTCACCTCCAGTCTGGGACCCTAACTTGTCTGTTCATGGCCTCCTTAACTGCCAGAGTGAGACTTCCAACTGGAAGAACAGCATCTCATATCCAGCTTGGGTAGCCGGCAACCTAAGAACATTGAATTTGCCTTTCTAAGATCACCCCCATACCCCTTCACATCAACCCAGTCACCAAATCTTTCAGTAGAATTACTGTTTCCTAGAGGACTACAGCACAACAGACCCATCAAGCTAGTTTAATTTGCCTGTGTTTGACCATGTACCAATGACCCTTTCCTGTTCATGTATGTGTCTTATCGTTACTGTATCTGTCTCAACCACTTCCTCTGATAGCTTGGTCCAAATGCTTATCACCTTCTGTGTGAAAATACCGCCCTTCAGGTTCAAATTCAATCTTTCCCCTCTCATCTAAACCTGTCCTTTAATTCTTGATTCCCCAATGCTTGGAAAAAGACTGCTTTCACTCGATCTATGCCCCTCATGATTTTATACATGTCTAAAAGACCATCTCTCAATCCCCTATGCTCCAAGCAATAAAGTCCTAGCTTGCCCAACTTATCCCTGTAACCCATTCTCTCAAGTTATGGCAACATTATCATTGTGTTTTTTTCTGAACTCTTTCCAGCTTAATGGCATCTTTCCTCTTGCAGAGTTACAAAAACCGAAAACAATATTCCAATGTTCCAATACTTCTGAGCTACACATGAGGTTTTATTGCAAAACACCATCCTGCCATAATAATGTTGCTACTGCTAGTTTCTGATGTTCAAAAACTTCTACCTTACTTTGTGGTTCATTTCGCTCGCTCCCTGCAATGCTTTTAGTGTTATGGTTAAAACAAAATTCAGCAGAAAGATGTATTGTTTTTTAACCAGAAAGTTCAATTGTGGTGCAAATTGGTTAAATCAAGTATTTCACTCTTGATACCATTTCCACAGATGGGCCAGTATGTTCTGGGAGGAGCATTTTAAAAGATAAAAGTATTTATCCCAAGAATGTGGCTTGGTAACATATTTATGTTCTGCATTTTTTATAGTTGAGCAGAACAAAATAATTCCTTTGCAATTAGTTTTACCTCTCTCCATCGTAATAATCTTCTGAAGTTTGAAATGGTTATTCTTTTGCAGAGTTCATTTTCTACCAAACCTATTTTTGCCCAAAATCTGTAACCTTGACTCAGAAATTAACTATAGTGATCTAACCACTGGCCCATCTGGGATAAGGGCGGTCAGTTCATTGAGATTGTCTCATGTGTGGCTTATCGGTACAGTGTGCTGTATCTTCAAGCAAAAGAATCATTGAAACTTACCGAACGGTGAAAGGCATGGATAGAGTGGATGTGGAGAGGATGTTTCCACTAATCAGAGAGTCTCTGACCAGGAAGTTCTTTAATCAGAGGGTGGTGAAACTATGAAATTCGATGCCACAGATGGGGTATTATTGGGTATTGGGTATTTGGGTATTATTTGGGTTATTGGGTATTTGTAAAGCGGAGACTAACAGGTGCTTGATTAGTTAAGATTATGGGGAGAAGGCAGGAGAATGGGGTTGAGACTGAAAGATAGATCAGCCATGATTAAATAGTGGAGTAGCCTTGACGGGCTGAATGGCCTAATTCTGCCCCTATGACATGAATTTATGAAAAGGTTTGCAGGTAAAGCATTTGGATTTGTTTGAGCGATATGTTTGTTAAGATGAAGATTCTAGGTATTAAAGCACTTTTACTAATTTTGCTCCCTATTGCCAACACAGCTGCTTAATAATTCTCCCTTTGGCCCAACTGCACCAAAAATGTTACATCCAAATACATACGAGCAGCTCAACTAAACAGCACCAATTTCTTGGATTTGAGTCTAATGGTCATCATTCTTCACACTAACCATCCTCAATGCTTTTCTGAATAATATTGCTCCACAAGGATAACATGCTCTCAACCACAAGCAGGTTTAAGCAATCAAACTCAATTGACATTGGATTTGCTAGAAGAGCCATCCATTAAGAGTGGGGTGAGGGAAACAGTGTTAATGTCATTTGGTAAAGAGCAATGGAGAAATTAGGGACCCAAAGGTGGAAAATAGGGGATTAGAGTCAAATCAGGTGCAGTGAGAAACAGAACAAATGAACATAGAACAGTACAGCACAGCAACAGGCCCTTCAGTCGACAATGTCTGTGCCAAACATGATGTCAAATCCAACTATTATCTGCCTGCACATAATCCATGCCCCTCCATTCCCCACACATCAATGTAGTTATTCCAAAAATGTCATAAATGCCACTGGAAAGAAAGATAGGATTTAAACAGAAAATAAGAGAAGGCTGCAGAAAGTAAGGTAAACTCTAAAAATGTGACATTCTCTCATGAGAAATCACAACATACAAAAATAAAGGCCACAAGTTTAAATTATTGATTTACATTGTGTTGAGCAGAGCACAAAATAGTCCTAAATATACGATAGATAATAATGAGTCCTTCAATAAGTTTAGGATAAGCTTTTCTTAACCAAGGGAGTGTTTGGAATAGAGAATATTTTAATGCATAAAATAGTTGTGATGAAAGGTAGAGCTAGTCACCAGCATACAAGACATAGAAAGGAGTGTCTATGGTTAGTGTTATATAAGGCATTATCTGACCAAACAGCAAGGGTGTACAAGGCAAATGTCCTGTTCCTCTGCTCTAAATTCTATGTAAGCTAACTTACCTATTGATAGAAAGACACTTCTGTTCTTAATTGATGGAGTTGATCTGATGGTATTAATGTTGATTAATTTGATAATTCAACATTTCTTTGAAATAATAGGGTGCGTTGACCTCAGTGTGAAGAAAACAGCAGAGAACAGTAAATCAGTCAGCAACTGTGCGACCCATGACCTATCTCTCAATGCCCTGATTTCCAATTAATAATGCCATGCATCATTAATATGTCGTTATTTATTTCAACAAGATCTAGTTCAATTGAGATGACCAGACAACTAAACAGAATAACCCAGAATATCAACTTTATGTATAAAGTACACGTTTGCAGTTAAGTGGTTCTTTGATACAGAATGCTATTATACATTCCTGAAATGGTAACCATTAACCTTATTTTGTGTGATTACCATGTCAGTCATTGTGAATCTGTAGGCTGGATACACTGGTTCTACTGAATATTTGGTGTTTTACATTCTTTCATGTAGTGAAGTAACCACCCGGTTTCTAATGAGACCCGAGAATGAATTCCCCTCCCTGTTTAATTGATAGAAGACAGAGCTTGAAGTTTGCATTTTGAATTTATGCTTTGATCATGCTGAGGAATTTTTAGACAGGGTTGTATCATAGAAACATAGAAACATAGAAATTAGGTGCAGGAGTAGGCCATTCGGCCCTTCGAGCCTGCACCGCCATTCAATATGATCATGGCTGATCATCCAACTCAGTATCCCGTACCTGCCTTCTCTCCATACCCTCTGATCCCCTTAGCCACAAGGGCCACATCTAACTCCCTCTTAAATATAGCCAATGAACTGGCCTCGACTACCCTCCGTGGCAGGGAGTTCCAGAGATTCACCACTCTCTGTGTGAAAAAAGTTCTTCTCATCTCGGTTTTAAAGGATTTCCCCCTTATCCTTAAGCTGTGACCCCTTGTCCTGGACTTCCCCAACATCGGGAGCAATCTTCCTGCATCTAGCCTGTCCAACCCCTTAAGAATTTTGTAAGTTTCTATAAGATCCCCTCTCAATCTCCTAAATTCTAGAGAGTATAAACCAAGTCTATCCAGTCTTTCTTCATAAGACAGTCCTGACATCCCAGGAATCAGTCTGGTGAACCTTCTCTGCACTCCCTCTATGGCAATAATGTCCTTCCTCAGATTTGGAGACCAAAACTGTACGCAATACTCCAGGTGTGGTCCCACCAAGACCCTGTACAACTGCAGTAGAACCTCCCTGCTCCTATACTCAAATCCTTTTGCTATGAAAGCTAACATACCATTCGCTTTCTTCACTGCCTGCTGCACCTGCATGCCCACTTTCAATGACTGGTGTACCATGACACCCAGGTCTCGCTGCATCTCCCCTTTTCCTAGTCGGCCACCATTTAGATAATAGTCTGCTTTCCTGTTTTTGCCACCAAAATGGATAACCTCACATTTATCCACATTATACTGCATCTGCCAAACATTTGCCCACTCACCCAGCCTATCCAAGTCACCTTGCAGTCTCCTAGCATCCTCCTCACAGCTAACACTGCCCCCCAGTTTAGTGTCATCCGCAAACTTGGAGATATTGCCTTCAATTCCCTCATCCAGGTCATTAATATATATTGTAAATAGCTGGGGTCCCAGCACTGAGCCTTGCGGTACCCCACTAGTCACTGCCTGCCATTGTGAAAAGGACCCGTTTACTCCTACTCTTTGCTTCCTGTTTGCCAGCCAGTTCTCTATCCACATCAATACTGAACCCCCAATGCCGTGTGCTTTAAGTTTGTAAACTAATCTCTTATGTGGGACCTTGTCGAAAGCCTTCTGGAAGTCCAGATACACCACATCCACTGGTTCTCCCCTATCCACGCTACTAGTTACATCCTCGAAAAATTCTATAAGATTCGTCAGACATGATTTACCTTTTGTAAATCCATGCTGACTTTGTCCAATGATTTCACCACTTTCCAAATGTGCTGCTATCCCATCTTTAATAACTGACTCTAGCAGTTTCCCCACTACCGATGTTAGACTAACTGGTCTGTAATTCCCCATTTTCTCTCTCCCTCCCTTCTTAAAAAGTGGGGTTACGTTTGCTACCCGCCAATCCTCAGGAACTACTCCAGAATCTAAAGAGTTTTGAAAGATTATTACTAATGCATCCACTATTTCTGGAGCTACTTCCTTAAGTACTCTGGGATGCAGCCTATCTGGCCCTGGGGATTTATCGGCCTTTAATCCATTTAATTTACCCAACACCACTTCCCGGCTAACCTGGATTTCACTCAATTCCTCCAACTCCTTTGACCCGCGGTCCCCTGCTATTTCCGGCAGATTATTTATGTCTTCCTTAGTGAAGACGGAACCAAAGTAGTTATTCAATTGGTCCGCCATATCCTTGTTCCCCATGATCAACTCACCTGTTTCTGACTGCAAGGGACCTACATTTGTTTTAACTAATCTCTTTCTTTTCACATATCTATAAATACTTTTGCAGTCAGTTTTTATGTTCCCTGCCAGTTTTCTTTCATAATCTATTTTTCCTTTCCTAATTAAGCCCTTTGTCCTCCTCTGCTGGTCTCTGAATTTCTCCCAGTCCTCCGGTATGCTGCTTTTTCTGGCTAATTTGTACGCATCATCCTTCGCTTTGATACTATCCCTGATTTCCCTTGTTATCCACGGATGCACTACCTTCCCTGATTTATTCTTTTGCCAAACTGGGATGAACAATTTTTGTAGTTCATCCATGCAGTCTTTAAATGTCTTCCATTGCATATCCACCGTCAACCCTTTTAGAATTAATTGCCAGTCAATCTTGGCCAATTCACGTCTCATACCCTCAAAGTTACCTTTCTTTAAGTTCAGAACCATTGTTTCTGAATTAACAATGTCACTCTCCATCCTAATGAAGAACTCAACCATATTATGGTCACTCTTGCCCAAGGGGGCACGTACAACAAGACTGCTAACTAACCCTTCCTCATTACTCAATACCCAGTCTAAAATAGCCTGCTCTCTCGTTGGTTCCTCTACATGTTGATTTAGATAACTATCCCGCATACATTCCAAAAAATCCTATTCCTCAGCACCCCTGCCAATTTGATTCACCCAATCTATATGTAGATTGAAGTCACCCATTATAACGGTTTTGCCTTTGTCGCACGCATTTCTAATTTCCTGTTTGATACCATCTCCAACTTCACTACTACTGTTAGGTGGCCTGTACATAACACCCACCAGCGTTTTCTGCCCCTTAGTGTTTCGCAGCTCTACCCATACCGATTCCACATCCTGCAAACTAATGTCCTTCCTTTCCATTGCGTTAATCTCCTCTCTAATCAGCAACGCTACCCCACCTCCTTTTCCTTTCTCTCTATCCCTCCTGAATATTGAATATCCCTGGATGTTCAGCTCCCAGCCTTGGTCACCCTGGCATTTATGACGCAGATAAAGATTGTGAACTTTATGGGGAATGGTAGAATGGCCATCTAAGCAAAGCAAGACCTCATACCTTAATGACTACCATCCAGTGGCATCGACAGCCACAATCATAAAGTGCTTTGAGAACCTAGTTATGGAATGCATTAATCCAGCATACCAAGCTACCTTGATCCATGGCAGTTTGCCTACCACCGCAAGTCCATGGCTGATGCCAACTCTCTGACCCTGCACTCATCCCTGGAACACTTGGATAAGAAAGATCTACGTCAGACTTCTATTCATAGATTACAGCTCTGTTTTCAATGCCATTATCCCAACCAAGCACTTCTCTAAACATGGAACTTGGAGTCAGCATTCCCTTCTGCAACTAGATCCTCAACTTCCTGACCAACAGACCACAATCAGTGAGGATAGGTGACAAATTATTCTCTACATAATCCTCAACACTGGTGCCCGACAAGGATGCTTTCTTAGCCCTCTATTATACTCCTTATACCTCAAGACTGTGCAGTCAAATACCAATCCAACTCAATTTTCTAGTTCACAGACAACACCACCATTGTGGGACATATATCAAATAATTATGAGACAGAATGCAAGAAAAAAAATATAGAACCTCGTATCCTGGTGCCTAGACATAAAACTCTCCCTCAATGTCATAAGACTTCAAGAAATGAAGCATTACACACACTGATGGCGCCGAAGTAGAGATGGTCGAAAGCTTCATGTTCCCAGACATAAATATCACCAGCAATTTGGCCTGGACCAGTCACATCAAAGCTATGGCCAAGAAAGCACACCAATGTGTCTCTACTTCCTTCAAAGGCTTAGGAAGTTCAGCATGTCCCCAACAATCCTCACCAACTTCTACAGATGTGCCATAGCATGGTTTGGGAACAGTTCCATCCAAGACAGCAAGAATTTGCAGGTTGTAGACTGAGCGCAGACCATCACGCATCCCTTCCATTAACTCCATCTACACTTCATGCTGCCTCAGTAAGGCCACCAGCATAATCAAGGACCAGTTTCACCCAAGTCACTCCTTCTTCTCCCCTCACCCATCAGACAGGGGGTACTGAAGTTTGAAAACGCATATCTCCAGATTCATGGACAGTTTCTTCCAGCTGTTATCAGGCAACTGAATGGTCCTCTCATGAGCAAGCATGGTCCTGACCTCTCATTTATCTCATGGGAGACCTTGATCTATCTTTAATCGGACTTTATCGGACATTATCTTGCACTAAATGTTGTGCACTTTATCCTTTATCTGTACAGTGTAGTTGATTGTAATCATGTATAGTCTTCTTTGACTGGATTGCACACAAACATAAGCTTTTCACTGAATCTCGATGCACGTGACAATAATAAACTAAACTAAACTAACTTTTATGAGAAGGAAATATTATTCACTAATATGACTGACTTTTTTGAGGAGGTAAAAACAGAGTTTAGTTTAGTTTTGGTTTTGAGATACAGCGCAGAAACAGGCTCTTCGGCCCTCCAAATCCGCGGTTACCAGTGATCCCCACACACTTGCGCTATCCTACACACACTAGGGACAATTTATAATTATACCAAGCCAATTAACCGACAAGCCTATATGTCTTTGGAATGTGGGAGGAAACTGAAAATTCCAGAGAAAATCCATGCAGTACACAGGGAGAACATGCAAACTCCGTATAGACAGGTCAGGATCAACTCCGAGTCTCTGGCGCTATAAAACAGCAACTCTACTGCTGCGCCAACATGCAGCAAAAGAATCAATGTACAATAAACCCTCGTTATAACAGACCATGGGGGGGGGGGGGGGGGGGGGGGGGGGGGGGAAGTCCGTTACTGCCGATTGTTCCGCTATAACCAAGTAATGGATTATCATAGTATAAATAGTACAAACAAACAATTACAGTTGTTGGTTAATATATCAAGTGACACAAAGTGCTGGAGTAACACATCGGGTCCAGCAGCATCTCTGGAGAACTTCGATAGGTGACATCCTGGATCCAGACCATTCTTCAGACTCTCGGTGTGGAACTGGACCTGGAATCCACTGCCACAGTGGAGGCCAATTTACTGGATGTTTTAAAGAGAGAGTTAGATATAGCACCTAGGGCTAATGGAATCGAGGGATATGGGGAGAAGGCAAGAACGGAGCTTTCATGATCATGTTGAATGGTGGTGCTGGATCAAAGGGCTGAATGGCCCACTCCTGCATCTATTTTCTACATTTCTATGTTTCTATGAATTCACGTGAGTTGATGGATGGGGGAGAGGTGGGGATCTGAGCGGTCATTAGTCGCAGCCCACAGCCTGCCATAGTACAAGTAAGGGTGGCGGCAGTGATATTGGTGGCAGTGGTGGTGATGTTGGTGGTGGTGGCGGCAACTGTGGTTTTGATGGTGGTGGCACAATAATGGCACAGATGAAAGAAGCTTGATCACAAGAACAGACAAAGACCTGATGAAAGAAGATTTGTTTGTGCTGATTATAGACACAGTCCACGGGGACATGGTGTGGGCAAGAAGGAGGAGATTGGCACCATTTTACCTCAGTGGATCGGAGAAGCAGTAGGAGAGAGAAATGGATTGCGATGTCTATCCCGCCGGGCTCCTTGGAAAATGCAGAGAGGTAGATGGAAGACACAGGTAGAGAGAAGTCACAGGATTATGTAAAAGGCAATTGGGTCTGGATCTGTAGCTGGAGAGTGGGAATTTCAAGAATTGTTGTTAGAATGAGCAACGTTTATGACAAAGAAACATGAAAAGAGGCAAATGATCAAGGGGTCTTGGAGGATAATGGATTTGTGGAAAGTACAAATGACACATATTATTAGAATAAATAAATATCGGTAGTGAAGGGGCACTCAACTGAAACCATAGGAGAAAGTCACAATATGCTGAAGGTTCAAGATTCAAGGTTCACATTTATTTGTCACATTGTAGTGCGTGGGTCTCGGAATTAAGCACGAAGTCGTGTTTTGAGAGACACTTTTTATTCAGCTCCTCCCGGTTGTAGGGAAGACATTGTAGTGCGTGGGTCTCGGAATTAAGCACGAAGTCGTGTTTTGAGAGACACTTTTTATTCAGCTCCTCCCGGTTGTAGGGAAGACCAAACGAGAGGAAGATGGCACCCAAACCCCTGCCTTTAAAGCCTCCGGCTAAGGGCCGCCTCCGGACTGAACCACTCCTGTGCCAAGGGGTTCGACACTAAGGTGGCACGACCCTTGGGAGCCGCCACAACATGCACCAATTAAACTACAGTGAAATGAGTTATCATGCAGCCATACAATTAAGTAACCCAGCAGGTCAA
The DNA here is from genome assembly GCF_010909765.2 of Amblyraja radiata. Lineage (NCBI taxonomy): Eukaryota > Metazoa > Chordata > Chondrichthyes > Rajiformes > Rajidae > Amblyraja > Amblyraja radiata. The sequence goes on from NC_045961.1 coordinate 73,831,364, forward strand.
GCAACATCATTGGAGAACATGGATAGGCAATGTTTAGGGTCGGGACCCTTCTTCAGACCTCTTCTCCAGAGATGCTGCCTGACCCACTGACTTACTCCAGCACATTGTGTCTTTTTTCTGTAAACCAGCATCTGCAATTCCTTGGATCTACTCTGCAGGAGAGAGTACAGCTTTAACGTCCAAGGTTTTGAGATGGGCTAAAACCAACATAAGTAGAGTGGGTCTACAAGACTGATGTTTGAGCTCACAGGCAGAGGGGACAGGTACGTGAAGTCTGGTACTGTTTTGACGAATGAAGAATGAGGGACTACACTGATGTAAGTGTTTTTGTGGGATTGAGTAACTTGTTACCTTTCAAACAGAAGACAGGAAGCTTTAAAAAGCTGGTTGAGAAATCCCAGAAGCATGAGAGCTATTTTCATTTCTGATTTCCAGCATCTGCAATTTTTTAAAATCTTCATTTTCACGTACTTCGCTTTTGCAAATTGGTCACAAACATTTAAAAAAAATAGAACTTTCATTTGGTGGCTGACTGGTCCCTGGAAGCAAAAATATTTAATCAATGGGAAATGTAGCAATCTTGCCATGGCCATACTGGGAATTTTCATATTTAAATATGTCCTTCTCAGCTGTCAAAAATCAGGTGTGATGTTAAAAGTCACATTGACCATGAAGGTGTGTAGTAGCAGTTAGTCAGAGTTTTACCTATCAGCGGGGGAAACCAAATTAATAAATAGTTGAAACTTATTCCGAAATAAATAGATTTCAAATTTGAAAATCTTTGTTCATCATGAAATAAATTAGTTCAACTAATATTATACAGAGGATAGGTAATTTGATATGGGCGTTTTCTTCAATCTTTTAGGCTTCCTGTAATTATAAAGCCAGCAGAGTGTTTCAGGTTTAGCCGGTTCTCCAACATAAATATGCAATGTGTTTTTGCCGTAGAAACAAATCCGACTTCATTGTTCATCAGGTGTGCACAGTGGTGAAGTTTCTTGATGTCGATCTGTAACTAGGAGTGGCTGTAATGAACTCACATAGCATGCTATAGTTGAGGAACGGCTTCTGAGGGTGGGGCAGCCAAATGCAGAACTAGAATTTTTGATCTGGACTGATTTTTTTAATTCAACAGAAGATGATACTTTTTAATGTACTGAAAACAGTCCTTGCCCAGCTTTAGAAAAGGATCTTGAAGTTGAAACATCAATGGGCCTGTCCCACTTACGCGATTTCTTCAGCGACTTGCCAGCACCCGTCATGGTCGCAGCAGGTCAACGAAAAATTTCAACATGTTGAGAATCCAGTGGCGACCAGAACAAGGTACGACTCTTTGGGCGACTCCTCACGAGCATACAGGCTTCACCCCGCGACATGTCGCCAGGGTGTCACCTGTATGGTCGTGAGTAGGCTGCTCAGTCGCCCAAAGAGTCGTAGCATCTTTCTGGTTGCCGCTGAATTTTCAACATGTTGAAATTTTCGGCGACCTGCAATGACCTATGACGGTTGCCGGCAGTCGCAGAAAAAGTCTCGGAAGTGGGACAGGCCCATTATTGTTTCTCTTTCCATTCCAACTGTTTCATTTTCCATGGTTTCTCTTTACATTTAAAGCATTTTCCAAATGTTCTGTTTTAATTTGTTGCTTTTGGAACATTTTGTATGTTTCATGGTTTTGTCTGTGTTTGAGATCAAAGAAAATGAGCGTTTAACTCTTAAAGCAGGGCTGTATATCACATACCGATTAAATAAGAGAACACTACTAATAATATGAAGCAACAGATCCACATCCGAGGAACAACTTTGTATGTAGACATTCCCATAGACAATGGTCTCTTAAAAATTGGTGTCTACTTTACACAAAGTAAAAAAGAAATGTTCAAATTTGAATTATACACCAGATATTATGGTAAAAGGGGGTGGGGTGTCTTGCTAAATAAATAAAATAATCTAAATTACTGGTATTCAATAAAATTGAGTTTCTTAAATTCATATAGCACAGAAATAGATCCCTCAGCCCAACTCATCAATGCTAACGAAGGTGTCTTCCTGAGCTGGACTTGTACTCGCTTGTACTCGCTAGAATTTAGAAGATTGAGGGGGGATCTTATAGACACTTACAAAGTTCTTAAGGGGTTGGACAGGCTAGATGCAGGAAGATTGTTCCTGATTTTGGGGAAGTCCAGAACAAGGGGTCACAGTTTAAAGATAAGGGGGAAATATTTTAGGACCGAGTGTGGTGAATCTCTGGATTTCTCTGCCACAGAAGGTAGTTGAGGCTATATTTAAGAGGGAATTAGATGTGGCCCTTGAGAAGGCAGGTACAGGATACTGAGTTTGATGATCAGCCATGATCATATTGAATGGCGGTGCAGGCTCGAAGGGCCGAATGGCCTACTCCTGCACCTGTTTTCTATGTTTCTATGTTTCTAGACCCATTTGCCTATACTGGCCCATCTATCTATCTGTCTATCTATCTTGTATCTCTATCTCTATCTCTATCTCTTCTCTATCTCTATCTCCATACTGTAAGTTATTGGGGCAAATCCTCCAAAATAATGGAAGAACTTGGATAAGGACATGGATATTTTAAAAAGACAGATTTGCTGGCTGCAACGGAAAAACCCCCAATCCACAGAAAGAATCAGTTTCAAGTTTCAAACCCGTCTGGCCTGTGGACTTGGAGATCACACAACGGTGTGAACAGGAAAGGCTGAGACGGAGATAACGAGATTCTCTTTGATACACAAAGGAAGGAACCAAGCCTCAGCAGACGGTGGTAAACAGGCCAGCAGAAGCACAATCACCATCGAGGATGATAACGATCAGGCTGAGGGATCATGACATCAGCAAACCCCTTATCATCGGAAGCCTATTGTTCATGCCAGATCGAAACTGGGAAACATCAAAAGAACCCCTTTTATCCAGAGGACTACCTGGGGGTTTCAAAGGAAGCTCAGGTATAAAAGCCGAAGTCAAGCCAGAACTCTCTTCCTCTCTTCCTGCTCTTTCTGCTCTGCTGGACAGCTCGTGAGCCTGCATCGACCTAAGCTGTGAGTATCCTGGTGACCTGGTGAAATTCCCGAAATAGGATCGAGGTCGAGGGGAGTAAAATTGTGTTAAAGTAAGTTTTACGACGTGCCCGATAGTTTTCCGTCCATAGTCTTAGTTTAAAGCATAAGTTTAGCCACGTATTATGTAGTGTTGGTGAGATTCGATTTCTCATTGTTTAATAAAGCCTGTAAATTTAGACTTGCTTTGAGTCCATCTTGGTTTCTGTTTTCTCTCATCGGCATACTCTGGTCAATTCAACCTTTTTATCATATCCCACCATAATTCCGAGGTCTAGAACCTAGGGGAATCCCTTTTGTGGAGTAAAGGGAAACGCAAAACCCCTACAATACAAAACAAAAACTCTGATCTTGTGCTCTTCCGTTTTGCGCAGTTTTTATATTTGTGCAAAAACGGTGCGCGATAGGCCCTGGTCCTGTCTTTTTCTCCCTCATCACTCACCCCTCTCCCCCGCCTGCCTTCTGCAGCAATGGTGGTCTCGTCTACCCGTCGCCCCGGGTCCATCTCCTCCGCCGCTGCCGTTGCGGTAAACGGGCTGTCCCACAGCGGTGACCTAATCCGCGAGTTTAGAAGAGTTTGCCCTCAACTCAAACTCGCAGCATGACTGACACATGGTCCTAGGAGGTCCTATGAGATCAAGGGAACTCTCCACATACTCACGGCCTCAGCTTGGTCGCGGAAAGTTTTGCGGCATGTTGAAAAATTTTCCGCGAGTAAAATTTGGTTGGCATGGTTCTTTTTAACTCGTTGTGCAATGGAGTTGGGTTGCTATTTAGTTACAGGCAGTCGAGGGGTTTTCAGGACCAAGGAAAACAACCGGTAGGTAAAATGCCCGCTAAAGTTTATTATACTTCTTAAAAGTGTCGCCACTCCTTCTCCCCCCCTTCTCCCCCATTCTCTCCCCTTATCTCCCCCCACCTCCCTCCGTGCTCTCTAAAGGACTTACCGCACACTGTGTAGCTGGCTTTTACCTTCCTCTTCATCGCGGGTGTGAATTTCAGACAGCGCTCCCCCGCTTTCCCTGACCTCCGCCTTTGCGATGTGTTTGTGTGTGTGTGGTTGGTCGAGCCAGCTCCTGGTTGCAACACGAACGGTCGATCCAGCTCGAGGTTTTCCAGGTGATTGCCCTCGAGCTTCAAGGTCGAAGACACTCTTGTTAACTTGCGGATTAGGTCGCCGCAGTGGTGCAGCCCATTAACGCACCCTCATGGCCTTCTCGGAGGAGATCTTCTCCACCAGCTCATCGAAACTCATTGTGCCCACCATGACAAATACCAACTCCATCCCCCTCTCCGCCCCCCCTCCCCCCCCTTCCTGGTGGCAACAGCGGGCAGGCAGGCAGGGCGGGGACATAGAAACATAGAAAATAGGTGCAGCAGTAGGCCAATCGGCCCTTCGAGCCTGCACCGCCATTCAATATGATCATGGCTGATCAACCAACTCAGTACCCCACTAGTCACTGCCTGCCATTCTGAAAAGGACCCGTTTACTCCTACTCTTTGCTTCCTGTCTGCCAGCCAGTTCTCTATCCACATCAATACTGAACCCCCAATACCGTGTGCTTTAAGTTTGCATACTAATCTCTAATGTGGGACCTTGTCGAAAGCCTTCTGAAAGTCCAGATATACCACATCCACTGGTTTTCCCTTATCCACTCTACTAGTTACATATTATAAGATTCATCAGACATGATTTACCTTTCATAAATCCATGCTGGCATTGTCCAATGATTTCACCACTTTCCAAATGTGCTGCTATCCCATCTTTAATAACTGACTCTAGCATTTTCCCCACTACCGATGTTAGACTAACTGGTCTGTAATTCCCCATTTTCTCTCTCCCTCTCTTTTTAAAAAGTGGGGTTACTTTTAGCTACCCTCCAATCCTCAGGAACTACTCCAGAATCTAGAGAGGTTATCACTAATGCATCCACTATTTCTGGGGCTACCTCCTTAAGCACTCTGGGATGCAGCCTATCTGGCCCTGGGGATATATCGGCCTTTAATCCATTCAATTTACCTAACACCACTTCCCGACTAACCTGGATTTCACTCAGTTCCTCCATCTCATTTGGCCCCCGGTCCCCTGCTATTTCCGGCAGATTATTTATGTCTTCCTTAGTGAAGACAGAACCAAAGTAGTTATTCAATTGGTCCGCCATGTCCTTGTTCCCCATTATCAATTCACCTGTTTCTGACTGCAAGGGACCTACATTTGTTTTAACTAATCTTTTTCTCTTCACATACCTATAAAAGCTTTTGCAGTCAGTTTTTATGTTCCCTGCCAGTTTTCTTTCATAATCTATTTTCCCTTTCCTAATTAAGCCCTTTGTCCTCCACTGCTGGACTGAATTTCTCCCAGTCCTCTGGTAGGCTGCTTTTTCTGACTAATTTGTATGCTGCATCTTTTATTTTGATACTATCCCTGATTTCCCTTGTTATCCACGGATGCACTACCTTCCCTGATTTATTCTTTTGCCAAACTGGGATGAACAATTGTTGTAGTTCTTCCATGCAGTCTTTAAATGCCTTCCATTGCATATCCACCGTCAACCCTTTAAGAATCAATTGCCAGTCTATCTTTGCAATTCACGTCTCATACCCTCAAAGTTACCTTTCTTTAAGTTCAGAACCCTTGTTTCTGAATTAACTATGTCACTCTCCATCCTAATGAAGAACTCGACCATATTATGGTCACTCTTGCCCAAAGGGCCACGCACAAGACTGCTAACTAACCCTTCCTCATTACTCAATACCCAGTCTAGAATAGCCTGCTCTCTCGTTGGTTCCTCTACATGTTGGTTTAGAAAACTATCCCGCATACATTCCAAGAAATCCTCTTCCTCAGCACCCCTGCCAATTTGATTCACGCAATCTATATGTAGATTGAAGTCACCCATTATAACTGTTTTACTTTTGATTTCCTGTTTGATGCCATCCCCAACTCCACTACTACTGTTGGGTGGCCTGTACACAACTCCCACTAGCGTTTTCTGCCCCTTAGTGTTTCGCAGCTCTACCCATATCGATTCCACATCCTCCAAGCTAATGTCCTTCCTTTTCTATTGTGTTAATCTCCTCTCTAACCAGCAACGCTACCCCACCTCCTTTTCCTTTCTATCTCTCGTGAATATTGAATATCCCTGGATGTTCAATTCCCAGCCTTGGTCACCCTGGAGCCATGTCTCCATGATCCTAACTATAATATTAATTAGTAACTATCTGCATATTCAACTCATCCACCTTATTACGAATGCTCCTGTCATTGAGACACAAAGCCTTCTGGCTTGTTTTTACAACACTCTTACCCCTTATACAAATATGTTGAAAAGTGGCCTTTTTTCATTTTTGCCCTGGATTTGTCTGCCTGCCACTTTTGCTTTTCACCTTGCTACCTATTGCTTCTACCCTCATTTTACATCCATCTGTCTCTCTGCTCATGCTCCCATCCCCCTGCCACATTAGTTTAAATCCTCCCCAACAGCACTAGCAAACACTCCCCCAAGAATTGGTTCCATTCCCGCCCAGGTGCAGAGGTGTTTGTATTGGTCCCACCTCCCTTAAAACTTGTTCCAATGCCCTAGAAATTTGAATCCCTCCCCCTTGCACCATTTTTCAAGCCACGTATTCATCTGAAATATCTTCCTATTTCTACTATGACTAGCACGTGGCACTGGTAGTAATCCAGAGATTATAACCTTTGAGGTCCTACTTTTAAGTTTATCTCCTAGCTCCCTAAATTCACCTTGTAGGACCTCATCCCATTTTTTACCTATAACGTTGGTGCCAATGTGCACCACGACAACTGGCTGTTCACCCTCCCCTTCCAGAATGTTCTGCAGCCGCTCAGAGACATCCCTGACCCTTGCATCAGTGAGGCAACATGCCATCCTGGAGTCTCGTTTGCGGCCACCGAAACGCCCATCTATTCCCCTTACAATTGAATCCAATATTACTATTGCCCTTCCACTCTTTTTCATCCCCTCTTGTGCTGCAGAGCCACCCATGGTGTCATGAACTTGGCTGCTGCTGCCTTCCCCTGATGAGCCATCTCCCCCAACAGTATCCAAAATGGTATATCTGTTTAGGAGGGAGATGACCGCAGGGGATTCCTGCACTACCTGCCTACTGCTACGCTGGCTAGTGGCCACCCGTTCCCTTTCTGTCCGCTTAACTTTTACCTGCGGTGTGGCCAACTCACTGTACGTGCTATTTACGACTTTCTCAGCATCGTGGATGCTCCAGTATGAATCCAGCCGCAGCTCCAACCGTTCAATGCGGGCTGCCAGGAGCTGCAGCTGGACACACTTCCTGCACACATAGTCACCAGGGACACCGACCATATCCCTGATCTCCCACATGTTGCAGGATGAGCAATCCATGGGGCCAATCTCAACTGACATGGCTTACCCCCAAATTAAATCAACTCACTCCAACTATAAAAATTTTAATCCTTTAAACTGTACCTTTACTAAAAAGCACTGTACCCTTAACTCACTGAACCCTTAACTAAAAAGTACGAACAGAAAGCAGAAATACAAACCTGGGGTTACTCCCATTCAGCTGCTTCCTCTACTCCGTTTCCACCAATCAGCGGCTTCCTCCAGACCACTTCTTTAGAAGTTTGATGGAAGGTTGCAGAGTGGGCAACGCTGCACCAGCCGCTCCAACCGCTCCTGGGCCTCTGTGAGAACAAAGCCCCGCGCTCGCTTTTTAAACCTACCGCCCGGGCCAAGCGGCAGCAGCGGGCAGTTGGACAGGTTGGGGACGGGCTGTGCGGCGGCTGAGCCAGAGTGGGCAGAGGGAGGGAGGGAGTGTCGGGTTGCAGGATAGCCGAACAGTTTGCACATAGTTTGAGTAACTCACACACACACACACACACGATGCAAACTGGTCCAATCGTCAAGTCAACTGGATCTATTTCACAGCTAACAATGAATGACCTGTGGAGGAAGGAACTGCAGATGCTGCTTTTCATGGATGGAGGGAGGGAGTGACTGGGCGTAGGGGAAAGGAGAGGGAGGGAGACGTGGGGGAGGGATTGGGGTGGGGAGGAGAAGGGAAATATCCTGGGGAGGTGAGGAGGGAGTGGGGGGATTGAGGGAGAGGAAGGGGTAGGGAGGGAGAGGGGGGAAGTGGGGGAGGTGAGGAGAGTGGGGAAGGAGGGGGAATGGAGAGCAGGAGGGAGTGAGGGAGGTAGGGAGTGAGGGATAGAGGGAAAGGAGTGCTGTGGGGTAGGTCAGGAGGGATAGTGGGAGGATAGAGGGAGGTGAGGAGTGGGGGATAGAGTGATAGGAGGAGGGTAGGGAGGGTTGAGGAGTTATGGAGGGAAGGATGGAGGGAGTGATTGGGGGTAGGGGAAAGGAGAGGGAGGGAGAAGAGAGAGAGGGATAGGGAGGAGAGGAGGAGAGGGGAAAGAAGAGGGAGGGTGAAGAGGAGGGGGAGGGAGTGCTGGGGGATGAGGGAAAATGAGCTGTGCCTGCGCAGTGGGGGCTATGGGTGAGTGGTGAAATATTACGTTGGGGGATGGGTTGCATTGGGGGAATGGGTGAGTGGTGGAATATTGCGTTGGGGAACGGGTTGCGTTGGGGGACCAGGCCTCCCGTGCGACAGGGACCCAACGCATACTTCTAACCCTTTCCTGTCCCTGTGCATAACTTTTGCATTGTTTAACCTGCAAGAAGATCTATATTTTCCCGTATTCTTATAACTTAGAAGGCCAACAATCAGTCTTTTGATGCAACCCACTACAACTCACTCACTTCCTCTTTCACACATTTGAATTGAATTGATTTTATTAGGGACAGTGCATATTAATAAACATTTGCATGTAATATGCAAGATTGTAGCCAGTAGCTAATTTCCATCTTTAGTCCCACGCAAGGTAAACACATCCCAAACAAGGTAAAAACAAAAGACAAAAACAAAAACAAAACAAACAATATGGTTTAGCCTGCAGTCATAACATAGAATAAATAACAAACACTCAACACAGTTTAAAGTCCCAAAGTCATTGTCTCTTCCCTCCTTGCTTTCCCTCTGCGCTGAGGCAATCCAAGCCTCCGATGTTATGACCCCGCCGGGTGATGGTAGGTAAGTCCCGCAGGCTGAATCCGAGCTCCGCAAATGGGCCGGTTCAAACTCCGCGGCCCGGGGCGGTCGATGCTGCCGAAGCTGCCGTCCTCCAGTCCAGCGGACGCAGCTGTAGTTGCGGGAGCTCCGGAAAACAGAACTCGAGCTCCCGATGATGTCCGCACAAACGGACTGCAGGCGAGCCGCAGCTGCAAGGCAGCGCAGCCACTCCCATTTTCTCTCCAACATGCCCACTTACACTTTAGAGTTAAACAGTATGGAAACAGATCATTCAGCCCACCGTGTCCGCACCAACCAAAGATCACCCCGAATACATGCACTATCCTACACACTATGGAAAATTTATAATTTACGAAAGCCATTTAACCTACAAACCATTACGTCTTTGGAAACCAGAGCACCCGAAGAAAAACCCACGTGGTCATAGTGAGAATGTAAAAAAAATGTAGTCAGGATTGAACCCTGGTCTCTGGCGCTATGAGGGAGTAACTCTACTGCTGCGCTTCTGTGCCACCCTACTTTGCCCCCATCTGTTTCTCCTATCACTCAACCACATACCAGGGGTAAATAATAGTAGCCACTTAACCTACCAATGCACATGTCTTTGAGATGTGGGAGGAAACCTGATCATCATGGGGGATTCCATACGGTCAATGGGGAATTGTGTAAACTCATGCAAAGATTATTGGAAGTTAGGATTGAATCTTGGTCCCTAGAACTGTGAGGTATCAGATAGACCTGTGCCAATACTTATATCTATGTATTTGAAGAAAGATCTCATTCTTTGCCTCAGTTTCAATTTTTTTAAATGTTTAGTTTAGTTTAAAGATACGGCATGGAAACAGACCCTTCGGCCCACCAAGTCCATGCTGACCATCGATCACCCGTACACTAGTTCTATACTACACATTAGGGGCAATTTACAGAAGCCTATTAATCTATTAATCTATAAACCTGTATGATTTGGAATTTAGGAAGAAACTAGAGCACCTAGAGAAAACCCACGCAGTCACAGGATGAGTGTACAAACTCCGTGCAGACAGCACCTGTGGTCAGGATCAAACCTGGGTCTCTGGTGTAGTGGGTCGGTAGCTCTACCATTGTGCTACTGTACTTTCCAGATGATATTTCTGTCTAGTGCCTTGGAATGCTTTTACTATATTAAAAATGTTACATAATTGCTCCTGCTATGAGTTATTGCCCAACTCTGCTCACATTTCCCACACTGGCCCTCTGGCCATACTACAACCTTTTTCTCAGAAATTGCACTGACCCTTACTCAAACTACTCACCCAGGAGGTTCCTAAGCCCCAATAGACCCCTCAAATTTGTTCCACACACTTGAAACAAATCATTGGGTTCAACTAAGCTTTGGTCATGTCACCAGTTTTTTATGAATTCACATAGCATGCTGTTGTTGTGGAACAGCTTCTGAGGGTGGGGCAGCCAAATGCAGAACTAGAATTTTTGATCTGGACTGATTTTTTTAATTCAACAGAAGATGATAGTTTATAATGTACTGAAAACAGTCCTTGCCCAGCTTTATAAAAGGATCTTGAAGTTGAAACATTAATGGGCCTGTTCCACTTACGCGATTTCTTCAGCGACTTGCCAGCACCTGTCATAGTCGCAGCAGGTCGACGAAAATTTTCAACATGTTGAAAATCCAGCGGCGACCATAACAAGGTACGACTCTTTGGGTGACTCCTCACGAGCATACAGGCTTCACCCCGTGACATGTCACCAGGGTGTCGCCTGTATGGTCGTGAGTAGGCTGCTCAGTGGCCCAAAGAGTCGTAGCATGCCGGCAGTCGCCGAAAAAGTCTCGTAAGTGGGACAGGCCCATTACTGTTTCTCTTTCCATACCAACTGTTTCATTTTCAGTTTAGTAGCTGTGCATTGTACTTTTCTTCTGTGATTAAATTACATTTAATTCATTATAACTGAATCTTGGAAGTAGAATAATTTGTAACAGTCGGTATATTGCAGAGGCAGAAGGGGAATGCAAGTTCCTCCCTGTTGCTCATTGAAAATGCTGAATGATGCCAACATAAATGACCTGCCATGGAAATTATTTGACTTTATGCAAATTCTCCTATACATTTTAAAGGATTTTCAAGCTAGTAATAATAATAACAGTAAACAAAAGGTTCCAGTATTTCTTCCATTAGTTTCATTATGACTGGTGTTAGGATGATAATTAACTAAAATAAAATAATAATTGTTAGTAAACATAGAGCGATATGATATTGTTAATATTGACCAAATTAAAGACACCGTAAAATGGAGGATCCCTGTATTTGTCAGAATTGTCAGTGGAAATTTACAGGCTGTGGATGGTGCCAACCAGTCTGAACATCAGATTGATATGTAGGGGTGAAAGATCCTCTTTTCCCCTTCATTGATAAAATGTATAAAAACTCTGCAAACAAACTTAAATGCATTGATGTGATTAGTTTGCTGTAAAGGAATTGTAAATAGTGTAAATAATGTTGTGAGACAGTTACCCTGTTGTTTGTTGATTGGCCAAAGTGTTAACCCCTAGCAGGTTTGTTTAAGTTCCAGGGTAAATGTTGCATTATTCAGTTAAGTTAGCTTCCTTCTAGAAGCTTCTTCTAGGAACAATGTATGGGAGACTCTGTAATTGGTTTGGGGAACTGTCAATAATTTATTCATGTAATTAATATTTTTGATTGGATTGTAAAGAGACCATCCCTATGTAGATTGGCCCCTCAAGGTTCATGGACCTATAAAAGGTGCCTCCATCTTAGATCGATGGAAGTGCGCTTCAGAATGCATGACCTTTTGGAGTGTTTCTGCTTGCACGAGGCTGAAGGGCTTGGCCAGGCAGAGACAAGGATCAAACCCGTGGTGGTTTTGGTATCGTATAGGGGAATTTGCTGTTCAATCTAAAAATAAAGTTTAGTTGTTCCAGTGCTTGACTCAGAGGTTTTTGACTGAACTAGACTGGGGGTGGGGGGGGGGGGGGGGGTAAGCTTGAGAAGAGCGTATTTACATTGGGGGCTCGTCCGGGATCTCAACAGACCCCCAAACACAAGCTTGCGATTAAGGGTGTTGAGCTGTTCCTGAGGTTAAAGGCCCTTTCCTTTGGATTAAAGGCCAATAAAACTAGGGTTGGGTTAAAGGCGTTAAAGGGTTAAATAGAAAAAAAAATGAAAGAGGGTGTCACAGAAGGAATTCCAAGATCAAAGAAAATGGAGAGATCAACAGGATCCTAGAGACCATAGAGGGAACTGGCAGAAAAATCAAGAATCAAGGGGGCAAATCTCCTTTTCCCAGAATAACCCATTCACACGCCAATGATCAGCAAACCTAATGGTGACTGGATGCAAGTCTGACAAAGAATCTATATTGTCTCGACAGGTAGAAGGAAAAATCTGCACCTTCTTAGTGGACACAAGCGCATGCATGTCATCCCTTCAATCCATTTATAAACTCCCAGGATCAAAAGAAGTTCAGAACCTGTCCGGGATCCAAGGATGAGTCTGCCAGTATCCCATCTCTGAGTCAGTCAAAGTAGTATGTGGAGGAAAGGTAATCAGACACAGATTTGTGATAACCACCGGATTAGATTGCAATTTGATGGCTAGAGATTTACTCTGCGACAGAGGCATAGTAGTGACCACTGGGCTCCCTCATGACAGTGTTACTCCATAGTGACCCCTCAAAGGTGGTCCTTAGATCTGGACAAAGAACCCCCACTTCACATTACACTGGCTTACGAAAGGAGTGGGAAGGATAAAGAGCTGGAAACCTTTTTTAAACCACACGAAGGATAGGATTGGGAGGTGGAAGTGTTGGCACTAGTTGAGGGAAAAGAGGGAGCTGCCGAATATACCAAAATACTAGCCCAATTATGGAAAGGAACTGAAGAAAATGCTCCTCACATTACCCGAGAGGTCAACCAGTCAAGAGCTGAAGACCTAGGAAGAAAGGCAATCACCATGGCTGACCCGAATAATTACCAAAAGCAAAATTTGTCTAATCAATATGTTGTTGAATTTTATCAGGCCCCCAGGACAATTGTTACCCGCTTACATCATCGTCTGGGGAGTGAGGTATGCGAGTATGTGGACCCTCAAATGTGGGCGGAGGACACAGCTCAGTTCGGATGCGTGAACATCAATCCCATCCAAGTAGCTCTCCAGAAAGGGGTAACACTTCCTTCAATACAACAATATCCATTAAAATTACAGGCCATCAGCAGCATTGACAAATTAATTTGGGGTTTTCAGGAACAAGGAATATTGATGGTGCCAATCGATTTGTAACACCCCTATTCTTGCCGTTCCAAAACCGGAAAAGGAGGGGCAATATAGACGTGTACAAGATCTGAGAGAAATCAATTCTGTTGTGGAACCGCTCCATGCCCTGGTGCCAAACCCTGCCCATATCCTAGTCCAAATACCGGCTGAAGCCAAAATCTTATTTATAGTTGACTTGCAACATGCATCCTTTTCTCTGCGTCTTCACGAAGACAGCCAATATTTGTTTGCTTTCACATATAGGGGCCAACAATACACCTGGACCTGATTGCCCCAAGGGTTTATCAATTCGCCTACTTTATTTTCCAGGTGTCTACAAGACCAATTGAGTACTTTAAAGTTCAAAATGAATTCAACATTAGTGCAGTATGTTGATGATTTATTAGTGGCCAGCAAAAACGAATCCAATAATCGGAAAGATACTGCACAACTACTAAACCATTTAGCTGATTTGGGATATGTAGTCTCCCAGTCAAAAGTACTGATGGCCCAGGAGAAAGTAAAATGTTTAGGAATTATAATTTCGGCAACCGAAAGGAGTTTCGAGAAAAGCAGACATGAACCCATCTGTGAATTCCCAATTCCAAAAGATGCCAAACAAATGAGGCAATGGCTTGGCATGGTCAATTATTGTAGACCTTGGATCCCGAACGTAGCTCTGGAAACCAAGGAGCTAACACCCTATACCAGCAAGGAGGGTGAATTTAAATTAACAAAGAAAGCACAAGAGGCCTTTGACAACTTAAAAAGATCACTGATGCAAGTCCCAGCGTTGGGAGGACCATTATACAACCGGCCTTTCCAGCTCTCGTGCACCATTTAATCTGAATGTACAACTCCCAATAGCCCTATTTCAGATGAAAGTCACTCCCGACTAGCCTCTCCCAAGATTGTGAGCCCTTGATGGTAAGTCCGCAGGCCGCGGTGGAAGCCATCCAGGCAAGGGATCCGCTCCGATGGTAAGTCTGCGCCCCGCGGTGGGGATCACGACAGTCCGAGACGGCTTTTCAACTCCATCGATGGTAGGCCGCAGAGCCCGGAGAATGTGATCCGAAACTTGATCACCTCTCCGGGAAGGTAAGAACCTGAAAAAACAGTTTCCCCCCGCCCCCACCACATAAAACAAAGAAGAACATTAAAACAAACTTTAAACAAACGCTAAAAATAATAAAAAGGATGAAAAAATGAACAGACTGCTGGCAGGGCTGCCATCTCCCTCCTCCGACTTGATGTGAAATGATAACAGTGAATAAGGAAAAGAAAACAAGATCTGCTATTCCCCCTTGAAATCTAACTGCTAAGCCATGAAGGCAAAGCCTAATACAATGAGGTAAAAAGGCATGAAAACAAAGTTTTATTTCTCTTGCTGTTCACACTTTGTATACTGCTATGTCAGGAAGCTGGTGAAATTTTCTTCTTCTTCTTCTTACATATGGTGTGCACAGCCTAAAGTTGTAAGTCAACTTGTTCTAATTGATCTATTTGTGCGTTAGGTTGATTGCATGAGTCGAAACAGGGTGGACTACGTGAAGGTTGCAAGGGCATTCAGGGACTGTAGATCACATCGAATCCACTTGCATGTGGGAATAGTCCCTGAGAAATGTTGGGCTATGTAACTAATTGACATTTTAATTGCCATTTGCCAGATATTGGTCTCTGATTCAGCAACTGACTGGTTTGCTGGATCATTTCAGATGTTAGCCAAGTCAACCATATTACTAAGAGGTTAATACCAGGAATGCTTGGTTTATTATTATTGTACTATTGCCTAGAGAAAAGCTTTTGTTTGCATGCCATCTAATTAAATCTGATCATATCACACATGTACAATCAAGCCGTACACACGTACAGCAGGTAGAGCAAGGGGGAAAGTACCAGAATGCATAATATAATTTAAAACATTGTAGCATTGTAATAGTTACTAGAGTAAAAGTTCAATGTCCACAATGAGGTCAATTGGACATTGTAGTCCAATAATTGGACAATTGGCCCAAAGGGGCAATTTCTGTTAAACAAAATAATGCAGATGTTGAAAATCTGAAATAAAACAGTGAATTCATGACATGCAGCAGGTCAAGCAGCATCTGCAGAAAGAGAAACTTAATGCTTCCGTAGCAGAGAGGCAAGGGAGGATGGGCATAACGAAGGGACAGATAGGGTGAGATCAGAGGAGATATTCTAGCAACTAGAATCAGTTCACGCTTCCTTGTCTTTGTTATGTGTTGCAGAAAATAAGGCTGCAGGACTTGCCTAACAAGTCGCAAGTGAAGTTTCAGCAGGTACTTTAAACTAAAGCTCCCTCAAGTGGATGTAAAATTCTCCAAAGACAATTTAAAGTTCACCTTGAATTTTGGGCAACAGTCAATCAATATCACCCAAGGGATGGATCTTTTTACCAAAGATCCTATAGCGGAGCAAGATGGACTACTCCTACGCAAAACATGTAGTACTGTCATGGGCAGATTCATGGGTAATTATAAGACCCATTTTCATAACCAGCTTCCGCCATCTTACTTCCGCCCAAAGATAGGATCTTTGCTTCCGCCTCCGCTCTCGAATCCAAAGAACCTTCGCTTTGGCCATGGCGTCCATGTCTACCAGTATTGCATTCTGCTCTGCGGTAAATTGCTCCAATCGGCAATGTAGGCGACCCGACTTGTCTTTCTTCAGGTTCCCCGTTAAGGAGGAAAGGTAAGAAAACATTTATTACTTCTGTGGCATATTGAAAATTTTATTTAGCCTGTTCAATCTCTCACTGTAGTTAGATCATACTCAGATGGTCGAGTCCTCATGGCAACATCCCTGTAAAAATCTTCTCCTCAAGAGCATTTTTTTCTACCTCCCTGTTATTTAATGCAGAATAAGAACATATTGACTCTGTTTGGTACTGAGAATTTTATTAAGTCTGCCCGAACTTTCACTATAGTTCAGATCTTAGAGCTGGGTGCTCCCCTTTGTCTCAGGTACAGTCGAGGCCTCAATAGACAATAGACAATAGGTGCAGGAGCAGGCCATTTGGCCCTTCGAGCCAGCACCGCCATTCAATGTGATCATGGCTGATCATCCACAATCAGTACCCCGTTCCTGCCTTCTCCCCATATCCCCTGACTCCGCTATTTTTAAGAGCCCTATCTAGCTCTCTCTTGAAAGTATCCAGAGAACCGGCCTCCACCGCCGTCTGAGGCAGAGAATTCCAGACTCTCAACTCTCTGTATGAAAAAGTGTTTCCTCGTCTCCGTTCTAAATGGCTTACTCCTTATTCTTAAACGGTGACCCCTGGTTCCGGACTCCCCCAACATCAGGAACATGTTTCCTGCCTCAAATGTGTCCAAGCCCTTAACAATCTTATATGTTTCAATAAGATCCCCTCTCACCCTTCTAAACTCCAGAGTGTACAAGCCCAGCTGCTCCATTCTCTCAGCATATGACAGTCCCGCCATCCCAGGAATTAACCTTGTAAACCTACGTTGCACTCCCTCAATAGCAAGAATGTTCTTCCTCATATTAGGGGACCAAAATTGCACACAATATTCCAGGTGTGGTCTCACTAGGGCTCTGTACAACTGCAGAAGGACCTCTTTGCTCTGATATTCGAATCATCTTGTTATAAAGGTCAACATGCCATTCGCTTTCTTCACTGCCTGCTGTACCTGCATGCTTACTTTCATAGACTGTTGTACAAGGAACCCCAGATCCCGTTGCACTTCCCCTTTTCCCAACTTGACGCCATTTAGATAGTGCTGGAATAGGTGGAGGAGTACTAGGTGCCTCATGGCAACATCCTTGTAAAAATCTTCTCAAGAGCATTTTCTTTCTACCTCTCTGTTATGTAATGCAGAATAAGAACATATTGACTGCATGATATTTTCTGTAATTTCAGATGTCGACAGTGGGTCCAGAATACTCGCCGACATGATCTCCTACACCGAACTGCGGAGTATTTGTCAAATAACTGCCGTCTTATGTACATTGTGTGAAATAGTGATTTGTTAGCTGCGCAAAACAATGCAAATGGCAATTTATTTATTATTGTATCTACGTTGGACGTTTTGCTCTTTGGTGTAAGCAGGGGTGGGGCTATCATTGCATTACATACATTGAATTGTACATCACTTTCACTGGTTAGCTGATATGCTGAACACTGCAACCCTGTATATCTCGCACACAGAATAATGTGAATTATATAAATCTTACTATGCATGTCAGAAATAAAGTGTTAACCATGTTAATGGATTTCTATTATGAAGTATTTAAAATTGAGTGGGTTGGTGCAATAATGGTGCCATATGCTGCTATGTTGGATGGGCGGCGCGACTCACGTCGCAGCGGCCTCTGCAGTCCGTCTGTCATTTTTTATTTTTTGTCTCGTTTGAATGTAGTTTAAAGTGGGGGTTTTTTTTGACTGGGTATGTGTGTGGGGGCGGGGGTGGGGAAACTTAAAAAATCTTTCCCCTGCACGGATAACCCGACCTTTTCTCTGTCGGGTCTCCGTTGTCATTGGGGCCTAGCACCGTGGAGCGGCCTCCAACCGGAACGAACTAGGGCTCCAGTTGCGGAGCTGCGGACTGTAATGTATATAATGTAATTAGCATATGTTATGTCTTGTGCGAGGGGACGCATGCGCCAGGGGAGACTCATGGTGGCGTCCTGGAATAAAGAAGCTTGCTAGTTTACTCCTGTATCTGAGAGTTCTTTTAAGTCAGTTCCAAGTACCCAAAATACACTACAATTGGCGACGAGGATGGGATAGAGTTTGTGAACTCACCCACAGGACTGTTTTGCAACACACAGGATTGTTTAACAGTTTAAACTGTAGATACGGAGTTGTGTCGCAGTTGTTTGCGAGCGGGACAAGAGAGGCCTGCAGATCCCTCTATGCCGGGGACTGCATTTAAAACATCAGCTGTACAAGTCGGCGAGTTTTGTAAGGCTATCTCTATGTTGTGTCTACGTGGCCAGATGTCATCCTTCGGATTGTTACTCATTTTAGACTGAGTTGTTTTCTTTTTGTCAAATTCCTCAAGCTGAATAGTCTTTGTATAAGTTTTAGGTGAATTGTTACACCAAAACACACAACAACAGCACGACGAGGATAAAAGAACAGAAAAGGAAAGAAGGACTGTCAAAAAAAAATAAGGTTGTGTTTGGAAACAAAGTGGAACGGCACCAAGCCAAAAGATTTGGCGCCAAATGGTTTTGAATTGGCGCCAAAGAAAAGCAAGGTCGGAACAGGAAGCAAGGAAAACAAGTGGTGCAGTAAGTAAGTGTCACCGAAGAAAGCAGCCAAAAGCTGGAAGCCTAACCAGCAGGACAGCGACGGTGTCAACTTACCTGGAACATTTCCAGGACTGTGTAGCCAAGGCAAAGGGGCAGAAGAGGCCCAGCAGCTGCCACCGACTTTGGACGTTTTCCAGGGCTGTGTAGCCCACAGCCAGGCCCATGAGCTGCCAACAACGTCGAGTGAGGGCCTAGTACCGGGTACGTCACGGACAGGTCCAGTGAAGCCACCGACGAAACGGAGTCAGCCCGGCTGGGAGAAGAGTCAACCCGGTCGAGGGAGAAAGCCGGCCGCGTGAGAAGCGGTCCAGCAGCGAGAAAAAAAAAGCCCGGCCACGCGTGAGAAGCGGACCGGCAGAGTAAATGAAAACTGGCCGCAAGAGAAGCGGACCGGTCGTGAAAGAAAGCCCGGTCGGGAGGAGAGTCAGCCCAACCGTGAGCAGAAAAGAGGATCCGGCCGCGCAAGAGAAGCGGACTGGCCGAGGGGGAAAGCCCGGACGTGAGAGGAACTCCAGCCCCGAGCAAAGAGTGGGTCCGCACGAGAGAAGCAGGACAGCACTCAAGCACTTCAGCCTGGTCGGGAGTAGAGTCAGCCCGGTCGTGAGGGCTGTGGAGCCAGCGGGCAGGCAAGTCAGCAAAGCAGCAGTAGTCGATGTGGCAGCGAGCCAGCGGCAGCAAAAGTAACGGTGAAGCCCGTAGGAGCCAGCAAAAGCAGCAAAAGTGGAGGTCTGGTGAGGCCAGCAGCAAAAGTACCGGTGGGGACAGCTCGAGAGGTCGAGAAGGCACCGGTGTCCATAGGCCGACAAGCTGGACAAGTGAAATCCATCAAAGTAAAAGAAGGACTGTACAATGTAATGCGTTGGTCACTGTTCCTTCACAGTAAAAGCGGGACTGTTTGGATGTAATGCATTGGTCACTGTTATTAATAGTAAATCTGTGTGCATAGCAGGAATATGGTTAAAATGTTCTAAATGTCTATTAACATGAAATGTTGGTTAATAGTATAAATCTATTATTATAAGAATTAGTAATAGTCAGTGGGCTGGATCACTTCTTAGTGTGTAGAAGGATTAAGTCTAGTGCAGAATACACAGTGAGAGAAAAGAAGATAGTGCACCTGAATAGCAACAGGTAGCATGGCTTTTCAAATTGTAGGAAACGTGCCCCAATTAGATTATGGGTGTAATTTTGAGAAATGGACCAAAGTCTTGGAGGCTTGTTTCATTTCCAATGATATCGCTGCAGAGGAGAAGAAGAGGGCATGGTTCATATTAGGCTTAGGAAGAGAGGGTTATCAGACCTTACGCATGTTACTGCTGCCAGCAAAACCCACAGATAAAATGTATGAGGAGTGTCAGGAGGCTTTAATGGCTCATTTCTCGCCAAACCCTCCAAGGGTGTCCAGAGGCAAGGAGCCTGGACTAAAGAGGGCAGAGAGTCTCTCAAAGGACCAAGGTCAAGTGCAAAAGGACAAAGGTCAAGTGCAAAAGGACAAAGGTCAAGTGCAAAAGGACAAAGGTCAAGTGCAAAAGGACAAAGGTCAAGTGCAAAGGGACAAAGGTCAAGTGCAAAGGGACACAAGTCAAGTGCAAAGGGACACTCAAGTGCAAAGGGACACAAGTCAAGTGCAAAATGACACAGGTCAGGTGCTAAGGGACAAAGGGCAAATGCAAAGTGGCAGAAGTCAAAGGCAAAGAGAAATTGCCATCCAAAGGGCAACCCTAGCTATTCAAGCTGCATTCAGGGATATGAAGGTACGGAGAGAAATCCGGAACAAACAGAAGGCAGCAACGGTAATACAAGCCGCATTTAAAAGGCACAGCGTATACCGTCAATACAAGGCAATGAGATTGGCAGCTATAATAGTACAAACCCATTATAGGGCACACCTTCAAAAAGAAAGTGATCGCAAAACTTACATGAAGGTACGCAGAAGTGTTGTACTGCTTCAGGCAGCCTACCGTGGAATGCTTGTTCGAAGGCAACGGCGGGGCATGCATAAATCTGTCAAGGTCATACAGACTTATTATCAGATGTATAAACAGCGTCAGTATTTTAAGAAACTACGCTGGTCTGCCATTGCGGCACAGCAACGATACCGAGCATGCCAGATAAGAGATGTCCAAGTGAGACAGTATAAGAGTTTGAGAGAAGCAGTGGTTTGTATTCAGGCCTTATACCGCGGGATCAAAGCCAGAGTATTGGTAGAGAAAACCAGGGCAGCACGCTGTATTGAGTCATTCATAAGAATGTGCATTACAAGAAAGCATTTCTTGATGCAAAAGGCGGCTGTAGTCACTCTGCAAGCTGCATACCGTGGTTACCGATTAAGGGTACGGTACAGAGCTATGCGTCAAGCAGTCATTTTGATCCAGAGATGGTACAAAGCATGTAAAATAGGGCATTCCCAGTTTGTGCAATATCAGTCAATGAGGGATGCAACTATTCAAACTGCCTACAAGAGTATGGTGGTTAAGCAAAAGAGAGCTACTGTAAAAGTGCAGTCAGTACTCCGTATGAGTTGGTATAGGAAAGACCTAAGGAGACAAATAGACGCACAACAGAAAAGGCTGAAACGATACAAAAGACGATATAGGAGAGACTTCCTCAAACCGATTTATACAGCAGTTGTAGTGCAGTATCACTACCGTGCTTATGTAGTAAGAGAAATATACAGAGCGCAAATCAAAGCCACTGTTGTATTGCAAGGACAATATAGATCCTACTTCTTGATGAATAGCCAGAAAGTTGATTTAAGAAGACAAATAGACGAACAGCAAAAAAAGCTTAAACGATGCAAAGAACGGTTAAATAAATGTGTGACGATGAGCAAAACACTGTTAATAGAAAAGTCTAAAGAAGAGAGGCTTGTCGGTTGAGACAAAAGTATGCAGGACCGATTGCGATTAGGACACTTCAGTATAGTCCAGCATGGAGCTTCCTTCACTGAGCAATGGACAAATGTTTATGCATTGCAGAATGTCATTATACAACAAGAGCAGATAAATACGTAGCGCAAAGAAATTGAGCGACAGAGAGCGACTGAAAAACGAAAACCTGCAGTCATGTGTCAGATCCCACCTACAAATAAGGAACAGAAACAGAGGAAATGTTAACTTTAGCAGAATTTCAAGAACAGGAAGAAATCTGCAAATTAGATTAGGATATTTAAAAAGGGAAGAGGCAGAGATACAGGTAGAGCTAGAGGGGTTAGAAAGATGAGTGGAATGAACCATTATAAGTGCTAAGTTTAGATACAGTTTACAGTTATGAGGATGTAATGTCAGATGACTGTAATAATATAATTTTGCAACTGTGTGTTAATCAATTATATTTAATGTAGTAGAAATGGTGTTATTCGCCTCCAAGCTAAAGGGGGAGCAGTGTAATGTATATAATGTAAATGGTGTAACCTGCCTCCAAGTTAAAGGGGGAGCAGTGTAATGTATATAATGTAATTAGCATATGTTATGTCTTGTGCGAGGGGACGCATGCGCCAGGGGAGATTCATGATGGCGTCCTGGAATAAAGAAGCTTGCTAGTTTACTCCTGTATCTGAGAGTTCTTTTAAGTCAGTTCCAAGTACCCAAAATACACTGCCGTCTTATGTACACTGTGTGAAATAGTGATTTGTTAGCTGCGCAAAACAATGCAAATGGCAATTTATTTATTATTGTATCTACGTTGGACGTTTTGCTCTTTGGTGTAAGCAGGGGTGGGGCTATCATTGCATTACATACGTTGAATTGTACATCACTTTCACTGGTTAGCTGATATGCTGAACACTGCAACCCTGTATATCTCGCACACAGAATAATGTGAATTACATAAATCTTACTATGCATGTCAGAAATAAAGTGTTAACCATGTTAATGGATTTCTATTATGAATTATTTAAAATTGAGTGGGTTGGTGCAATA
The DNA here is from genome assembly GCF_010909765.2 of Amblyraja radiata. Taxonomy (NCBI): domain Eukaryota; kingdom Metazoa; phylum Chordata; class Chondrichthyes; order Rajiformes; family Rajidae; genus Amblyraja; species Amblyraja radiata. The sequence continues at coordinate 73,854,008 of NC_045961.1, forward strand.
ATGGTGCCATATGCTGCTATGTTGGATGGGTGGCGCGACTCACGTCGCAGCGGCCTCTTCAGTCCGTCTGTCGTTTTTTATTTTTTGTCTCGTTTGAATGTAGTTTAAAGTGGGGTTTTTTTTTGACTGGGTATGTGTGTGGGGGCGGGGGTGGGGAAACTTAAAAAATCTTTCCCCTGCATGGAGAACCCGACCTTTTCTCCAGTTGCGGAGCTGCGGACCTACTTACCATCATGGAGCTGGCCGAGTTCGGAGCGGGAGGAGCGGTGGTGGCGCGCTGCTGCGACCCGACCCCAGAGATTCGGTGGCTCCAACCGCAGGTCTGGTGGACAGTAACACTGGGAGCCCGCGGGTCTCTGCTGGGAGACCGCTTTTCGGGGCTTCCGCAACGGCGACTTCTCCCGCCCGAGTTGCGGGGTTGAAAATTACCTGGAGCGGGGCCTTACATCACCCGGCGTGGCTTTAACGGCCGTGGGACTTGCTAGTGCACGCCGAGGGCTCCAACACCAAGACCCGGCATCACCCGGCATGGTTTTAATGGCCGCGGGACACTTACCATCGCACGCCGGGGGCTTTGACTCTGACATCGGGAGGAGAATGAGGAGGGCAGGGGAGAGATAAGACTTTGCCTTCCATCACAGTGAGGAGGAGATTCACTGTGATGGATGTTTGTGTAAATTGTGTTGTGTCTTGGTTCTTTTTCTTGTGTGTATGACTGCAGAAACCAAACCAGAAAGAAAATAAATTGTATCATTGTATCATGTGTCGTTATCAGATATTCAGTGTTAAAAAGAGAAATAAATCACAATAAAAGCGAAAAGATGTTCCTTCCACAGCGTGTGGGGAGTCTGGCCCGGATCAGCACGGCCGATACACCAAAATGAAGTTGCGGGGAGGTTTACTATGTTTTTTAATTTAATGTTGTCCCTTGTCTAGTCTGAAATAAAGTTCATCATTGGATATAAAAATTGGAAGAAATGTAAATGTGTGTGTTATATTATTATATACATCTATATCACATTCATGTACGTGTGTTCTTTCCAGCACAATCTAATCAGTTGTATGCTCGCTGAATAAAACCATCCTTAAGTTATACATCATTTGTAAATCTTGCTCAAAACAAATGTAATTTTGTGAAATATTTAAATTAGATAACCCCACTATTACAGAGATCTCATTCTACTCTCTGGCTATTGGGAAGACCAGGCCCATTTAATTGTTGAGAAACAACTCCATAGACACAAAAACATTAAGTAACATTCCAGGGCTAGAGCAACTGAAACTTCATATTGCTATTATTTTCCCAAATACTGCAGTTGTGAACAGTGTGAATAGATGAATGAATTACAGAGTGCAAGTGTAATACAAATTCAACTCAAACACAGCTTATGAGCCATTTAAAAAGAAATGATTAAAAAAACATTAAAAAAGAAAATTACCAGTCAAAATGTATAAACATTTTATTCTTTAACAAGAATTAACAGAATTATGAACTAACTGAATTATGAATCTAACCCTATTTCACACACACAAACCGTTCCCCCGCAACGTTGATTACACTGCGAGTCGGGTCAGGTCGGGTGTGTTCCGGTTACTGAAATGGACAAAACAAATGCCCACGTTCCGCCCCGTTGCGTACTACACGTCAGCCCATTGCATTTCGCAGGAGTGGCCTATCTTGCTCCGCTAAAGGATCTTTGCTTTTTACGGTGGAGCATCCAGTTGTGCACCTTGTCAGTTAATCACAGCTCTGCAAGTAATTTTCCGGAAATGTATGCTGAGAAGGACAAGGGGAATGAGGCATCTGGGACGTTGAAGAAAAAAACAGTGCGGAAAGAGACCCTTCAGCCCATCGAGTCCGCGCCAACCACAATCCCCATACACTAGTACCATCCTACACACTAGGGACAATTTACATTCTTTACCAAAGCCAATTAACCTACAAACCGGAGCACCCGGGAAAAGCCTACGCGGTCACGGGGAGAACGTACAAATTCCGTACAGACAGCACCCGTAATCAGGATCGACCCCGAGTCTCTTGCGCTGTGAGACAGCAACTCTACCACTGCGCCACTGTGCCATCATTTGTACTAAATGGTTGTGAAAGCGACATCCAATTGCGTTCACCTACCGTTCATTACGTTCCACCAATGTTTATGGAAAAGATATGCAAGGTATCAAAATTCTTACAATAGTTAAGTCTGGTAAACAAAGCCAAATTTCTCTCCCAACAACTACTCTTGACAAGCAAGCAAAAAGTGGCAAATTTAATGGGCTGGACAATGCCACACATCAAGCTGGTTCCTTTACACTCTGCAACAGTCAGCATATTTGGGGCTGCTGTCATAACCCTACCGGGCCGTCTCCATTGGAGATTATCCAATATCACTCCAATGATGGTTGCAAGGAGTCCATCAGCGGAGTTTAAATTTGCTGAATAGCCAAGTAATTATGCTCTAAATTGTAGCAGCAAAAACCAGCACCAGGTTGACACATGAATGGAGAGGAATGAATGCGAGAGAAAGGTAAGTGTAAAGTATTTTATTTATTTTGTAAAATGAAATTAATTTGCTTTCCAATTAAAGTGTTTCACATCAAGTGTTCTGAATTACTTTTTAAAATTTCATATTTTAAATGTATTAATTTTGTCATTGGTTTTTAATGTATTTTCAATATTTCTCAATGTTAAGAAAGCCCATGGCTTTGACATTTGTCAACATTTCCTCCGCTATATCCTGCATTGGACTTGGTTTGACCAGTCAATGTGACAACTTTGGGCAGTATCTTCTGTTGGCCAGCAAGCTGCACAGTCTCGCCTTGGATCACGCTGTTGGGTTGGAGGCACATTGTTTTTCTGTGGAGTCCAATCACAGTTGATTGTGAAAGCTAAGCATAAGCATAATATAAAGCGGAGAGTCTGAGTCTATCTGTGCCTGCAGGATGACCATGCCTGTAATGCCCAGTTCCCAAGCTCACCTGCTCTCATAGCTTCCACTGCAAATGGTTGATTGTTTGAAAGACACATCTTGGAAACAAGTCCTTCAGCCCACCAAATCCACATCAACCATTGATATTCACATTGGTTCTATGTTTTTCATCTTTTGCACCCACTTCCTACATCCATGGGGCAATTTAGGGAAACCAATTAACATAGAAACATAGAAACATAGAAAATAGGTGCAGGAGTAGGCCATTCGGCCCTTCGAGCCTGTACCGCCATTCAATATGATCATGGCTGATCATCCAACTCAGTATCCTGTACCTGCCCTCTCTCCATACCCCCTGATCCCATTAGCCACAAGGGCCACATCTTACTCCCTCTTAAATATAGCCAATGAACTGGCCTCAACTACCTTCTGTGGCAGGGAATTCCAGAGATTCACCACTCTCTGTGTGAAAAATGTCATCTCGGTCCTAAAGGATCTCCCCTTTATCCTTAAAAAGTGACCCCATATCCTGGACTTCCCCAACATCGGGAACAATCTTCCTGCATCTAGCCTGTCCAACCCCTTAAGAATTTTGTAAGTTTCTATAAGAACCCCCCTCAATCTTCTAAATTCTAGCGAGTACAATTAACCTACAAACCTGAATGTCTTTGGAATGTGGGAGGAAATCTGGAGAAAACCCACACCGTCACAGGGAGAACATGCTAACTCCACACAGATAACAACTAAGACCGGGATCAAACTTGCATCTCTAGCGCTATGAGGCAGCAGCTCTACCAGCTGCGCTACTGCACCGCCTGCTCTGTTTATGAACATTCAAAAATATTTGGTAATCACAATTTTACAAACAAATAATTTGATTTTAATAAATCACCAAAAACAACAGACAGTTAAAAACAATGAAATTCATTTAAATTACACAAATTAAATAAAATAAAAATACTTTTTACCATTGTGTGCATAGTTGTCTATGCAGCGTGCAGCAGCTCTATTTGCAGCAGGCTGACCTGCCAAAGGATCAGTGGGCAGACATCCCAGCAGAGGATGTGGGAAGAGAGGAATGCTGCAGAGCATACATCCTGAGGCTGACACTTAACTGGAACAGAAGGTTGCACCAGCCTGAGCTCAGCTGCCCCAATCTTTCACCCTGTTAACTGCTCAAAATTTACCGGAGCCAACGGGTTTGCTGGTACTAAAATGGGAGATCTGTCCCATTACATTACTGAATGCTTTTCTGCTTTGCTGGGCTTTGCTATTTTGGACCCAGTCATTAATTAACAGTGCCAATAACACGAGCGACTGCGTGAAAGTATATAGTTAGCAGCAGATATTGGCAATTCACTAAGATCTGCTCCATTACCTTTTGCAGATTTTGAGACTTCAGTAGAACCAAATATATGTGAGGTGAATACAATCAATGACTGTATGTGTAGGAAGGAACTGCAGATGCTGGTTTATGCCATAGATAGACACAAAATGCTGGAGTAACTCAGCGGGTCAAGTAGCATCTCTGGAAAAATAGGGTAAGTGACGTCCTGGGTTAGAACCCTTCTTCAGACTGTTTATTTTAAATTTTGGAAAAGGTAAAACAACGGGTGCTCCGGAAAACAGGCACCAGCCTGTGACCTGCGAGCTCCCGACATTGTCCTCCATGGCCCGCGGCCGAGCCCCAGATCCAGGTCGCCGCCTGCTCAGAACGCCGCCTCAGCCGCCGTATCACCGTCTACGCTCCGCCACCGGGCCGCCCACAAGGCAGCGTCTCAGCCCCGCACCGGGTGCTCACACGGGAGCGCCTTCCAGCCGGTAGCCGTGCCGGCTGCCAAAGGAGTGTCTCAGCTCCGCACCGTTCGCCCTCACCGGAGCGCCGAGTCGTGCCGCTACCCAGACGTCGCCACAGCTCGAAGACGGCCAGCCTCGCGTTGGTGAGTCCTGGCTGGCTCTACCTCCGGACCCTCGAGGGGGTCGGGTCGCAGGTTGGAGGCCGCCAGCTCCGCCATTAGCCTCAGCGCAGACGGGGGAAGAGAAGGGGGATACGACAAAAAGTCGCATTCCCCCGAAGGGAGAGACAGAAAGCTCTGTTTCACCCCCCCACGCAGACTGTACGGGGCTGGGGAACGATAAGGTTGGAGGCTGTGGAGGGCAAACAGCTGGAAATGATAAAATCGGAGGTAGTGTGAGAGGTAATGGCCTGGTGCTCTTCTGTGAGCTGCAGCGAATCGTTCGATCAGCTGAGAAGGTTATTGGCTGCAACCTTCATTGACAAACTGTACACTGCAAGGGACAGGAAGTGAGTGGGTAAGATCATCTTTGACCCCTCTCACCCTGGCCACAAACTCTTTGAATCACTTTGAAAAACAGCTATTCTCCACGAGTAGTAGCTCTACTCAATAGCCTCCTTTTGCTCTGGTATTTTATTTAATTCACATGTTTAATCAATAATGTTTTATTATTAATGTTTAATGTTTTATGTATCATTCTTAACTGTCACTGTATGTCATGTTGTCACTTGTGGGCGGAGCACCAAGGCAAATTCCTTATATGTGAATACTTGGCCAATAAGCTTATTCATTCATTCATGGTCCAGTGGTACGTATGAGGAGGTGTCCAAGAGCTGGTGCCTGGCCTCAGCCTGGAGGTCAGCTCGCCAGACAATCAACGGCTAATACGTCCTTACTCCATGCATCTAAGCATAGACACCTATATTATTTTGCTCTGGTTTCAAACCTAATCTTGCTGCTGGTAACCATAAACTACCACATTGTCACACACCCGGATTGCCCTCTGAGGGGGTTGGTGGGTGCTAGAACATAGATCTTAGAACAGTAGACCACAGGAACAGGACCTTCAGCCTAGGATGTCTGTGCCAACCATGGTGTCATGTTAAACTAACTCCATCTGCCTGCACATGATCCCACCCTTCAACCCCCTGCATGTTCTTCTGCCTGTGCAGATGCCTCTTAGATGCCACTATCGTGTCTGCTTCTACTCCACCCCCTGATATTGCATCCACCTACCACACTCTGCGGAAAACAATATGCCCCACACATTTCATCTATACTTCCCACCCACCCCTCCCATCCCCCCACCCCCCAACTTAAATGATCCCCTCTCACCTAGCCTTTATGTGACTACAGACTAATGCAATTGACCCTTGACGACCTCATTTCAGGGCCAGTTAGGAATAAACAAGAATGTGGGTATAGCCTGTGATGCCCCATCATATGAGTTAACATAATGAACAAATTCCTCCTCTCCTCCCCTCCCATTTTTCATTCAAACCAAACCCCACTCTCTCCTCCTCACGTGGGACAGATACCCGATGTAAAAAATGTACCATTCCTCATTCTACTTCAACCTCAACCTATCCATAGTTTCACCATACTCCCGTTCTAATCCATTTATAGAGATAACAACCTCTGCCTCCTGGAAAGGTCAGAAAATTGAGAGTCATTGTCAGTTCTGCAGGATGTCTGTGATGGTTGCCTTAGAAAACTCGAGCTGCATATGCATTGTTCTGCCTCGGTCTCCATCCCTCCTTGAGTGTCCAGCCATGCCTATCCCAAAACTTTCAGGAAAAGCATGCCAGTAACAGTAATGTCACCACTGAGGAAACTTTTACATCAGCACCTCAGCTGCTAAATGGAAGAAAAAAATAAATCACTGCTGGTTGTGTCACCGTCTCTGGACTTTGCAAGGTGTTCCAAGGCTGCACAGTCATGTCTCCAGGCACAGTAGTGTCCCTGAAAAGTGCAAATAAACCAAGAATTGCACAGAAAGCTCCCCCTTCTATTGAGTCTGTTCCACAACAGTCATAGCATTGGAGCTTTAAAATCCAAAATAAGTAAGTGCAATGGGCAATGTGCATTTGAGAAATCTTGGTGTCCTTAGGTTTGCACCTGATGCCAAGGAAAGAACAGAACATGAATCGTAACTGAAAGCATTCATCTGTTTTACATTTGTTGCAAACACAAATTCCATTTGCTTTGAGATATATTAACTTACAAGGTTGTTGCTTGGACATGAGGGCTTGATCTATTGGAAGAGGATGGACTTAATGTGCATGCATAGGAAAGGTTGAGAGAGATATTGGCCCTATGTGGGCAAATGGGACTAGTGGAGATGAGGCATCTTGGTTGGCATAGGCAGGTTGGGCCGAAGGGCCTGGTTCCATGCTGTATGACTATAATTTTTAATCATGTGGCATGTAAAAAAGAAGCAACTCATCAACTTGAGACTAATTCCTGAGACAGTGTGACTTGGAATAACTGGCTGTGGATTCAGGGACATACAAGTATGATGGGATGGGAATTTCAGATTACAGCAAAGGGGCCCGGGGGATTTGAGTAGAGTAAGAATTAAGTAAAGTTCGGCATGGGGCCAGACTCAAGTACAATGAGTTACTCCACAGGAGGTGAGGATAACTTTTAATTGGGAAAAAATAAAGGATGCAAACTAGATTGACAGTTAATTATGACGAACAGGCACAATGGAAAAAAATTGGCAGAAATAAATCATTAAATATTGCTTTACATGAGCACCATAATAAAGGCTCTTAACATTTTACTTTGATCTTGGCAAGTCTGAGACTTTATAAGAACAGCGTGTTCTGCCAAACTGTTTTTAATAAAGATGCCAGTGAAAGGAAGCAGAGCCACTATCCAGGTTTGCTGACAACAGTTAACAAGGTAAATAGCAGCTTCCAGTTAGTGGTTTCAATGGACAAAATTGATGCAGATGAAGGTTCAGTGCAGCAGATCTGTGGTCTTCCATTGAAGATTTAAACAATAGACCAAAGCATTTTATTTATGGTAAGAACTGTGGAAATGTGAAGCGAAGATTTTTATGAGTCAATACCTGTACAAAGAATGGGTTCAAAACATTTAACAAAGCAATTGCAACACCACCCATTATCACAAGAGAGTTAGAGAATAAAAAGGCTGGAACATAGGCACTATATGTTACACACTGCTCAGACAATACTGGATGCAATTCCGTGGACGAACAGCAGATGCTGGTTTATACCGAAGATGGACACAAAATGCTGGAATAGCACAAGTCTGAAGATGGGTTCCGGCCCAATACGCTAACTGTTCCTTTTTCCAGAGATGCTGCCTGACCCATTGAGTTTCTCCAGCATTTTGTGTCTATCCACAGAAGGGTTATATTGGTGTGGGAAGTCTAGCATTACTATAACTATTCTCTGGCTGAATAGGTTGTTAAAGAACTGATTACATAAACATAGCTTCTATTCCTTTGAGTTAGGAATATTAAAGTGAACATATTGAGGGTTGTAAGATTCCAGTTTTAACGAATTAAACGTTAAAAACACAAAATGCCTTCTCAGAGAAATCCCTGCTTATTGTCTTCTCCCCATTAAACTTCAAGACTACAATTGATTAAAACACAAAATTCGTATATGAAGTTGGTTTACTTTAACAACGTTATTTACAGCTTTGGAAATGCTCATGTATCCACTGATTAATCCTATTGAATTCTGGGATCCACATAAATGGTGTGATGTTGAGGAAAATACTTGCAAGAGTAAAACCTAGGCAAAATTAGTGAAAAATTAAAGGTGGATGAGCATATGAAAGAACATGGAGACATAAGGAACTGCAGTTGCAGTTAAAAAAAAAAAAAATTGCTGGAGTAACTCAGCGGCTCAGGCAGCAGCTCTGGAGGAATGGATAGGCAACATTACAGGTCGGGACCTTTCTTCAGACTGAAGAAGGGTCCCAAAAAAAATGTCACTGGTCGAGACCCTTCTTTAGACTGGGTCTGAAAACCCATCACTATGAAGTCAAATAGTGTAATCTTACAGCTGGGTGACCCTCCCACTATCCTTGTCTGAAGAAGGATCTCGACCTGAAACATCGCCTATTCCTTCACTCCATAGATGCTGCCTCACCCGTTGAGTTTCGCCAGTATTTTTGTCTACCCTCGATTTTTCCAGCATCTGCAGTTCTTTCTTAAACACTCCCACTATCCTTGATCGGACTTTGCTGGCTTTACCTAGTACTAAATATTATTCCCTTATCATGTAAATGTAAATTTACATACACTGTAAATGGATTAATTGTAATCATGTATTGTCTTTCTGCTGACTGGTTAGCACGCAACAAAAGCTTTTCACTGCACCTCAGTACACGTGACAACAAACTGAACTAAACTGAACTAGGTCTTTGATGGTCTATGGCAGGAAACAGTTTCTCACACCAAAGGAGAATAGATATTTGCAGCTCTCTCCCACAAAAAGATGTCAATTCAAAATTTCTAGATTCCATAGTTCTTGATTGAGTGCTTTAAGGGATATGGAACAAAATTAAATCTAATTAAATAACAAAATTCTGGATACAGGGACGAATCTCCAGGATTTTGAGGGCTGAGGAAAATGTGCCCTTTTAATGAAACCTCTGCTAAATCCTAGGCCCAGGACTCCTGTTCCCGACTTTATATGGAATCACCAACAAATATTAAAATGACAAAAGTGAAGTTCTGAACTGCATCCGTCATGTAAGCCTGGCTTCAGTATACTGACGAAATGTGTAAGGGTAAATTTATCTAAAATAACATAACATTTATACAAAGTGAAGGCTATTTGTTTCCTTCAGGAAGTTTATTTATTTGCTTCAAGCTGGCTGAGTGCACATCTGCAAATGTACCCCTTCCGAAGATCACTAAAGTAGTGGATGTCGAGCAGATCACTGGCACAAGATTACCATAATAAGCACCATGCTGGCTTGGATAGAAACAGCTGTCAGTAATACATATTCAATTTAGCCACCGTCAATCTTCCCATTAGAAATGTGGGTCATTGTTTCTCTCAAGAAAGCAACCCTGCTGGGAATCCAGCATTTTTAAATTCTCCCCACAGTTACACATCTGAAATGTATTCACCACTAACTGTAGCAACATAAATGAAAATAAAGATCCCTTTAAACAGAAGGTTAGAAAAGCATTACAATGTCACATAAACCATCCTATTACTGTACAATTTCTGTTGATGGTTTGGCTTAATAATTTTTTTAATGTGACCATGAAATTTACTGCTGATCCAATATTTCTGTTATTTTGATAATCTTCCAGAGGCCCTTTACATCAAACATGCAATTATGTTAAAATATTTACTATGTCAGTTTTTAGATATTAATTGAGTTCTTTGAAAAAAATATCCATATCAAAGAATCTGCCATTTTCTCAGTTGGTGGCCAACATGAATAACTCTTCCTTGATCTAAGCAAGGCTGAACACTGACAGTCAGTGGTCAATCAGGAAGGGAGGCAGGCAAACTGCATAGAAGTTTATTATTGTGGTTTGAACCGCACACTCTTTAGCAGTTTAATGTCAACCAAGTAGATTGTTAAAGTCTTATAGACTTAGATGCCAACCATACAGCAAATAATTGGTTCTTTGTATATCCAAAGAACATACAGGATATATGTCTATAACTTGCTCCAATTGAGTATCCACTGAATCTATATAACACAACCAGACACATTTTCAACATGGTATGCTTCAGAAATATTGAAAGTAGGGCTATTTATGCACCAAGATATACAATGTCAGATGAATTGCTCACTTCTATCAATGCCGAGATTATGGTCACATGATTTTTATGGATCATCTGCTTCTATAACAGTAGATGGCAATATAATGCTAGGTTCATGCCATTCTCATGGTAACATGCCGATTCAGGTGTATTGAAAACTGTGCAATTTTACATTGAAGAAAGATTTTCATATGCAGGCTTTATTTCCAGTGTGTATCAAAACATCTTCGAGTCATTAACATGGAACTAAAGTGTTCCATGCTAGCCAAAATAGACTTTGGACTTTAAAGATACGGTGTGGAAACAGGCCTCTCGGCCCACCAGGTCCGCACTGACCAGCGATCACCCGTACACCAGCACTGTCCTACACACTAGGGGAAATTTACAATTAACAGACCCAATTAACCTACAAACCTGTACATCTTTGGAGTGTGGGAGGAAATCTGAGATGCTGGAGAAAACCCATGCAGTCACAGGGAGAACACACATACTCCATACAGACAGCACATGTACTCAGGATTGAACCTGGCACTATAAGGGAGAAACTCTACTGCTGCACCACTGTGCTGCCCCAATCAATCTATCAGCAATATATCCAAGCAAATACACAGAGCAAACTTCCACAAATAGCAAGTTACTACTGATCAGAATATCTGTTTCAAATAATCTTGAATGACAGATTAAGTTGGACAGAAATAACACTTTAAATTTTCCAATTTCAGGTAGTCCTTGCTTTCTCCCTCCTTCCCCTCCCCTTCCCCGCTCTCCCCCCGCCTACTGTCTCCGCCTCTTCCTTTTTTTTTTCCAATCCCCCCCCCCCCCCACCCACCCCCGACATCAGTCTGAAAAAGGGTCTCAAACCGAAGCGTTGCCTATTCCTTCGCTCCATAGATGCTGCTTCACCCGTTGAGTTTCTCCAGCTTTTTTTTTCTACCTTTAAATTATTACTATCAGCTGTTTTGCATTCTCTTGACAAATCAGACATGGACTCATTTTTACATCTCATCCAAGTGAGGTAACCTGCGACACTATAGCACTCCGGCACTGGGGCATAGATCTGGATACTTATTCTCAATTCATTTGAGTAATATTTGAATCCCACAATGTCCATGCCGAAAATGATGCCACAATAAACTAATCTCTCCTCCCTGCACATGATCCATACTCTGCCATTCCCTGCATATCCATGTGCCTATCTAAAAGCCTTTTAAATACTATTATAAAATCTGTCTCCACCACCACCCCTGGCAGCACAGGATATGGCTGAATTGATAGCATTGATAGCAGTCTGAAGAAAGGTCTCGACCAGAAACATTATCCATTCAGAGATGCTGCCTGTCCCGCTGAGTTACTCCAGCATTTTGTGTCTACCTTTAATTGAAACCAGCATCTGCAGTTCTTTCCTACACAGCATATTTCACTGTCGGGTTTGAGCCCCATCCAGAGATATGAACACAAAAGGTTAGACAGACAACAATGGTTCAATGGTTCAATGATACTTTATTGTTATGTGTACCATTTAAGGTCCAGTGAAATTTGATTTACAATATAGTCATACCAGAAAAAAAAGCAACAAGACACACAATCACATGAAAGTTAACATAAACATCCACCACAGCAGCTCCCCCACATTCCGCACTGTGATGGACGGCAATAAAGTGTTATCTTCTTTCCTCCTTATTCTCCCGCGGACGGGGCAGTCAAACTATCCGCAGTCGGGGCGATCGAAGCTCCCGCAGCCGGCGATCGAAACTCCCGCGTCGGGGCGATCAAAGCTCCTGCGATCCAGGTGGTCGAAGCTCCTGCGGCTTGGAGTTCCCGAAGTCGGTCACTAACCAAGGGAGCAAGCTCTACGATGTTAAGTCCGCAGGCTCCAGCGGTTGGAGCTCCCAAGATCGATCCCTGACAAAGGGACTGCCAGCTCCATAATGTTGTACGCAGACTCGCGTGGTTGAAGCTCCCAAAGTTGATCCCTGGCAAAGGGACCGCCAGCTCCACGATGTTAAGTCCACAGGCTCCCACGGTTGGAGATCCCAAATCGATCCTCAGCAAGAGTTGGAGGGTGGAGATACGATATGGAAAAAAATCGCATCTCCGTCGAGGTAAGAGATTTTTTTAAAGTTACCCCACCCCCCACATATTACAAAGCTATAGATACACTAAAACATACATTTAACAACATACTAAAAACAACAAAGAAAGACAAGGACGAGACAGGCTGTTGGCGAGGCTGCCATTGTACGGCGCCACCCAGTGGAAGACCTCACAGTGAAACACTAGTTCAGTTTACTTTATTGTCACGTGTACTGAGGTACAGTGAAAAGCTTTTGTTATGTGCTATCCAGTCAGCAGAAAGACAATACATGAGTACAATCGATCAATTTGTCGACAGGTGTCAGAGGTTATGGGAAGAAGGCAGGAGAATGGGGTTAGGAGGGAGAGATAGATCAGTTATGATTGAATGGCGGAATCGACTTGATGGGCCGAATGGCCTAATTCTACTCCTATTCCTTATGACCTTATGATCTATTGGGTATAAATACATGGGGATCCTTCATGGTGAGAGTCTTTGTTATGAGTCACTAAATTGAAGCCCAACCTTATTCCATAGCACAATTTTGAAGAACAGCAGCAGAGTTGCCTCTGTATCCAGCCAATTTTAAATTTCTTTATTTATATAGCACATTTTTAGTCAACTTGCATTGACCCCAAAGTGCTTCACATAATTACATCCACACACACAGGCAAAGGTGGGTGAAGTGTCTTGCCCAAGGACACACACAGGCAAAGGTGGGTGAAGTGTCTTGCCCAAGGACACAACGACAGTATGCACTCCAAGCGGGATTCGAACCAGCTACCTTCCAGTTGCCAGCCGAACACTTAGCCCATTGTGCCATCTGTTGTTTAGAAATACAATTTGACAACAAATCCCTTGACCCATCGAGTCCATGCTGACCTGTTCACACAAGTTCTATGTGATCCCATTTATTCATCCACACCTTACACACGAGGGGTAATTTACAATTAACTTACAAACCCATATGTCTTTGGGATGAAGGTGATCACATCACAAGAGGCGAGTATAACCCATCAACATGAAAAGTACAGGTAAACTGCTACTTCCACTAAAAGGCAAATTAGGACACCCCCATGACAAGGTGAAAGGACAGTTGCAAATAAAAGGTGTCCATGGAAAGGGAGTAGGTCTTAGTGAAAATGGAAAAGTAAGCCAAAGGGAATAATCCTTTTCCCCCAAAGGGGAAAAGAGGACAAAGTGCCAGGTGGTAACAACATGATGGAGATGTCAGAAATTTCCAAATCCATTGAACATGAAGGCTGGTGAAGTGGAAAGCGAGGACGGGGACATATCTATATTGGTTCTGACATTGGATCAAGGTGAGAGAAAGGACGAGAGCAAAAGTGTCTGCTCCATTTCCTGCACTGGTGCACTGAGTTTACAAATGTAAACTAATTGTGGTTTCCTGATATGTTTGCTCAGTGAATGAGACACCCTGGCCTTCAGCACTGTTTTGTAAAGCTGGTCTTGTGGTTTCTAAAGAAACGACCAAAGGAGACTTTGTTCCTGCATAATTAATGGAATGCTGAATGAAGATGAATTAACCCTTTGCTCCAAAAAATTAAATATCTCGAATTGTTGTAGAATAGATTGCATCAAATAGTGTTCCAGAACATTGTGCATTAAACATAGACACTGGGATTATGGGTGCAGATATATAATTTTCTACATAATGGACCAAAATTATGTTACGGCCTTTTGGCCACCACATTCAAATTTATAATAAATCTTCTTAATATTTCTTTGTGGAAGTTGTTGCTGCATTAGTTTAGTTTAGAGATACGGTGTGGAAACAGGCCCTTCTGCCCACTGAATCCACAGCGACCAGCGATCCCCAAACACTTACATTATCCTACACACACTAGGGACAATTTACATTAATACCAAGCCAATTAACCTACAAACCTGTACGTCTTTGGAGTGGGGGTAGAATAATGAAAGACATAGATAAAGTGGATGTGGAAAAGATGTTTCCACTGGTGGGAGAGTCTAGGACCAGAGGTCATAGCCTCAGAATTAAAGGGCATCTTTGGTTAGAGGGTAGTAAATCTGTGGAACTCATTGCCACAGATGGCTGTGGAGGCCAAGTCAGTGGATATTTTTAAGGCAGAGATAGACAAATTCTTGATTAGAGCGGATGTTGGTCACTGCAGCCTGTCTGTCTTTTTTTATTTTGTTGTCCAGTTGAATGTAGTTTGTTGGGTTCTTGTATATTGTTTTTAACTGTGTATATGTGGGGGGCGGGGGGAACATTTAAATCTCTTCCCTGCACGGGAGACCCGACCTTTTTCCTGTCGGGTCTCCGTTGTCGTTGGGGCCTGGTACCGTGGAGCGGCCTCCAGCTGGAACGACCTGGGGGCTCCAGTCGTGGAGCCTGCGGAGCTGCGGACTTACCATCGTGGGGCTGGCCGGCCTCGGAGCGTTAGGAGCGGTGGTGGCTCGGTGCTGCGGCCCAACTCCGGAGCTCGGAGGCTCCAGTCACAGGCCCAGTGGACGGGACATCGGGAGCTCGTGGGTCCTGGTGGGAGACCACTTTTCGGAGCTCCGCAACGCAACTTCTCCCGCCCATGTCGCGGGGTTGGAACGACCCAGAGCGGGGCCGTACATCGCCCGGCGCGGCTTTAATGGCCGCGGGATATGCCAACGCCCGCTGGGGGCTCCCCGTTGAGACATTAAAACCTGGAGCGGGGCCGTATATCGCCCCGCACGGCCTTAACGGCTGTGGGACTTACCATCGCCTGCCTGGGGGCTTTAACATCGGGAGAAAAATGGAACCTAGGGGAGAGAAATACGTTGCCTTCCATCACAGTGATGAGGAGATTCACTGTGATGGATGTTTGTGTGAAATTGAATTGTTTGTGTGTCTTGTAGAAATTATTAATTTTTTGTATGGCTGTAGAAACAGAGTTTCGTTTGAGCCTCATTGAGGTTCAAATGACAATGAATAAATATTGTATATTGTATTGTATATATTGTATATTGTATATTGTACATTGTATGTCAAGGGTTATGGGGAGAAGGCAGGAAAATGGAATTAGGAGGCAGAGATCAGCTGTGATTGAATCGCGGAGTGGACTCGATAGGCCGAAAGGCCTAATTCTACTCCTATAACTTGTGAAACCGAAGATCTTGGAGAAAACCCATGCGGTCACAGGGAGAACGTACAAACTCTGTACAGACAGCACCCATAGGCAGGATCGAACCTGGGTCTCTACAGCAGTATTGCAATTTTCATGTGGTTTCTTCGCATTGATGTTGGAGGCAATCCTCTCAGATGCGTATGATTCAGCACTGGAGAGGAGCCATACTTCTGAGCTTGCACACAGACTGACGCATCAAAGAGAAAGATAAATCAACCCAAGCCGGGTAGGATATCAATGCTTGCACAGCTCCTAACTTCCCTAACCCTTCCCTAACAGGAACAAATATCACTGGTAAAACTTGTTGTGATGGGGCGACAAAGCTGGTCCAAATATCAGGAAGTGGGAGAGGCTTGGCAGCCAGGAGTGGGTGTAGAATGCATTTCTTGAAACTAAACCACAGATAATTAAATGGTAAATGAAAATCAAAAAGAGAACTGCAGATGCTGGATAGACCATAGATTTTGACAAAACAACAGACCTAAACAGTTGACACCATTTCTTTTCCACAGATACTGACTGACTTGCTGACTGAAATTTCAAGCATTTCGTGTTTTTATCTCTGCAAATTCATTGTTGTTTTGGAAGGGACTGCAGATTAATTACCGGCAGATTCACCTTTAACCTCTATGTACTTGTGTTATCAGTTTCAGAAAGATGTGGAAGATGCTTTCTGGAGCACCTTTGCCACAGTTCAGGTTTTAGAGTAAGAGTGGATGTAACTGCTTTGTTGTTCTGGGATTATGTTTAGAGGTAGTTGAATTACTACAGCAGCATGTGGCAGCCTACGCTATTAATCTGGAGATAAGCTCTCAAATCCTATTAGAGCAAATCCTATGGGTAATTTAAATCCAGATAATTAAATAAATTCAACTAATTAATTAAAAAGCAGTATCAATAATGGTCACTTCAAATATTTCAGCTTAGTCATAGTCATAGATTCATAGAGTATTACAGTGTGGAAACAGGCCTTTCAGCCCAACTTGCCCACACAGGCCAACATGTCGCAGCTACACTAGTCCCACCTGCCAGCATTTGGTCCATATCCCTCCAATCCAATCCCTGTCCTATCCATGTACCTATCTAACTGCTTCTTAAATGTTAGAATAGTCACTGCCTCAAATACCTCCTCTAACAGCTTGTTCCATACATCCACCACTCTTTGTATGAAAATGTTAACCCTCAGATTCCTATTAAATCTTTTCCCCTTCACCTTAAACCGATGTCTTCTTACTGTACAAGAGAAAAGGAAGTTTGATCTGACCTCTGTGTAGCCTTAGAGCCAAGCCCAGCAATGTGTTTGGCTCTAAACAGCAACACAGTGGAGCAACAAGCAGAGCCGCTGTCTCACAGCCTCGTGGACCTGGGCTAACTTTCTGACCTTTGGTCCTGCATTAGTGGAGTTTGCACATTCTCCTTGTGACCATGTGGGTTTTACCCCCAGGTGTTCTAGTTTCCTTCCAAAGATATGAAGGTTGGTAGATTAATTGGCCACTGTAAATTCTCCCCCTAATTGTAGGGTCTGGAGACGTTGATGACAATATGAGGAGAATAAAGAAATAGGATTAAAGTTGGATCAGTGTACATTGACGATCAATGGGCAGCACTGCCTTGGTTGGTTGCAGGGTCATGTTCCGATCTATATCTCATAATGTATGTATTTATTGGAGAAGCAACGGCATCTGTCTGATGGTGCTGATGTTGTGATCCTCTCCAACTCCTGCTCCCTCCAACTGTAACACCTGGCAGTGAAATCCCATCCCTTGCAACACTCAATTAGGGATTATCATAAAAGCCACCAATGCCAGTCATGTTAATATCCCCTCTGAATAGTAGTTTCAATAGAGAGTTTGAAAGTTGGAATGTTAAAATCCCCATTTACCTTATTGCATTGACATATGTTTTACTAGTTTTTGAAATATACTGAAGTTCAAAGATGCTTTTTTGAAACACAGTTAAGATACTAACGGAATGTGCGGTTATTTAACTTTGTTATAGGCAATGTACAATATGAATTATACTGTGAGTTTGTGTTCTTTATGCCATGTACAGAGATTAGAAAGCTCAAGTGGTTGTGAGGAAGTATTAATCATTACAGGCATTACAGGAAAAATTGCAAAGCATCAATTCAATTCAATTCAATTCAATTCAACTTTAATGTCATTGCACAGATACAAGTATAGGTACAACAAAATGCAGTTTTGCGTCTGGTCATAGTCATAGTGCAAGATAGGAATAAAAGAAAATACAGAACAAGCATACATTAGAGTAAGAAGAGTACTGGTTAACAATGTGGATGGAGAGACCAAAAAAATCTAGCGACGAACTCCGAGTTCAGCAATGTAAGTGTGTTGTTGAAAAAGCTGTTCCTCATCCTGCTAGTTCGAGACCTGAGGCTCCTGTACCGCCTCCCTGATGGGAGGAGGGCAAACAGTCCATGGTTAGGGTGAGAGGGGTCCTTGATGATCTTCCTGGCCCGTCTCAGACACCGTTTTTGGTGGAAGGCATCCATGGTAGGGAGCGGGGCACCGATGATGTGCTGAGCGGTTTTCACCACCCGTTGTAGTGCCTTCCTATCCGCTGCGGTGCAACTGCTGTACCATACCGTGAAGCAGGTGGTCAGGATGCTTTCGATGGTACAGCGGTAAAAGTTGGTCAGGATCTGGGGGGACAGGTGAGCTTTCTTGAGCCTCCTCAGGAAGTAAAGGCGCCGCTGCGCCTTTTTGATCAGTTTGGTGGTATTGAGGGACCAGGACAGATCCTCCGAGATTTGTACCCTGAGGAATTTGTAGTTGGAGACGCGCTCCACCTCAGAACCGTTTATATGGATGGGGGTATCTGCCCCCTCTGTTCTTCCTGATGTCAACAATAATTTCCTTTGTCTTCTTGGAGTTGAGGACGAGGTTATTGTTGGCATACCAGGCTGCCAGGTGCTGGACCTCCTCCCTGTAGGCTGACTCGTCATTGTCACTGATCAGTCCTACCACCGTGGTGTCATCGGCAAATTTAATGATGGCGTTGGAGCCATACTTAGGGATGCAGTCATGGGTGAAGAGGGAGTAGAGGAGAGGGCTGAGCACACAGCATTGTGGCACGCCGGTGTTCAGTGTTATAGTGGAGGAGGTGAGGTTGTTGACCCTAACAGATTGTGGTCTGTTGGTGAGGAAATCCAGTGTCCAGTTGCAGAGGGAGGTGGAGATGCCAAGTCCGCTGAGTTTGGTGATCAAGCTGGCGGGGATGACAGTGTTAAAGGCGGAGCTGAAATCAATGAACAGCAACCTGATGTAGGTGTTATTGCTGTCCAGGTGGGTCAGGGCTGAGTGTAGGGCCACCGATATGGCGTCCTCTGTAGACCTGTTGGTCCGGTAGGCAAACTGATGGGGGTCCAGTGTGGGGTGGAGGCTGGCTTTGAGGTGAGCCAAGATGAGCCGCTCAAAGCGATGACCGGGGTGAGTGCCACTGGGCGGAAGTCGTTGAGACTCCCTGAAGCTGATTGTTTGGGCACTGGCACAATGGTTGAGGTCTTGAGGCAAGTTGGGATGACACCCTGGGCCAGTGACAGATTGAAAATGTCAGTGAGGACCGGGGATAGTTGTCCAGCACATGCCCTAAGCACACACCCGGGGATGCCATCGGGGCCGGCAGCTTTGTGCTCATTCACCTTGCTCAGTGCATCTTGTACAGCAGAGGTGGAGAGACTGAGGGGTTGTTCGTTCGGGGGTGGGGCAGCTTTGATGGCTGGAGTTTTGTTGTTCCGGTCAAAACGAGCATAGAAGTGGTTTAGCTCGTCAGGAAGGGAGGCATTGTCTGGGGGGGGAGTGTTAACTTTATGGTAATTGGCAATGGATTTGATTCCTTGCCACATGCGCCTGGGGTCGGAGTTGTTTTGGAAATGCTCCTCGATCTGCCGTTTGTGATTGAGTTTAGCATTCCTAATTCCCTTTTTCAGATTGGCCCTGGATGAGCTGTATCCCTCAGCGTCGCCAGATTTAAAAGCGACATCGCGAGCCTTCAGCAGGAGTCTGACCTCCCTGCTCATCCACGGCTTCTGGTTAGGGAAGGTCTTTATCTGTTTGTGGGTAGTCACGTTGTCAGTGCAGAATTTTATATAGTCCAAAACGGTTGAGGTGTATGAGTTAATGTCCACTTGGGAGTTAAAGGTGGCCTGGGTGGCGAACAGACTCCAGTCTGTTTGCTGAAACTGTTCCTGTAAAACAGAGACAGCCCCCTCAGGCCAAACCTTCACTGTCCTCACGGTTGGTTTCACACGTCTGATCAGAGGTGTGTATTTGGGGAGCAGGAACAGAGAGAGGTGGTCAGACTGACCCAGGTGGGGGAGGGGGAGGGCTTTGTAGGCTTCAG
The DNA here is from genome assembly GCF_010909765.2 of Amblyraja radiata. Lineage (NCBI taxonomy): Eukaryota > Metazoa > Chordata > Chondrichthyes > Rajiformes > Rajidae > Amblyraja > Amblyraja radiata. The sequence continues at coordinate 73,874,081 of NC_045961.1, forward strand.
TGATATTAGTATATACTAAGTCCAGAATATTGTCCCCTTTGGTTGGGCAGGAAACATGCTGATGGAACCTGGGGAGTACAGTTTTAAGGTTGGAGTGGTTAAAATCACCCACAACAATAAAAGCCCCCTCTGGATGTGCAGTTAGTTGTTTGCTGATAGCAGCTTGCAGCTCTTCCATTGCTAGCCTGGCATTAGCGTCCGGGGGGACATAGACTGCAGTGATAACAATCGATGTAAATTCCCTGGGCAGATAGAAGGGCCTGCACTTTATCATCAGGTATTCCAGGTCAGCAGAGCAGTGACTACCAATCCTAACAACGTCCGTACACCATGAGTTGTTCACATAAATGCACAGTCCACCACCCTTGGTCTTACCGGTGTCCTCCGCTGTTCTGTCAGCCCTGAAGACAGTGCGCCCATCCAGCTCAATGGCGTTGTCCAGGATGTTATCGTTGAGCCATGTTTCGGTGAAGACCATGGCGTTGCAGTCGGCGATCCGTCTGTGTGTGGTGATCCGCAGCCGTAGTTCGTCGATTTTACTCACCAGGGACCGAACATTTGCGAGGAAAATGCTTGGCAGAGCTGGCTGGTGAGGATTTCATTTTAGCCTAGCTCGATAGCCTCCCCGCTTCCCACGTCTTTGTTTGCGGTCCCTGCGCCGCCTCCGTGCACTTCCTGTCGGGGGAGCTGGCCCGCTAGACCGCGGTGTCCTGGCGATCTCCGGCAGCAGTTGGAAGTCGCTTCTGGGGCTCGTTGTGCAGAGATGACCGAGCTCCAGTAGCTCCTGACGGCCGTACAGAGTCTTCGCTCGAGTGCTCCGAGCAAAAACGAAGGTAATTATTAACAAAAAGAAAACTAACTTACAAAAACTATGGAGACGCAGAGCCTCGCGTTGTGCACATGACAATAAACTCACTTGAACTTGAACTTGATCTTGGTCTTCCTTTCAAGGAAAATATGTAAATGTCAGAAGTGGTGGAATGGGACAAAGGTGGTTGTATGAAAATATTTCTCATTTGTGAGCTGAAAATGGCTTAGACGGAGGCCATTTGACCCATCTGACCCTACATGTCCAAGGAGAGCAATCCCAATAATCTAATTTCCCCTCTTAGTTACCTGCACACCTGCAAATTATATTCTTTCACATGCGTGCATCCACTCCCCTTTTTCATTTTGGCATTAACCAACACTAAAGGGCATTTACAGTCATTGATTAACTGCCAGTGCATCTTGTGGGAAGTGGTAGGAAATTAGCAGACCCAGACGAAACTCCTGCAGCCACAAAGAGAACATACAAACTCCACTCAACAGCAGAATAGAACCCTGGCCCCTTGAGCTATGAGGCAGCATCACTAACTGCTCCAGTAACCATGCTGACCTGGTAAGTATTGATCAAGTATTTCATAAAATCCTGAGGGCTGGATGTGGAGAGGATGTTTGCTTCTCTTTGAGAACTAAGGGTCAGTGTTTAATAATGTCATGCATTTTGGACAGGGAGGAATCATTTCTTTTTCCAGTTTGGCAAAAGAATAAATCAGGGAAGGTAGTGCATCCGTGGATAACAAGGGAAATCAGGGATAGTATCAAAACAAAAGATGAAGCATACAAATTAGCCAGAAAAAGCAGCCTACCAGAGGACTGGGTGAAATTCATAGTCCAGCAGAGGAGGACAAGGGGCTTGATTAGGAAAGGGAAAATAGATTATGAAAGAAAACTGGCAGGGAACATTAAAACTGACTGCAAAAGTCTTTATAGATATGTGAAGAGAAAAAGTTTAGTTAAAACAAATGTAGGTCCCTTGCAGTCAGAAACAGGTGAATTGATCATGGGGAACAAGATCATGGCAGGCCAATTGAATAACTACTTTGGTTCTGTCTTTACTAAGGAAAACATAAATAATCTGCCGGAAATAGCAGGGGACCGCGGGTCAAATGAGATGGAGGAACTGAGTGAAATCCAGGTTAGCCGGGAAGTGGTGTTAGGTAAATTGAATGGATTAAAGGCCGATAATTTCCCAGGGCCAGATAGGCTGCATCCCAGAGTACTTAAGGAAGTAGCCCCAGAAATAGTGGATGTATTAGTGATAATATTTCAAAACTCTTTAGATTCTGGAGTAGTTCCAGAGGATTGGAGGGTAGCTAATGTAACCCCACTTTTTAAAAAGGAAGGGAGAGAGAACACGGGGAATTACAGACCAGTTAGTCTAACATCGGTAATAGGGAAACTGCTAGAGTCAGTTATTAAAGATGGGATAGCTGCGCATTTAGAAAGTGGTGAAACCATTAGACAAAGTCAGCATGGATTTATGAAAGGTAAATCATGTCTGACAAATCTTATAGAATTTTTCAAGGATGTAACTAGTAGAGTGGATAAGGGAGAACCAGTGGATGTGTTATATCTGGACTTTCAGAAGGCTTTTGACAAGGTCCCACATAAGAGATTAGTAAACAAACTTAAAGCACACGGTATTGGGGGTTCAGTATTGATGTGGATAGAGAACTGGCTGGCAGACAGGAAGCAAAGAGTAGGAGTAAACAGGTCCTTTTCAGAATGGCAGGCAGTGACTAGTGGGGTACCGCAAGGATCAGTGCTGGGACCCCAGCTATTTACAATATATATTAATGATTTGGACGAGGGAATTGAATGCAACATCTCCAAGTTTGCGGATGACACAAAGCTGGTGGGCAGTGTTAGCTGTGAGGAGGATGCTAGGAGGCTGCAAGGTGACTTGGATAGGCTGGGTGAGTGGGCAAATGCATGGCAGATGCAGTATAATGTGGATAAATGTGAGGTTATCCACTTTGGTGGCAAAAACAGGAAAGTAGACTATTATCTGAATGGTGGCCGATTAGGAAAAGGGGAGATGCAACGAGACCTGGGTGTCATGGTACACCAGTCATTGAAAGTAGGCATGCAGGTGCAGCAGGCAGTGAAGAAAGCGAATGGTATGTTAGCATTCATAGCAAAAGGATTTGAGTATAGTAGCAGGGAGGTTCTACTGCAGTTGTACAGGGTCTTGGTGAGACCACACCTGGAGTATTGCGTACTGTTTTGGTCTCCTAATCTGAGGAAAGACATTCTTGCCATAGAGGGAGTACAGAGAAGGTTCACCAGACTGATTCCTGGGATGTCAGGACTTTCATATGAAGAAAGACTGGATAGACTCGGCTTGTACTCGCTAGAATTTAGAAGATTGAGGGGGGATCTTATAGAAACTTACAAAATTCTTAAGGGGTTGGACAGGCTAGATGCAGGAAGATTGTTCCCAATGTTGGGGAAGTCCAGAACAAGGGGTCACAGTTTAAGGATAAGGGGGAAATCTTTTAGGGCCGAGATGAGAAATACATTTTTCACACAGAGAGTGGTGAATCTGTGGAATTCTCTGCCACAGAAGGTAGTTGAGGTCAGTTCATTGGCTATATTTAAGAGGGAGTTAGATGTGGCCCTTGCGGCTAAAGAGATCAGGGGGTATGGAGAGAAGGCAGGTACAGGATACTGAGTTGGATGATCAGCCATGATCATATTGAATGGCAGTGCAGGCTTGAAGGGCCGAATGGCCTACTCCTGCACCTATTTTCTATGTTTCTGTGTTTTTCTTGCAGATGGTCGTCAGTTTATGAAACTCCCTTCCTCAAACGCTGGTGGAAGCAAACTCTTTGAATATTTTAAAGACAGGTTGATTCTTGACAAGCGAGCGTGTAGGATTAGTGGGAACGTGGAGTTAAAGTTGCATACAGATCAGCCATAATTTTATAAAATGGGAGAACTGGATCAATGTTCTGAATGAGCTACTCTTGTTGCTAATACGTAAATAGAGTACGTAGTCCAATGAACAATATGTCACAGGATCAGGCCCTCTGGCTCACAATATCTGTGCCAAACATGATGTCAGGTTAAAGTAATCTCCTCTGCCTGCACATAATCTATTTTGCTCCCTTCCTGCATATTCATATACACATCAAAAAACTTCTTAAACGTCTCTATCATATCTGCTTCCACTGCCCTCCATGGCTGTGCATTCCAGGCACCCACCATTCTCTGTAAAAATCATGCCCCAACACATTTCCTTGCAACTATCCTCCTCTGATCTTAAGCCTATGCCCTCTAGACTTTGGCACGTCCACGTTGAGAGAAAGCTTCTGAGTGTCTCTCATGTTTTGATGTATAAAAGCGATAGTTAAATATAGCTTTTAGGGCTAACGGAATCAAGGGATATGGGGAGATAGCAAGAACGGGGCACTGATTTTGGACGATCAGCCATGATCATATTGAATTGCGGTGCTAGTTCGAAGAGCCGAATGGCCTAATCCTGCACCTATTTTCTATGTTTCTATGTCTACCTATCTATGCTTCTCATAATTTTATAAATTTCTTTCAGCCTCCAGAGTAAACAATCCAAGTCTGTCCATCATATTCTTATAGCTAATACATACTGTACAGCATCCTGGTGAATCCCTTCAGCACCCTCTTCAAAGCTTCCATTTCCTCCTGTAATGGAGTGACCAGTACAGCACAATTGTAATGGGGTGACCAGAACTGCACGCAGTGTCTGATGTATGAGAGATTCCTGTGCTCCTCCAAAGTTATGATTAACAAATGCAGCACCCGGATGCTTAAACTTGTGACCTTCCAGCCTTCAATATTGCCAATTTGGAGAGATACTGATGACTTTCGATTTCCTTGCATTCCCAGTATTATTTATGGATCTAAACAGAGGTGCTGAATGAATGATGATTGCCCACAGATGGTGAAGTTGACAAGATTAAGTGAAAGGCTTGTACAAAGATGAGCCCAGACCTAAAAGAGATACAAGGGTCAAAATCAGGAATAAAACAACAAGAAAAATAGTATCATGTAATAATGTGTCTGCAAAAGCAGAATTGTTTGGAAGTGTGGACTGCTTTAATCAAATTGTACCAATGTTAAAACTGTATACGTGAAGTGAAAGTGCTAAAAATGCAGCAAAATTGACATACCAGTATACTCTGCATCCCAGGAAGTTAGTTAAACAATACTATATTCAATATTTATTATAGATTGTCATTAGTACAATGATCTGAGGACGTCGAGTTAAGCCAAGTTGAGTTTATTGTCATGTGCAAAAGTACAGTGAGGTACAAGTACAATAAAATTCTTGAACCAATCTTGTATGAGATCAAATGGGTCCCAACCCGAAACATCACCTGTCCATTTCTTTCCCAGTTGCTGCCTGATCCGTGGAGTTCCTGGGTCTTTAGATCAAAACACCAAAAGATGATCTATCCTCAAGAAAAAGGTACATTATTTGCAGCAGCTTTCTACTTTCGGTTAGAGAACTTTGCAACAAACAGCTATTAACGATAAAAGACATCGAAGAATCAATCAAATTTTTAAAAAACGGAAAGGCTGCAGGCCCCGATGGTCTAAATTCTGAATTTTATTAAAAAAATTATGATTTGCTTTCCCCACGCCTACAGACAATGTACAAATACGCCAACACTCAACAGAAACTCCCAGAAACTCTAAATGAATCTACAATCATACTTATACCAAAAACGGACAAGGATCTTGAAGACCCAGGTTCATACAGAGCTATAGCCCTCTTAAATACTGATCAGAAAATATTAAGCACTCTGTTTCGCTGGCCCGCGGCAGCCGGCAGCCTGAAGCCGCGGTCTGCACAGCTCCAGCTGGCGCGGCGTCTACAGCGCGGGATCCCTCGTGGGGGACCCGGGGGAAGAAGAAGCCATCACTGCCGGCCCGCGGCCAACTTCTACCGCGGGTCCGGCATGGACTTACCATCACCCCTGGAGGGGAGCTTCGACCACCGGCCCTGCGGTCTGCAGTGCTTCTGGCTGCGGTGCGGCGGGAACCTTAAATCTTCGACCGCCGGCCTGTGGCCTACACCAGCCTGAAGCCGCGGTCTCCGGTGAGAAAGAGCCGATCCTGGACTTACCTTGCCTTTGACTTTGTCCCTTACCATCTGGACGCCCGCAGCAACGGCTGCGGAGGGTGGAGGTCCCGACTACGGGGTAAAATGGAGGAGGTCTGGCCAAGTTCTGTGCCTTCCACCACAGTGATGAATGCTGTGGTGGATGTTTGTGTTACATTTTTATTGTGGTTGTGTGTTCTTTATTATTGTACCGCTGCTGACAACCCAAAATTCCACCGACCCTGGCTGTGTGGCAATAAATTCTATCAATCAAATTCTATCAATATTAACTAAAATTTTATCTAATAGATTGAGCTTAGTGATCAGTAAATTAATACATCCCGTCCAAACAGGGTTTATACCAAAACGTTATTCATTTTATAATCTGAGAAGACTATTCAATATTATATACTCCAATAGAATTCCTAATGCAGATCTAGCAATTATTTCGTTAGATGCTGAAAAAGCATTTGACCAGGTAGAATGGCCATATTTATTTTCGGTTATGGAAAATTTCAACTAGGAGAGAAGTACTGTACATGGGTTAAATTGTTATATTCTAATCCAACAGCCAGAATATTAACAAACAAAATGTTATCAACTAAATTTAATCTCTCTAGAGGCTGTAGACAAGGATGTTCACTATCCCCACTATTATTTGCTCTTGCAATTGAACCCCTAGCAGAAATCATTAGAAACCATCCAGGAATATATGGATACAATACTAGAGACACAAGGAATAAAATTTCCTTATATGCAGATGATGTACTAATATATATTACAAAGTTAGAAACTAGTATTCCAAACTTATTAAATCTAATAACTCAATTTGGTCAGTTTTCGGGATATAGAATTAATTGGAATAAAAGTGAAATCATGCCAATAACAAAATTCAATTTACATACAATACAACAATCCCTTTTTAAAATAGTTAAAGATATTAAAAACATATTAAAAACATGAATTTCTGGCTGGAAGAAATGGATCGACAACCAGATTGGTTAATGATGGAAAAGGAAGGCTGTCTACCTTTTGAAATAGGTCCGATCATATTTGCCCCCACAAAACTGCACAAAAAACCTATAAAGAAAACCCCATAATACATAGTGGAATACGAATTTGGAAACAAATAAAAAAAGATTTAAAATTGAATAATATACCACTATGCCTTCCCATTGTAAATAATCCTTCATTCAAATCATCCTTTATGGACAAAGGTTTCACACAATGGAAAAATTATGGAATCAAAAATATTGGACATCTTTATGGGAAAGGCACTTTTCTTTCATTTCAAGAGTTACAACAGAATTATGGACTGCACTCAAATAATTTCTTCAGATATCTACAAATTAGAGATTATGTTAAATCTAATACACAAGTCTACAGGAGTAGGGAATCAGAAATTCTTGATGAATGTTTGAACAAGCATCCTAATACTGAAAAACTAATAGCTTATATTTATAACACCCTACTAAACGACGAGGTACCACCGACCGAACCATATAGATACAAATGGGAAAATGAAATAGGTCATCCTATTACGAAAGATATGTGGGACGAAAGTTTACAACAAATACATCAATGTTCATTAAATGCCAGACATACTTTAATACAATTCAAGGTCTTACATAGACTACACTACTCTAAAATAAAACTAAATAGAATCTTCCCACAAATCTCTCCTATTTGTGATAAATGTCTACATCTAGAGGCTAATTTAACACATACGTTTGCAAACTGTATAAAACTTAAACATTTCTGGACTGATATTTTTGAAATAACTTCAGAAGTTATTAATACAAAACTGGACCCAAACACAAAATTAATAATACTTGGAATATCAGAACAAAGTTTAACACTCACAACAAACCAAAGAAATTTCCTCGACTACAGTATAATAATCGGGAAAAAATTAATATTAAAATTTTGGAAAGGCCCTACAACCCCCACAATTAATATGTGGATTACGGAAATGTCGGAGACCCTATACTTAGAAAGAATTAGACTTGTCTTAATGGACAAACAAGATATTTTCGATAAAATCTGGGCTCCATTCATTAACTATCTGAAGGGATAGATTGGCACAGCACGAGGACCCAACTGAAACTTGAACTCAGGATCAGATGAAAAGCTATATTTTATAATCTATGAACCTATCTCCATTGACGTATTACAGGTAACCCATTCCACCTCCTCTGTTTTTCTGTTTTTTTTAATTTGTAACTTTCTACTCTCTCTTTCTCTCTCTTTCTATAAAAAATAAAAACACTAGAAGCAGAAGTAATTGATAATTGAAAATTTTAATAATGTATGACTGATGTATATGAAAAATCTTTTTACTATAATATGTAACTATACTTTATAATATGTCTACTTCTAATAAAAATATTTTAAAAAAACAAAAAAAAACACCAAAAGATGATTTATTTTTCCTCAAGGAAAAGGTACATTATTTGCAGCAGCTTTCTACTTTCGGTTAGAGAACTTTGCAACAAACAGCTATTAAATGCGTTAAAAAAAAATTTCAGCCTTTTCTGGCTCTGGTCATCTATTTGAAGCAATATTTCTGCTCTATCCACAGACACTGTCTGATCTAGTGAATACTTCCAGCATTTTGTGTTTAAACTGGAGCTTTTCTATACAAATGAAAAATATGGCATTATAATTAATTAATTAATTCTGGTGCAAGTGTACTTTAATTTAACTTTAAAACCACTGTAATAAAACAGCTCCATCAGTATCAGAATTACTAGATTTGACTCCCACACAGAAAATTCAGTGCATCAGACCATTAGTGATCAACTACACTGATCCACAATCAATCGATGAGATTGCAGGAGAAATTAACCAAAAAATCATGGATTTATTGGCTCATTGCAGTTTTCACAACATTGACATTTTTTCCAGATTAGTTGACATAATTAGACATAATTTAGATCTTTTCTTGAGAAGATAAAGAACTGAACATAATTCATACTTGTCATGCCAAACCCTTAACTTTTTGCTACGTCAACCGAATGCCCGAGTTACAACCAGATCAGGTTGCAACCAGATCAGACATAAAGCTATGCCATGTAAAACAATAACCTAAGTTAAATGCAAAGCAGGGATTGTTATCTTACAACTCAAAGCAAAAGTTACTGTTGGACATAAATTATCTATTAATAGATTTGCAGCTGATGTTATTACCTTTGTTCAAAGAGACATAAGCCATTAAACTGAAGAGCAAGTATACAGTATTAAAGGCCAACTAAATCATTTTGGTTAAAATATGTTTTAAGAATGACCTGATGAGGTTATTCAAAATGTAAGGCCAAGAAAATAGTTGTACTTTGCTGGCTCTGTTTTAAACTCTTTCGAAAATTGAAAAGGTGCATCTTCTCTATATAACTATTCACGAGTTGGCCATTGTTAATTTTGTAATCGACAGTTAAAAGATTATCTTGTCATTATTATGTAGTCATTTGGGGGAGTTTGCTGTGCACAAATTGGCTAATGCATTTCTTTTTGTTTTTTAGTTTAGTTTATTATTCTCACATGTAACCGGCGGAGGAGAACGACCAGCGACCAGCGCCCACTGTGAGTCTCCATCTCACAGCCAATTCCAGCCACTGCCCCTCTGGTCCCCCTCCCTGGCTCCTGCCCCCCTCTCCCCCATGGCTCTTCCCCGGTCTTTTCTCCGAGCTCACTCCCCCCCCCACCCCCCTGCCCACACATCTCACCCCCCGCCCACACACCCCTCTCCCCCCACACAATCCCCCCGCCCACACACCCCTCCCACCCACAAGCCACCCTGCCCACAGACCCCACCGCCCACACACACCCACCCCCCCCACAATCCCCAACCCCACTACCTCCCCCTCCCCCCCACACGCACACACCCCACACACCCCACTGCCCACACACCCCCGCCCACAAACTCCCCCAACACCCCACCGCCCACACACCCCTCTCCCACACAACCCCCCTGCCCTCACAACCTCCCCTCCACCCACAACCCCCACAACCCCCTCCCCCCCCACCCCTCCCCTCACACAAACACACATCCCCCCTGTAGATTAGTGGCTACAAGACGGGATTGTTTTAAAAGTACACAAGGCCGTGGTTCCTGCTTCGCTGCATCACCAGTATTTTGACACTGTCCATGCAGGACACCCAGGCGCTGAAGCCACTGTTTAACAGGCGAAAAGCATGTTTTACTGGCCTGGCATGGCCGAATACATCAACGAAAAAGTGGCAGGTTTTGCTGTGTGCAATAGCATGGCACCTCATCATCAAAAGCAACCACTTCTGCCACATCCTGTACCTGCGCTCCCATGGTCTAGAGTGGCAGCTGATTTATTTGAGTGGCACGGCAAGCAGTACCTGATGCTCGTGGGGTCATATTCAGGGTGGTTTGACATTGATTTTCTCAGCAGCCCCACTTCCAGCGGCGTGATTTTGACTTTATCTCGTCATTTTTCAATCCATGGATCTTCAGGCAAGCTGTTGACTGACAATGGCAGCCAGTTCTCCAGCCAACAATTCAGAGAGTTTGCCAGACGCTGGAATTTTCCCCTGGTCACCAGCAGCCCGGAGTATCCACAGTCCAACGGGCTGGCTGAACGGGCTGTCCGAAGTGCAAAACAACTCATGGGGCACTCTCACAGATCTACTAATCTATACCCCCCGCACACACCCCGCTGCCCACACACCCCTCCCCGCTCACACACCCCACTCCCCCCACAACCCCTCCACCCGCACACCCCTCCCCCCACAACTCCCCCCCACACACTCACACACCCCCGCCCACACTCACACACCCCCGCCCACACCACCCCCCACACATACACCCCCTCCCCCACATCCCCCTCCCGCATCCCTCCTTCCCCCTCCCACACCCCTCCCTCCCACATACACACCTCCTCCCCTCCCCCGCACACCCCCCCCCGCCACACCCCACCACAAGTTCCTAATCTTCACTCAGAAATCCACTCCATACCGCAAGGTACCCGTCATCAGCCAACTCCATTTGGTTCTGTAGCTGCCGCTCTCTCTCCCCAGAAACGCACCACATCCCATCCCAAGACCCAGCCCTGATTCCACCAAACTCTCCTTTGTACACGCCTCAGAAATGGAATGATGCAAAGTGATTTTGCATGATTTTCTCACTCTGTAAATGTGTCATTCAAGTGAAGAAAACAGTGAAGAAGTTCACCCCATTTTGTATTTTTTTATCTGTATTGATTGAAAGGAAGAAAGGAAGACAGTTGTACTAAGACAGTTCAATGGATAACTGAATTGGCACAAGGCACTGGAGAATTGGAGAAGGCACAAATGCCTAGTGTCATACTTTATGGCACCTCTCTTGAATTTCAGAGTAAATCAACACAGAAAATATTACACAAAGTCCGCAGTTTTTCTTTGAGTCATCACTGTACATTAACGCATAGTGGAATCTATAAGTATAATTACCAGTCAGGATGTCCCTTCCACATATCTAATTCAGTCATTGGAATCTAACAGCATTCATAAACCACTTTGCAGAACCAGGCCTTCAGTTTGTCTCCCTGACTGGGTCCCAAGCCATCACCTGCCTCAGATATGGCTCCACGAAGACCCCAAGCCCATCTCCAATAACAGGCAAAGACCACTACAGCCACAAACAGTCTTCTACTGACACCCTCCTACCCACCAAACTGATGATATAACCATATAACAATTACAGCACGGAAACATGCCATCTCGGCCCTTCCAGTCCGTGCTGAACACTTACTCTCACCTAGTCCCATCTACCTGCACTCAGACCATAACCCTCCATTCCTTTCCCATCCATATACTTATCCAATTTATTTTTAAATGATAAAATTGAACCTGCCTCCACCACCTCCACTGGAAGCTCATTCCACACAGCTACCACTCTCTGAGTAAAGAAGTTCCCTCTCATGTTACCCTTAAACTTCTGTCCCTTAATTCTCAAATCATGTCCTCTTGTTTGAATCTTCCCTACTCTCGGTGGAAAAAGCTTATCCATGTCAACTCTCTATCCCTCTCATAATTTTAAAGACCTCTATCAAGTCCCCCCTTAACCTTCTGCGCTCCAAAGAATAAAGACCTAACTTGTTCAACCTTTCTCTGTGACTTAGGTGCTGAAACCCAGGCAACATTCTAATAAATCTCCTCTGTACTCTCTCTATTTTGTTGACATATTTCCTATAATTTGGTGACCAAAATTGTACACCATACTGCAGAATTGGCCTCACCAATGCCTTGTACAATTTTAACATTACATCCCAACTTCTATACTCAATGCTCTGATTTATAAAGGCCAGTACACCAAAAGCTTTCTTTACCACCCTATCTACATGAGATTCCACCTTCAAGGAACTATGCACAGTTATTCCTAGATCCCTCTGTTCAACTGCATTCCTCAATTCGCTACCATTTACCATGTATGTCCTATTTGGATTTGTCCTGCCAAGATGTAGCACCTCACACTTATCAGCATTAATCTCCATCTGCCATCTTTCAGCCCACTCTTCCCAATGGCTTAAATCTCTCTGTAGACTTTGAACAGACATATCCTGATAGTTTATCTTCAGGCTAATTATTGACATTGCCGAGATATGACTACAATCAGGGAAATCCTAATACCAATGCAAAATAATACTGAGGGTTCAACTGCTTTATTGGATAAACTCAACACAACTTTACATAGAATTTATGTATAACTTGTTTTTGTGTGTATCTCTGAGTCTATGTGCCGTCGAGGCTGCAGCAAGCAAGATATCGCATTGTGCCTCTACCTCAATGTACTTGTACATATGTCAATAAACTCAACTCGACTTGACTTGAATTAATTCCCACAGTCCTTTTATTTCCCTCCATCAGTATCATAAAAATGGGATTGCCTGAACATTATGATCATAATTTGTGAGAGCTGATTGTACACAAATTAACTGACATTTTGACAATATTGCAATAATGATTCAAAAGTAATTAATTGGCAGTAAAATAGGATAGCCTGCAGTTGTAAGGGATGATATATAAATGCATTATTGATAACTAACAAAATGTAAGTCTTGGCATATTGAGACAGCAAAAAAATCCAGTTTCTAGAAATCTGAAATATTTTAAAAATTGCTGGGAGTACTTTACAGTTCAGGCAGCATCTGTGGAGAGAGAAAGAGAGTTAATATCCCAGGTATCTGACTTTTCATCTGAACTAGAAAAAGTGCAAAAACTAACATTAGTAATTCCGATTTTGATACATTCTATGTCAGATCGATGACCTTTTATCTGAACTGGAAAAATGATGAGAAGTATATTTTAAGTTGCGGAGTAGGAGAGAAGCGGTTCAAACAAAAGGACTGATAATCATAGAGTCTTGTAGCATAGAAACAGCCTGTCGAACCAACTCATACATGCCGCCCAAGTAGCTCATCCATCTCGTCCTATTTGCCCGGGTTTGAACCATTTACCTCTGAAAACCGCTTGTTAATGGACAAAGATCAAGGTTCTTCATGTGACATCATTGTTTCAGTGCCATCTCGTAAATCATCAATGTTTTAGTATGGAGAAGAGTAAATGGAGGATAACTGTGGGTAATTAGAGAGAAAATAAACCACAGCACAATGGAGTTGTGAGATTCAGGGCACAGCTGTTACAGATTCCTAGAGAGATATAACAAGGAAGTAGGTCATTTGGCACAACAAGTCCACATCCACCATTGACCACCCACTAATCCTACACGAATCTCCACATTCTCAACACCTCCCCCAGATTCTACCCCTCCCCTCAATGCGAGGGGCAATTTACAGAAGCCAATTAATCAATCAACCTTTGGGATGTGGAAGAAAACACTAGCAGCCGAAGGAAAACCATGCAGCCACCGGAGGAGCGTTCCAAAGACAGCAGCCAAGGTTGTCCCTGGCACTATTAAGCAGCAGCAGGGCCACTGTTGCTGGAAATCTGAAATATAAGAGAATGCTGGAAATTCACTGATCGGGTAACAACTATAGAGCATCTGTTACTATTAACGGTGGATGAGCCTAAATCTGCAATAGCCCAGTTCTGATATAAACACTGGTTATCAGATATTGTTGAATTTGATGTTGAATACCAATGACTGCAATGTGCTTTAAAAGAAGGCCATGTCCCTCAGGATGACATTAAGATACATTGGTGTGGTATTTGCAGCCAAACACAGGATAAGGTCTCGCACGGGAGACTGGTGACTAAATTAGAGCACATGGTATTGGGGGTGGGGTGTTGACATGGATAGAAAATTGGTTGGCAGACAGGAAGCAAAGAGTAGGGGTGAACGGGTCCTTTTCAGAATGGCAGGCAGTGGCGAGTGGAGTGCCGCAAGGTTCGGTGTTGGGGCATATGTTTACCATATATATTAATGATTTGGAAGTGAAAATTTGGAGCAACTCTAGCAAGTTTGCAGATGACACAAAGCTGGGTGGCAGTGTGAACTGTGAAGAGGATGTTAGGAGGTTGCAGGGTGACCTGGACAGGTTGAGTGAGTGGGCAGATGCGTGGCAGATGCAGTATAATATATATAAATATGAGGTTATCCACTTTGGCGGTAAAAACAAGGGGGCAGATTATTATCTCAATGGGGTTAGGTTAGGTTAGGTAAGGGGGAGGTGCAGCGAAACCTGGGCGTCCCTGTACACCAGTCATTGAAAGTTGGCATTCAGGTACAGCAGGCAGTGAAGAAAGCTACTGGAATGTTGGCCTTCATAACAAGAGGATTTCAGTATAGGAGTAAAGAGGTTCTTCTGCAGTTGTATAGGGCTCTGGTGAGGCCACATCTGGAGTATTGTGTACAGTTTTGGTCTCCTAATTTGAGGAAGGACATCCTTGCGATTTAGGCAGTGCTACGTAGGTTCACGAGATTGATCCCTGGGATGGCGGGACTGTCATATGAGGAAAGATTGAAACGACTAGGCTTGTATTCACTGGAGTTTAGAAGAGATGAGGGGGGATCTTATAGAAACATATACAATTATAAAAGGACTGGACAAGCTAGATGCAGGAAAAATGTTCCCAATGATGGGCGAGTCCAGAACCAGGGGCCACAGTCTTAGAATAAAGGGGAACCCATTTAAGACTGAGGTGAGAAAAAACTTTTTCACCCAGAGAGTTGTGAATTTGTGGAATTCCCTGCAACAGAGGGCAGTGGAGGCCAAGTCACTGGATGGATTTAAGAGAGAGTTAGATAGAGCTCTATGGGCTAGTGGAATCAAGGGATATGGGGAGAAGGCAGCATGGGTTATTGATTGGGGACGATCAGCCATGATCACAATGAATGGCAGTGCTAGCTCGAAGTGCCGTATGGCCTCCTCCTGCACCTACTTTCTATGTTTCTATCCAAAGTGGAAATAGGATGGAGAATTAATCTGGGCACTCTCCTGGCCAAAACAAGATGTTCTTTAAAGCTTTCACCCAATCTGTGCTTGGTTCCTGCAATGTGGAGAAATAGAAGAAAAAGCTTGAAACGTTTGAGATGCTTAGGATGGGCCATAGCTTTGCTCCTTGGTCATTTTACAGAAAAAGGATGACTTTGAAAAACAAGTTTGGTGTGTGAAAAATCAGATGATAGAATGGAGATATCAGAGACTGAAGATGCTGGAATCTAGAGCAATTTAAAAAAAATATGGGAACTCGGCAGGTGAGGCAGCATCTGAGGAGGCAAAGGGATGGTCCATGTTTCGGGTCAAGACCTCGCATCAGGTAATTGAAGGAGCAGGTGAGAAATTTGTATCAATCCAGGAATTCGGACTTTGAAAGGTGCAATTTATAGTAGCAATGATGAATGTCATCCTATTTTCTATGAAAATTCCGAATTCCACTTCGAAGATGCGCCAAAGTTCGGCAAGTACAAAACAATCCTGCCATGACAGCAGAGCGATGGTTCGTTGTAAAAAAATTTACTAAAATAAATTCAGGCAAATGAGTCAGAGAAGTGGCTCAAGATTCTGACATCATGTTTGTGAATGATTCACAACAACACACATAGTGAAAGATTAATTTTTATTCCATAAGCAATCAGGAACATTTAAACTGCCAGCCATTCACTTCCAGCTCAGCTTGGCTTTTGAGAGCCGGCTGACCTTGCTAGTGTAAAGCTGTGTAGTACCGTAATACCATGTAAAGGGTGGCCGGCATATATGTGTAGTGGAGATTATAAATGGCATGGATTAATAAGGGTTAATCTACACCCTCCCTTTCCGAATCCGACCTTTCTATCCTAGGCCTCCTCCATGGCCAGAGTGAGTCCCAGCGTAAATTGGAGGAGCAGCACCTCATATTTCGCTTGGGTAGTTTACACCCCAGCGGTATGAACATTGACTTCTCCAATTTCAGGTAGTCCTTGCTTTCTCCCTCTTTCCCCTCCCCTTCCCAGCTCTCCCTCAGCCCACTGTCTCCGCCTCTTCCTATCTTCTTCCCCCCTCCCCCACATCAGTCTGAAGAAGAGTCTCGACCCGAAACATCACCTATTCCTTCGCTCCATAGATGCTGTCTCACCCGCTAAGTTTCTCCAGCATTTTTATCTACCTTCGATTTTTCCAGCATCTGCAGTTCCTTCTTAAACAAAATGTCATCCTATTAATTATTTTGAACTTTAAACCCTAAACTGCTATTTTTTCAGCCTGTAGATTTTCTGCATTTAACCTCAGGATTATTTTTGCCTTCTTCGCCCTTTCCCTAATTCCAAGGCGTCTCAAACGCTTTTGATTCTGAATGTGGCATTAGATGCTTCCTTCTTGCTTTTTACTCCAAGCTTAATTTATTTATTGTACAATACAGAGATTCAGTGAAATGTTTGTCCTTCATGCTATCCAGTCTAATCATACAATCAGTCTGAAGAAGGGTCTCGACCCGAAACGTCGCCAATTCCTTCTTTCCATAGATGCTGCATCACCTGCTGAGTTTCTCCAGCATTGGGGAAGCACAGAGTTGCTCTGGTATTTTATTTAATTCACATGTTTAATCAATAATGTTTTATTATTAATGTTTCATGTTTTATGTGTCATTCCTAACTGTCATTGTACGTCATGTTGTCACTTGCGGGCTGAGGACCAGGGCAAATTCCTTGTATGTGAATACTTGGCCAATAAACGTATTCATTCATTCATTTTGTGTTACCCTTCGATTTTACCAGCATCTGCAGTTCTTTCTTAAAATAATCATACAATGCATGAGTGAAATAGATACTCTTCTGGAACAGCATGCAGAGAATCGCCATGCTGTCATACCATCTTAGAATCTCCAAGTCTCTGAAAGGTCTGATCTTGGCCCAAGGAAATACGCAATTTTTTAAATGTTTCCCACTTTAAGGCCTGGTGTCCTGATGGCACTGGATCGATGGAATAGGGGTTAGCCTGGCACACTTTGGCATGTCAGGTCAATCTTTATTTCACTACCGTTACCTCCACCGTTGCTTTGTGCTGCTGCCACAACCTGCTCGCAATTCAATCACTTACCTAGCGGCCACCTCCCCCAAAACCATGACCAATGACCACAGCAGACACGCCGCACATCGCCTCTGGCATCTGTCCCTCTACTTCCGTGTGCCAAGATCCTCGGGTCCGGCTTCCCAGGTCGATTGGATAACTTTATGACACTTCATGAGGGTACAGGAGGTGAGTTTGTGGATTATTCACAGCCACCGACCTTTCACTTCACCTTCCACGACAATCATAAGCAATGTTAAGTGTTTGATTTGTGCTTATGCTGAAGTACTTATAAGAACATAAACTTGCTGTAATAAGAATGTGGACAGACTATATACAATGTATGACACAGGAACTACATATAGACACCAAACTTTTTCATTCCAGTCCACAAGCAAGATTTTAACTTTACCTACATCTCAGAATACTTATGCATGACTTGATTTGACCTCAGTGCCTCCAAGGCAGCAGTGAGCACCATTTCGTAAGCGGTTCAGATACCCTCCATATGGATGTCAATTTTTTTAAATTTGGTATATTCTTCATTTTCAACAGTTTAATTTCATATAGAGAAAGAAAGAAAACCAAACTAATTCATATCAATTGAGGGGTTGATGGTAAATTTGAAATTGTAGTAATTGAAGTTTTATTTAATTTGTAAAACATTTGATGTTTGAGACATTTTTTTTAAAAACAATACCACAAAGCTGCTGAGTTTCCTGTTCTAACAAAAGCTAAAAATAATTGCAAACATATTTTGCTTTCAGGCACCAAAAACCACAGGGAATAATTTCCAGATTTTTAGATAAAGGAACTGGCACTCACTTGTTTGGCAGCATTAGCAAACAAAATTAGGTGTTAATAAATTCTAACATTTGTGTCCTCTAACATGTGACTAAAGTTCAAATATGTTTCACCAGAATGTGATCCACTGGATTGTCGATTTAAACCACTGCTGATATATTTGTCATGGAGGCTAAGTGTATTTAATTAATTAAACACAGTTTTATTGAATTAGTTCCTGGCTATTTCCTGTACACAAAGCCCAACATGAAAGGTAAGTTGTCTCTTCAGAAGGCAAATAGAGGGACAAAAATAGCATAAACAAGGTTTCAGACTGACCACTGAAAATGTTATTGAATTTCATTTAGGTGCTTAACTATGATATACTTTTCAAAGATGTCAAAAAAACTGAGTTAATTCCTTGCGTGAAACTGAATTAATTCCTTGTGTGAAAGATACCCAACATATTTTTGTTGTTGATCAAAGTGCTTTAAAAATGGAATCTGATTTCTAAGATATATTTTCCAGTTTTTACCTGACTAACTATGTCATTCCATACCTCGTATTTATTATCCACTTACTGTACAGAAAATCTAGCAACTGATCAAGATTTTCTGTAAAAACATTAATATTCCTTATTTACAATTCAGTTGCTCACACTACAGTTAGCGGGGAAAATGTTTATGTTAATTTTAGGCAGATAATATTTTGTGGATTTCTAATGTAAGTAAATATTATTCAAGGCCAATATTGCCCAGGCATGGTGTCTAACTGCACTTGTTAGCTGTCTCTGTGGTTCAACAACTTTGATGTAACTAAAATGAACACTCAGACCAAGTTTCAGGTAAACCCCAGGCCCAGGATCTCCAATATTGTTTGAGTCTTCATAACAATTTTGGGCCCAAATATTGGTTAGAATAAGTTCCTGCTCACTGCTTTCAAAACAGATGAAAGATCAGGAATAATATAGAATATGTTGAAAATAGCATCAATGCAGAGTGAAGCAAACTTGAAGCTTAGGGTCAATGTAATAAATGTTCTTCTGCTGAAATACATTGACCCTTATTCTCTCTCCACAGATGCTGTTTGACCTGCTGAGTTCTTCCAACAATCTCAGTTTTATTTCAGATTTCCAGCATTTGCAGCATTTGCAGCATTTTGTTATTGGTTTCAGGGAAGCAAGGTTGGAATTGTACTGGTTTTACTTTGAAGAATTCCACTGATCTAAATATTTTGGATTTTTGAGGGATATTGTTCGTTCAGCAGTGGTGATATAATGTCTACTTATATTTTTACATGCAAAGTAGTTCACACTCAAGATGGAGCTCTCTGAGTTACCAAGCAATATGAGAGCTTACGGAACTGAACATCCAGAACAAAGAGTGAGGAGTGATCAAGATCAATTGGAGTGTTCGGGCTGCCAATTTGCTCTAACCAGATTTTACAAAAATATATATTTCCATTCCTGCAAAGTTTGTTTTTGTGCGACCAGTTTATATCAGTACCAGAAAATAATTGTTTATGACGTCAAAACAGTAGCTGTGGCCAGAAATGACTGCTGTCAGAAGTGTTCATGATGTGAGCTGTGATTTACATTGTCTTTTATTTTGATAGAGGGTGTAACCCATTCCTTTCAATATTAGACATAATTGCGAAAAGACAAATGTCAAAGTGCATGCTATTTTAACTAAGAAATCAATAATATTTTTAAGCCATATTTTAATTTCAAACTAATGCACAATAATTCAAACATATCTAAAAGATATTAGGAAATCATATGAATATTTAGATATTAATCAAGATTGATTTTTATGACTTTCCCTCATCCCTCCTGCAACAATTAAAACATAATATTTTATATTGTTCTATTGTGATAATTCAAATTCTCATTGCCATATGGGCCTTTGGTCAGAGAAAATGTCAATCTAAACATATTTTTGAATGGACATGGAATATACTGCTGCAGTGGATGTTGGTAATGGGTTCCATTCACTAATAAGCATTGTTGGAGATTTAGTGCGGCAAAGTGGCTTAGCAGAAGAGCTACAGCGCCAGAGACCCGGGTTCAATCCTGACTACGGGTGCTGATTATATATGGAGTTTATACGTTCTCCCTCTGACCTGCGTGGTCTTTCTCTGAGATCTTCGGTTTCCTCCCACATTCCAAAAACATACAGATTTGTAGGTTAATTGACTTGGTATAAATGTAAATAGTCCCTCGTGTGTGTAGAATAGTGTTAGTGTGCGGGGATCACTGGTCGGTATGGACTCACTGAGCCGAAGGGCCTGTGTCCATGCTGTTTCTTTAAACTAAACTAAACTAAATTTCTCAGGCATTTACTGCGGATGTGTCAAGAAGCAATAAATTGGAGAGCTGGGAAAAGGGAAGTAGTGTGACTGCTCTAGGGAAGGAATGACGGCAATTGTAAGAGGGTAAGGGAGAAGAAATTAAGAGAAACAACGGCCAGAACGAAGTGCGTGCAGAGAGGGAAGGGGGCAATGATCAGAGCAAGAGGGCTAGCATTTAGAAGAGTGTCAGAGAGCAGTTATTGGAAGGGGGAAAGAAATGACAGAGAGATGCAACATGCAATAATTAGCAGTAGAAAAGAAGGCAGCATTAAGGGGCAGATATTGACAAAGGAGGGGGTGGAGACAATTAGTGGAAACTATCAGGAAATAGAAAAGAGAAGAAACACAGCATTTGGAAGAGGAAAAGTAGTGATTAGTGAAATCTGGCACAGTCTGGAAATGGATGGCAGATTCAGGAGGGAAGAAGGTGGTGATTGAAAACTGAAAGAAAGTAAGACAATGATTCAGGGACATGGATTAGGACTGGAGGACAGCAAAAGGGGAAAATGTGGTAGTGAGCAGGGAAGGAAGGGGTCAGGGGTCAAGACCCAGCAAAGCTGGTTTTCAGAGCTGCAGTTAGCCTTTGGAAGACCACAGAGGGCTTCTTCAAAAAAACGGAGATACAAACAGATGTGAAAGTGAAAAATTAGCACGTGGGACAGAGCTTTTGATGATGCTGACAGTTTTTTTAATTGATTTTCTGTATTTGGGCATCACTGACAAGACCTTGATTTGTTGCCCATTCCTGAATATTCCAAAGAAGATGAAGGTGGTCACTACCTTGAACCACTGCAGTCCTTCTGGTGAAGGTATTCCCACAGAGCTCATAGGTCAGGAGTTCCACGATTTAGACCCAGTGATGAAGTTTGATTTCCAGGTCAGAAAGGCATTTGACATGGATGGAAATCTTCAGCTAGTGGTCCTTGCGGGCACTTGCTGCCTTTTCTTTCTTTGTGGCAGAGGAGTTCCTGGTGAAATAAGCTGTGTGGTAACTGAAGTGCATCTTATAGATGCTAGAAAGGCATAGTCCCATGGCTATCTGGACTACACTAATCCTCCGTCTATGCTGCATCTGCACCCAGGATGAGGTGTTCCACACCAGGGCATTGGAGATGTCCTCATTCTTCAGGGAACAGGTATTCCCCTCTTCTAGTATAGATGAAGCTTGTATTCTTGCTATATCTCTCTATAACTCAAGTTGTGTTTTTTATATTTGTTAAATTTAAAGATTGTAAATGATGTTTAGTGAGTGTGGTTTTTAGGTTTTTAATGTTACAAAGTTTTTTAAATGCTTTAATTTTTAACAAGATTTCTATTTAATAGGAACCTGAGGGGCAATTTTTTCCCACAGAGAATAGTGCGTATATAAAATGAGCTACCAGAGGAAGTGATTGAGGCAGGTAAAATAACAACATTAAGGGACATTTGAGCAGGTACATGGATAGGAAAGTTTAGAGGGATATGGGTCAAACTCTACCAAATGGGACTTTCAAAGCAAATGCAAAAAATTCAATGTGTTTCTATTAATACAAATTGACATTTAGTTGAATATTTATCCTGTGTATAATGTTTAATTACTGTGTATTCAAAATTAGTAGTAGGCCCCCCTCGGTCATGACTGACCATGGGTGATGCATCCCAGTTGTTGGCTGCTTGCTCCAAACCTCAGCTAGAGCAGCGTCGCTTGTGGCTGAAAAGATCAATGCGGGAGTAAGTCTCTGTGGCAAAGGTCACATTTGTGTGTGGTCTCTGGTTTGTTGAAGTTGCTGCGCTCCTTTCTGCGTGCCCGCTTGTCTTCTGCTGCGTTCAACAGTTTCTCTTCCCCCATTTTGAGAAAAGCAGTTTGTCTATGTGTATTTGATGCTTTTCATGAGCTATGTTTCACTTTAGATTGCTAAAAAAATTAGAGGTAAAGAACATTCTAAAAATCATAAGTAGCCCTGATACTTGCCTAACTTACTTTTCTGATTTTCTTTGTTTAGCTTTGACCTTTCATTCACGGTTTTTGTACAGTGTCATTGATCTGAGATCATTGCAGATGTACATCTGTTTTTGAGAATTGTTTACAGCTCTTACCTTTGGTTGTTTATTGTTTGAGTCATGTCACAAGGGGCCGATGCTGTTTTTGCATTGAAGTGGTTTTATGTTGAGGTAAAAGTTACCTTGTAGAGTCATCTGTACATGAAAGGAAAACCACAGGAGTCAATAATTTGAAACAGAATGTGCTCGCTGCACTTACCGAACTTCTACAATTTTATATACTTCTCATCTGAGAACATGGCCAATTTTAGACAAAATACGGTAAAGTGAGGCTGATGATAAATGCTCAATAGCAGGGATAATTTTAGTGCTCCCATAATGACTGGCAAGAAAACCACAACTGAGGTATTCAACTTATAGAATATAGAAACATGCGTACTGATTGTATTGACCAGTCTGAAGAAGGGTCTCGAACCGAAACATCACCCATTCATTCTATCCAGAGATGTTGCCTGTCCCGCTGAGTTACTCCAGCATTTTATGTCTAAGACAAAGTTCCTGATGTTTTGATGCCCATTTTAAATTGTTACTGCCTGCAATGGATTACTGACAACTTGAGAGATTCACATGCAACCAGTCCTCTTAACTGCCCTGCTTGAGAATCAGGAGGAAATAGAACTCCCAGCCTCACTTCCCAAAGCCCATTCTCCTCCAGATGCCTCCTAAAGCAAATCTGCCCCTTGAGTCAACTGATCTCCTCTACTTCCGCCTGTATATCCGTGATATTTTCCAATTTCCTCTTACTGCCTGATACTGCCTGAAAACAAGACGAACACATGAATATAGGAGCAGAAATAGGCCACCAGGTCCCTCAGGCCAACCTTATTATTCAACATGATCATTGTTGATCTTCCCCAGGACTTAACTTCATGGAAGGACGGGAAGACCTACTTTAACTGGAGGGCAGCAAATCGAGTGGTAAAAAGAATATGGACTTCTGTCATTACATTTACAAGGACATCTGAATTTTCAGTAAATCTGAGATGCAGGTGCCTTCCTAATGTGAAACACAGTGTCCGTCTCCTTTACTGCAAATATCAAACTATCATAACCATAGCAAGCAGTCACCTGGAATCAGACAAGCAAATACTCACATTTTCAAACAAAGCTAATTTCATTCCAAGCCTATGTGAGATGATCTCCCAATGAAAATATGAGAAAATAGTTGTTTCTGACTGCTAGAGTTTGGGGAAGAAGGTGTGGCTCCAAATAATCAAACGTTGCCATGAATTATCAACTCACAAAGCAATAGTTTTTTAAGGAAGCGGTAAACATAATATGTTCATAACCCAGGGCTGTGGCTCTCCCCCACAGAGCATTTGCATGGTTTGATAATGAGCAAATACAGCAACCGAATCAATGGAAAATAATATATATAACCTCACAATCTTTATGGAAAACCTTAACCTACTGTAACTATTCTGCAATGTATTGCCAGTATTGTCATGTATTGCCAGGTAAACAGATAATGCTGTGTGCTGTAGATTTGCAACCAGTTTTGTTCAACATTGTGGTATATTTGCAAGGATACCAGCAATACAACCCATCCTACGTGCTTTACTCCTATATAAAAAGCAATGAAAAGGGAAATTTAATCCAGCCTCATAACAGCTGCATTTCTGAATTTTAGAACTTTAGAACTTGCTTACACCAAAATCATAAAAGCAGGGTAGATGCCACTGTGTTTGTCCAAGGAACATGCAAGGCATGCACATGAGGAAAATAATCACTTATTTTGCAATCTACAGCAGCAAATCCACAATTTTCTTTAACAAAAGTGCTTTATCATAGAAATGGCATCATAAAGCAGTTGCAAACATTAAAGCATGCAATAAAATTTCCAGACGACTGCACACAATTTGGACATGAGCAAGTAAATTTGTCAGGTATTGCCAGTCATTTAGCTTCATGCAGCACCTACATTCCCTACATCGGGAAAAGGCACATCTTGCGTCAAACTGCATCATTCAACATACTTTGGCTGCCTAGAAGTTTTTTTTTCCAGAATTTTTATTTAAAAAAACACAGGAGTCTTTTGGCTCAATCAAGAAAAAATCATGGAAGTGGGAAATTAGAATATAAATGTAGGGCCAAACTTAATCTAAACAGAAGCAAGTGTACTGTAACAGACTCAAGTAGCATCAAGGCATAATGCGCTGGATTAACTCAGCGGGTCTAGCAGCATCACTGCAGAAGATGGATAGGTGATGTTTCAGGTCAGTAAACCTTCTTCAGACATAGTGCGGGCTGAGGGGGGGGGGGGGGGGGGGGGGGAGATAAAACTGGAAGAGAGGAGGAGCAGGATAAAGCCTAACAAGTAATAGGTGGATGCAGGTGAGAAGGATTTTTAGATAGGCAGATGGTTGGGCAAAGGTGAAAAGACAAAAGGTGTGAGATAAGGATAGAAGAGTTCTGAATTGTGAAGGCAGAGGAAGGAATAAAGGTGGAAAGGTTGAGGGAGGGGAGAAATGGGTACAAACCCAAGTGGGGTATTGGGAAGAGAGGGGATTAAAGAGAGTGAGGGGGGGGGGGCAGTAAGTTATGTATAATTGGTGAATTCAATGTTCATAATGTTCATATTGTTGGTAAGCTACCCAAGCGAAAAATTAGGTGCATTCCCTCCAGTGTGCACGTGGCCTCACTCTAGTAGTTTAGGAGGCCCTGGACAGAAAGGTCAGTATGGGAACCAGAAGAGAAGTTAATAGAGGAGATAAAAACTGGGAGATCCAGCAGGCCCTAGCAATATGAGTCCAAGTGACCGGCAAACATTTGCTGAGTCTATGCTTGCTCTTGTCGATGTAAAGGAGGCTCCATCGGATACAACAGATTCAGTATGGGAGGTTAGAGGAGGTCACCTGGAGGAGTTAGCCGTGTTAAAATTAAAAAAATTATGGATAAACCTGATAAATAAATGTCTATTGCACACACGTGATGTAATTTAGTTGCAATTCAAAAGTTTAACTATTTAAATTAGGCATGTTGCAGTAATTAGTTTTTAATGGTTACAATTCTGTTGAATTTATATATGCTGACATTTTAAATAAAGA
Organism: Amblyraja radiata; assembly: GCF_010909765.2. Taxonomy (NCBI): domain Eukaryota; kingdom Metazoa; phylum Chordata; class Chondrichthyes; order Rajiformes; family Rajidae; genus Amblyraja; species Amblyraja radiata. The sequence continues at coordinate 73,899,658 of NC_045961.1, forward strand.
AAAATCAGATTAGAAATTAACTTGAAATTGGCACCACAGTTTACGTAAATTTTGATTCTCATAATTACGGTACCAGCTCACATTTTACTCATCAAAACCACAAATAAACATCAAAAAGATGCAGATCTCAACTCTCTGAACTGTTCTGATCATTTCTGGTAATGACGCTCATCTGTCATATGGTAAGTCCCTGCAAGATGCTTGAAGTTGGAGGTGGTTTTTGTGTTTAGAAAAGAACAAGGCAGTAATTGTAAAGTGGCTGGGCCTTACATTCAGGATTAGTACTTGCTGACTATTCTCAGACTGAGTTTTCAAGAATCAACCAAATATACATCTCTCTGAGCTTTTTGAAAGTTCAGCCATTGACTATTTTACTTTCCGTCCATTTTGGAACAAAAAGTACATAAAATTATTTTACACAAAGAGTCGTGGGTGCCTGGAATACAATGTCAGAGATGGTGGTAGAGGCGCATATGTTAATAGCATTTATGAGACTTTTGGATAGGTACATGGGTATGCAGGGAATGGGGGTATATGGATTACTGGCAAACAGAGGAGTTTAGTTTAACACGGCATTATGTTCAGCACAGAGATTGTGGGCCAAAGGGCCTGTTCCAGTGCTGTCCTGTTCTATTGACAATACTGTGTTTTGCCTCTGTTGACACAAGGTTGTCGTTTTTCCCAAATAATAACAACTAATTTGAGAATCTAAAATGTAAGGATTTCTTTCCAGATGTTGGGACATTATAGCTTGCTTGATTCTCCTTAATTTAGTATTTATTTTAGCCCACCTCACTGGATGGGTAAAATCACAGGATCAAATGGTGTGAAAGATTCACATCCCTCCAAAATTCCATTCCACTGACTTTACTGAGATCATAGAGTCTCCATCATGGAAACAGGCCTTACCACCCTTCAAGTCCAAACATGCAAACTCCATGCAGACAACATAGGAAGTCAGGTCTGAACGCAATTGCTGGAGCTGTCAGGCAACAACACTTCTAGCTGCACCTCCATGCCACCTCAGTGGAGGGTAAAATTAGTTAAGATGTTTTCCCAGTTCCGGTGGGGCTACGAGTCGGCTGCCTCGCCTGCAGCGGGTTCATTGTTTCGACTTTTTTTGTTTTTTTTAGTTTGTCCAAAAGTATGTTTTAGTGTTTCTCTGTATGTCTTCTGTGGGGGGTGGTGGGGGGGAATAGAGGGAAACCGTTTTCAGGCACCTACCTCGACGGAGATGCGACTTTCTACCTTGTCGCTTCTTCGCCCCTCTCCTTGCGGCCTTACAGCTGGTTTGGTACGGTCTTTCCCGGAGTCGGGCCCAGAGCTTCAGGGGTGGCGCAGCGGGGACCTTAACATCACGGGCCCAGAGCTTCATCGGTGGCACAATGGGGACTTTAACCTCGTGGGGCCAGAGCTTCAGCGGCAGCACAGCAGGGACTGTAACATCGTGGACCCCCTTGCCGGGGATCGCCGGAGATGTGCTCCAACCGCTGGCCTGCGGCATAGAACATCTTGGAGCTTCGGTCTGTGGAGCCTCTGGCGGCAGGCGTGGAGCAGACTTTACTTACCATCGTGGAGTGGGCAATCCCTCGCCGGGGGTCGCCGGAGAAGAGCTCCGACCGCCGGCCTGCGGCCTACAGCATCTGGAAACCATGGTCTCCGGTAAGCAGGTGGCTGAATGGGAGCTCCGGTCCGCGGGGTATGCTCGACCTGTCCCGACGTCGGCGTTCCGACCATCCCGACCAGAGGGCTTGAACATCCGGCCGTCCGTAGCGGCGACTATGGAGGGTCAGGACCCCGACCACGGGTGAACAAGGGAGGAGGAGGAGGAGGAGGAGGAGGACGGTCTGAACTGTATTGCCTTCCACCACAGTGAAGAATGCTGTGGTGGATGTATGTGTTGAATTATGTTGTGTATTGTGTGCTTTTTTAATTGTAACGCTGCATGGTAAATTAAATTTCACTGCACCTTATGGTGCAATTGACAAATAAATTTGAATTTGAACTATCTTAATTTCCAGCTCATCCATTTGACAAAAGGCAGGTTAGTCTAAAACTGCCTGATTATCTATAAATAGTCCTAATTGAAACACTGCCTGCTGATTGGAACAAGGCAGGTGAGTGGCTAAGATGGTAGTGGGTTATTCAGTCAGTTGAAGACTTCTGGGCAAGGCCTGCTGCCTAGGACTATCTCAGGATATTAAGATGGCGCGGCCCTGTCCAGTCGCCATCGTGACAGCTCCGCTAAACAATGTACTCACCGATCCAGCATGGCCAGCAGAGATCAACACAACGCGCCGCGGCAACAACAATGGGAGCGCGGCTCCAAGGAAAACCCGGAGAAAACATCGGGGTAAGTGGGGGCGGTGGGGGGGGGGTGGGAGATTCGGAACAAGCTGGATGACCTCAGGGCGAGGGTCAGATTCCAGCGGGACATAAGGGACTTCAACAAGGGAAAAAAGTTGTTCGGCACAGACTTGTAGGGCCGAGATGGCCTGTTTCCGTGCTGTAATTGTTATATGGTTATATGGTTATCCTCTGTCTGACCGGGACATGGCTGACCTCGCTGGTGCCGGATTAGATAATCTGCCCTACCGAGTCCTTCACTGTCTACCGTGCTGACAGAACAGAAGAATCTGGGAAATCCAAGGGTGGAGGAGTCTGCTTACTAACCAATAACAACTGGTGCAACCCTGGAAATATTAAGACGCTTTCCCGTTCCTGCTCGCCAGACCTGGAGCATCTGACGATCTCATGCCGTCCATTCTACCTTCCCCGTGAGTTTGGCTCAGTGATCGTCACAGCCGTCTACATCCCACTGCATGCAGACACAGAAATGGCACTATCGGCCCGACACGATGCGCTATGTCGACACCAAAACAAGAACCTGGATGCGGCTATGGTGGTGGCTGGAGATTTTAATAAATCAAATCTCAAGAAGGTCATGCCGAACTTCTACCAACACATCACGTGTGCCACCAGCGGGGAAATAACTTTGGACCACTGCTATACGCCATTCCGGAAAGGCTACAAGGTCGTTTCACTCCATCCTTTGGAAAATCTGACCACGCTGCCATTTTCCTGTTGCCGGAGTCTAAACAAAGGATAGTATCGGAAGCGGCAGTGACGAGGGACGTAAAGCGATGGTCTGACCGTTGGAGACAGCGGAGGAGGGTCAGGGCGGTGAGTACTTAAATCGGGCACGGGGCTTGTTTTCACAGAGGCCCGGGACCGTTGGAGACAGCGGAGGAGGGTCAGGGCGGTGAGTACTTAAATCGGGCACGGGGCTTGTTTTCACAGAGGCCCGGGACCGTTGGAGACAGCGGAGGAGGGTCAGGGCGGTGAGTACTTAAATCGGGCACGGGGCTTGTTTTCACAGAGGCCCGGGACCGTTGGAGACAGCGGAGGAGGGTCAGGGCGGTGAGTACTTAAATCGGGCACGGGGCTTGTTTTCACAGAGGCCCGGGACCGTTGGAGACAGCGGAGGAGGGTCAGGGCGGTGAGTACTTAAATCGGGCACGGGGCTTGTTTTCACAGAGGCCCGGGACCGTTGGAGACAGCGGAGGAGGGTCAGGGCGGTGAGTACTTAAATCGGGCACGGGGCTTGTTTTCACAGAGGCCCGGGACCGTTGGAGACAGCGGAGGAGGGTCAGGGCGGTGAGTACTTAAATCGGGCACGGGGCTTGTTTTCACAGAGGCCCGGGACCGTTGGAGACAGCGGAGGAGGGTCAGGGCGGTGAGTACTTAAATCGGGCACGGGGCTTGTTTTCACAGAGGCCCGGGACCGTTGGAGACAGCGGAGGAGGGTCAGGGCGGTGAGTACTTAAATCGGGCACGGGGCTTGTTTTCACAGAGGCCCGGGACCGTTGGAGACAGCGGAGGAGGGTCAGGGCTTACCAAATCCCGTAACGTTCCACACTCCATAGGGAGGGTTTCTGGGGAAGCCGCTGATTGGTGGAAGCAGACTAGAGGAAGCAGCTGATTGGGTGCAACCTCAGGTTAGCATTTATGCTTTATGGTTAAAGGTTCAGTGCTTTAGTAAAGGTAAAGTGGGCTAAGGGTACAGTGGGCTAAGGGTACAGTGGGCTAAAGGTACAGTGCTTTTTGTTTATATAATAAAGGTACAGTTTAAAGGGCAAGAGGGAGCAGTTGTTGTGAGTCAGATACCTGCTGATTTCTCCCAGCAGTTTCTATCGTATTGTACTGGTATCGGATCCAGGGTAAGGTGAGAGAATGACAGTCAGAGCAGTGTACTGTTCTGGATGTCAGATGTGGGAGGTCATGGTGTCGGATAGCCCTCCAGACGTCCACATCTGCACCAGGTGCAGAGAGATGGGGCTCCTAAGGGACCGTATTAGGTTCCTGGAGCAGCAGCTCGATGACCTCTGTCTTGTCAGGGAGAGTGACGAGGTCATAGAGGGGAGTTATAGGGAGGTGGTCACTCCAAAACCACAGGAGAGAGACATATGGGTCACGCTAAGGAAGGGCAAGGGGCAGAGGCAGGAACGAGGGAGTACTCCAATGTCGGTACACCTTGCAAATAAGTACTCCTGTTTGAGTACGGATGAGGATGACAGCCTGCCCGGGAGTAGCAACAGCGGACGGGCCTCCAGCACAGAGACCGGCCCTGTTGCTCCGAAAGGTAGGGAAAAAAAGAAGAGGGCAATAGTAATTGGGGACTCTATTGTTAGGGGGTCGGATAGGCGTTTCTGTGGACGCAGTCGGGAGACCAGGATGGTGGTCTGCCTCCCTGGTGCCAAGGTCTCGGACGTGTCTCAACGCATCCAAGATATCCTGAAATCAGAGGGAGAGGAGCCTGAGGTCGTGGTACATATTGGTACAAATGACATAGGTAAAAAAAGTGAAGAGGTCTTGAAGGGAGGATTTAGGGTGTTGGGAGGAGAGTTAAGGAAAAGGACCAAAAAGGTGGCAATCTCAGGATTACTGCCTGTACCACGCGACAGTGAGAGTAAGAATGGAGCGAGGTGGAGGATAAATGCGTGGCTGAAAGACTGGTGCAGAGGGCAGGGATTCAAGTTTCTGGATCATTGGGACTTCTTTTGGGGAAGGTGGGACCTGTACAGAGAGGATGGGTTGCACTTGAACCCGAGGGGGACCAACATCCTGGCGGGGAAATTTGCAAAGGTCACTGGGGGGACTTTAAACTAGAATGGTTGGGGCGAGGGACTCAAATAGAGAAAGCTAGTAGACCGAATGGGAGGCAGGAAGCAGAAAAGGGAAGCACTCGGACACAAGAGGAGAAAAAAAAAAAAGGAAATAAACAGAGAAGAAGAGACGGGGGGTTTCTTAAATGTGCATATTTTAATGCTAGGAGCATTGTAAGAAAGGTGGATGGGCTTAGAGTCTGGATAGACACATGGAAGTATGATGTTGTGGCGATCAGTGAAACATGGTTGCAGGAGGGCTGTGATTGGAAACTAAATATTCCAGGATTTCGTTGCTTCAGGTGTGATAGAATTGGAGGGGCAAGAGGTGGTGGTGTTGCATTGCTAGTCAGGGAAGATATTACAGCAGTGCTTTGGAAGGATAGATTGGAGGGCTCATCTAGGGAGGCTAGGGAAGCGGAAAATCAAAATGTGACAGGAGGATCCAGAATGTGTGAAGATAAAGCTCTAGATGTAAAAGGGGCAAAAACGGAAAGGAAGGGTAGTAAAAATCATCTGAAAGTGCTTTATCTAAATGCACGGAGTATTCGAAATAAGATAGATGAATTAACGGTGCAATTAAGTATATATGGTTATGATATCGTGGCCATTACGGAGACATGGCTGCAAGGGGATCAGGACTGGGAGTTAAATATAGAGGGGTACTCGACAATTAGAAAAGATAGACAGGAAAGAAAGGGAGGAGGGGTGGCCCTTTTAATAAGTGAGGGAATAACGGCAATAGAGAGGAAGGATATTGCGTTGAAGGATCAGGATAGTGAAACAGCTTGGGTACAGATAGAGAATAACAAGGGGAAAAAAACACTAGTGGGTGTAATTTATAGACCTCCAAATAGCTGTGACGCTGTTAGTCAGAACATAAATCTGCAAATAGTTGACGCATGTAAAAAGGGAACTGCTGTAATCATGGGGGACTTCAATTTTCATATTAATTGGGCAAACCAAACTGGGCAGGGTAGACTAGAGGAAGAGTTTATAGAATGTATTAGAGACGGGTTCCTAGAACAGTATGTCACAGAACCGACAAGGGGGGAGGCAATCTTGGATCTGGTCCTGTGTAATGAAGCAGGATTGATTAAAAATGTCATAGTTAGGGACTCGTTGGGAACAAGTGACCACAATATGGTCGAATTCTATATTCAAATAGAAGGGGAGCAGGTTGAAACTCAGGCTAGGGTGCTTAGTCTAAATAAGGGGGATTATGAAGGTATGAGGACTGAGCTGATCAAAGTTGACTGGGATAGCAGACTCAAGAATAAGACGGTACATGAGCAGTGGTGTACGTTTAAGGATCTACTGTATAACCTTCAAGAAAAATTTATTCCTATGAAGAAAAAAAGGGGTAAGGGTAAGAACAGTCAGCCATGGCTCAGTAAAACTATAAAGGATAGTATTCGGCTGAAGGCAAGGGCATATAAGGTAGCCAGAGATAGTGGGAGGGTAGAGGATTGGGAAGCATTTAAAGGTCAGCAAAGAATAACTAAGAGATTAATTAAGACGGGGAAAATAGACTATGAAAGGAATTTAGCGAACAACATAAAAACTAATAGTAAGAGTTTTTATAGCTATATAAAAAGAAAAAGGGTGGCTAAGGTGAACGTTGGTCCATTGGAGGGTGAGACTGGAGAGTTGTTGGTGGGGAACATGGAAATGGCAAAGGCATTAAACGAGTATTTTGTATCAGTCTTCACCATAGAAGACACAAAAAATATTCCAACGCTGGATAAACAGGGGGCGGTAGGAATGGAGGAGCTAAATACTATTAAGATCACCAAGGAGGTGGTATTAGGGAAATTAATGAGACTGAAGGAGGATAAATCCCCTGGGCCTGATGGATTACATCCAAGGGTCTTGAGGGAGATAGCGGTGGGGATTGTGGATGCATTGGTGATAATTTTCCAAAACTCCCTGGAGGCAGGAACGGTCCCAGTGGATTGGAAAATGGCCAATGTAACACCTATATTTAAAAAAGGAAGTAGACAGAAGGCGGGTAACTATAGACCGGTTAGTCTAACATCGGTGGTGGGTAAAATGTTAGAGACAATTATTAAAGAAACACTAACGGGGCACTTGGATAAACATGACTTCATCGGACAGAACCAGCATGGTTTTGTGAAGGGGAAATCCTGTTTAACGAATCTGCTCGAATTCTTTGAGGAAGTAACAACCCGGGTGGATAAAGGGGAACCGGTGGATGTGGTATACTTGGACTTCCAAAAGGCTTTTGACAAGGTGCCACATAAGAGACTATTGCTAAAAATAAAAAATTATGGGATTGGGGGTAATATATTAGCATGGGTAGAGGATTGGCTGACAAATAGGAAGCAGAGAGTGGGGATAAATGGTTCATACTCGGGATGGCAACCGGTAACTAGCGGGGTTCCGCAAGGGTCGGTGCTGGGACCCCAGTTGTTCACAATTTATATAAATGATTTGGAGGAGGGAACCAAGTGTAATATATCAAAATTTGCGGACGATACAAAAATGGGAGGAAAAGTTGGGGATGAGGAGGATAGGAAGAGTCTGCAAATGGATATAGATAAGCTAGGTGAGTGGGCAACAACTTGGCAGATGAAATTTAATACTAATAAATGTGAAGTCATTCACTTTGGGAAAAAAAATGATAGGGCAAGTTATTTTCTAAATGAGGAGGAGCTGCGTTGTAATGCAACGCAAAGGGATCTAGGGGTATTAGTACATGAATCACTAAAGGTCAGTATGCAGGTGCAGCAAGCAATCAGGAAGGCCAATGGAGTTTTGGCCTTTATTGCTAGGGGGATTGAGTATAAAAACACGGAGGTCTTGCTGCAGCTGTACACAGTATTAGTGAGACCACATTTGGAATACTGTGTACAGTTCTGGGGTCCATACTTAAGGAAGGATGTACTAGCCCTGGAGGCAGTGCAGCGAAGGTTTACAAGATTAATTCCTGCAATGAGGGGATTGACATATGAGGAAAGGTTAAGTAAGCTGGAGCTCTACTCTTTGGAGTTTAGGAGAATGAGAGGCGATCTCATTGAAACATATAAGATCGTGAGGGGCCTTGATCGGGTGGATGCACCGAGGATGTTCCCAATGATCGGGGAAACTAGAACTAGGGGACATAGTTGCAGAATAAGGGGGGGCTCTTTTAAAACTGAGATGAGGAAGAACTTCTTCACCAAGAGGGTGGTTAATTTATGGAATTCACTGCCCCAGGGAGCAGTGGAAGCAGAAACGTTAAATATATTTAAGTCTAGAATAGATGGTTTTTTAGCTGCCGAGGGGATAAGGGGCTACGGGGAGAGGGCAGGGATATGGACCTAGGTATGGTTAGTATAGTGAGACCTGAGTGATCTCCTGGACAAGTGTCGATCGCCTGGATTGGGGTCGGAGAGGAATTTCCCGGATTTTTTTTCCCGAATTGGACCTGGGTTTTTATCCGGTTTTTTGCCTCCCCCAGGAGATCACGCGGTTCTTGGGGTGGAGAGGGGTGATAGCGGTATGAAGGGGAGGGTAGTGTCTTGTGTTCTGTGTCTTGTGTCTACTGTTTGTGGGTAAGTGTGTCTGTTTAGTGTTCAGCCATGAGCGAATGGCGGTGCGGGCTCGACGGACCTGGTGGTCTACTCTCGCACCTACTTTCTATGTTTCTATGTTTCTATGCTGCAAGATGCACTGACAGATGTCGACCAGAATATGTTCCAAGCAAGTTCCAGTGACGTCAGTGAGTTCGCGGAAGTGATCACGGACTTCATCGCAACAATAGCCAATAACATCGTCCCCACGGTAAGGGTTAGCATCTTTCCGAATCAAATCCGAATCAAAAACCCTGGGTAGACAGGTCCGTTCGTGTTGCCTTGACTGCTCGCACCGCTGCCTACAACTCTGGCCTGGCATCCAGAAATATGGACGTCTACAAGGTAGAGTCCTACCGACTGCAAAGGGCGGTGAAGGACACAAAAAGGAGGGTCAGGGACAAGATGGAGTCATGGATGGAGCAGCAGGACACCAGAGGCCTGTGGCAGGGGCTTCGGACTATAACCAACTACCGGAGCAGGCCCCCCCCCCCCCTTAAGCGGAAGTACCGACACTACTCTAGCTGATGACCTGAACTCTTTCTACGCTTGTTTCGAGACGGACAACATCACCCCAGGCTTGCCGGCTAACGACAACATCGCCAGCGCGCTGGAGGGAGGGCCACCACTGGGGATGGGTACACACTCTCGTTGTCTGAGCACGACGTGAGGAGGGCTCTGACACGTGTGAGCATGAGGAAAGCTGTAGGCCCAGATGGCATCTCTGGGCGAGTACTTAAGTTTTGTGCTACGCAGCTAGCTCCAGTGCTCACTACAATATTCAACCTCTTCCTGGCCAAGTCCGTGGTCCCTGCCTGCTTCAAAAGATCCATCATTGTACCTGTACCAAAGAATGACTCCCCAGCCTGTCTGAATGACTACCGTCCGGTGGCCCTCACCTCGGTAGTCATGAAATGCTTTGAGAGGCTGGTCAAGAAACACATCTGCGCCTTCCTCCCTCACAACATGGACCCGCTACAATTCGCATACCGTCTGAACAGATCCCCAGACGATGCGGTCTCCCAGGTTCTGCACACCGCTCTCTCTCACCTTGACAGCCCGGGGGGGCTATGTGAGGATGCTGTTCATAAACTTCAGTTCAGCCTTCAACATGATAGTCCCCACCAGACTTGCTGAGAAGTTGCTGGAATTGGGGCTCAACACCTCCCTGTGTGCCTGGGTCCTGGACTTTCTCACCGCTAGGTATTCAAGATGGGAAGAAATACATCGAAGACCCCCAAACTGAGCACAGGATCCCCCCAGGGTTGCGTCCTCAGCCCCCCACTGTACTCCATGTACACACATGACTGTGTGGCTAGGTTCAGCTCCAACTCTATAATCAAGTTTGCTGATGACACTGTGGTGGTGGGCCTGATAACCGAAAATAATGAGAAGGCCTACTGGGAAGTGGTGGCTGATCTGGCACTCTGGTGTCAGGACAACAGCCTCCTCTTGAATGTCAAAAAAACGAAGGAGCTGATTGTGGACTTTAGAAGGGCACAACATCCGAGGACGTGCACACCACTGAAGATAAATGGGGATACTGTGGATAGGGTGAGCTGCTTTAAATACCTGGGAGTCCACATCTCAGAGGATCTGACATGGACATCACACGCTGCCACACCGGTGAGTAAAGCAAGGCAGCGCCTTTACCACCTCAGGCAATTGAGGAAATTCAGAGCGTCTCTAAGGATCCTCCAGTGCTTCTACTCCGCGGCTGTGGAAAGCATCTTGTCCGGAAACATCACAATCTGGTTTGGGAACTGCTCTGCCCAGGACAAGAAGGCTCTGCAGAGAGTAGTGCGTTCGGCCGAATGCACTATGGGAACTACACTCGCCCCCCTGCAGGAACTATACATCAGAAGGTGCAGATCCAGAGCCAGCAACATTATGGGGGACCCCTTCCACCCCGGCAACAGACTGTTCCAGCTACTACAGTCAGGCAAACGGAGAGGATGAGAAGGAGTTTCCTCCCAGAGGCCATTAGGACTGTAAACTCCTATCTCACCAGGGACTAACTTACTGTACCAATTTACTGTTGTGTGGTGTCTTTTTAATATTGCTGTTTTATCTTTTTTTTTCCACAAATATGTAATTACTGATTCTGTTCCATTCTGTTTTGTAGTTTTCTTGCACAATCCGCAAGCATTGCCACTTTTAATTTCACTGCACATCTCGTATGCGTATGTGACGAATAAACTTGACTTGACTTGACCTTGCGCCTATTGTTAGCTGGGATAATGTAGAGGACCAAGCTCTCTGGCCCTGAACAATGACGAGAGCAGAGGTGGCGCAACACAGAACCCGTGCACTTAGAATGGCCCAGCAGTCTTTGACAAGAGGTAAACTGAAGTATGGAGTTTTGTCTTTGGTCAAAGCTAGCATTGAATTTAACAATGTTTCTAACATGGCATCACATCCCAGTGGTGATTCCTTTGTATAAAGTTGGGGAATCATAATAAAATTGGACTAATGGGGTGAAGTAATTATTTAACCAGTAATTATTCAACGTTGTGGGGCGTATCACTGATGGGGATGAGTCAGAGTATTGAAGAGAGATCGAGCAACTGTCCATATGGTGCCAGCGCAATAACCTGGCCCTCAACACCATCAAAACCAAGGAACTAATTGTGGACTTTGGAAGGAGTAGGAGGGGGACCCACAGCCCCATTTATATCAACGGGTCGATGGTTGAAAGGGTCAAGAGCTTCAAATTCCTGGGCGTGCACATCTCTGAAGATCTTTCCTGGTCCGAGAACACTAATGCAATTATCAAGAAAGCTCATCAGCGCCTCTACTTCCTGAGAAGTTTACGGAGAGTCGGTTTGTCAAGGAAGGCTCTCTCTAACTTGTACAGGTGCACAGTAGAGAGCATGCTGACCGGTTGCATCGTGGCTTGGTTCGGCAATTTGACCGCCCTGGAGAGGAAAAGACTACAAAAAGTAGTAAACACTGCCCAGTCCATCATCGGCTATGACCTTCCTTCCATCGAGGGGATCTATCGCAGTCGCTGCCTCAAAAAGGCTGGCAGTATCATCAAAGACCCACACCATCCTGGCCACACACTCATCTCCCTGCTACCTTCAGGTAGAAGGTACAGGAGCCTGAAGACTGCAACAACCAGGTTCAGAAATAGCTACTTCCCCACAGCCATCAGGCTATTAAACCTGGCTCGGACAAAACTCTGATTATTAATAACCCATTTTCTGTTATTTGCACTTCATCAGTTTATTTATTCATGTGTGTATATATTTATATCATGGTATATGGACACACTTATCTGTTTTGTAGTAAATGCCTACTATGTTCTGTGTGCTGAAGCAAAGCAAGAATTTCATTGTCCTATACAGGGACACATGACAATAAACTCACTTGAACTTGAACTTGAACCACTGAAATCTGTTAGCAAATCAAGAACTCAGCACAAAGTTTCAATGTTTGCCTCAAGTTCAAGTTCAAATAACATTTATTGTCACATGCACCAATTGGTACAGTGAGATTTGGGTTGCCATACAGCCATACAAATAAAAAGAACACAATACACGATAGAATTTAACATGAACATCCCCACACAGCGGAGTCAACGTTTCCCACTGTGAGGGAAGGCAATAGAGTTCAGTCATCTTCCTCTTTGTTCACCCGTGGTCGGGGCCTTTGAGCCCTCCGCAGTCGCCGCTACGGTGGCCCAATGTTCAGGCCCTCTTACCGGGATGATCGGAGCTCCGGCGTCGGAACGGAAGAACACACTCAGCGGTTTGGAGTTTCCGAATCGGCCACTTCTTAGCGGAGACCGCCGCTCCCGAAGTCCCCAGGCCGAGCTGGGCGGAGATTCAACACTGGCGATCCCCAGCAAAAGTTCCCTGGACTCCGCGATGTTAAAGTCAGCGCCGCCCGCGGCTAGAAGCTCCACAACCACAGCTCCATGGTGTTAATCAGCAGACCCAATGCTCCGGAGCACCAAAACAGTGATCCCGGGTAAGGCATCGTCCCGCTCCGCGATGGAATTCAGTGCTGCACCGCTGCTGAAGCTCTGGCCGGTCTCCGGCAGGAAAGGCCGCGCCAATCCAGATGTTAGGCCGCGAGGGGGGGGGTGGGATGGGGGGGGGGCGGAGATGCGACTCGTAGAAAAGACGCATCTCCGACCAGGAAGTGACTGGGAAACGGTATCCCCCTATTCCCCCACCCCCCCCATCCCCCACAAAAAAAAAGACTTAGAAACCTTTAAAAACATACTTTAGACACACTAAAAATAACAAAAAGGGTGAAAGGACGGACTGCTGCTGGCGAGGCTGCCACACTCAATGTTTAGTTGAATGGCTAAACATCAATGGCTCTCAGCAACTGCTGACCAATGCCAGGAAGATTTGACCAATGATTTAAATGAAAATGAATTTCAGAAGCAGAGTGCAAATTTTCTTACTTTGTGCATGTAATGCATACCGTAGGGGACATTTGAATGGCCAGGGCATTGAAAGTGACAGAGTAAGTTCAATGAAATGGGATTAGTATAGATGGCAACTTGATGGCCATCTATCTATCTAAATGGCGTCAAGTTGGGAAAAGGGGAAGTACAATGGGATCTGGGGGTCCTTGTACATCAGTATATGAAAGTAAGCATGCAGGTGCAGCAGGCAATGAAGAAAGCGAATGGCATGTTGGCCTTTATAACAAGAGGAATCGAATATAGGAGCAATGAGGTCCTTCTGCAGTTGTACAGAGCCCTAGTGAGACCACACCTGGAGTATTGTGTACAGTTTTGGTCCCCTAATTTGAGGAAGGACATTCTTGCTATTGAGGGAGTGCAGCGTAGGTTTACAAGGTTAATTCCCGGGATGGCGGGACTGTCATATGCTGAGAGAATGGAGCAGCTGGGCTTGTACACTCTGGAGTTTAGAAGGATGAGAGGGTATCTCATTGAAACATATAAGATTGTTAAGGGTTTGGACACGCTTGAGGCAGGAAACATGTTCCCAATGTTGGGGGAGTCCAGAACCAGGGGCACAGTTTAAGAATAAGGAGTAAGCCATTTAGAACGGAGACGAGGAAACACTTTTTCTCACAGAGAGTGGTGAGTCTGTGGGATTCTCTGCCTCAGAGGGCGGTGGAGGCCGGTTCTCCGGATGCTTTCAAGAGAGAGCTAGATAGGGCTCTTAAAAATAGCGAAGTCAGGGGATATGAGGAGAAGGCAGGAACGGGGTACTGATTGGGGATGATCAGCCATGATCACATTGAATGGCGGTGCTGGCTCGAATGGCTCACTCCTGCACCTATTGTCTATTGTATCTGTCTATTGATAGTTGCCAATGATAGGATGGGTCTGTGTAGGAAGGAATTGCAGATGCTGGAGATAATAAACCGAAGATAGACACAAAATGCAGGAGCAGGCAGCATCTCTGGATAGAAGAAATGGGTGACGTTTTGGGTTGAGACCCTTCTTCAGCAATGTTGAGATGCTGTCTGTTCCGTTGAGTTACTCCAGCATTTTGTGTCTATCTGAGGTTTATTTCTGTGTGTATAACTTTATGATAATAAAGCAAATATATACTGATAAGACACATTTCTTTGCCTGAATCTTTATATGTAGTTTAGGCGCAATTTTACATTTTAATGTTAGCACTGCAATTCAAAGCCAGCTTGTAGTCAGTCCCTTTTCACAGACACAATAGACAATAGACAATAGGTGCAGGAGTAGGCCATTCGGCCCTTCGAGCCAGCACCACCATTCAAAGTGATCATGGCTGATTATCCACAATCAGTACCCCGTTCCTGCCTTCCCCCCCCCCTATCCCTTGACTCCGCTATCTGACATTTTCTGCTTTAATTACAAATGCCTGACATTTTCTGCTTTAATTACAAATTTCCAATGTCTGCAATATTATGTTTTATTTTCAATTACATGATTGCCTTTGTAATTCTCTGGCCACAAGCATCCTTGCATTCACCAAACTCTCTAGGGGAGAGGGAAACTAGAGATGTGGAAGGTACAAAGAGCATGTTAGGCGTGTAAAGGGCAGAAAAGGCAGAAAATGTAAAGTGGTTCATTGTTGGTTGAGGGGAAGTTGACGACGAGGCACACAAACAATAAAAATAATCAGGAGAACTGTGAAATATTGAAAATAATCAGGAGAATTAGGATGGGGGAGGGACAGAGAGAGAGAGAGAGAGGGAAAGCAAGGATTATTTGAAGTTAGAAATCAATATTCATACTGTTGGGCGGTAAGCTGCCCAAGCAAAATATGAGGTGCTGTTCATCCAATTTATGTTTGGCCTCACTCTGACAGTGGACGAGGCCCAGGACAGAAAGGTCAGTATGGGAATTGGAGGGGGATTTGAAGTGTTTAGCATCGCGTAGATCGCGTAGGCCTAGGCGGACTGAGCGAAGGTATTCAACGAAACGATCGCCCAGTCTGTGCTTGGTCTCACTGATATCCGTTATGGTATTGCTGGAGCCAAGATCAAGTTATAAGCTCAAGCTAACTTTTAAGAGCGTTTTTACAGCTTCAGCTTCTGCACCTCATCAGGAGGTGCATTCATCTTCCTTTTTCAAAATTGCAGCATAAATAACAATTGCTGCCTCACATTCCCTAAAACAGAATCTAAATCAACTGCTTCTGTGGACGTTCTCCCTTTGACTGGATGGGTTTCCCCACAGTGCTCCAGTTTCCTCCCTCATCCTAAATGTGTGCATAAAATTGCAGAGCACAAACTGTACATTTAAAAATTATTATTATTAGATTATTATTTCAAAATTACACCAAGGCCTAAATTATTTTCATATTCTAAACGGGAAAAAAAACAGAAGCAAAAGCTCAGAACATTAAAATATAAAAGCAATATCTTCAATCATTACAGGAACACTAAACCATTGCATAGCATTGGAAGCAGTCAATGAAAAGTTTAAGAATTTCCAAAAGGCATTGTTCTGATCTATCTGTGAGAGTGAGTCATCACATTTCTGCTTACTCATTGTAATCATAACCATTTTGAGATTTAGAATACGATACGATTTCTTAAAACTGAGAACTAAATGAAGCATGGGGAACTCACTTTATTGACAAAGTGATCTCAGAAAGAAGAGATCAGTTTTAAAAATATCCTCATTTGCTCTTCAGGCAAATTTGTCAGGAAGTATTTTTTAAACATTTTATTTAATTGGCTGAGTCATTTGATAATTCAAAGTAGCTTGCTGTGTCAAAACTTGTTTCATCCATGATAAAATTAATGAGCCAAGCTGTTTTGGCTGAAATCCATCATCATATTTCACTCATCATTTGTTCTATTAAATAACAGTTTGCAGGCCAAATGATGCTTGGCATGTGCAAAAATCACAAAGGGCAGCATTTTATTTTTGCTCTGATGGTACAATTCAAAAGGTAAGTTTGGCCACCTTTAT
This sequence comes from Amblyraja radiata, assembly GCF_010909765.2. Classification (NCBI taxonomy): domain Eukaryota; kingdom Metazoa; phylum Chordata; class Chondrichthyes; order Rajiformes; family Rajidae; genus Amblyraja; species Amblyraja radiata. The sequence continues at coordinate 73,915,791 of NC_045961.1, forward strand.
GATTTGATGGCCTGATCTGAGCTGGAGGCGTCAATTGTTGTTGAATTTCAATATCTGCCCTTCAATTCCCCCCTGACCCCACATTACCAAGCACCTCACTTTTGGGCACCACTTCACTTGTAGCCTCGTGGCACCTGCATTCCCATGTTGATACAACTGGATGGTTGTTGACTATTAGTCTTTATTTCCCATCTCCAATAGCCCTATAACTAAATGCTTAAAGAAGCCTTAATCAAATCAACTTTAACAAAACCTTGCTTGCCACTTCCCCCTTTCCTCCCAACCCCCAAGAGTTGCCTGCAACAGAATTCCAGAGACAAATCTTCTATTCCTAAAGATTCCAAGGACAGTTTTGACAGCTCGGGTGGTAAAGGCATGTGTAATTGATATTGGTTGATAATGGTTTATTATTGTCACGTGTATTGAGATAAAGTGAAAATTATAACATTTAAAATACATTAGGACAGGGACATTGATGGGGAAAGGGTTTGAGTGATATGGCCCAAATGCAGGCAGATGGGATGAGTTCAGGAAAACATCTTGGTCAGCATGGTCATGTTGAGCTGAAGGGATTGTTTCCATGCAATATAACTCTGACTATGACACAAATATATGCTAATTTCCCTAGTATATCTAATAAAGTGCTGCAATAGCTACTTTGTCCCTTGTTTAGAGCCAACAAACAGGGCAGTGACAATCTTTGTACATGTAGAGGATGATTAGAGCCCCTTGCAACTGTTCTAAGCAATTTGATTTGTGCTCTCACTTGCAATCGCATACCAGAAGTGCAGCACACAGGTGCTTCAAGAATTAGGCGTTCATGTTGTCCTCCTGCCACTGACTGCATTAGCTCAAACAGCTCAGTAATGTGTGGAAATTTATGAAAAACAACCAAAAATGGAAAACTGTCAATGCCTTCAGAAGATAGAAGACAATTTTCAGCAAATTGAAGCAACATTACCCAGCATAACTCAATGCAGAAAATACTGAAACTGCTCAACAGGTCTGGCATGATCCATGAAGGCAGGGGAGTTGAGATTTCAGTTCAATATTTCTTCAGAAATGGGTAAAGTTTAAGATGAAGGATAGAGAACACAAGGTGGGGATGGTGGAGAGAATCATGTGCGGATGTGCCACCGAAGGACGAGAAGCCGAAGCAAAGAAGTGGAAGCCAAATAACCGAATGGAAACGAAGCTGAAACGTCAAATAACCGAAAGTGTACAAAGCCGAAACGCCAACTAACCAAAAGGGTGGGACACCTAAATGCAAACTAAACGAAAGGGTGGGACGCCTAAAAGCCAACTAACCGAAAGGCTGCGTTGCCTAAAAGCAAATTCACCGAATGGCCGCTCTGCCGAAACGCCACCTACCCGAAAGGCGGCGTCGCCTACAAATCAACGAACCGAATGCCGCTCAACAGAAAAGTCAAATAGAGGGTGGGGTCATTTTCCTACACAAGCCATAGGTGACTTGGCAATCTGAACCCAAGCACCAAGTTGTAAGCAGCCGCAGGTACGCATCCCTCGGGACAGCCCCCACTCTCTGCACCGCCATTGGACCTTAACCCCCACCCCGGCCTCGGGAACAGATGGCTCGGGGCACTGTAAATCACTTTTAAAATATGGGGGGGGGAACACATTCCCTGGTGGGCCGATGACAAGTGTGCATGACAACGAACAATTTTATCTCTTCCCACTCCCCTCCCCGTTTGACAAGAAGAAGCACGTTTTAATTATTACCGTCTGGTTGCCTGCGGAATGCACACAAGCTCCCACGCGCAAAACACCAGATAATCTGTAAACTGTTTTAACCGAAGATGGACACAAAAAGCTGGAGTAACTCAGCTGAACAGGCAGCGTCTCTTTAGAGAAGGAATGGGTGACGTTTCAGGTCGAGACCATTCTTCAGACCTGAAGACTGAAGAGTCTTGACCTGAAACGCCACCCATTCCTTCTCTCCAGAGATGCTGCCTGTCCCACTGAGTCACTCCAGCATTTTGCGTCTATCTTTGGTGTGACAGTTGTCTCATTTCATCGGCTTCATGTATTGCGCGCATGGAAGAGATGCTTTGCATGCCGCTTGCACCTATTCAACCAAGTGTGCTCATAATGAAATCTCACATCTTTGCGAGGGAGGGAGGTATGTAATGGAAATGACCACCGGCTAAAGCAAATGCATAGTTAGGACAGGGAAATAATCCCACCACTTAATTAACCAGGTTCCCGAATGTAAGAACTATTTATACATGTAACATTTTTGTTTTTAAATCAATGTAACTAATTTTTGATTTTTAATGCCGAGTTAAAACCCCGTCCTGTGGGAAGGGCTTGCGGCAGCTGGTTTCATAGTGCCTTCATTGGTGGTAGGTGCTGTCCTTTCACATGGACCACTGTCAGTGCCAGTTTTCTCAACTTCCATAGCCACTCTGAGTAAGTGCAGTCAGACGTGAATCCGCTCTATGCCCCGAGCCGTCTGTCCCTGCAGCTGGGGTGGGGGTGAATCAACCGGTGTGGGTGTCAGGGTCCGGGTGTCGGAGGGGGGGGGGGGGGAATCACCCTGGTGTGGGGGTTGGGGTCTGATGGCGGTGCATCGCGGTCAGTGACTCTGGGTGTGCGGAGGGACCAACCTGTCCCACACCTCCGCTCCACCCGACCGACAGCCCATCACAGTGCGGCCGCACAGGGGAGACGAGGCGGAGGGTGGCCATGGCCGTGGGAGTGTGGGGGCTGTCCCGGGGGATGCGCACCTTCGGCCGCTTACAACTTGGTGCTTGGGTTCAGATTGCCCAGTCACCTTTGACTTGTGTGGGAAAATGACCCCCACCCTCCCGTCTCCACCGGCCAGTGATGTGATGGACGCGGGGGTCTGGACCAATCGCTGACAAGTCCCACCTCCCGGCAACATCATGTCCGTTATTTGACTTTTCTGTTGAGTGGCATTCGGTTCGTTGGCTTGTAGGCGACGCCGCCTTTTGGGTAGGTGGCGTTTCAGCGGAGCAGCCATTCGGTGAGTTTGCTTTTAGGCGGCGCAGCCTTTCGGTTAGTTTGCATTTAGGCGTCCCATCCTTTCGGTTAGTTAGCTTTTCCGCTTCGTACACTTTTGGTTATTTGGCGTTTCGGCTTCATTTCCATTCAGTTATTTGGCTTAGACTTCTTTGCTTCGGCTTCTTGTCCTTCGGCGCCACGTCCGGGTACCAGAGAGAATACTGTAGAATACAGGAGAGAGTTCTAAACTGAAATGTTAGCTCTGGTTCTCTCGTCACAGACGCTGCCTGATCTGCAAAGTATTTCTAGAATTTGTTGATAATATTTTAGATAGCAGGAGAGATTACATGACAAAAGAGATGAGAACATAAACTCAAAAAACAAGTAAAGAAACAATAGCTGGGTTTGAAAAAACTGTATATTTGCAAAAACGCAACAATTTTGAATGAGAATTCAATGCAAGCCCTGAAGATTGTAAAGTGTCTGCTCAATGAAGATGATCTACATTTTTGAGGTGGTGAGGGGATGAGGGGAGTTTAACCAACTTAACAATTGGTATATATACTCATATCAGATTCTGTTTAGTTTTCCTCTTTTAATTGAGATTTTAACTAGCTATAAATATGTTTACTGTCTTTGTTAGCATTCATAGCAAAAGGATTAGGAGCAGGGTGGTTCTACTGCAGTTGTACAGGGTCTTGGTGAGACCACACCTGGAGTATTGCATACATTTTTGCTCTCCTAATCTGAGGAAGGACATTCTTGCCATAGAGGGAGTACAGAGAATGTTCTGGGATGTCAGGACTTTCATATGAAGAAAGACTGGATAGACTCAACGTACTCACTAGAATTTAGAAGATTAAGGGGGGATCTTATAGAAACTTACAAAATTCTTAAGGGGTTGGACAGGCTAGATGAAGGAAGATTGTTCCCGATGTTGGGGAGGTCCTGAACAAGGGGTCACAGTTTAAGGATAAAGGGGAAATCTTTTAGGACTGAGATGAGAAAAACATTTTTTACACAGAGAGTGGTGAATCTCTGGAATTCTCTGCCACAGAATGTCGTTGAGGCCAGTTCATTGGCTATATTTAAGAGGGAGTTAGATGTGGTCCTTGTGGCTAAAGGGATCAGGGGGTATGGTGAGAAAGCAGTGCAGGCTCGAAGAGCCGAATGGCCTACTCCTGCACCTATTTTCTACGTTTCTATGTTTCTATGTAACATGAGAATATTAGTATGAATCTTTCAGTCAAATCATTAGAATGGCAGGGATGTAACCAGCTTTGGTATTGATTCCATGGGGTACTAGTTTCCCTACGTTTACCGGGTGCACCCAGTTTTTGACCTTTTAATTCCAGCAAAGTTACTCCACCTTAAACTTTAATACATTCCCACTGTGACCTCTGTGTCTTTGGCTTCTTGTACTGTTCCAACATAAGCAAGTATCTCATCTTCTGAATGGATATGTTATCACCCTCAGGATTCAGAGCTGACTATTTGTTAACTTTTCTCTCTCTCTCTCTCTGCTGAGGCTCCCCGACCTGCTGAATATTTCCAGCATTCTCGTTTAGTTAAATTTTCTAGGGTTTTCTTGACAAGACAGGCAATTTGAGTAAAACAAATCTTTATTTGTAAATGACAAACAAAAGTATTTGAAAACCGCGTGCTGGATCAGCCAAATATATAATAGCTCCTGCTACATGGGAGGAGCTCTGCAGACTGAGGAATAAAAGCCTGCGAAAACACTCCCGCGATCACGTGATGGCGCCAGCAAATAGCGGGGGTTCGCATTTCCCCAAGCCACCACTAAGTGCCGTTACAGGACACCCCCCCCCCACCCCCCAACCCGAGGTAAGGAACCGAGCGGGAGGCCGAATGAGGCGACCGGACCAAGTGGAAACGAGAGGAACAGGCACAACCACTGGTACAGGCGAAACTGGCGGAACAGAGCCAGCGATCGGCAAAGTCATAGGGGAAACAGGCACAACAGATGCAACAGGAACGGCCAGCGGACGAGCCGGGGTTGAGCCACCACCACCGCCAGGGTATTGATATCCAGGTGGGCAGGCTTGAGGCGAGCCACCGAAACGATCTCCTCCCTGTGGTATTATGGAATAATAGTGCAAGGCTGGGCAGACGGGCACTAGGACCCAGTAGAATTGAGCTCAGGCCCAGTGGAGAGTCCAGGCTCCAGTAGCCGGAGGTGACGTGGTTACCGGGGGAGTTGGGGTGTGGCCCGGGCAGGCACACGAACCTGCAGCTGCTGTACAGAGTTACTAAATAAAGACAGACTCCGTTTACGTCGTCGTACGAGCCTTATTATTACTTAGTATAAGAATAACACGACATGGTGTCGGAAGTGAGAGACTTGTGAGTAAAAAAAAAAAAAAAAAATAGATAAGAAAAAGAGGAAAGGGGTATCGTTTTGGCGGGAGATCGGAGACGAGCCGGCAGATATGGCGCAACCTACACCAACTGCTACGTTCACAATACAACCTCCAGAGCCATTCGATTTTACCAAGCCTCAAGAATGGGAGCGTTAGGTCAGGAGATTCGACCGCTTTCGGCTTGCAAGCAATTTAAACGCGACGTCGGCAGAAAACCAGGTGAACACGTTAGTGTATTGCATGGGCGATGAAGCCGAAGATGTGCTAAAGGGGCTAACGCTAACTGCAGATGAGAGGAGGATGTACACGGATGTCAAGGCGGGCTTTGATGCATTTTTTGTACCTAAAAAGAATGTAATCTACGAAAGAGTCAAGTTCAATCAGCGTGTGCAACTGCCAGGAGAAACGGTGGATTCCTTCATCACTGCTCTATACGGATTAGCTGAACACTGCAACTATGGACAGTTACAGAACAAGTTGATCCGCGACAGGTTGGTGGTCGGGCTGAGAAACGTCTCATTGTCAGAAAAGCTACAGCTAGACAGAGACCTAACCCTTGAAACTGCTATAACAAAAACAAGGCAGTCTGAAGAAGTTAGACGACAGCGGTCTGACTTAAGAGGAGAAAATAGCGGTGCTAACAAGTGCTCTAATGTTGATGAAGTGCATGCTAAAAGCTACAGAAAACCAAATTTTCCCTCAAAGCCTCAGCCACAAGCACAAACACCAGGCAGATATAAACTTAATACACGGCCACAGCCAGGTTCAAAGGCCTGTTATAGATGTGGAAAAATGCCCTCGCATGGGAAATGGGAGTGCCCTGCTAAGGATGCTGTGTGTCACAACTGTGGCAAAAAGGGACATTATGGCAAAGTGTGCAGAAGCAGTGCAAAATCTCTCGATGCTGTCACTACAGAGGAAGAAGAGGGCTTTTTCCTGGGAGCCGTGGAAGCGGGAAGAGACCCGTGGATGGTGCAGCTACAAGTGAGACAAAAAAAAGTGTGCTTTAAAATAGACACTGGTGCTGATGTCACCGCCATACCAGCCGAGGTGTACCATTGACATTACAGGGGGGCAGGATGTGAAGCGCCTGGCAGTGTCGACACGCCCATTGTATAGGCCAGGGGGCAATGCACTCTCTGTCCTGCGTGTAGCCAGAGAAACACTGCGCAGAGGCAAAAAGACAGCCAGAGAGAACATTTATGTAGTAAGAGACCTGCACACTGCACTGTTGGGAAGGCCTGCCATAGAACGGCTTCAGCTTGTGTGCAGGGTTGACGGCATCACCGTGGAATCAGTGAAACAACAATATCCGAAGCTGTGTAGCGGCTTGGGTCTTGTTCGGAGGCCATACTCAATTAAATTGAAGCCAGAGGCTGTGCCCTTCTCTCTCCACACGCCACGCAGAGTCCCTCTGCCGCTTATGGGAAAAGTGAAGAAGGAGATAGACCGTATGGAGAAGATGGGCGTAATCACCAAGATTGAGGAGCCGACTGAATGGTGTGCCGGGATGGTGGTGGTGCCGGGGAAAAAAACAGGTGATGTTCGCATTTGTGCGGACTTTACAATGATGAATGGATCAGTATGCAGAGAAAAGTTTATCCTGCCTTCTGTCGAGCACACTCTGGGCATGCTAGCTGGCGCAACAGTATTCAGCAAATTAGATGCCAACATGGGCTTTTGGCAAGTACCATTGACAAAACAGTCTGCCAAATACACCACCTTCATCACGCCTTTTGGGCGCTACTATTTTAACCGTCTACCCTTTGGCATAGCATCAGCCCCCGAGCACTTTCAAAGGATGATGATAACAGAAGTGGCCTGGAGGGGGTACTGTGTCACATGGATGACATCCTGGTCTGGGGACAGACGCAGGAGGAGCATGATGTGCGGCTACATGCGGTGCTAAAGAAGGCACATAAGGCCGGCATTACGCTCAACATGGACAAATGTGAGCTCACACTCCACACAGTCAAATTCCTGGGTCATGTGATTTCAGCAGATGGAGTGAAGCCAGATCCAGAGAAGACGAGAGCAGTACAAGAGATGGATGCACCCAAAAATGTCAGCGAACTCAGGAGTTTTCTGGGCATGGTCAATCAGCTAGGCCGCTTCTTGCCTAACCTGGCTGAAAAAGACAAAGTGCTACGAGACCTGCTGTCCAAGAAGAACCACTGGTACTGGGGGACAGAACAGCAGGCCGCCTTTGATCAGTTAAAAACAGAGCTGTCATCCACACCAGTGCTCACATTATACAACCCAAACAGTGCTCTAAAGATCTCTGCTGATGCCTCTTCCTTTGGCCTGGGGGCAGTCCTGCTGCAGAAGAGCGATGCCATGTGGTCACCTGTGGCATATGCGTCCAGGTCAATGACACCAACAGAGCAGCGCTATGCTCAAGTAGAGAAGGAGGCATTGACTGCAACGTGGGCATGTGAAAGGTTCAGCTGTTTCATCCTGGGAAGACCATTCGAGCTGGAAACTGACCATAAGCCGTTGGTGAGTCTGCTGGGAGGGAAAGCTTTGGATGACCTCCCACCAAGAATTCAAAGATTTAGGATGAGACTCATGAGGTACAACTATACAGTCCAGCATGTCCCTGGCAAAAGCCTGTGGACAGCCGACACCTTATCTCGTGCTCCTCTGAGAGCCGCAAGAACACACACAGACACAAGCCTATTAGAGGACACCAACATCTATGTAGACTCTGTCATCAGCAACTTTCCTGTCAGTGGAGATTATCTGAGCAGCCTACGTGAGCACCTGCAGGCAGACAGCACATGCTCTGCACTGATGGAGTACTGCACAGACGGCTGGCCCGACAAAAACCAACTGCAGGGAGTGCTGAGACATTACTGGGCTGATAGAGCAGTGCTGACTGTGCACGATGGGCTGCTGCTGCGGGGCACGAGGCTCGTCATCCCATCAGCCTTACAAGGTGATGTGCTGCAGAGACTACATGAGGGACACCTGGGGGTGACAAAGTGCAGGGGCCGGGCCAAACAGACGGTATGGTGGCCAGGACTCAGCAGCCAGCTGAATGACATGGTGCTGAAATGTAGAACCTGCATCCAAGAGAGAAGGAACGTCAAAGAGCCGCTGATGCCAACGGAGATGCCAGACAGGCCTTGGCAAACCCAGGCCCAGTTCTCAGGTAGCCACTTTAAAGCCTTTGCAGCAGAGTATGGCTTTGTGCACATCACGAGCAGCCCCAGGTGTCCTCAGAGCAATGGGGAGGCGGAACGCGCGGTACAAACCGTGAAAAACCTGCTAACAAAGGCGTCAGGCCCATATCTTGCATTGCTGGCCTACAGAGCAACCCCTCTACAGAACGGCTATAGCCTGGCCGAGCTGTTGATGGGGCACCGCCTCCGCACTACAGTTCCTGCCCGTCCAACCCTGCTGAATCCAGTTTTGCCTGACTACAACGCGCTAGGGGCCAAAGAAAGGGAGAAGAGGAGGAACGACGCAAGATCCTTCGACAAGAGGCACGGAGCGAGAAATCTGGAGCCGCTCGTACCTAGGGAGGATGTGTGGATCACCGATGCACGAGTCCAGGGCAAAGTACTATCTACACACAATACCCCTCGCTCGTATATCGTCCCGGTGCCTCAGGGCACACTGAGGCGGAACCGGCAGCACTTGGTGCCGCTGCAGACCAACAGTGGGGTAGTCGACGCTGATGAGCCACCGGTGGGAGAAGATTCACCTAAACCAGAGCCAGCTCCACCAGTGACAACATCACCCAGCAGAGAGAGCCCCACCACAAAGACTGTGCGGACCAGGTGTGGGAGAGAGGTTAGAAAGCCGAAGAGACTTGATTTGTGAAATTGTTCTGTAAACCTGGTACATTTACCTGAAACCTGAGAGAGTAAGTTTGGAAGAACACAGCCTGCTAAAGTAATAGTTCACAGTGTGGTAACGCGTAAGTTACTTTATTTCTATTTTGCATGCATGAATCAGGGACAGGTCTTCCAGCAAAAGGGCAGAATAAACCCCTTAAGACCTGCAGAGACAATGGTAGTCCACCCTTTGTTCTCAAAGAAAGGGAGATGTGGTATTATGGAATAATAGTGCAAGGCTGGGCAGACGGGCACTAGGACCCAGTAGAATTGAGCTCAGGCCCAGTGGAGAGTCCAGGCTCCAGTAGCCGGAGGTGACGCGGTTACCGGGGGAGTTGGGGTGTGGCCCAGGCAGGCACACGAACCTGCAGCTGCTGTACAGAGTTACTAAATAAAGACAGACTCCGTTTACGTCGTCGTACGAGCCTTATTATTACTTAGTATAAGAATAACACGACACTCCCAACCCCCGAAACCAAGAGAAAAGTTGTGACGCCAGGGCGCAACAGCGGGAAAGGACCTTCATAAGTCCGCTGCAGCGGAGCCCGGTGCGAGTCCCTGTGGAGAAACACAAATAAACAGTTCTTAAGCTCCGGCGGCACATACACCGGAGTAGTCCCATGCCGAGAGGTCGGGATAGGACCGACACCCCTGCCGGACCGAACTGGATATCAGCCAATGTTAACCCCGAGGCAGCCGTCCGGTATGCGTCCATTTCGCCACCCTCACGTTGCGCGGCGGTCAGCCCCGAATAATCCACGCCGGGACTGCAGGGCGAGACAAAGCGTCCGCGACCAGGTTCAGCTTGCCAGCTACATGCTGAACGTCAGTAGTGAACTCCGACACGAACGCCAGGTGCCGTTGTTGCCGAGCTGACCAGGAATCAGACACCTTGGTAAAGTCAAACGTCAGGGGCTTGTGGTCCGTGAAGGCCGTGATAGGCTGCCCTCGAGGAAATAACGGAAATGGCGGACTGCCAAGTATAGGGCCAGGAGCTCCTGGTCGAAAGCGCTGTAGCTCCTCTCCAGAAGCCACAGGTGACGGCTGAAGAATGCAAGCGGCTGCCAGCGGCCAGCGATGAAATGCTCCAGAACCCCTCTGACAACCGTATCCGAGGCGTCCACGAAAAGGTCGGGGGTGCACCAGCCCGCGGGTGCACCAGCATGGTGGCCTTGGCCAGCGCCTCCTTCGCACCATCGAAAGCAGCCTCGGTCTCAGCATCCCACACAAGGCCCCTTGGCTTACCAGCCAGGCACTGAAACAAAGGCCGCATGATCCAAGCTTCCGCTGGTACGGAGCGATGATAAAAATTGACCATGCCGACGAACACATGCAGCCCCTTGATGGTGAGTGGCCGAGGAAACTGCCGAACGGCCTCCACCTTAACGGGCAGAGGGGTCGCGTCCTGCGAGGTGGTGCCCCAGGAAGGAAATTGAGTGAACGCCAAATTGACACTTGGCGGAGTTGATCACAAGCCCAAGGTCCTGAAGCCTCTTGAACAACACCCATAGGTGCGCGCAGTGTTCCTGGTGGGAGCGGCTGGCGACCAGAATATCGTCCAGGTACACGAACACAAACTCCAACCTCCGACCCACCATATCCATTAGCCGCTGGAAGCCTGCGCGGCATTCTTTGATCAAAACGGCATCCGCAGCCATTCAAAAAGGCCGAATGGGGTGATGATGGCGGTCATGTGTAACGGAGATGCTCAAGGGCTGTCGGAGCGCTGCACAATCCCCATGTCCTCCATTTGATGGAACTCCTCCTTCGCGATCCGCAGCTTGTCGGGCGGGAGCCTGCGCACCCTTGCTTGCAGCAGGGAACCGGCAGTTGGGATGTGATGTACCTCCCCATGCTTGAGAGTGGCCGCGTGAAAACGGAGGTTAGAAGCTCCGGGAATTCGGCGAGCAGTGAGGTGTACGGCCCGCCCACATCCACCACTGAACCCAGTTGCAAACTGTAAGGGGCCGCGGGCCACAGCGACGCGGGCCGAGCGGACTATGGAGGCACGAGGCGCCGGCCCCAACATCCACCATTAATGAGAAGGCCCGCAGGAAATCGGCTAGGAAACGTCCGCAACAGTGAAAGTCCATGAGTACGGACGGGAGTCGAGGATGAGGGAAAGGGTCCAAGTGCCGTAAGTGCGGTTGGGGTTACTGTTGACGGCGGTCAGGGCGGGGCCATGCCTACTGGCACGGGTATCGAGTTCAGTCGGAGGGAGGATGCTCAGCACTGCCCCAGAGCCAACCAGGAAGCGAAGACCAGAGCGGCAATCCCAGACGTAGAGGCGATGGTTCTGGCCGACCGCAATAGCCTCTGCTGGTGATCGGCTGAGGCATTTCCCGGAAACGAACAGGGGGCGCAGCATCGGCGAGCCTCTGCACCCCAGCGCTGGTGATAGTACCGCCACTGGCGCTTACCATGGTCCCCGGAGGGCAGCTGCGGTGCGGCGATGGCGGAGGTGGGCTGGACGTCCCTGCGAGGCTGCTGGTGCGAGGACGCGGACAGCCGGCTGATGGATCCACCATCCTGCTGCTTGGCGAGCCACAGTTCATCGGCCAGCAGCGATTGCAGACGTAGAGGCGATGGTACTGGCCGACCGCGATAGCCTCTGCTGGCCAGTTCAGGCGGATGTCGTCGAGTATTTGCTCGAGGAAAGCCTGTTCAAACAGCAGGCAGGGCTGATGGCCATCCATCAGTGCGAGCATCTCACTCATCAGCGCAGACAGCTTGCGATCGCCGAGGCCGTCCATAAGCTGAAGGCGGGTGATGCAATCGCGGCAACTGAGCCTGAAAGAGCGGGGCAGCAGCACCTTGAGGCCCTCATATTTACCGAATGTGGGCGGATTCTGCAGGTAATGCAACAATCGGGTGGCAGTCTCATGACTGAACGCCCCAACCACGTAAAAGTAGCAAATGGCATCCGCGACGATATTGCAGAGCTCAAATTGGCCCTCAATGTGGGTGAACCACACTTGAGGCTGGACCGCCCAGAAAACAGGAAGTTTCAGGGCCACCGCGTTTTGCTGGGCGGGCTGGGCGTCGAGGTTTTCAGCGGTGTTCATGTTCGGGATCTGAAATCACGATTGGACCGGCGGGGTCACCACTTTGGCGAAACAGGCAGGTTGAGTAAAACAAATCTTTATTTGTAAATGACAAACAAAAGGAAGTATACGAAAACTGCGTGCTAATATATAATAGCTCCTCCCAAATAAATAATAGCTCCTGCTACACGGTAGGAGCTCTGTTGAGTGAGGAATAAAAGCCCGCAAAAACACACCCGTGATCATGTGATGGCGCCAGCCAATAGCGAGGGTTCGCATTTCCCCAAGCCACCACTAGGTGCCGCTACGTTGCAATTTTCTCTCTCCCAATTCCAGCATTTTTTTCCTTTCTCTTTTCCCTATCCTTATTCTAACGACGCCCCCCGCAAGTAAAGTATTCATTATTCTCTCTGAACAGCATTACCATTATTTGTGACATTCAGTCTCTTGGTCTTCCCCCCTTTCACAGACGTTTCCTGTATTCTCTCCACCACATTCTTTTCTGCAATGCCATGCTTTCATGATCTTCGATCTTTTGTCTTTCTGTTGAAAGATCATCAAGCTGAAAGATTAACTCAAATTCTCTCCCCGCAGATGGTGCCTGGCCAGCCAAATATTCCCAACATTTTCTCTTTTTATTTTTATGGTTTACTAGACCAAGTGCAGACCCGTTGGGTCTGTTTCCCCAACGGCGTTTGCGGGGGGGGGGCTGCGGCATCACACTCACATTAACCACCCCCCAAACACACAGGTGGGGGGAGGGGGGGGTGAGAAGAGGGGAGGGAGGGGAGAGGAGGAGGAGGAATTGGGACAGATTTGGGAGGGAAAGGAGAGCGGGGATGGGGAGAGAGATGTGGGGGAGGGGGGGATGGGGTGGGAGGGGAGGAGGGACGGAGGGACGGAGGGGGAGAGGGGTGGGGGGAGAGATGGGTGAGGGAGGGAGAGGGGTGGGGTAAGGGGAGAGAAGTGGAAGAGTGGGGAGGGAGGGGTAGGGGGAGTGGTGGAAGAGGGACAGAGGTGTTGGGGGAAGGGGGCGGGGGGAGAGAGGGAAGGGGTGGGGTAGAGAGGGAAGGGGGGTGGGGGAGAGAGGGATGGGTGGGAGAGGGAGAGGGGTGAGGAGAGGGAAACATAGAAACATAGAAATTGCAGGAGTAGGCCATTTGGCCCGTCGAGCCTGCACCACCATTCAATATGATCATGGCTGATCATCCAACTCAGTATCCTGTACCTGCCTTCTCTCCATACCCTCTGATCCCTTTAGCCACAAGGGCCACATCTAACTCCCTCTTAAATATAGCCAATGAACTGGCATCAACTACCTTCTGTGGCAGAGAATTCCAGAGATTCACCACTCTCTGTGTGAAAAATGTTTTTCTCATCTCAGTCCTAAAGGATTTCCCCCTTATCTTTAAACTGTGACCCCTTGTTCTGGACTTACCCAACATCTGGAACAATCTTCCTGCATCTAGCCCGTCCAACCCCTTAAGAATTTTGTACGTTTCTATAAGATCCGCCCTCAAACTTCTAAATTCTAGCGTGTACAAGCCGAGTCGATCCAGTCTTTCTTCATATGAAAGTCCTGACATCCCAGAATCAGTCTGGTGAACCTTCTTTGTACTCCCTCTATGGCAACAATGTCTTTGAGCATTGGGCATTGTGACATCACACGATGGAACGTTCACCAGGTGCTGGTGCTCCTGCAAAAGCATATGTAAATGAATCCATTCCGATTGGACATATGTGAACATAGAAACATAGAAACATAGAAATTAGGTGCAGGAGTAGGCCATTCGGCCCTTCGAGCCTGCACCGCCATTCAATATGATCATGGCTGATCATCCAACTCAGTATCCCGTACCTGCCTTCTCTCCATACCCTCTGATCCCCTTAGCCACAAGGGCCACATCTAACTCCCTCTTAAATATAGCCAATGAACTGGCCTCGACTACCCTCTGTGGCAGAGAGTTCCAGAGATTCACCACTCTCTGTGTGAAAAAAGTTCTTCTCATCTCGGTTTTAAAGGATTTCCCCCTTATCCTTAAGCTGTGACCCCTTGTCCTGGACTTCCCCAACATCGGGAGCAATGTTGAGGCATTGTGACATCACACAATGGAATGTTCACCAGGGGCTGGGGCTCCTGCAAAGGCATATGTAAATGAATCCATTCCGATTGGACATATGTCAACATTGGGCATTGTGACATCACACGATGGAACGTTCACCAGGGGCTGGGGCTTGGGCTGCTTCTATGGGTGAGAAGCCAGTTTCTTTTTTGAAATATTGGGGGGGGGGGGGGGGGGGGGAGAAGGATTTGATTAAAAATGTGTACATAAACACGACTAAATGTAATCAGGTGCGGATACTTTGAAAGAAAAGTGAAATCTCTACCGAAATGGAAAAGATCTCGGCGATTCTGCGTCTGGTTTCGGTGTAGCAAGGAATCAAAGGAAGAAAGGCGGCCGGCAGCCGGACGCCGGACGCCAGCAGGCACACAGTTTTATATATTAAACTAGACCAAGTGCAGACCCGTTGGGTCTGTTTCCCCAACGGCGTTTTGCAGGGGGGGGGGGGGGGAGGGGGGGCTGCGGCATCAAACTCATATTAACCAACCCCCAAACACACAGGTGGGGGAGGGAGGGGGATGTGAAGAGGGGAGGGAGGGGAGAGGAGGTGGAGGAAATGGGACAGATTTGGGAGGGAAAGGAGAGCAGGGGTAGGGGGTGAGAGAGGGGGATGGGGAGAGAGATGTGGGGGAGGGGGAGGATGGGGAGGTAGGGGAGGAGGGAGGGAGGGGGAGAGGGGTGGGGGAGAGAGGGGAAAGAGGGGAAAGAGTGGGGAGGGAGAGTGGAGGGGAAGGGGGAGAGAAGTGGTAGAGAGGGGAGGGAGGAGGAGAGGGGTAGGGGGAGTGATGGAAGAGGGACAGAGGGATAGGGGGGAAGGGGGTGGGGCGGAGAGGGAAGGGGGTGTGGTAGAGAGGGAAGGGGGTGGGGGAGAGAATGGAGGGAGAGGGCTGAGGAGAGGGAGAGGGGGAGGAGAGAAGGGGGAGAGAAGTGGTAGAGTGGGGAGGGAGGGAGGGGTAGAGGGGTTGCGGGAGTGGTGAAAGAGAGACGGGGGAGTGATGGAAGAGGGACAGAGGGGTAGGAGAAGGGGTGGGGAGAGAGGGGAAGGGAGGGGAAGAGAGAGGGGTGGGGGTGGGAGAGGCGTGGGGGAAGGGGATAGAAGTGGATGAGTGGGGAGGGAGGGGCAGGGGGAGTGGTGAAAGAGGGACAGAGGGGTAGGGGAAGGGGGTGGTGGTAGAGAGGGAAGGGGGGTGGGGGAGAGAGGGATGGGTGGGAGAGGGAAAGGGGTGTGGAGAGGGAAACATAGAAGCATAGATATCAAGTGCAGGAGTAGGCCATTCGGCCCTTCGAGCCTGCACCACCATTCAATATGATCATGGCTGATCATTCAACTCAGTATCCTATACCTGCCTTCTCTCCATACCCACTGATCCCTTTAGTCTCAAGGGCCACATCTAACTCACTCTTAAATATAAAAAATGAACTGGCCTCAACTACCTTCTGCGGCAGAGAGTTCCAGAGACTCACCACTATATGTGTGAAAAATGTTTTCCTCATCTCAGTACTAAAGGATTTCCCCTTTATACTTAAACTGTGAACCGCTTGTCCTGGACTTCCCCAACATCGGGAACAATCTTCCTGCATCAGACAAATGCAATTCACAATTTTCTCTTCACAAGCAAAGTCAGAATGACGGTTAGTGAAGAACTCGAATAATCGCTGAGCGTTCAGATGCTGCGCGCGCCTCCTGCACCAACGGGGGGGGGGGCGTGTGTCGTCACACACAAAGCTTGTTGTTGTGGAGAGATCTTTGGTCACATACTAAGCACGCGCCATTCTTCTTGAATGGAGAGCGTGTGGCTGCCTCCACAAACAGTCACACACACTGTGGAGCCGCCCCCACAAAAAATATTGTGTGAAGAAGGGGAGGAGGAGGGTGGAGAGGGAGAGGGGGAGGGGAGGGGTGGGGGGAGGAGAGGACGGGGGAGAGAGGTGAAGGGGGGGGGGGGGGGGGGGGGTTGGAGCGGGCATGCATGAGTCGAGAGAAGAGAGAAGGGCAGAGAGAGAGAGAGGCTGGTACAACAACAAAAATGCTGGATAAACTCAGTGGGTGCAGCAGCATCTATGGACCGAAGGAAAAGGGCAACGTTTTTGGCCGAAACCCCTTCTTCCGGGTTTCGCTCCATAGATGCTGCCGCACCCGCTGAGTTTATCCAGGTTTTTTTATGTCTAACTTCGTGGGAAAGGAGAGCGGGGTAGGGGGTGTGAGATGGGGAGAGAAATGTGGGGGAGGGGGGATGGGGAGGAGGGAGGGATGGGGAGAGGGGTGGGGGGAGAGGGGAAAGAGTGGGGAGGGAGAGTGGAGGGGAAGGGGGAGAGAAGTGGAAGAGTGGGGAGGGAGGAGGAGAGGGGTAGCGGGAGTGATGGAAGAGGGACAGAGGGATAGGGGGAAGGGGGTGGGGGGAGAGAGGGAAGGGGGGTGGGTGAGAGAGGGATGGGAGAGGGGTGAGGAGAGGGGGAGGTGAGAGTGGGAGAGAAGTGGAAGAGTGGGGAGGGAGGGAGGTGTAGAGGGGTAGCGGGAGTGGTAGAAGAGGGAAGGGGGAGTGGTGGAAGAGGGACAGAGGGGAAGGGGTGGGGGAGAGAGGGGAAGGGAGCGGAAGAGAGAGGGGTGGGGGAGGGTAGGCGTCGGGTAAGGGGATAGAAGTGGAAGAGTGGTGAGGGAGGGGTAGGGGGAGTGGCGAAAGAGGGACAGAGGGGTAGGGGTAAGGGGGTGGTGGTAGAGAGGGTGGGGGAGAGGGGTGAGGAGAGGGAAACAGAACCATTGAAATTAAGTGCAGGAGTAGGCCATTCGGCCCTTCGAGCCTGCACCACCATTCAAAATGATCGTGGCTGATCATCCAACTCAGTATCCTGTACCTGCCTTCTCTCCATACCCCCTGATCCCTTTAGGCACAAGGGCCACAATGTATTTGAGCATTGGGCATTGTGACATCACACAATGGAACGTTCACCAAGTGCTTGTGCTCCTGCAAAGGCATATGTAAATGAATCCATTCCGATTGGACATCTGTGAGCATCGGGCATTGTGACATCACACGATGGAACGTTCACCAGGGGCTGGTGATGTTTCTATGGGTGAGAAGCCAGTTTATTTTTGAAATATGGGGGGGGGGGGGAGAAGGATTTGATTAAAAACATACACTTAAACACGACGAAATGTAATGAGGAGCGGATACTTTGAAAGAAAAGTGAAATCTCTACCGAAATGGAAAATATGTCGGCGACTCTGCTTTCCCCCTTATCCTTAAACTTTGACCCCTTGTTCTGGTCTTCCCCAACATCCGGAACAATCTTTCTGCATCTAGCCCGTCCAACCCCTTAAGAATTTTATACGTTTCTATAAGATACCCCCTTAATCTTCTAAAATCTAGGGAGTACAAGGCGAGTCTATCCAGTCTTTCTTCATATGAAAGTTCTGACATCCCAGGAATCAGTCTGGTGAACCTTCTCTGTACTCCCTCTCTATGGCAACAATGTATTTGAGCATTGGGCATTGTGACATCACACGATGGAACGTTCACCATTGGCTGGGGCTCCTGCATAGGCATATGTAAATGAATCCATTCCGATTGGACATATGTGAGCATCGGGCATTGTGACATCACACGATGGAACGTTCAGCAGGGGCTGGGGCTGGTGAAGCTTCTGTGGGTGAGAAGCCAGTTTAGTTTTGAAATATTGGGGGGGGGGGGGGGGGGGAAGGATTTGATTAAAAACGTGTACTTAAACACGACGAAATGTAATGAGGAGCGGATACTTAGAAAGAAAAGTGAAATCTCTACCGAAATGGAAAAGACGTCGGCGATTCTGCGTCCGGTTTCGGAGTTGCAGGGAATCAATGGAAGAAATGCGGCCGGAAGCCGTACATGTAAATGGATCCATTCCGATTGGACGTCTGCGAGCGTCGGGCATCGCGATTGGACGTCTGCGAGCATCGGGCATTGTGACATTCGCAACGGCGGAACGAATCGAAAGGCAGAAAGGCAGCCGGACGGAGTTCCGTTTCGGAATCTGGGGCGGAGAGTTTTATATAATACTAGACCAAGTGCAGACCGTTGGGTCTGTTTCCCCAACGGCGTTTGGGGGGGGGGGGGGGGGAGGGGAGGGAGGAGAAACAGGATAGAGGGAGGGGAGGAGAGGGGAGAGGGGTGGGGAGAGAGGGAGAGAGGAGAGGGGGAGGAGGGATGGGAGAGAGGGGAGGGGGGAGGGAGGGGGGAGGGGAGGGGAGAGAGGGGGAGAGAGGGGGGGGGGGGAGGGAAGGGGGAGGGACGGGGGGGGGAAGGGGGAGAGGTGGAAGAGTGGGGAGGGAGGTGGAGGGGGGTAGGGGAGTGGGGATGGAAGAGGGCAGAGGGGTAGGAGGAAGGGGGGGTGGGAGAGGAAGGGGTGGCGTAGAGAGGGAAGGGGGGTGGAGGGAGAGAGGGATGGGTTGGAGAGGGAGAGGGGTGATGAGAGGGAAACATAGAACCATTGAAATTAAGTGCAGGAGTAGGCCATTCGGCCCTTCGAGCCTGCACCACCATTCAATATGATCGTGGCTGATCATCCAACTCAGTATCCTGTACCTGCCTTCTCTCCATACCCCCTGATACCTTTAGCCACAAGGGCCACATCTAACTCCCTCTTAAATTCAGCCAATGAACAGGCCTCAACTACCTTCTGTGCCAGTGAATTCCAGAGATTCACCACTCTCTGTGTGAAAAATGTTTTTCTCATCTCGGTCCTAAAAGATTTACCCCTTATCCTTAAACTGTGACCCTTTGTTATGGACTTCCCCAACATCTGGTACAATCTTCCTGCATCTAGCCTGTCCAACCCCTTAAGAATTTTGTACGTTTCTATAAGATACCCCCGCAATCTTCTAAATTCTAGCATGTACAAGACGAGTCTATCCAGTATTTCGTCATATGAAAGTCCTGACATCCCAGGAATCAGTCTGGTGAACCTTTTCTGTACTCCCTCTATGGCAACAATGTATTTGAACATTGGGCATTGTGACATCACACAATGGATCGTTCACCAAGTGCTTGTGCTCCTGCAAAGGCATATGTAAATGAATCCATTCCGATTGGACATATGTGAGCATTGGGCATTGTGACATCACACGATGGAACGTTCACCAGGGGCTGGTGCTGTTTTTAAGGGTGAGATGCCAGTTTAGTTTTGAAATATTTTGGGGGGGGGGGGGGGGAGAGAAGGATTTGTTTAAAAACGTGCACTTAAACACGACGAAATATAATGAGGAGCAGATACTTAGAAAGATAAGTGAAATCTCTACCAAAATGGAAAAGATGTCGGCGATTCAGCGTTCCCCCTTATCCTTAAACTTTGACCCCTTGTTCTGGACTTCCCCAACATCGGGAACAATCTTCCTGCATCTAGCCTGTCCAACCCCTTAAGAATTTTGTAAGTTTCTATAAGATCCCCCCTCAATCTTCTAAATTCTAGTGAGTACAAGGCGAGTCTATCCAGTCTTTCTTCATATGAAAGTTCTGACATTCCAGGAATCAGTCTGGTGAACCTTCTCTGTACTCCCTCTCTATGGCAACAATGTATTTGAGCATTGGGCATTGTGACATCACACGATGGAACGTTCACCATGGGCTTGGGCTCCTGCAAAGGCATATGTAAATGAATCCATTCCGATTGGACATCTGTGAGCATTGGGCATTGTGACATCACACGATGGAACGTTCAGCAGGGGCTGGGGCTGGTGCTGAAGCTGAATCTATGAGTGAGAAGCCAGTTTGGTTTTGAAATATTTGGGGGGGGGGGGGGAAGGATTTGATTAAAAACGTGTACTTAAACACGACGGAATGTAATGAGGAGCGGATACTTAGAAAGAAAAGTGAAATCTCTACCGAAATGGAAAAGATGTCGGCGATTCTGCGTCCGGTTTCGGAGTTGCAGGGAATCAATGGAAGAAATGTGGCCGGAAGCCAGGCCGGAAGCCGTACATGTAAATGGATCCATTCCGATTGGACGTGTGCGAGCCTCGGGCATCGCGATTGGACGTCCGCGAGCATCGGGCATTGTGACATCGCACGGCGGGAACGAATCGAAAGGCAGGCAGGCAGCCGGACGGAGTTCCGTTTCGGAATCTGGGGCGAGAGTTTTATATAATAACTAGACCAAGTGCAGACCCGTTGGGTCTGTTTCCCCAACGGCGTTTTTGGGGGGGGGGGGGGGGTGAGAAACTTCTATAAACATTGTACTACCGTGTACCGATCTGGCTGTATTTTGGCAACTTCCTCTCGTCTCTTGTGCTGTTCTGCTCATTACTGCTTCTCAACGTTGCTTTGTGTTGTTCCTTGAACATCCAGCAACTCGATTGCTCCCATCTCTTTGCATGATGAAAAAAAAGAGAAAGATATTTATCACGATGTAGATATTCATAAATTTGTAAAGGTAATTTCATCTATTGTAGACATTTATAAACTTCTTAAGACAATTATGTATATAAATGCATTTACCTATAATTTAAAAAAAAACATTACACAATTATGTACCATTTTGTATTTAATTTGGAAGCTTATTGTTGTGTCTCTTGTTCCATGCAAACTTCCAATAATTTTTGAAGCTCCTCAAGAGGTTCAGTCCTTTCTTGTTCTGTCTCTTGTTCACTTCTGCTCCATGCTGCTTCTCAACATCTCTTTACAGTGTCCATTCACCATCATGCAACTTGTTTGCTCCTGCTTCTGGGCATGAATTTAAAAAAAGGAGATATTTATTTCAATGTAGATATTTATAAAATTCTATCTGTCAATCCATCAACATACAAATAAAAAAGAGTTTTTGTATCATATACCAATTTCGGTGTTTTCTATCAATTTCTTGTTGTGTTGCTTGTTCCCTACTGTCCTTCATTTATTTCTCGCAGATCCCAAAGACGTTCAGTCTAAATATCTCGGATCCAGAAATGAGGCGACAGTGACAGCTCTAGACAAAAAGGCAGCATTTGAATGGTATTAGGGCATTCTGATAAAACTGAAGTAAATTTGTATCATGGATAAAAAAAAACAATGCACGGGTCTGAAATAATCTCAAATACTGACCTTTCATCCATCTTAAGATCTGAAGTTGATTTTCACTGATGGTTACAGAATTTTCAATTCCACTGCAACTCCTGGGAAAATGCAGTCAATCCTTACAAACAAAATAACTCGACAATAGACCAAAGTGGAAAGTAACACTCATGTCAAACAACAGAAAAGGTAACGATAATTTCCTACAAGGCAGAAATTAACCACATAACCTTGATACGCAATGCCATTACCAACACCAAATCCTCAAACATCAATATCTCGTCAATCATCATTTACTCAATAATTGACTCAACAATTGAACTGTACCTGATACATATACCCTAGATGTGCAAGCCTGTAGTTTTATATCCTGCAGCAAATAATCCATCTGCAAGCTTTATCGTGAAGCATGAGAACAGCTCCAGCAACTTTCGATCCAAAAATCAAATACAACTGTTAAGATTTTACATGTCACTTAATGTGTCCTTGAAGCTTTTTCTGAGGCAGCATTTTAAACTTTTGTGTGCAGAAATGCGATTCCTGTGTTAAACATCCCTTGTTGAACTGAGGAGCAATAATCAAAAGTGTCGAAACTCTGGACATTCAGTTCCTTCCTGCATCGCTTTTTGCCTTCAGTTTTGCCTACTTTCATTGACTTTAGGAAAATTTGAGCACTTAATGCAGCAGTCATTTCTCAACAAAGCATTTGTTTAATCACAACATTCCTGGTTGATGTCCCATCTTTCAGGAACACTTTTACTTGTTCCTTCACCTTTCCTCTGCTAAGAGCTACATATAGTTGGCCATGTTGAAATACTGGTTTCTCAAGGTATATCAAGACCTTCTCCATGGTTTGTCCTTGTGCCTTATGAATTGTCATTGCAAAACTCGACAGAATAGGGAATTGGCTCCGCCTAATGGGAATGTTTTCATCTTCTGTCAAATTGATCTTCATCCTAGGAATTAGAACAATATCTTCTTTGTAGGCCCCCATGTTGATTCTAGCAACTATGAGATTATTGTGTAGCTGTTCTACAATCAACCTCGTTCCATTGCATAGCTTTGGGGGTTGCAAGTTTCTGATTAAAACAATTGGAGATCCTTTCTTCAACTCCAATTTGTGTGGTGGTAAACCACAAATCTCGACTGAATCGAGGAATTCCGTTGGGAAGTGAGTTGAATTTGTTCCGTCAGTGACAGAATTGAAAGAATAGTACTCCCTCATGGTTCCAGGGAAGCGTCTGACACACGCAGAATTGATTCTTCTCATCGTATCATTGTGAGGAACCAAGATACAATTGTTAGAGAATAATGTTGCAGGGTGGTCAAATGTTGGATAGATATAATCAATGCAGTCATCCAGTGTTCTTGCTGAGAGAACCATGTCTTCTGGAATGTTAATTTCATTGTCTTCATTCTTTGCAATCTTGTCCTCTCCTACATCCAACAAAAATTTAGAATACTCACCCTTTCCTTCGCTCAATCGCATATTTCTCTTCAATTCAAACTTTGTGAAAGTCCGCCACAAGTACGATGTCTTGATGCAGGCGTTTTGAACATCAATATCACTTCCCATCTTCACTACAGGAAGGAGTTGTCTAAAATCACCACAACAAATGGTAAGAATTCCGCCAAAATGATCCTTTTTGCGGCATACATCTTGAAGAGTTCTGTCCACCGCTTCAAAGCACTCCCTCCTAATCATTGGACACTCATCCCAAACAATGAGCTTCACTCTCCTGAAGAAATCTCCCGTTTTAGAGTTGCTGTTGATGTTGCATGTTGAATCCTCCGTCACATGGATAGGTATCTTGAATCGTGAATGTGCAGTTCTTCCACCAGGCATTAATGTGGCTGCGATACCAGACGATGCTACAGCAATGGCAATTTGACCTTGAGCTCTAACCGTGGAGAGGATCAAATTTATGATAAATGTTTTTCCTGTTCCTCCTGGTGAGTCAATGAAAATCATTGAAGATAGATCCCTCTGCAAGTAGTCGCACACATGGTCATAAACTTCTCTCTGCTCAGCATTCAGCAGAGGCTCATTCTCATCAACAAATCGCTGTTGTTCTGATCTATTGTAATTCAATTCATTAAGTAAATCAACATTTTCACCATCAATGTCCATCCTTTCATTTCTTGGTCGGGGCAAGGTAAAATTTTCCAGTGTGGTGTTGCAATTCTCAAGCTTGTCCTGAATATAAAAGAGAGCCTGATCATGATGTCTGTCATCAATTGTGATATTCTGACCACTTTTTCTTCTTCGCTCGCTTTCAAGGTAATCCTCAGACATGCAATTCTTGAAGCGATCCCATAATTGTAGAGGATCATTGATGTCAGTATTTGTCAGCAGAACAACAAACAAATCCCTGATTGCCCTGGGGAGTCTTGTCATTTCAGCATCTTCCATTGTTTGTTGCCAATGGTCGTCAGCTTCCAACAAACCTCTTTCTCTGCAGACGTCTTTGAAGGAAGGAAGAATTACTCCATTATGTGTCTTCGAGGACTCGAAAGACACTGGTCCTTTCACGTGATGCAGAAGCAGTCTCATGTAGAAGAGGTCACCTAGTTTTGGAGAAATGACATGTATTCGTCCAAGAACGTTGACTTCAAAAATACCTGGGAAGTTATCCACACTCTTTCCAACCTTCCTTCTTTGCCATCTCTTGCTGCTCCATGTATAAAATCGAGGTACATCAACGTACAATAGTGTTCTTGCAAACGGATCTTCAGAACTCAATCGAACAAATTCAGTCAAAGTGGTTCTCGCAATTCCATCATTCATCCCTTGCTGAGCAGCATCAAAAAATACTTGTTGTTGGTCTGGTAGATGTATATCAAGTCGAATGACAGGGGGGTGTCTCTCATGAGTAAGAAATCCAAGGACTGATGCCCCTGCCTCTGAAGGACCAATGTATCTTCCATTCAGGTACTGTTTAATCTCGTCATTTACGTTAATTCCAAAAGCTGCCTGATCACATCCCTTCAAGGTGTACTTGATGACGTATTTGATTGACTGTACAGAGCAGCATATTTCGACGTTGAGGTGACATTTGAAAGCCTTCAATAGTTCTGCATTATAGGGCACAACCCAATTAGAAGTAATAGTCTTTAACGAACGTCCTTCTTGATGTCCCTGAAATCCTCCCATTGCGGGAGATCTTCTCCTGTACAGAGGATACGAATCATCTCCATACATTGTGCTTTCGACAAATGGCTTTGGGAATCTCTTGGTGCATCTTCCTTCCTTCCAACATCGAGATGTGGCCTTGCAGAACGGTCCATGGATCATGTGCTTGAGTACCAATTTATGCAGCTCAGGATCTGCTTGTGGGTCTGGAATTTCAGCTTGCACAAATCTTTCATATTGTTGAGGTCTTGGCTTACTCGCTTCATCAAGCCAAAGCAGACAATGGAAATGAGGCAGGCCTCTCTTCTGATATTCCATAGTCAAGATGAAAGCAATACAGTTTCCAAAGAAGCCATCTGGTCCAGTGACGGTCTTCATGAATATTTTTCTTTTCAGCTCGAATACTCTTGCTATTAATTCCGGTCTATCAGACGGCTGCTGATTTGGAAAGAGGCACTGTCGGATCTCGCTCCAATTTGGATTGCAGGTCATTGTAATGAAGAATGCAGCAGTACCATACTTCCGAACATACATCATGGCGTCCTGGCATCGTCCCATCATATATCTGGGACCACCGACAAATGTTGAAGAGAGGATGATGCGCCTTCCAATGTTTTCCAAGTTATCATCATCATGTAATGCATCCGTCAGTCCTTTGTACGTCGTTGACCTCAACGATACCTGATTCATGCGAATATAATTCAGTCTATCACCTTCAATTTTAGCCGCCATATCTACAAGATATTGTTGGAAGAGTCGTCCTCCTCTCAAAAGCTGGTTGAATTCATTGTCACGATTCATGATCCTATATGCATAATATCGCATTAGTGTCAATTTTCTGCCGGTACTCATTTGGAGTTGTGAATGCCATCCGTCATCACCAAGTGGAAAGAAAAGGATGTATTGAAAACTGTCATAAGACCTATGGGACTCTGAAATGATTTGCAGACCTCCTTCTGCTCCTCCTCTTCCTCTACTTCTCAAGACAATGTGGCGTGATGTTGCCACAGGCTCATTACTGTTTGCTATGAGGACGGCAACTTCATTTGCAGTTTGCGTGTTAAACCTCCGTTCATGTTGGAAAGGTGGCCGATAATTGGGATCAATAACGATTGATGCCTCCGGTAAATCTCTAATTCTCTCCATCGCCATCACAAGTGAATGAATGTAAGGGTTGTTTAGTCTTATCATGTTTTCAAGCGTTTCAACAGTGTCCCTTTGAATACCAGCATCTTGGAGTATACTCATTCGCAACCCAATGCTATCTTGCGGGTCCATGAAATAGATTTGTAAGAATTTATTTTGTTGATCTTGGTCAGGCATCAAAGAACCAATGAAATGATGAATCTGGCCTTGAATGATCACTGAAGGATTCCATCCATGTGACATCACTTCCTTGGCACCAAATGACGTGAATTGAAAGAGACAATTGTATTGTCTAATATTCTTTTGGAACTCATGTGCTTGTGGCGTGTCACCTGTATACAAATTAATGAGTGCATTCGGGAGTGTTTTCAGAGGTGCAATCTTGACCTTACCCTTCATGCAGCAAAAGTTGGTCGTTTCTGCTGAGAAGTGTTGAGCTCGACAATGAAGGCAAACATGGATCATTTGACCAACATCAGCATTAATATTTCTCCTTTTTAGTCGTGCATTTCGTTGTTCATCCAGCCTTCCAGTTCTTTCATTTCCCATCTCTGAATCCCTTCTCATTTGTATTATTTCTTGATGTTCCTCAAGATGTTGAGATGTTTCTTGATGCATTTCTTGAGTTCTTCTCTCCTGCTCCCTCTCTCGTTTATTTCTGAGACGCTGACTTGTTTCTGGCTCTGTCTCTTGAGTTATTCTCTCCAGGTCCCTCTCTTGTTTATTTCTGAGACGTTGACTTTTTTCTTGCTCTGTCTCTGGAGTTCTTCTCTCCTGCTCCCTCTCTCGTTTATTTCTGAGACGTTGACCTCTTTTTGGCTCTGTCTCTCGAGTCCTTATCTCCTGCTCCCTCTCTCGTTTATTTCTGAGACGTTGACTTCTTTTTGGCTCTGTCTCTCGAGTCCTTCTCTCCTGCTCCCTCTCTCGTTTATTTCTGAGACGTTGACATCTTTTTGGCTCTGTCTCTCGAGTCCTTATCTCCTGCTCCCTCTCTCGTTTATTTCTGAGACGTTGACTTTTTTTGGCTCTG